>NC_041411.2:14075782-14749133 GCF_900747795.2 Erpetoichthys calabaricus | reverse complement strand
TCTTCATGTTAAGAGTTTTCATTTTTCTTTTTAAGTAACATTCCAACCAGGTGCTACTTAAACTTTTCACTCTTAAATAACAGTGTGTCAGATATTTCATCAATTGACACATGAGCAATGGTGTCACAGCAGCAGGATGCATCCCAACTCAGTGACCAAGGCTGCACAAAGGAACACAGACAGTAATATACATTTAAAAAAATCAGAGCAGAAATGGCTCCAATCCAAGAACCACAAAAACCTACAGATCTTGACAATATTTAAAATAACATGATTGCATACAAGCTGTGAGTCTTATTAGTTTGTTTTGTGTATCAAATGTCTGCAGTTCTTCACAGGCATAAGGAAAATTTAATATTTATTTTTAAAAATATGTTTAAGTGGGGTTAGTCCTGTGGTGAAAGTACAGTATTGTGCACTGCCATCCAGGGTTTATTTCTAACAACCATGGAAAGTCAAGGGATCCTAGAGTAAAACCAACAGGAATTTAAGTAAGAGTGACCCAAACTAGCAATAGTAGTATAGAAGCTACACAGACATTTCACATAAACAAATCCAGTTATTGCCTGTGTGACGTTTGCATGTTCCCCTTTGCCTGCTTGTTCTTTTTTCAGAGCACTCTTGTTTCTTCCAACGTCTCTACAAAGTGGCACATTATAGGACAGGGTTAATTGGTAAGTCTGGTTTGCCCTACTGCAGATATGTGTGTTAAAGGATCCTAAGATTTACTGATATGCTGTCCAGGTTTAGTTCTTATCTTGGACTCCGTGCCGCCCCGCTAGACTTCAGCCCTCTGCTGTCCTTAATTTTATTAAATGGGTATGAGCATGTTATGTTCCAAAATTTTTCTCTGGTTTGGATTCAATCACCCATTTGTTGGTGTTACGTCTTTGAAAAACAGTGTTTAGGTGTAAATTTGTCTGTGTCCAAATTTTATTCTCATTGTCATGACTAACACCAACTGCTTTTAGTTTTGCTATAATTATTAATATAATTGTGTTTGCATAGTAAAGTGTCTTGCAGTGATTTTTGCACTCAAAGATATTATATAAACTGATTGAGTGACTGGGTGTTTTAACAAACTAATTGCTTCATCAATCAATTGATAAATTAACATGATTGATAGATCGATCAGTTGCGTTTTGATTGGCTAATTGGTGAGTTGAATTTTTAGTCCCACTGGATGCATAAGTTTTAATTATTTAGTATACTTTTCTTACAGATTGGTTTCCCTGTTCACACAATAAGTATTCAACATGTTTGTTGCTTTCTGGTTAGCTACAGTGAGTCTACAATACGGCAGAGGGCTAAAGATTAACCATGGAATGTGGCCTCGGTTCTTACCTGCATGTCCGACCAACATGAAGCATGTTGCCATCCTCCAGTGCCATGACAAACAAGAACATATTTAAGTACAGAACTTAATTTAATTTAATAGAAAGTACAAATTCACTTACCTGATGGCAAAGCCACATATAAGACATGGACTCCTGTGCCTCAGTTTCCAAAATTTGTTTGTCTATACTTTGTCATTCATGGCAAATATCAAGTAATAGAAATAGCCAGTGTTTAAAATGTTGGTTGTTTAACTGACTTATTGATCAATTAATTAATCATTTTAATAGTTTATTATGTAACAGTTTGTTTATTGTTTATCTATAAGTCAGTCAAATAAACATCTTAATCTGTCTATCAGTGTATCATCAACTAATTGTAACTGGTGGCTTTAATGTTTAATTGATAATACAATGAATTGATGAATCAATGTGCTGTTTTTGTTAGCTAGTTTACAGTTTGAACTCTCAGTTCCTCAGTTTCTGTACCATTTTCATTTAATATCCATTTTTAAAAATGAGCAACAAAATAAAGAATAGCTAGTAATCAGCGGCTAGACAAGTGCAACATTAGAAGTATTTGAGGCAGGAGGAGAATGGAGATCCATATGATAATTGACATTGCCATAACGAGTGAACAGGTATGGTTTAGTAAGATGCTTAGGGCAAAAGTGCATACTGTAAATACAGTAAATGCCACATATTTCAAGGAGTGTGATAGCTAGCTACAGAAGAGGGTGAGAATGTAACAAATAGAAGAAAAAAAGAAGGAATTAGACATCAGACATTGGAATTTCCAGAGCCCAGAGTTAATTAAAAACATCACCAAGAGTCGCAATTAACTAGACACGACCAACACAACTAGGATATGTGGTTTACCAACAATAAAAAGGCTGGATTATTGACAATCAGAGTACGTGAATGTCATTTTGGGAGCAAGCCCAGACGCTTTATGGTATGTCCACAATGCATATGAAATTAAAGAAACCCAATCTGGCAGCACTAGATTTTAATTTTATGGCTGCGAGTGGAAGAACTGGCAGAAGGATAGATAGGTGCTGCATTCTTGGATTCAGTATTAAGCCAACACAGGCTTTCTGGCAATCTAAAAGTTAATTATGGATCATGGGCAATGCATTTGTCATGGCTGCAACATGCAATCCGCTTCATTCAGCACAAGACGGCTAAAGATTTAGCAGTTAGTGTAGCCTGTTGGCTAAGTTCATGAGGGGACTATAATACCAGACGGTCACATATTCCATTACCACTTCACCTTCACCTTGTAACCCTACGCAGGACTGTAAACTCTGTGAATCATTTTCTTTTTTCTGAAAATCATCAGGTCTGTGTGGTGACACAGTTGCTACTGCTGCTACCTCATTGCTCCAGAGCAGGTTTGAATCTCGGCCCTGTCACTGTCAAAGTGAAGGTCCCTGAAAAAGCTTTTTTTTTTTTTAACCTTTATTTTGTCATAGACAAGCACATTTTTTGCTTAATATATGTTACTGAATGGCTGTAAATTAAAACTTAAATATGCATGCCATTCATACAACTTTATGATTTATATCATTCCGAGACAGATTTCCAGCTCTTTATGTCTCAAATCCAGGAGAAAGAGCTCAGTGAACTGAAACAACATAGGTATCTCATGCCATAAATAAATCGTTTGACAGTGTCATGTCTGTCTCCTGGGAGAGCAATGTGATGACAATGGACGAACGAATGGATTTATGAGAATTGTGGGATGCACAAGGGACCCTGGCGTTCATTATCCTCGCTCATAATCATAAGATTATGAATTATTTGCCACCTATTACTTCCTCTGCTGGTTGCGTCTGGATAGGAACAATCTGATTACTCTTGGGATGCTGGGAAGCCAAGTTGTGATATGTGACAATGTCATTTCTGAAACAATCACAGTGATGGGACAAGGCTTTATTTATCTTATTTTTGCTTTGGGTGTTCAGGAAGCATTTTTACAAGATAAAGCTGCAGTCATATTGCTTTGAATTGCTACATATTTTAAACTCTCTCGTTGGCTGCTCCAGACACAACTAAAGAAGTGATGTTGAATAAGTGACAAGAAGTAATAAGTATATTTGTTTGGTTTTCTATATTTTATATTTTGAAATGAATAATATTAAATCTGCTTGCTTACAATCTTGGGTCAGTTCCTGCCATGCGCCCCAGGGCTGCTGGAATAGGCTTTTTTCCCATGACTCTCTACTGAAAAAGAAGGTTTGGAAAATGAAAAAGTTGAATATATAAACCCTATTTTCTTGTTTCGGAGATGTGCTCCTGCACATTTGGCACTGGATTTCCCTTACCTGCTGCTCTCTACTGTAAATTGACGAGCGGAATAAACTATCTGCTCTCAGCTCTACACTTCACTTTGCTAAGGATTAGGGAAGCAGATTGTTATCCATTGCGGATCAGTTCCGCTTGTTGAAACTCATAGGATTATTATATCTTTGATCGGATTCTGAACCTGCAGATTTGTGAAAAAGACTCAAAGATGACTCGCCCGGTGTACCGCAGTTGAGTCTATCAGCAAGCCATAGTTGATTTCATTTAATATTGGAAATCCATCAGTCCTGTAGCTATCCACTTCTCATTCAAATTCAAAACTTCATTATTGGCATAACTATACATTTTATGTTGCTGACAATTAATAATACATTAAAATAAGGGTTATAGATAAACATGGTATGGTGGTACAGTATTTCTATCCCATGATACCAGGGTTTAGATTTTAATTCTGGGCCCTGATAATGTCTATGTGACTACTGTAACTTAGCCATGGATGTAAGTGAGTAGGAGTGTTGGTATTTGGAACTTAAGGCTGGTGCTGTCAGGACAGTGTTTAGCTAGGGTTTAAGAAAATGCTGGCTTGGCTGGATTACAGAAGAATAAATATAAATAAAGGGACAAACAAAAAGAAACAACCATTATATTCTTTTAATATTCTTATTTCTTTACAGTATTAGGAGATTTTCCTTTTGGCATATGGAATAACTACTGTATTTGGGCTAAGAAAAAAATTCAGCATAAAATTCTCAAATCCAGTTATAGAGGTGCTAGCCCTACAGCATCCGGCACAAGATAGCAGTCAGCCCTGGGCAGGGTGCCAGTCTATCATAGGGCCCAGTAATGTATGGACTGTCTGCTTGTGCATTGTGTAAATACAGTATAGTGTTTTAATTGCAATATTTATTGCACGTGACCCTGTAGTTAGCATATAGCGGGTTGGATAATGGATGGATGGATGTCAGTATATCTTGAGCTTGTGGCCCTAAGACCAGGTGTCAAGGCCAAGGAGATCTGGGCCATTCTTTAAGTTTATTGAGAGTTGATAGTGAAAATAGATAGGAACTCCTGGCTGTCTGGTTTGCATTCCCTTTATCAATAATCTGCTTGTGACCACAGTTGACAGAAAATTCTCAATTTACTTGTGACACTTCCGTGAATGAAAAGCCTGCAGGTCCTTTTTCCTTAGACAATCCTTCTAGCACATCTTATATCCTTCACAATACAACTTAAACCTTTACCTTTTACCATTCTCCTTCTGCATTGTGCATACCCCCTCCTACCACCCCCCAGCAGCCCACAACACGTAGTCAATATATACTGTACCAACCTGCATTAAACAACGCTGTCTGCAGATACAGTGCTGTCACTGACTGAGTGTTAATTATGTGCAAGCAGCTACCAGAACAACTTTCTCTTTTCAAATTATTGGCAAGGAGTGCTGCCTGATAACCTACGCATATAACATAATTATTTCATTTTATTTATTTTTTTGGGCTTGATGCATGACAATGGCTTATACTCGTACTTACAAAGCTCTAAAACCAGACAGCCAGGAGTTCCTGTCTGTCTTCACTGTCAACCCTCAGTAAACATAAAGAATGGTCCAGATCTCATTGGCTAAGAATTTTCTGTCAACTGTGATCATACTTCGTTGATAAAGGGGATGACAGAAGCTGACATAACATGTGCATGTTAATACATTGGATACAGTCAGTCAGCTGGTTTCTAACTGTGATGATGACATTAAAAGACGCATACCTGAATGCACAAATTGCTGTCACAGATTTGGGCTGCCATAAAATAGGTCCATTGCTGTCAACAAAATGTCTAACTGAGATTGTGTTAAAGTATTCAGGCTTTTATGAGTGCAAGTAGGAGGCTAATTCACTTTTTGCAAGTAGGACATTCAGTTTATCATATCGTAATAGTAATAATGGCAAAAAAGAGTTACACAGGAGCAACTAGTGATGTCATTGCTCACTGGGGGCTTCAAAATAAGTATCATAAATACAATGAAGCTTTTCCATTTTGCGGGTTCTGATAATTTCTTTTGAACTTTGGAAGAATCAGAAGAATATACTTATGTGACCTAAGATTAGAATAAGGATGTTGTCTGTCTTGCATGTGTGAGCGCTGAAGTCGGAAAACGACGAGATAAACACCAATTTAAAATTAAAAGCAATTTCTTTATTCTTGGTGAGTTAGAGAGATTGTAAGACTGCCTCCCCCATGCCTCCGAAGAGACTGGAGCCCCCACCCCCCCAAGCTCAGTGCCACTGGCTGGTCAGAACAGACAGTCTTGCTTAAAAGAAAAAAATTCCTCTTTATATTACCTAGCTTATTCATTAACCAAAGAGAGAACAGAAAAAAAACATAACAGTTCATTTTGAGGTCATACATAAATTAGGGTTACATCTTTAATTTATGACATTTAGGAGTACAGAAAAACAAAGCAGTACCAGGTGCCTACATTATCTAAAGACTGTGACCTCTCAGTACACACACACACCCATTTTAAGCAGTTTTCTTCAAGTTCATTGCATTTGTTATAAAGAGATTACATTCATATAACTTTAATATTTTCATTAGATTATATTTGTTTGATTAGATTAATAATCCTTATTTATTAATTCATAAATGATAATTTTGTCTTTTATTTTTAAGCAAGAGTGAAGAAAACAATCACATTGATTCATAATATCACAGGGTGTTCTGTTAATATCAAGAGGTTAGAAATTTCACATAGAAGAATTAAATCAGTCTCATATTCTGTGCATAAACATAATTCCTTTCCTACCTAAATGCAGATCAAATCATATAGAATTATAAAATCATATAGTTCTCTGCAGCATGATTAATACAAAATACAGTCATTGGTATTTTGTGAGTTAAATACTTATACTCATCTGCGGTGGGCTAGCCCCTGCCTGGGGTTTGTTTCTTGCCTTGTGCCCTGTGTTGGCTGGGATTGGCTCCAGCAGACCCCCGCAACCCTTCAGTTAGGATATAGCAAGTTGGATAATGGATGGATAGATGGATACTTATAATCATTACAGTTAATAATGTTTTTTCTGCTTTCTCACATGTCATTAAAGGTGACTAAAGCAGGTTGGCATCAACCATAAAAATTTCATCCTCAATACCCACCTATTGAGTGGGGAACTGGACATCCAGGGTGGAGCCAGATGACCATTAACTTAGAAGAAGGAGAGAGAGAAAGAAAGAAAGAAAGAAAGAAAGAAAGAAAGAAAGAAAGAAAGAAAGAAAGAAAGAAAGAAAGAAAGAAAGAAAGAAAGAAAGAAAGAAAGAGAAGAATCTGCTGAAACCTAATTTTAATCAATAATAATTTAATAGTTTCACTGTAGGGCCTGAGACAACAACGAACTGTTTGAACTATACAGACTTTTGGAAGAGCATGAACCTTGGTTAACAAAGAATTTAAAGGGAGATTAAAGCATTATGAATTTTAAACTTATCAGATAAGTGCATCTCCATACAAATGCATGCCCAGCCCACAGATTAGCATTTTAATAGCTGCTTCACAATACCATTTTTTCTCTTAAAAAACTACAGCAGGCAAGATGTTTTATTTCAGCTGACAGGACATTTTACTTCTTTGCAGTATAGCAAACATCATGGTCAGTTTATACTTCCAATATTGAAGATGACACCTAACAACCGAACAAGCCTTTTTTCCCTCTACCTCTGAAATATGCAGAATATTTTTAGCAAATCAGTGATGTGCCATGATGTGTAAGGAGATTGTAATGTCAGAGTACTAAATGTAACTTGAGTCTCGTACATTACAGCCTCCAGCTTATTTAATATTGATAAGAACACTAAGTTAATCAAGACATCAGGGACACCTTGTGGCAGGGACACCTTTTGCCACTGGAAGAGCCAGAATATTTTGAGATATAGATTCAACAAGGTGCTATAAATATAACTTAAGAATTTTAGTCCGTCTCTTCCCCCAAATGTAGTACTATGCAAATCCTGTAGAATGCATTTCCCAACCTGTTTTTCATGGCAACATTGCAGTGGGCTGTGGCTAATCCCAAAGAAAACCTAATTCCCTGATTGAAAAAATGCCAAATCAATCTGACAATCATACTTGATTCACAGCAGCAGCATTGCAAGTGGGTAATGGCCAACTCTGGACGAAACCCCATCCCACCGGTTTGATGGTCGTATTAATTCATAGAAGAATAAGTGTTGGTGATCAGGCTTGATTCATCTAACCCTCTGACACTTTGTTGATCGCACAAGCCACACAGCTGATTTGACAATCATACCCCACCCCAGTCTTCTCATTCAGATGATCACACTAAATTTACAGAAAAAGACATGGCCTTGGTGGGTGTCAAAAACCGGGTTGTGACACCCTAAAGGTTGGGGACACTACTGTAGAATTTTCATGCAGCAAATCCTCTTGGATTTAGAACTAGGAACTTAGAGCCATTAGAGTAGACTTATTGTGACTGTCCATAAGGGGAGTGACTAAGTGCAGTTGAAAGGATACCTCAAAAGAATCATTGGACTTAGCAGACGACAGTAAAAAAAAGTCTGATATCAATAAGTAGGGATGGTAAGGTAACACTAAACTCATAGTTGTGCACTCAGTCATAACCAGGAGATAACTAAATTGATTTGATCATACACTAGATCAGGGATGGGCAAAGTCATTCCTGGAGGGCCGCAGTGGCTGCAGGTTTTTGTTCCAACCCAATTGCTTAATAAGAAGCACTTATTGGTCAAGTAACACTTCTGCTTCATTTTAATTGTCTCAATTGCTAAGATTTTGAATCCTTATTGCTTATTTTAGTCTTAAACAGCTGTATTTTGGTTTTTAATTGCTCTTTATTAGCAATAAGATACAAATAACAAAAGAAACCAACATTTCTCCATTTAGTTTGTTTCCATTTACACCTGTGTGGATTTATCATGCACTATTGGGTTTTATTAAATACTTGGTAGGAAAATGAAGAGAAAAAAAGTGAAGGACTGAGAATAAGTAATCTGTTTTAGCCTTCAAGTCATTTAAGTGATATCCTTAGAAAGGAAAAAAAAATCTAGGATATGAGAATGACCTGACATGGCAGAGTTAAAGCATTAACAAGCCATTAAATTAAATTATTGGCACAGATTGTTTTCTAATTAAGCAACTGGGTTGGAACAAAAACCTGCACCCACTGCGGCCCTCCAGGACTGACTTTGCCCACCCCTGCACTAGAATCTGTTTATTAGGTCCTCTTTTTGTTTTAAATCAAAGTTAAAAAAACTACTATACCTGTGCATCCATCTTGAATGTGAATCATGCTTAGTAACCACATACCATTGCAATGACCAGACACACACAATGGCTACACAAATGGAAACTAGAGACACAAAATGGAGGCATTTATGCAGTAATTGTGGTGATCGCAGAGTTTACAAAACTCAAAAACAGGCGTGCACTCTGACAGACCTGAAAATTATTAGGTAGGTCTTACTATGTAATCCTAGCCCTCAAAATTCAAGAAGCAGGCTTTGTGGCCTACACACCACAATACAAGCCATAGATTAATTATTTGACAAGGGAGAGGGAAACTGTGAAACCCCTTGCCGAAATTGACAAAAATAATGTTTTAATATGAGTTTATTATCATGTTATTCAGAAACTAACCAAGAACAAAAAGTCACAAAGGGATGTCCTATAAGAGACCAGAAAAAAGAGAAGAAAACAGTTTATTTGGATATGTTAAACTATTTGGCTGTATATTAATTTATGGAACACACAGTTTAATAGATGATAGGATGTTCTGCTTTAACCCCTACAGTGTTTTAGTTTATTTTCTTGTCATTCTGAGTAAAGACTCGTGCAGTCTTTGTTGTGCCTTGCAATTGACAAGGCAAGGGTAGGCTAGCAGTTTCAAACTGTAATATAATATGACTTATAAATCAGTTTATTAGAATACACTAAGAAATGTAACAATTATAAGTATAGAATGCAACTGAAGCTTACTTAGCATGAGAAAACTAAGATTGTAACAACATAGAGAAGAAATATTTTTTTCCTTTCTTTTCGTGTGTGATAACTTTTTCCTGAATTGTTTGTGAGTTATCTTCTTTGAATTTTCAGTAAAGTTTTTACAATGAACTTTGTTGGACTGTGGATGTTTATTTTAGATAGACAGAAATGTATTTGTTCCCAGAAGGAAATTTGGATTTCCGGAGAAGCTCTTTAAATAAATAAATAAATAGATTGACAATTACACTATGGTCTGAACACACACCAGAATGACTAATAAGGAAGACAATTAAAACAAAAGAAAATTTTTAATTTGGCATTTACAGTCACAGTGAGGCATTATGCAGGCATATTGCTGCTGGATATATAGCAGCCCCAATAGTGTTTCCTGACACACTTCTGCTGAATGATTCATTGGGTGAAAGTCCTCAGTGGTAGTGTGTCAGAGACAAGATGTGCAGTATTATTTATAATGGCAATAAGTTTTGTTTTAATTCTCAACTTAGTTACTATCTAAAGGAGGTTCAGAGTGTGTCCCATAACTGAGCCTCCCCTTTTAATTGACTTGTTGATTCTGTGGTCTTTCTTAAAGTTATGTTATCAGTGCAGCACACTACAGTGTAGAAAATCACTCTGACCATCACAAAGTTGTAGGAGATGTTAAGGGTGTCACCACCCACATTAAACGAACACAGTCTCATAATAAATCAGTTTCTTATATAGTTCCTTTGTGTTCCAAGACCATTTCAGCATGTCATTGATGGACTCCCAAGTAACTTGCAGGAGTGGAACGCCTCTACATCCAATCCCTGAATAGTGACCGGACCCTGAGGCTTTTCGTTTTGGCTAAAGTCAATAACCAGTTGCATAGTTTTGTTGATGTGAAGTTGCACCAAAAGTCTGTGTTATATGCTTGTCTTTTACTGGACTCTAGTTTTCCAGCTAGGTAGTTGCTAAACTTTGGGAACCTAGAAAATTTGGTATTATGGGACCTAATGATTACCAAAAAAACTTCCCCTTTTCTTTGTACTATAGCTATCACCAAGCTGTAGTGTTTCCATATAGTAAGATGGATCTTGTTTGTATCAAATTCTTACCCTACTATCTGCATGTTGCAGTAGGAAATTAGGTCCATCCATGAGACCAGGTGACATTTTTCCATTTTTACATCATCCACTTGTATGATCATGTGCCCACTGTAGCATCATCTGCATGTTCTTTGATGACAGGTGTGGAATCCTTCATGATTTTCTGCCTCTGTAGCCCATCTTCTGCAAAGTCTGCTGTTTTGTTTATTTCAAGATGCCCTTCAACACACTGTTGTTCTTAAAAGCCGTTAAGGGTTTGTTGTGTCCTCTCTATTAGCTTCAGTGAGTGTGCATTGCCCCTTAACCTCTCTAATTATCAGTGTGTTTTTGCCTACAGAACTGGTGCTCACTAGCAGGATTTGTTTATTTATGAATAGGAGCAGGCAGATAACCTTCCATCCCCTCTGGGCTAATTTACTAGACCTCAAATGGATGCTTGGTTCTTTCTTTTTATTTTTATTTTCTTTACAATGCCAATACATCAGCATGTGAAGTACTCTTCACACAATCCATTTTTGCATTTGTCAGCTAAACCGAATAAAGAGAGCTGCCTGTGGAGAAGGACATCTTGCTCACTGGGAGTAACATATTTCTGCATTTTGCATCTATGCAACAAATGCCACTCCACAGCAGGCACTTTCATGTGATTATCAGTTATCAATATTCCTCTCAGTGGTCCTTGTGTCCACACAAGCTGTGACCAGCTGTTTGTTTGTTTGTTTTTTTTTTGTCTTTGCTTAAACACAAGCTGGCTAGAACGGGAGACTCCTAAAATGTATTATTCAAATAGTTTTATACATTATGTGTACAAAAAATAATGGCATCACACCCAGTGGTGTTCATTTTGTGCTTGAGAATGGGCCCTTGTCACTGTGTATTATCAAAATAAATAAAGCAATTGGATGGATGAATTTATAAATGAAAAGTTGTCACAGCCAGCTGCACTTGAGTACCGAATGTTTCAACAGTAACAGGGCATTAGACATGTTGATATCCCATAGCATCTCCTTTTCCTTGCTGCATATCTATTCCTGAAAGGCATAAAGATGTGGCCATACCCCTTGAAACCCAAAATTACTGTGAACATGTAGAGCCATGCCCGTATAACTATATAGGAAAGGAGAGGAGAAGAGGGATGTTATTATGGTAATTTATTATTGGAGGAATTCAGCAGAGGTGTCTGCTTGGAGGAGGCTGTGGGCTGAACTATTAAAAATGGTTAATTTAAATATACAGAAGCTACTGAAGAGGCTACTTTGGGCCTGTCAGTATGGAATCATGTGGAAAAAGTGAATGGCTTCTATGGACTAACTTGTAAAATTTGTTTTCTTAAGCACTGGCATGATGATGACATCATAAATTGTGACTTCTAGCCACCACGTGGTAGCAATGCTACCATATTCCACAATGCTCAAAATGGTAGTTAATTATTATTACATAAATAAAAAATATTTGCTTTGTTCAAAATAAAAAAGGTACAGTATATACTTAGGTTAAATAAAAATATATGATTCACTTTTTTAAGATTTGTATGTGAACAACTGCATTAACATTTCATTGCCTAATTCATTATTTATTAGCGAATGTATCGGCTATTTATGAGTGACACAGATCCCTAACGGATCTTTCTTTTTTAGCTGATATCGAGTTATTTGTAACTATAATTAAAATATGGTTCAGCACAATTCAGATGTGCAAGTGATAGGCCAAACTTAAAGCCTCACATACACAGCTAATATTGCAACACCAATATTACAGGGCATGTAGCACTCATGTCTCCTATTGGAGCAATGCATTCCTACAGCGTAAGCTAAGTTGAATAGATGGCACATCTGTCAGAAAAAAAGCAAGTCTTACTGAAAGAATGAGAGAGACTCAAGTTGGCATTTTTTGTATAATATAAATTTATGAACACAAGTTCTGTCAATAAATAATGTAGTGATAATGAACGGGTGCTCCTTTGTCTTTTGTGAAGCATCTAATACTAGAGATACTGCCACAAGCTGAAATGAGGGACGACATGGACATAATGACCTGGGCATCCATAGAATATTATTTCATGGTACTATTACTTGATGTAATGGTATGATGTCATTTCAAACTGAGGAGATGAGAGATCTTTTAAACAATTAAAACATACCATATTATTTGGTCTAAAAATGTTTGAGAGGCTCATTTTGTTAATCATTACAACCTGAATAGGCAAGGTATTTGGACTTTTTGATTTTAACCAAATCAGCTGATGCCTGTGCAGAGTTAGTGGGATCACTCTGAGTGTGAGGAGCTGCGAGTGCACTGCTGCTTCTCTGAATCCCAAGTAGTTAGCTGATGTAGTTGGGATGCTTCCAGGTGTCTTACACAGTGGTGGCTAAGGAGTGCCTATAAGTTGGTAATGGTAGAGGACTTGATCAGTCCAGTGCAATGTGTGACAACTACCCTCTCGCCAAGAAGAGAGGAATGAAAAGGAGGAGGATGAAAATGATGCCTGCCTGAATGTATTTACTGACTAAGGATGTCATTTATCATTTAGTGTGTCTAAGATCATTTTTATACAAATATCAGGGTTAACGTTTTAATATGAAAGATTATGTTTAGTTCAAACAATTTTATGTACAAAAGCATATAAAACAAGGGGACAGACTTTTTGCCAGTTTCCACTTTGTACCATTTTATTTTTTACTGGTACAAAATAAGTTATCGACCCATGAAATGTTTTATAATTGCTACAGAGATGAGGAGTGGTTTCCTGTCCAGGGGTAATTCCTGCCTTGCACCCAGTGCTGCCGGGATTGACTCTAACACCTAATAATACACTTGATTGGATTAAGCATGTTTAAGAATGACCGACTGACAAAGCCACTTAGAGCCAAAGTCTGCCTCAGCAAGTTGTGACCACGTCAGATAAATATACTGTAATAACTTCTTGCTTAGAAATACTTTTAAGATTAAATAATAATCAAAACATAACTATAATTCATGTATGTATGGCTAAGATTTTTAGTAGGCTACAAAGCACATATAGCTACAATCAATAAGGTGCATTTCCATAATGTATATTGGCAAACAAACATCTTTTATGTTGTGCCATTATATAGTAAGCACCCACCCATGATGCTTAACACATTCATAACTGTAGTAAAATTTTCTCCATATATATTTTTTGACAGGAACCACAGACAGATTATGTGAGGCGGAGATGGTGCTTGAACAGGAAACATTTGTGGTTTAGCAACTAATAAAGTAATTCCCCATTGATCACTAGGTCAGAAGCTTATGTGTGAGGCAAGCCACTGAACATCTTTGTTCACTATATTTATTCTTCCAGCAAGTTGCTTTATCTGCAATTCTCGGTATGTTAGATTAGATTACAACTCAAATAAACGTTTACAGCAACACGTAGACAGGAAAGGACTGACTCTTGGTGCCGTGAAGTCCCCTAATAGGTCAGATGGCAGCATCACTTGGGTAGAGCTTCCATTTGTACATCAGCAGGACACCTTGGGAATTGTACCTCCTGATCGACAGCCCTGTCAGTATTCATGAGGGTGCCCAAAGGGAGCTGTTGACAGAGGACTCACACATTTTAAGGTGGTTCCGCCTGACCCAGAAGTGCTTCCAGAGTGTAAGTATGTGACACTGGAAGTACTCCCGGGTCTGGCATAAAAGGACTCAATCAACCTCATCCAGGCGAGTTGGAGTCAAGTGGAAGAATGACAAAGCTTGCTGGAAGGAGAGAGGAAAATGGAGAAGAATTGTGTTGGTTTAGGTCACATTTGAAGCCTTTGTGTAAAGTATTTGCTGTGATGAAACCTTTTATTTACACTGGAACTGGTGCCTGTGAGGATGTGTCTGAGGTTTGGGGTACTGCAACGGCCCCTGGTGGTCACACCTAAGTGAAACATATTGAAACAATGGCTTGACTTCCCAGAGCTATGTTTTCCATACTTTTTGAAATAGTGTTTTTTTCCTTAAAAATTTCCAAATGGAGCTAAATAAATAAAAAGCACAAAGAGAATGTAATTTCAGTTGCATCCAGAAATCATTCTGGCATTCATCCTCATGGAATCCATGCCTCCCCTTCGGCAATTGCCCTTATATGCCCTTATTATAAACCTGCTGCCACCTGTCTGTGGTGGTCTGTAGCCAGGTGTTAAAATAAGTAAAAAGTAAAGGAGCAGCAGGTAACATTGTAATCAAAAAGCAGGCTGAAGTTCAAATCAATGATAAGGACCCTTAGAGCTCCTTTGAACACACATGTTCATGCATCCCATGATGGCAGTATGTTTAGAGATGCCAGGTAACTCCAAACAAGAGGTGGGGACAAGGTCATTTTCAAATCGGGCTGTAGCAGATCTTAAGAGTGGTGTAGTCTGTAGTGGATGTGGATTTAAAGCTGTCCACTGACACTGTGTGACCATGAGCCAGTCATTTCACCTGCCTATGCTCCTACTGGTAAAACAAGAAAGAAATGTAACCAGCTGTATGTCGAGTGTTGTCATTTGCCCTGGATAAAGGTGTCAGTCAAATATTAACAGTTTCCATTATTGAGGGTGTGCATTGACTACTTTACCTAGCTGGATGACAAATGCTAGGTTCTGCTCATTGACTTTCCAATCCACACATATTCCTTAGCAGAATAATTATTTCCTGGGTAATTTTCCATTCTTGGCAAAACCTTCAAACTCCTGAGATGCGGATTGGTGTTGGGTCTGTGTACATATTTATTTTATATTTTATTTACTTTTGCTGTTTCTTTGCTTATGCAATTTTATTAATTTGCTTTTCATGGGCACTGTCATGGCCTGGCACATGGTACAAGTGCCCTGACACATAAGATATATATATATATATATATATATGCCTGGTTATAAAAGATGGCAGTGCTGTTTGCAATGTTACTTAACTTTGTTGCAAAATAAAAAAAAAAAGATCTTGTAAAAAAAAAAAAAAAAAATTTGAGGAATATCAGTTTAGAAATCGTGGTATTGGCTGAAGTTTTGTTATTGGTTTCAAATTTATCAGAATCTCTTGAACCTGACAATTGATCAGAAGACTTAGTGTTTGACCTTTGGCAATGTCTGACTTTTGTGCTGTAATGTCCCTTAAATCACAGCCACACTGCTTGATAAATTGGGTCTGTCTAGACTTTAATGGATCGGCCATAACAGTCGGATATAACTATCTGTTGTTTGCCAAACCCTGCTTTAAAATGGTGTGTCAGAGGTTTAGACGATGGTCTCTTTTTGAGACAGATTAAAATAGCCGTGGACCTGGCTTTTGTCTTATGTTCAGCAGGTGTTGCTCACATTTTGGAATTTCTGGTCTTTCAATTTTGTAGTGAAAAAAAAAAAAACACCAAAAATCACTTTTTACTTGGTGAATTTAGTAAAGGGAAGTAAACTGCATTGAAAAAGAAATGCACTTGACTAGTTTTACATTTGGTTTATACTCTTCAATGGAACACAACACAGAACTGTGTTATAAGGTCACTACACACCCCGTCTCCTCAACTTGTATAGCATGACTTTTGCATAATATTATACATAGTGTATACAAATCCATGAAAAATGTCAATACTGACCTAATTCAAAGTTAACACTCTCCGCACATTAGTCTGTCATTTTCTAATAAACACGTTGTTCAAAAACAAAGTATAGACTGGAAGTGATTAGAGTGTAATCTGTGATGGCATCTCTTCATTCTTGCTGGGCTTATTTAAGCCATCTTCACACTACACCATTTCTAGTTGGGTATGTTCGACTTCATGACTGCAGTTGCTCATCTCTTTGCCTGAGGTTGTTAGATTACACGACTGGAAATGGTGAGAGATGACAACCTGCAAGACTCTGTGACGACTTTCCAGCATGGCTTCACCTTTCAAAAGTATCACACGCTTGCCTCCTTTTTCTAACAGCCATTAATGTGGTGCCTGACCATGCTGGTGGTGTACGAGTGCTTTCCAGGTACGGAAAGTTCAGCTGTCATCTTTGCCTTTTTGCTTTTTTTCCATTCTGATATGGTACAGAAACCACGAAAATGAAGACAGACAATCCTCTGTTCTGTTGGAAGGTTCAAATGTGCTTCCCCTGTTCCTTTATGGTGGCATTGCATGCATTGTACTTTTGAGTGAGTGCTCATTCATTGTCAGCTCTCACATGCACAGGGCCCACCCCTAAACTTAAGACAAAATCAGACCAGGCGAGTCTCATGCTGATTGAGTTGATGGGGACGTCAAACTAACACAGTGTCCACTCAGCTCTCCAAGATCATGTAAATGAAGTTTGTAACTGAAAATTGCTGGACAACTCATGTACTGTGACAGGGCCTTTAATAAAGTGCAAAATTTAAGACTTCTTGGTCCTATACTTTATTGACCTCATCTTAATCCACTTGACAAGCAATAGTACCTCTTTAAATAAGTGACAAAATTCCAAGAACATTTTATAACATTTTTTTCGATATTGTATTTCAAATACTGGAGAGACTTGTAATTAAGCCAGTGATTCCTCTTATGAAATAACAAACAGTGGAGACTGAGTTTAACAGTTTCATACAGTGCTCCAAGGCAAATTAGGCAGGCTAACTGATATCGCAAAATAACCTCAGAGGTATTTTTCATTAGTATAAAATAAAGTGACACCCATTTTCTTTCCAGAGAATTCACCACTGTGGAAACATTGACAGAAAGAAACATTCTCATCCATTACTAAGAAAAAGTGAAAAACTAAAAAAAGCATTGTGGGCATCTGTCTGTACCAGTTATGCAAAAGGTGCTTAACCCTGAGCTGGATTCAGGCTTTATCCTTTGTATTTAGGAAGCATTGTGATTGATTTGGACAGTTTTGCCTGGGCCATGTTCAGTCAGCTATAAATAAAACCTTATTTTAACGCCTACACAGTTAAAGATCCTCAGGCATATTAAGCAACATGCGGATTTTGTGAAATGTTTATGTGTGAAAAAGACAACAAATTTTAGAATTTTAGTTCTTTGCCTTGGGCAACGGAGAGGTTTGTCACCACACAAGTTGAACGAGCCTGATAAGCTAAAAGAACATTTCCCCAAAAAAAGGAGGGTTAGTGAAAGAGCCTTCTATTTATCTATTGTTTATACCTTGTGCACATCTTGTACTTTGTCTTAAGTTCCCTCAACCGTTAATGGCAAGATTCCTAGAGAAAAGCTCAATGTAGAGAAAGACAGGTACCTAAGGAAAAGGAGGTGAACAGTTAGTAGGTTAGGTAACAATAGACAAGTCAATGAAGAGAGATTCCTAGTGTCTGGTTTGTATAGTGGTCAGTGGTATTTTTGTTTATGGATCAGCTCTTCAATAAATAAAACAAGGGATTCTGGGCATGAGAGAAATGCAGGTCATCAGTGCTCAGGATCCTCAGAGTTGCTTGATGTGTGGAGGAAATCTGGGTAAACTATTGAAATCATGGCAGGTTTCTACACCTTACTGGTATGTGTATATAAACCCATCCTTCCCATCAGCTGACAGGAGGAAACTCCAAAATCACAGAATGAACGTGCCTTTCCAATTCCTGAATTTCCTTTAAGTGTGTCATAGATCAGGGTGCATTTAAATCCAGTGGCATTTGAGGGGACTGTAACCAGACAAACCCATATATTTTTTTCTTTTTAATGGCAGACCTTGGCTCATGGAAAGTGACAATACATAATATTAAGATAGTTACTGCACATGTACAGAGCACAGTGAAATTTTCACTTGCATGTCCAGCCAAGTAATAACAAAAATATCCCAAATAGCGATTTTTAAAAGGTTGTTCTCTGTTGTCACTTGTTCTTGGGAAGATTTTAAATTTGGTTTTAAATTTGCAGAAATGTTTGATTATTTTTAAAGTATGGGAAAATATATCCATCCATCCATTTTCCAACCCGCTGAATCCGAACACAGGGTCACGGGGGTCTGCTGGAGCCAATCCCAGCCAACACAGGGCACAAGGCAGGAAACAATCCTGGGCAGGGTGCCAACCCACCGCAGGACTGGGAAAATATATACATAAAAGTAAATTCAGTTTGTTTTTTAAAGTTAAATGGGCTCTGTCGCTGCATGCTGTCAACACAATAGCTGGACCACACTGTTTGCCAACATGCATATACTATTTTCTGTGCTGGCAAGAGGCCTCTCTAGTAACTTAGAAGGAAAGCGCATGTGATTTATGTTGTTGTGTAAAATTTTCTGAACTTCCATTTTACAATGCTTTGACCATCAAAAAAGATGAGCATTAATATGGTAAGTAAGTAATGGTAAACATTAAGAGTGACACTTAACAGATTCATTTGACCAAATTTAAATCTTATACTAAAATGGATGAGCCTAATCACCAGTAGTTGGAGATATTACGGATTTTCCATGTACACCCAAATAGCATATAAATTGAATCATTTACCGATGCTATCAATATCACATTTTTGAATAAAGGGTTTAAGCACAACCTGGCAGTAACCAATGTAAAACAGGAAACTGCCCTGAAAAGGGTTTGTCTTATCCAGAAATAGAAAGGTAACGTTATTTTGTTGATATCTGCAGACAAGGGAGTTTGAGAGGGACGTTACGAACTGGATACACCACTCTGTCCTTTATTTCTGCTGACCACTCACCAGTGAAGTTGTTCTGGAGTCGAGTGGTTGCAGTTAAAGTCCTTTCCACACAACATGTTCATTTTTTTCCCTCCTCCTCTTCGTTGACATAGTTGTGCTTGTCGAGGCCAGATAAACGTCACGTCCTCATTAAGCAGAGTCACCGCATCCCCAGGAGATTCCGCTTGGAGCCATAACGATCGACCTCTTCTCATTTTCACTCAGATCTGTCGCATAGTGTTAAGTCTTTTCCAGTTGATACACAAGTGCACTCGTAGCAGCCCCTTAATCTCTGTGATCACTTCAAGATCATAGAAGACGTACAGCAACACTTGCACTGTCCGGTTAGTCCAGTCAAGCGGCAACCCATTAGAGAAGATGCGTTCAGTCTGCACAACCATGCCACCATCGCCCTTGTTTTACGACTTTAACTGTAAAGGCAAAATCTATATTGATTTCGGTGCCATGCCAGCTGTAAGTTACCGGTCATGACACTTTTTGTCATACTGGAATGAGAAAATGTATTGATCATAATGCAACTTTGCTCCAGGGGCTGAAATCCAATTAGAAGGAAAAAAAAATCCATACACAACTACAGCAGAATAACACGAATATATTTAAAAAAAAACTTTCATGGCATTTTTTTCACAGTGGTTTCTCAAAATGATAACTTAGCAGATAACTTAATATTCTCAAACTCTAAAAATAATTCCTCTTCTAATTCCAAAAATTTGTATTGAAACTTTGCGGAATTGTCGTGACAGTACGCCATCTGCTGGTGGCATATCAATTTAGTTAGCAATCCACTGAGCAAATAAAGAGTAAGAAAATTGTTAAAATAAAAAAAAGCACTAGAGACCAGCAATTAGTGAAAAATGTCATCTTTTTTCACTTCACCTCCTCCTTACTGAATGTCTCATGTTTGGCTTCTCTATTTGAATGAGGATTGGGACTTTGGCAACTGCACAGGCCCTATATAGTTTGAGTTATCTGACATACCAGTTCATTTATGGTGTTAGCCATAAGATTTATGTATTTGGATATTTCAAGTACAATCAGATTTTTCTTGTGTTTGCTCTCTTGATAAAAATGCATTTTATAGGAACAGGCAATAATCAGAACTGATAAAACAATACAAACATGTCAGATGCTGTATGCAACACACAATTCTAATATTTTAAACAACATAAAGGATAATACACATCAAGAGGAAAAAGTAAGTTCCCTTGGCTTGTGTGCCTCCTTCAGCATGGTCTTGACAGCTGTGCGTCTAATCAAGAACACTGCCGGTCTGTAACTCAAGGAGCCAAAGCATCCACTTGCCTCTGCTGGTGTTTTACAAATGCTGGTCCTGGTGTGACTCTCCAGTGGTCCTCAGTAAGTACATCAATCCAGTGATGTTCATGATTAGATTGTTGCCT
Source organism: Erpetoichthys calabaricus (assembly GCF_900747795.2). Lineage (NCBI taxonomy): Eukaryota > Metazoa > Chordata > Cladistia > Polypteriformes > Polypteridae > Erpetoichthys > Erpetoichthys calabaricus. The sequence goes on along the minus strand of NC_041411.2, from coordinate 14,728,371 downwards.
TAATCAAGCAGCAAAGATCTAAAGAGGACCTTCACATCTCATTGTAGACTCCTTTTTCCTTCTCTGATGATCTGTCACTCTAGTCAGACGGTGGACAGTGGCACAGTGTAACTGTAAAATTCTAATTCTAACAAGTAGGCCCAGTCTAGAAGGGATAGCAGCCATAACTCAGAATATAAGTCTTGTATGTCTTTTATGTACCACTGATGATAGCAAAGCATAGGAGAGAATACTAAGATGCTTGTAGCTGCGGTCACTAAACAATGTGCAGAAGACACTGAGATCTGGGCATCTCTAACTTAATTTTAGCATTCGAACTTCAGCTTCCTAACATGTATAATGGGTGTGTCCCAAAAGGTAATGCCTACTCACCACCAGCTGTTTGACATTTTGATGTGTTGTAGCCAAACCCTGTCCTGGCATTTGAATGTACAGAAAAGAATCCCTTTTGAATTAATGGACAGCTTATAAAGCTCACCAGCGAGTCACCTTCTTTTAATATACTCAGTCATCCATATAGCACATCATCATGCTAGGAAAAAAAATGAAATATAATGATAATTTCTTAGTGGTTCATATGAAGATCTCAAACCTGATTAATGCCACTCAGGATTTCAGGGTTCGGAGTCTTCCTTGACAGCATTGGGTGCAAGGCAGGAAACAGCTTGATCAGAGTGTCAGTCCATCTCGGGGCCCATTCAGACAGATAAAAAAGACAATTTGAAATTGCCACTTAACCTACATGGCACAGCTTTGTAGATGTGTGAGGAAAACTGGAGTGCCCATGGAAAGTAAAATAAATGGTGAATGTGCAAAGTCCACACATACGACAACCAGATACAGGATATAAACCCCTCAGTCTGTGAAGCAGCAGCACTAACCACTGTGCTTGACATAAACAGTGTGCAACAGCACATGTGTACACCTCCATTTTTTGTCTTTTTTTGGTAGTGCATCACACACAGGTTCAGGATGACACTGAGAGTTAGACATAAAATTTCATCCCACTAATCTGTGATTTCCAGACACAAGGTAGAAACAAACCCTGGACAGGACAACAGTCCAACACAGTATTAGGCCCATTTGTTATCTGGATATGCAATACATGGTTGTGGGTATTCTTATTATTATAAAACAAACCATTTTCAAACTCCAGTCCAGTTTAGATTGTGTGGGTTAGGACTTATCCTGACAGCTCTGAGTGGTAATCATGAAGCAACCCTAGACAGGACATCATTCTACAGTAGGGTGCCTTCATGAACTCATGTAGGGGGAGTTTAAAATTGTCATGGAAAAAATGGAGAACCTTTTATTGTTTGATATTAGCATTATTGGCCAGCAATATTATTAATACTATCTCAGATTATCTCTGTTCATCTTATACCCTGACAAGTATTTTTGGTGCCACCGTAGGTTGAGTCTTGGCACTTAGAAGTATCAGAGGTGTTTGCACAGGGTATGTATGTGCTCTGCCTAGAAGCGTTGTCTTCTTCAGGAGGCTTTGTGTTATCTGATCCAGCCCCAGCATCCTGTTGATGTCTCTGAGAACTGTGCCCAGGGCTCTGATTATTATTGGTACCACTGTGGCTGCTTCCTCCAATAACCACTCCCCATTTTTCAATTTGGCAATCTGTTTCTGTTTCTTTGGAAATTCTGTTTCTTTCTTTTCAATCCCCTCCAAATGTTTATGTCTGGCTCATGCAGTATCAGAAAAATCTGATCTCATCCTTCTGCAGCAGTTCTACCACTTTGTGTTCCTACCACTTATCAGCAGTTGGGAAATTCTGTTTCTTACCAACATTCCATTTTAGCATTTTTGCCATTTTTTTGTGTTTCTCCTTTTTGTTGGTATGTGAAGTCTTGCTAGACATGAGTATGGGAAAGGCACTATATAAATAAAATTTATTATTTTATTATTATTTTATACTACAGGTGGATTAAGTTGTCTGTGGCCTCCTTCATATGCTTGTAGAGCTGGAGCTTACTGTCCTCTCCAGAATTTTTAATTCTTGTCTTGATGGCTTTGGTGCACTGTTATTATTATTATTATTATTGGTTAGTAATGTGATGTAGCAGCTAAAGCAGAAGTAGTACAAGTTGTAGTATAACTAATCTTAGGTTTACAGCATACAGGGAAATTCTTACTTGTATGCCTGACCAACAAGCAGCATGTTGCTACTCTATGGAGCTATGATAAACAGGAACCGATTCAAATGCAGGACTTTATTTTATTTAATAGAAAGTGTTTTGCTGTAAACCCCAAGTTTGCAAGTTCATCTCTGAGCGCTGAACAAGTCACTTAACCTGCCAGGATGCACTTTATTAAAATGTATACGTTTTGTACTACATATTTGTGTAAAGTACCTTAGGTTGTTGCTGTTCACTTTGGAAAGGCACTACACTTGTTTGTTCATTTCTTTTTCTTTCTTTCTTTCTTTCTTTCTTTCTTTCTTTCTTTCTTTCTTTCTTTCTTTCTTTCTTTCTTTCTTTCTTTCTTTCTTTCTTGACTCACTGTGTTTAGTGTACTGTGCATTTGGCGTTTGTTCAGTGCAGAGCATTTGCAGAGGCAATATTCCAAAGCTAATATAATCATTGTTTGTAGTATTACTGCCAACCATATCAGGCAGAGTATAAATGTTAAGCTTTTGTTAAGTTTCTTCTTCATTAATGTCAGCTATTATAAGGCCTGTCAGTTTTGTGGTTAATGTCTAATTAGGTAAGCATGATGTTTTGCAGATCCTACTGTGTGCTTTATTTGACTAGCCTTTTCTCAGTTTATGGACGATTCTCGTCATCTTTAACCTGCCTCCATTATGAATGTTTAATACACTTCATACCATACTGTGGTTATTCTAAGTCAAGGCCTTCTCAATTGCTTGTGTTGCAGTGCCACCTGCTGCTTGATTTGATACAATGCCAATCCCAGCAGTGCAATCAGAAGCACCTTGAGAAACACTGGTAATAAGATTACTTTTGATTGTGAAATTCAAGATTTTTTGTAGTTTGATAAATCTGGTACTGCACTATAGGCCAAATTGAGCTAATCTTTTCAAAAGATAACCTGGTGTGTGTGACCTGTGGTGTCTAGCCATCCTGCCTATGGCAGGATCCTGTTGCTATCATTTTGGGAAGACGTTTAATGTTCAGCGCCTTGTAATTTACATCTTTATGGTGGAACAGTTAGCAGTAATAAGCTTCCTTCAGTTTTATCCTAACCACTCATTTTACATTTTAAACAATTTTATATATTTATGGTGCCTAATGGGTCTTGGCCCTTTCTTTGTTTCATCTACCATAATCATGTTTGTACTTTATTATTATTCATTGACTTATACAGTGGTTTTAGATATGTATAAACTAAACCTAATAATGTATAAAATAACCAAATAAAAATAATAAGGAAATTGAAATCAACAATTCCAAAAATACAAAAGGTCTCCTTTTTATTAGTCATGATAATAACAAGTCAAGGTCCCTATGCATTTCTGCTTAGAAGTATCACTGCATTGTAAGAAGTAAATAGGTGACAGAAATTGACTGGTTATCTCAAGGCTTTTGGTATCAATGACAAGAAGGATACTAAGGCACAAAATAGACAGAATGTGGAGATATTAATTGTTGTGATCACCATCCAGCCCTTCATTTGTTACTAAATCCACTTAATCCAGTGCAAAGTCAGGCAGGATTGTGTGCACGGTGGTAACCAGCTCTGAGCAGGATGTCAGTCCATTACAGGGCACACTCATGGTAACTTATGTGGGGATAATTAGAGTTACCAGTTAACCTAACAAGTACATTTATGGAACTTGGCAGGACAGTCAATTTACTCAGGGAAGGAAAAATCCTACACAGACACTGGAAGAACATGTAAAGTGCAGAAAACTACAGGTGGCCCCGGGTTTTAACCCAATGCTCTGATGCTGCTCCACTGCACTAACATGCACACAATACATTGCAAAGGCAGGCAGTGTGGTGTAGTGGTAAAGGCTTTGGACTTAAACCCTGAGGCTCAAGTTCAAATTCTGCTACTAACTACACCTGCCCCTGCTCAAATAGTAAAGGCAAAAGAAATGTAAACCAATTCAATCTCAAATGTTGTAAGTCACCATGGAAAAAGGTGTCAGTCATATAACATAAATAACATGAATACAAATGAAAATAAGAACGGTTTAAGAATTTTGTCCTACTAAATTTAAATATTTAAATAGTGTTAAACTGCTTTAAAACCACATGAAAATGTAAGTATGAAGCCAAGAGGAACATTATTACTATAGATGACTTTACTTTTACTATATAATAATATCCACTAGAGGGAAAAATGTAAAGAAAGGTAAATACATTTTTAAAACTCTTAACGTTTCCCTTTTTTCCCCTTCAGTCTGTCTTCTCTAGTCTTGCAACTCCTGAACATAAGCAGCTCCTCCCTATCTTGACTCTCTCATAGCCATGATTTTAGGATATGTAATGTAATGTACTTCGGTTAAGCATAAAGGATAAAAAACAAAGTTTGTCTTATCAGCCTGTAGATGCTTGCAAACCATAGTGGAGGTTTGATCTGAGGTTCTTGTTTTTCCAACATTTGCTATCTCTCCTTTGCACTCTTTCTGGAAGCAGCTACGGTCACGCACATCTTAAGTCAAGCAAGGCTGTACTTTTTTTTGAGATGCTGTAGGCCTCCTAGTGTCCTTTCCAGATTACTAACCACCTTCCCAGTGTATTGTGCTTTTAGAGATGTCTTGTCACGCTATGTCTTCCTTTAATATTGAAAAGTTGTCACTTTATATAAAGAATTGTAGTGTATTTATTTTTATCTGTTTTCCTCAACAGGACAAACAGGTTAGATATGGATGTTGTCATATGACTGGAATGGTGGTGATAAAGTGATGCTTTCCTAAAGATGGTAGAACTCATAGAAAACACATTTTCTCCCAAATCACTAATAACACTATTGGCTCTGTAGTCACCTGACAGTAAAGCTCTAATAATGGGCTGGTATGTGGTGCTATTTTTTATTTTTTTTTTATTTTCAGGATTTAGTGGTACAGTGGTCCTAGGTTCCAGTACCTTGTCCATGTAGATTTGCATATTCTCCATGTGTCATCCCCAAAGTAATGTGTGTTGTTTGTATATGAATGTGACTATTGGAGTGTGTCTGCCTTGCACCAGCACTGCCATGATAGACTCTTGACTCCTGTGATAATGAATTGGACTAAGCAGACATTCTATATATTCATGTTAAGAGATAATGAGTAATCACTCATTTAGCCCAGAGCTGGGAAATAAAATATTATATGCATGAGTAGCTGCAAAGGCAGTGCATCTGAGTCCTACGCGCAGCTACTGCTAATGGCATGCTGTTCTTTTTTGTTATTATAATTATTTTTGGTAAATTCTAAAATTAGTGCAGCTTACTGGCTAAGGTACTGGACTGTACAACATTTGTCTAGCCTAATTCTGTAAGTCACATTGGATAAAGACATCAGACAAACATAACTAAACAATATTAACAAAAAGCTGCCAGTTCAGACCCCACCTTTGACTCAATGCTGTCAACTTCTGTGCTCCGACTGTAGCAATACAAACACAACTGTTGTATCTTGGGATGGCGTTCACTGTAGTAAGGTTCCCATTGAAAGAGAGAGAGAGTGATTGGTCACTAGCCATCAGATTGGGTGGGTTCAATGAGACAGGCCTTGGAAGGCTGATGCAAATTTAATTCATTTTCCAGTCAGCTCTGCCATTTTACAGTGGACCGAGACAAGGCTTGGCATACTACTTGCTGAGGACTTTGGGGATGGAATGCTGTCACCTGTGGCACACAGAGTAGCACCTATAGTTGGCGAAGCAGTGTGGTCCAAGCCTGGAATTCAGCACACCCTGTTAGGTATGTCTGTTCCACCTCTTCACAACATCAGATCTACCCACTCCTTCACATGATAACCCTTTTCAAAATAAAATTAACACAAAAAAATGTCCATTTCAGGAAAAAAAGAAAAAGAATGGTAGAGTGGGGCACTCTGTCCAGAGGGGTCACTCACAATGGGCTTTCCTGCAGTGTAAGAGGGGTATTCTCAGGTGGCTTTGTCAAAGCTGTCAACTGACTGGAGGATGTGGGCATCTTCAGGGGAACGAAGAACTCATCACAAGGCAACAATGACAGCTTCAGCCGCTGAAAGGGCAAAAATGAAGACACAGTTTAGTCAAAGAGCATCAGGAATCATGGAGGGTTGACGTGAGATAGACCGAGGAATGTTGCTTTATAAAATAACATTTTCCCGTCTCTTCATCCCATTAATTAACCCTGGTTGCATGCAGCATGTATTGAGAGAAGCTGCTATTTTATATTTGGCCACATGAGGGCATTGGTGTAATCGAAACTAGAAAGTCATAGTAATAGAGGTAGTGGTAGTGCTTGGTATTTTGACATGTACACAGTACAGTGTACCCCTGACCAAAATTCAAGACAATAGTTACTTTCTAGCTCAGTGTTAAACACGAATGTATTCAAAACTAACACTTCAATACATTTACTAGAAAACATAAAACTGCATATCTGATGTGTTTCTTATCCCATCTAGCAGAACAGAAGGATGAATGCTTTGGAGAGTGTCTTTCCATTCCTAGTTTGTGATTGTGTAAGATCTTCTCCTCAGTCTTACTTAAGGGTTTCTAACGAGGAGTTGTTTTGTAGATGATTTTGTATTTGGTATTCTGAGAAAGTTAGAGTTAGATCAGTTAGAGATCAGTCTTTCCTTTCATTAGTTGCATTGCTTCATAGTAATCTTGATGCTGGAGACTTGGTGACATGTGGCATGTTAAGTCACACATGCAAGTATGAACTTCACTGTGCTCTGCATATGTGACAGTAGTGACTCTATAAACCTGCACAACAGTGGTTCTAAAGGGGGGGGGGGGGGGCGGCAGTAAACTTCCAGGTAAGTCAGAAAAATAACTACCGCTAAATTACTAAAAATAAAGGTACAGCATTGTACCTGACTGCTGCCATCGCCCTACACAAAGTTTTTTTTTTATTTTTCGGCTGACTTGATTGTTGTATGTGGATAGAAAAAGTATTTGCATTTACATTCATGTTAAATGTGACAATTGCAGATGGGAATGCTTCAGAACTGAATCCAGTGGATAACAAAGTAGCTCATGTGATCAAGTAAGGAAAAAATGTCAGCAGCGATTAAGTTCAGCATTTTAAAAATTAACTTTAATTTTTTATTTTTAGAAATGCATAATCATTTTGTGCTTAATTTAAAAAGTAATAAGTCAAATGAGTAGTGAGCAGCTTCTCTTGTTATCGAATATATCTATAACTAGCAAAATACCCGCACTTCGCAGCGGCGAAGTACTGCCTTAAAATTTTTATTAAGAAGAAAAGTAAACCTTTTTAAACTGAGGGAAAATATACCAATAATTATTTGATCTGTTTGTATACCACGTTGTCAGTTCGGCCCTCCGGTTGTAATATGACCAAGCTGTGCGCTGAGCTTACTCTTGAGCATGCAACGTATAGTTGGCCATGTGAAAAGCAATCTTGCCTCAAATCAATTCCAACCTTTTGTAGGGTCTGTCCCTGAGACTTACTAATTGTCACTGCGAAGCAGAGCCTTACTGGAAATTGGAGGCATTTGAATTGAAATGAGAGTTCAGAGGGTATAACGGTGATGCGAGGAATAAAAACTCTCTCCCCTGAGCCACTGCCAGTAAAAATAGTTGCCTCAATTAGGTTCTTTTGCAGAAATGTTACCTGAAGTCTCGTGACGTTACAAAGTTTCGGTGGCTGTAAGTTTCTCAGTAACATTATTGGTGCCCCAACCTTCAAAATTAGATTATGCTTAGGAGTGCCTGGAGGATTCAGAGTGTGGAGAAACTCTACCGGATAATGTACCGCATCTTCCACTTCTACAACTGAATCCACAGACTGATATGTTTTCGGTTGTGAAGGTAGTTCTTGAAGTAAAATGTGGTTTATAGTCGTAGTCATGTCATTTCTTGGTGTCAGGATAGCTCTCTCCCTCAACCATGACACGTCGTTTTCATGGAGATTTCGTAGATTGGGGTAAACATTTTGAAGAAGGCTTTGTAAGAGGCATTGGCAGTTGTCCAAAGGTGTAAAATATTTGGCCATTTCGGTACACTTGAAAGCGACAACCGAACAATTCAGCAGCAGCCATCAACTCACATGCAGAACCATAGGTGAAGGGCTTAAGCATTTCACTCTTCTAATGCTCCTGTGTAGTATAATTATCTCCTGGACCGTCATCAGTCCACACCTTGAACCTGTCCCAGTCATTCAATACATAAGACACAATGTTCCTCCGGATATCAAGAGTGAGCCTGATATGGCCGTGCAATATGTAACACAGAGAATGGAAAAGGCAGTCGCCATCTCCGGGCATGGAGACCACTCGGTAAGTGACAGTTCTTTGATCGATGGTGATCACCTCGATAGACATGTTAATGGGGGTACGGTTGGAACGATAAAGGAAATGGGTACCTGAACAATGTAAACTAAGTCTAAAATACCTACACAATAACTATAATCGTAACAAATGAACAATAAAACAGCGGAGAAGCCATGGATTAAATAAAAAGGCTGCAGTTATCAGCAGGGAGATGTGAATACCGTGGCGAAGCAAGGAAGGGAATGAAGAGACCGGAGCGACGGACGGCCTTATATAGGCAGGCAGCCAACTACGTGGGAGGCGTGGGGATGGGGGACCCAACTCCACCTCACACGGCGACTGAGCTGCAGGCTATGGACGTATATATGTACATAAGTAGGATTCAGTTAGCGTTGGGAACCCGCGTACCAAATTTCTTGAAGATGGGCCCATAAGTAACAAAGACCGTTGGAAAATTCAATATGGCAGCAGACAGTGGCATCATACCACTGAAATAATTACATACATCGGTTTCGGTTAGCGCAGGGAAGCCGCCTACCAAATTTCGTGAAGATGGGGCCATAAATAAGAAAGTTTAACATGGCGGACGTTGTCGACCGTTATGACCGGTATGCCTAGAATTTAGAAATGAAACATGCTTAACTTTTGTAAGTAAGCTATAAGGAATGAGCCTACCAAATTTCAGCCTTCTACCTACACGGGAAGTTGGAGAATTAGTGATGAGTGAGTCAGTGAGGGCTTTGCCTTTTATTAGTATAGACTAGCAAAATACCCGCGCTTCGCAGAGGAGAAGTAGTGTGTTAAAGAGGTTATGAAAAAGTAAAGGAAACATTTTAAAAATAACGTAACATGATTGTCAATGTAATTGTGTTGTCATTGTTATAAGTGTTGCTGTCATATATATATACATATACACATACACATATATTATATATGACAGCAACACTCATAACAATGACAACACAATTACATTGACAATCATGTTACGTTATTTTTAAAATGTTTCCTTAACTTTTTCATAACCTCTTTAACACACTACTTCTCCGCTGCGAAGCGCGGGTATTTTGCTATATATATATATATCTGTATGTGTATATATATATGTGTGTGTATATATATATATATATATATCTGTATGTGTATATATATATATATGTGTGTGTGTGTATATATATATATATATATATATATATCTGTATGTGTATATATATATATATGTGTGTGTATATATATATATATATATATATATATCTGTATGTGTATATATATATATATCTGTATGTGTATATATATACAGTATATCTGTATGTGTATATATATATATGTCTGTATATATATATATATATATATATATTTATATATATATATATCTGTATGTGTTTATATATATATATATGTGTGTGTATATATATATATATATATCTGTATGTGTATATACTGTATATATGTGTGTATATATATATATATGTTGATGTGTATATATATATATATATATGTATATATATGTGGATGTGTATATGTATATATATATGTAGAAATGTATATATATATGTATATGTATATATATGTTTATATGTGTGTGTGTGTATATTATATATATAAAAGACAGCAACACTCATAACAATGACAACACAATAACATTGACAATCATGTTACGTTATTTTTAAAATGTTTCCTTTTCTTTTTCATAACCTCTTTAACACACTACTTCTCCGCTGCGAAGCGCAGGTATTTTGCTAGTATGTATGTATATATATATATATATATATATATATATATATATATATACACATATATATGTATACACACACATATATATATATATATATAAATATATATATATATATATATATACACATACATATACACACATACATGCAGTTTTAATAACATAGAAATCAATATAAACAACATTAACATCATTATCATATGAGAATATGAAGTAATATATAAGAAGCACATTTCATATAAATATAAATTATTAAACAGTAAAATCTTCTTCTGTAATTTGCTACCGTGGCTATTCGTTTGTCTGTCCAGGATTTTAAATCACCTGTAGCTCGCAAACCGTTTCACCTATTGACTTGAAATCTGGTACACATATAGAACGTCACGTCTACTATCCGCTTTATGGGTGATGATTGTATTACTCTTTTTATCCATCCATCCATCCATTTTCCAACCCGCTGAATCCGAACACAGGGTCACGGGGGTCTGCTGGAGCCAATCCCAGCCAACACAGGGCATAAGGCAGGAAACAATCCTGGGTTTTTATCTTTATTTTATTTTATTGTAGAATCAACTCCTATCTGCGCACACCAGGGCGCCCGTGGGCGGATGCGTATGGTGTATTCACTCCATGTTATCGTTCATTGCGCTGTCACTGGTATTTTGATAAAAGAATTTGAACAACATATAAGAAGCGTATAAATTATTGAACAGTAAAACATTAACATTTAAGAAGTAAAGTTACATTAGGTACTACTGCAGTGCCTTCGGGTATACCTCATTTTTTGTTTGCCCATTACATGCTTAAATGTATACATTTTTTGGTGTACCTACCCGAGAACACGCGACATATAACCGAGCGTGGGAGAAGCATGGATTTTAAACACGCGTTGAGTTCATCTGCTGGTCTCCCTCGTGGAATAACTGGTAATGTTTGACTAAAATCTACAGCGAGTAAAACGACATTACCTCCTATTTTTTTTTTACGATCTCTGAGATCTTGCTTTTTTCAGTTCAAGGCTTCATAAGCTCTTTTATGTTCTATGGTGTACTTATCCCAAACCATCATCTTTGAATGTTGCAAGACTTTCGCCTTGTATGTAGATCGGGGTAATTACATTCATTGCATTCCTAGTCTGAATCACAATCTGATTGTATGGGTGGTTACCTGGCACTGTAGGGTTGCCACCCGTCCTTTAAAATACAGAATCGTCCCGCATTTGAGAATGAAATTGCGCGTCCCGTTTTGAATCAATACGGGACGGGATTTGTCCCGTAATTTTTTTATCATTTTTTTTAAAGCAGCGTCTCATGCAAATCATCCCACACGCATTTTATGAAGATGCCTCCTTTCCTACTTTTGATTGGGTAATACTTGATGTCATCGTTAGTTTGATTGGTCTTTTTAACTGTCCAGTGAGGAGGGCGGGTCTTTTAAGTAGAGTCTGCAAACTGTTGGCACTGAGATGTGGCACCCGCTGCAGTATGCGTCCCATATTTTTTTGTATTAAAAGTGGTAACCCTACCTGGCAGGTAACACTTATGTTTGGTCATGAAGTCGTCTAAAATCCGCCACGTGCCCTCTTTTACTTGCGAGAAGCAGATATATATAGCCAAATTCTCGCGCTTCGTTGCGGCGAAGTACTGCTTTTAATTTTTTAAGATGAAAAGAAAACCTTTTTAAACGGATCGAAAATATACCAATAACAATTTGTTAAGGATCTGTTTTTTTGTGAACCTCGCTTTTCACAGCTGTCGCGCTACGGCGTGTGTTTCGTTTATTTGACAGTATGTAGATCGTGGTAATTACATTCATGGCATTCGTTTTCTGAATCACAATCTGACTGTATGGGTGGTTACCTGCCAGGTTACGCTTGTGGTTGGTCAGGAAGTCGCCTTACATCCGCCACGTACCCTCTTTCTGTTCCCAGAAGCTGATCATAGAATGGTTTTAATAGTTTACTTTCAAATAATGCAAAGAGTATGCGACACGTGTTTCTCCCTAATTCTGGGCTCATTAGGCATACACACTCACTGCATCCCCTCTCGGGAATCGAATCTCTATCGTCAGCGCCAGAGTTGAAGCCCCTAACGTTGCGGTCAGCAAGTCGGCTAACATCCGCCATGTGCCGTCTTTCAGTTGCGAGAAGCAGATCATAGAATGGTTGAAACTGTTGCCCCTAACGTTGCGCCACGGCGTGTGGTTCGTTTATACCTCGTGTCTTCTCATTAAACTTTTATCTCGCGAATATGTTATTGCAATCCACAGCGGGAGCGTTTCTATAAACTTCATTTAAACTTACGTTTTACACCGTGCTTTGTTTCCCTTATGAACATGCTTGTATGCTTCACTCGCTCCCTTCTCAATTGTTTAATGAATTTTTTGCTCTTCGCTGTTTGCGGCTCTTCCTTCATTTCTCCCTACTACGTTCTTTTATCTCGCGAATATGTTATTGCAATCCTTAACGGGAGCGTTTCAATAAACTTAATTTAAACTTACGTTTTACACGGTGCTTTGTTTCCCTTATGAAGATGCTTGTATGCTTCACTCGCTCCCTTCTCAATTGTTTAATGAATTTTTTGTTCTTCGCTGTTTGCGGCTCTTACTTCATTTCTCCCTACTGCATTCACAGTCTTTTCACGTGATTACGTGGGAGGCGTGATGACATGACACTCAACTCCGCCTCCCACGGCCATCAAGCTGCCGTCCATTACAGTATATTGTCAAAAAAGAGGTTCCAGTTATGACCATTACGCGTTGAATTTCGAAATGAAACCTGCCTAACTTTTGTAAGTAAGCTATAAGGAATCAGCCTGCCAGATTTTAGCCTTCCACCTACACGGGAAGTTGGACAATTAGTGATGAGTGAGTGAGTGAGTCAGTCAGTCAGTCAGTCAGTCAGTCAGTGAGTCAGTGAGGGCTTTGCCTTTTATTAATTAGTATAGATAACAAATTTTGTATTTTAGTAATTACTGGTTTTTATTTATCTCTAAAAATGCCTACTCCTTTTATGTTATGATTAAGAAATTTAGGCGAAAATAACTTGCATTTGATAAAAACAAAGAGGCCGTTTTTGAAATGGCCCATCAGTTTTGTATTAGAAAATTTCAGGCATTGTGAGAACACGAGCAGGAAATATGCTTTTGTGAATAAGCGCAAGTTCAAAGTCAAGTGCCTTTGTCAAGACTGCAGCAAAAGTACAACAGCGTACAGTAAATATCCTTTATAAGGTGCCCTCTCATATTCTTGTAGTTCACTGGAAGACCTTGGAGTTCTTAACCAGTACAATGACTGATCAAAGTAATTGTGAAATTGTTAGAATTATCCTAAAGCTAAGATAGTATTGTTAATGCAACAGCATCTTAAATAGTGGGACTGTGATAACGTCATGTTTTGTGATACAAGCAATCAGGTGACCAGCAGTGGGCATTGTCATTATATTAAAATGCCTGTGGACAATTAAAGTGGGTGTAAAATCCAGAATCTGTGATCAGTACCAGTTTCAAAATGTCAGGTTTACTTCATCATAGTAGAAAGAAAAATAAATAGCTGCTTAAATAAAGCAGTAAATTAATACAGATGTGAATGAAAATGAATCTACAGGTTGAGAAATTTAGGCATTCAGTATCAGTATATCCAGCTTTCCCAGTCCCTATCTCCAATTGTGTCCACCTACATTTTTGTCTATGTCTCTTTTGTCACACTATGTCCAAACATAGATTTGATTAATGATAAACTAAGGCTTATTTTGTTGGCTATAAAGTGCAATTTCTGAAATTACACATTGCTAGCATTGCTCAAAATCTTTGAAATGGCTCCTGTACAGATTCTCCAAACCCTTAGGCACAATCTAAACAGGGGTTTCAGAAACTCTTGATGGGGTCATTTAGGGCTGGCTGTGAAAGAAAGAATCCACTACTTTTGAATGATGGCTCACCTGCAGCAGAGATCCTGGTAGAGTGTAGAGGGTGTGCACTGCTCCAAGAGGGATCCAGATAATGGAGCTCAGGGACATAAACCAGCCCAGCACTTCAGCCCAGCCTGGGTAGGTGTAGTCCTTTCCATAGCGTGCTGGACTGTACTGTATTACACTGGAGATCAGGATTGTCTGAAAAGGAGAGCAAACAACTTGGAGCAAGATTAAATAAGTCAAAGTGCTTAAAAACGTAGGGATGAAGGGATAAAATGAAGAGGGTATGCCCTGCTAATATGTGCCGTCATGTTAAGGGCTGGTCATCAAGTGTTCACCATGAGGTGTGATAATGTGGGGCAGGGAATAGCTGGCGAAATTGTACAGCATAGAAGGGGAACAGGCTGCTTGTAATGACTCAAGGAAAAAAGTGAAAAGAAGGTGACCTATTACACTGCCATGAAGAATGTGTTTTAGCATGATGGCAGTGTCATGAAGGAGAAAGTATCTTGATTTCAAAAACGCTGTGAATAATCTCACTACAGTGGGCTCATACAAATTGTAATGGCTGAAAACAAAATATATAGGGAGACAAAACTGAGGCTCAAAGAAAAGAGAGAATATCTTCATGCTGAAGCTTTTTCTGCCAAAACGTTTCAACGGGGGAATGGGGGGTTTGCATGACTTACATGAAATGTAACATTCTAAAACCAACACAACAGACTTCAGGGTCATAGGGGCTTGAAGCCAATCCCAGCAGCAGGTTAGGGTAGAAGCCCGCTTTGAGCAAGGCATAGGGCCCATTTACAATTGTCAATTAATGTATCAAAATTTGTACAGACAGGGGGGAATTTGCAAATTCCACAATGGGAAATGAGGATCCATATCCTCAACTGTTCTAATTCACTGTCCCACCATGACACTCTAAAACCTAAATAGAATAGGAAGTTTGTCTGTGCTGGGATCCCATGTTACATTTACTTTCCCTAATCCATCCTTCACATGTACAAGGAAAAAAAACTTTTTCATATTTACATATTTTAGTCATCGATCAACAAGATTTGAGCACTTGTGGTACGTTGTGTGTGTTTACTGTATGTCTTAGTGCTAGAAAATGAGCTTGCAGACGTGATGATTTAAAATTAATCCCTTAGTCTGTATGAAATGTGAAGCTGTATTATAAAATAATTTTTCTCTGTAAAGATAACAACATATACCATAGGTCTATAGAGAAAGTACTGTGATAAGGTCAACATTTATAAGTTTTAGACATCCCCAAATATGATTTGACCACTTCTGAAGAGATATGTTCCTGTGAGTCAAGATGAGAGCCCATGAGCATGATACCTAAAAAAAACCAAATCACTGTATGAAACTAGGAGCAGTTATTAGTGCTAGAAGTCTATTGATTTTGAATAAAATTGTTTCAGTGATTTTTGCCCAATAATGATAATAACATATACCTATATGCATAAGGAAAATATTCATATAGGTTCAAAAAGTTACAGGTACTTGTTACAGCATTAGCTGTTAGAATTTTGGTGTGAATATTGTGATTCGTTATTTTGACTCAAATTACTTTTTGGCTAAAACCCTTTGTTTGTCTAAAAGAGATTGCATGTAAACAATAAAGAAGCTCAAAAAATCAAAGTCCTAAAATTTAAAAAGCAAGAGGTCTTAATCATAGTACAGCAACCCTAGCAAAGAAATATTGTTAGCTACAGATTTGTTTTAGAAGACTTTTATGCAAAAATGTGGATATCGTACTAGGTTAATTGCCATCGTAAATAGAGCCGTAGTGCTGACATTACAAACCCACTACTGTTATGTGACTAACACTGGGTGTCATTGCTGATAACAATGTGGCCACAAGAACAGACTAACGCATTGCTAATTAAACAAAATGGCATTCTATAATAATAGTCATAATACTTATCTAAAAAATAACAAAGTTTCCAAAGACACAATCAGAATGGTTTGATTACTTGGATCTAGGTTTCCAAGCCCTAGATTTACAGAAGCTTTGGTCTAAAAAAATTAAAGCTATAATATAAGGGACAGACACTGTTTTTTTTTTAGTATGTAATACCTACCATGACCAGTAGTGGGGAAATCACGGCCCAGCAGACCTTGAAGAAAATGTTAGGTGGAGCTCCAAGCATCTCATTAACAATATGGGACAAGCGAGACACACCTTACAGAGGAAAATAAGTTTGAATAATATATAATTATATTAAAGGAGTGTTAGACACGTGTTGACCAGACTCACATGCAAAAGTGGGAGTGTGTGTGCAAACAACTCCCAGAACAGAATCCAGAAAAGCAAAGTCAAAACACAGAGCTAAATGCTTAAAATTCCAATAAATAAATACAAATTCCAATAAATAATGTTAAATGTGACATGCTGCCCAACTCAAAGTCGTGCAGTGTGACTCACTTCGAGGCCACCAGCCACGGGCTATTTATGAAATAAATAAACAACATCCTACCTCTTCAGAAAAGACCTTTGTTTTTGGCATATTGAGATTTTGAAAGTAGATTATGAAGAGACATTTTTGTTACATCTCTCTATTATAAAAAAAAACTTTGGGAGGGAGACTAGGGAGACGAGACGTGATCTTCTCAGAAGACAATTTGAAGTCCCGCAAGAGACACTTTAACTTGCTCCCAACTCTTAAAACAATGACAAGTGACAAGCAAAACACGCAGCTCGCCAGCAGCACAAAGCCAGCAGATGATCCGACCACTTCTCCTTGCGTGCGTTCAACCACCCTAACCCCCCTTCACAACACGAGCGGCAGTGACACGAAGTGGCAAAAGGACAGCTGCTGTTCAGGCTTTAAAATGATCGACAGGCAGTGTGACAGAAGCAGCAAAAAGACAGCAGATGATCCAATGGCATCTCCTTAGCGTGCGTTAAGTCACACCCCCTTCACAACGCGAGCAGCATTATACGTCCTGTGAGAAAGAGATGGAACCACGCCCATAGCCAGAAATAAAGGACAAGTATTGTTTTTACAAAAAGTTTAAAGTAAAAGTGAAAATAATGCATATGTAACAATTACCATGAAAATAACAATCTCTTTAAATTGTATATCTGGTAAACCAAACCCGGGGGTGAGCGAGCAAAGCGAGCAGGGGGCGGAGCCCCCTAGTGATAAAAAAGTAAAAGAAGAACCATCGTACCAAAAATCCAGCAGACTGCAGTGACTTCAAAGAAAGCTAGGAACATGAGGGAGACAACAGCAGTGTAGTGATCCAGGAGCTGGAAGACATATATTCCTCCCTGTGGGTGAGACACACAGGAAACCTCAAGATATTTCACTTTCAATAAAAAGCGAAAGAGAATTTCCAATACAAAAACAGAATAAAGGAAAAACTGTACTGGCAAATCACAAATAGGAAGTTTATCTTTATAGTTCATCATTCCATTTTCTGATTTTCCAGTGCAGGCTAATGAGGAGTAGGATTCTATCCTACAATGTATCCACAGAATCAAGGAAAGAACCAACCCTGGATGGGGTGCCAGTCTATCACAACACCCCCCGCCCCCCCAAAAAAAACCCCTACCCCCAGTTATTCAAACCAGGACAGCTCAGAATTTCAAGTAATTGGGCTATGGGAGGAATGTAGTGCAAACACTACAAAGACAGTGAGTGGAGCCAGAATCTAAACCCGAATCCATGTCACTGTGGTGTTGAAGCTCTAATGTGCTATACAATAATACATATACAGTACATTAAGTGTGCATTCTGCTGTATATACAGGATGTCACAATGTGTTACAAATAAAATGAAATCTGATGTCACATCCGTCTTATTGGTTCAACATAGTATTAAAATGCTGACATGCCACATGATGGCAGTAAAGAGGCACTGGGTGGCTTCTTCCTCACAGAAAGAGTGAAAAATGAGTCCGCCAATGGAATGAAAGGAACATTGTGTGTAGACCAAACTGTTACTTAATGAGCAATTCTTTGGCTGTTTTTGTTACCAGCTTAATCATTGTGGATTACCACTTTTAATTAGTATGGATCTGCCTTTTTTCAAGTTATGTATCAGTGTATAAATAATATGTCTACTGTCAAAAACCTTTATATCCTGGACTCAACACTGACTGTCAGTGGGATATATTGGAACATTTCTTAGGTGTTGCCCTTAGGTGTCCCACCTGAAAAAAACAACCCTCTTTGTTTCCACTAGAATGCACAGGTTTGCTGACAGATGCATGGATACTTTGTGAAGCTCACCTCTGCAACATTGGGTATCCCAAGAACAAAGGCCACAAAACACACCACCAAGACCAGCAACTCTTTCCTTCGGAGGACTTTCAGTAGACTCTTTCCAAAACTGTCCATAAGACTGGTCACCATCACTTCGACCATTGCAAACTAGAAAGACATGGAAGGGATGTAAAACTGCCAGTGTTCAAAACCATTTAGACAATGGGTCACATGGCATGGCATGGCATGAAGGAAAACAAAAGACCAGCTGACCTGGCTGTCTATTCCTAGACAAAGTAACATAAAGAAAAACAGGGCTGCCCACATGGATGCCAATGGCATGGTGGTAAAGGCTTCTGGGTAAACAACAAAGACAAGGCCAGGACCTGGTGTGAGAAAAACAAGAGAATGAAAGAATGTTAGACACAACCAAGTTGCTTCTTTCGTGTGGCACACAAGGTTTTGTAAACCTGCTGTCGCACCTCATGCTGCTTGGTCAAATTTACAGCTTTAAGAGTGCCTCTTTTGTACCCCTTGAGCATTTATTATCTCCCACAATGCTGGGATAAAGAAAGAAAAGCCAGCAATGTGATGCTTAAGATCAAATTTCAGGATTTGGATTATTTTCTTTTCTTTGTCACATTTAATGCTACTAATCTTTTAACAAAAAGGAAAAACAGCGTTAAAAAACTGCCAGGCTCTCATGGTGTTAGGTAAAAGTAAGCGTTCATTCAACTCATTTAACCCTGTTTTATCCTTGTTAGCACTGGCACTGTTGCTATATATTTGATGGTTCACATACTGCCCTCTATAGGCAGAAAGAGGGAAGAATATGTTTCACCACATAAGTTCAAGATAAATAAAACAGCAGCATAAACTATTTAATTATAACATGCATATTTACATATTCTCAGTGCACAAGAACACCTTACTAAACAATGACCTTAAGTACTGTTATTTGATTTCCATATACTGTAAATGCCCTGCATTCACACGCAAGTGCACACTGCATTAACTGCTATATCACAAAGCAGTGAAATAAATGATTCTAGTATTTTCTTCCATTAATGACCCAGTCATTTTCACTGGTGGACTAAATGAATACCTTCAGTCCACCAGTGAAGCTGACTGAGTGATTATTAATTGGTGAAATGACTAAAAAAGCTTAATTTCACTGCATTCAACCACCCAAAAAAAATGAAAAGCAGGGCCTACCGTCAGTAGCTATATTGTCAACTGGCAGATTATGAATGTGCGCCATGTAGCCAATAGCAGAGAAAATGACAAAACCAGCAAAGATACTGGTAGCAGAATTGGTAAGGGAGACAATCAGCGTGTCCCTGCACAAGTAAAGAGAGAAGGAAGCATATGATATGTCAAATGGAGGCAAATAGTTAGGATTGTTTTCTTCAGAAAACAGGATTGGTTACTAAACTCTTTCTGGAAGGATGCCCCTCTTCTGTTCATGTTATAACTGAATTCAGTCATTTTCTGCTCCCAGGAGATGTGATGACTGATTTATAATGAAGTAAGTCTATGGAGTGTCCTGGCAGCATAACCCTTACCCAATGCCCTCAGTAGCTGAGAGTGAAATCTGGTAGGACAGCCTGTCACCAAGTATCTATATAAGGTCTACCAAAAGAGTAAGGTGTATGCTTGTACCGTAGATATGGGCATGAGATGGCTGTACCTGAGAATGTTGTTGTTAAATTTGTTATAACTTGCCATTGAGATCATTTGGCCAAAACTGATGCCAATAGAGTTGAAGATCTGAGCTGCTGCATTCACCCAGACCTGTTACAAAAAAAAAAAAAAAGTTTAAAACAAGAAGATTTGGTTAAACACTCTCTCTCTGCCAGCTTAATGTGCCTTTTCTAGGTTCACCCAGTTTGACTGCTTGCCTGACAGATTTTGGAATTTGAAGCAGTTGCTTTTATGACTGGGTGCCCATTCTGACAGTAACCTCCTTTGGGCTGCGTTTACACTACCAAGTCCAATCTGATGTCTGTGGTGATTACCTAACATGGTCTACATTTGACCCAAGTATTTACATACACATTCCGCTTATGTGAAGTATATGAGCTAGACATGCATTATGACATAATGACACAGTTAAGGTGTAAACATGAATCTCCAATAAACCCACGACAAAAATGTATAAAGAATTTTGTTTTGTCCTCTACTACTGATCATTTGTTTTTTTTTTTTCCATGATAACAATAATATAATCAAGTTACTTCCTTGAGCTATAATCCAACCTGACTTTCTAAACACAGACTGGATAGGAGCAACTGAAATTGAAACAGAATTCAGTACCACATATGAAAGCAGTCAGTTTCTGTACTCATAAAATCAGATACCTATAAATTACAGTATATTAGACACAGCATAACTCTTAATCATGATAAAGTTTTTTCCTTCTATTGAAACGTCCATGCAGCTTATTTTAAAGTAGTGCCGTGAGGCTCTGAGACAGTCCAACAGGGAGATCTCAAGGTAGGTCTGGTCATCCCAGTCTGAACTGGCAAAGACTGTTCAAAGCTAGAGGAAACCGCATGGGTCAAAACGAGACCTGACTGTCCAGAAAGTTAATCATACAATACATACAACATACAACATACAAAACTCTCCTGCCAAGGCAGCAGAACATATTATACCTCACCATATTCCTCTCCACTGGCTTTCTATTGCATTATAGATTAACTTAAAAATGTTTCTCCTTAGGCGGCACAGTGGCGCAGTGGGTAGCGCTGCTGCCTCACAGTTGGGAGACCTGGGTTTGCTTCCCGGGTCCTCCCTGCGTGGAGTTTGCATGTTGTCTGCGTGGGTTTCCTCCCACAGTCCAAAGACATGGTGGACTGGCGATTCTAAATTGGCCCTAGTTTGTGTGTGTTCTGCGGTGGGTTGGCACCCTGCCCGGGATTGGTTCCTGCCCCGGGATTGGCTCCAGCAGACCCCTGTGTTCAGATTCAGCAGGTTGGAAGATGGATGGATGTTTCTCCTTATATTTAAAGCTTTACACAACTTGGTTCCTATCTACATCACTGACCTCCTCCAACCTTATACTCCTCTTAGTTTCCTGTGATTGTCATCTGCAGGTTTACTTAACAGTCCCAGCTATCAACCTCAGTATTGTGGGTGCTGAGGCCTTCTCTGTTGCTGCACCCACACTCTGGAACACTATCCACCTACATCTGAAATCTGGATTGCATTACAAACTTTAGAACTGTTCTAAAAACTTATTTATTCTGACAGGCCTTAGCACTGTTAGCCAGCTTTTCTAAATGATATGTACTGTTGTCCTTTATTGCTTAGCTCATGCCAATTTCACTATTGATTAATGTTTATTTATTATTTAAATGTTTACTGTTGTTTTACTGCCATGGAATTTACTAAAGATTTGTTTTACTCTGTGAGGTGTCCTTGAAACACACCTTAAATAAAATGTAGTATTATTATTTATTTCCTGCCACATCTAGAAACCAAAAGCCTGATGCATAGATTATCACAACACTCATTTCTTGCCTCTCTGCAGACTTGCTATCCTCTGTTTCTGGTTAGTATGGGGTGATATAAACAATTTTTTCACATCAGCTTTAAGAAGTTATAAGCTTATTTGCATGACTATCATTGCCTAAAATAACATTTTTTGAAATATTGCAATATCCATTAATAAGAACTGTCAGATATCAAGACCATTTACAAACAGTAAATGAAAATGATTACCTGAATCTCTGATAATTTTGACCAGTTTGGTGATATGAAATAGAGGATTCCATTTTTTGCACCAGGTAGCTGGATGTTGTTAATTAATAAAGCAATCAATATTATGTACGGAAAGGTGGCTGAAAAGTAGACAACCTAGAGAAGAAAACACAGTAGAAATTAATACGTTACACAGCCGAGCCTGAGTGCATCTATGCAAACATTTTATTATCTGTGATAGTTGTAGTAATAATACTAAAATGTATGAATTTTGAAAGACAAGAGGAGCTTATTCACTCAATCAAAGATTGTCTGCTTAGCTAATGTTCCAATATCTCATCTAGATGCTCTTTAAAAAGTCACAGTTTGTTATTTTCATTATTGCTATTAGAAAAATTTCAGTGCCCATTGTTAGTAGTAATATGAGTACGACTGTGATAGATAGATAGATAGATAGATAGATAGATAGATAGATAGATAGATAGATAGATAGATAGATAGATAGATAGGATAGCTATCTATCTATCTATAGTCATATGAAAAAGTTTGGGAACACCTCTTAATTCTTTGGATTTTTGTTTCTCATTGGCTGAGCTTTCAAAGTAGCAACTTCCTTTTAATATCTGACATGCCTTATGGACACAGTAGTATTTCAGCAGTGACATTAAGTTTATTGGATTAACAGAAAATATGCAATATGCATCATAACAAAATTAGACAGGTGTATAAAGTTGGGCACCCCAACAGAGACATGACATCAATACTTAGTTGAGCCTCCTTTGGCCTCTAGACGCTGTCCTCCTATAGCCTTTGATGAGTGTCTGGATTCTGGATGGAGGTATTGTTGACCATTCTTCATACCAAATCTCTCCAGTTCAGTTCAATTTGATGGACAGCCTGCTTCAAATCATCCCATAGATTTTCGATGATATTCAAGTCAGGGGATTGTGACGGCCATTCCAGAACATTGTACTTCTCTCTCTGCATGAATGCCTTTGTAGATTTCTAACTGTGTTTTGTGTCATTGTCTTGTTGGAATATCCAACCCCTGCGTAACTTCAACTTTGTGACTGACGCTTATCATTATCCTGAAGAATTTGTTGACATTGGGTTGAATTCATCAGACCCTCGACTTTAACAAGGGCCCCAGTCCCTGGACTAGCCACACAGCCCCACAGCATGATGGATCCTCCACCAAATTTGACAGTAGGTAGCAAGTGTTTTCCTTGGAATGTGGTGTTCTTCTTCTGCCATGCAAAGCGCTTTTTGTTATGACCAAATAAATCAATTTTTGCCTCATCAGTCCAAAGCACTTTGTTCCAAAATGAATCTGGCTTGTCTAAATGAGCATTTGCATACAACAAGGGACTCTGTTTGTGGCGTGAGTGCATACAGATGTTCTTTGTGCAAATTGCACTGAATTGTAGAACGATGTACAGATACACCATCTGCAGCAAGATGTTCTTGCAGGTCTTTGGAGGTGATCTGTGGGTTGTCTGTAACCATTCTCACAATCCTGCGCATATGCCGCTCTTGTATTTTTCTTGGCCTGCCAGACCTGCTGGGTTTAACAGCAACTGTGCCTGTGGCCTTCCATTCCCTGATTACATTCCTTACATTTGAAACTGACAGTTTAAATCTCTGAGATAGCTTTTTGTAGCCTTCCCCTAAACCATGATACTGAACAATCTTTGTTTTCAGATCTTTTGAGAGTTGCTTTGAGGATCCCATGCTGTCACTCTTCAGAGGAGAGTCAAAGGGAAGCACAACTTGCAATTGACCACCTTAAATACCTTTTCTCATGATTGGACACACCTGTCTATGAAGTTCAAGGCTTAACGAGCTAATCCAATGAAAGACATACCACTGTTATCTTTTTTGTAGAAAGGAGAGTCAATTATTATTCAGGCTGAGAGGGGTTCCCAAACTTTTTCATATGACTCTATCTATCTATCTATCTATCTATCTATCTATCTATCTATCTATCTATCTATCTATCTATCTATCTATCTATCTATCTATCTATCTATCTATCTATCTATCTATCTATGCACACTGTAACTATTAAGGGATATAGTTTGGTGTATTTCAGGGACAGTGTTTGGGATTGTCAAGGGACAATTCACTGTATGCAGTTTTTCTCTAAATAAAATGTCTAGGAAAATGTTCTACACGTAAAATTGGGGATCTGCGTCCATCATGAACTCTTGTTATTTAATAATATTTGTTCCTTAAGTATTTCTGTGCTTTTATTTTTATTTGTTTTTTTCATATCAATTCTTTGAATACACCATTCCTGTTAATGTCAAACTGGTCTCTAATATGAAGTTAAGTGGTGCTGTAAAGGCCCATCTATTATTTTGTGATGTAGTAAATACTGTTTTAATTAATAATTAAAGATAGCAAATGCTTCTCATCTGAACTTTTACTAAAGTAAAGGAAAGATTTACTTTTGTGCTAAAAAAAAATTTGAAGTTGAAGTATTTCAGTTTCCGAAATTAAGCACTTGTGTCAATGATTCTTGTTTTGCACTATTTTCAAAAAAAGTCTCTTTATCTATCCACTACCTCTTGCATTTAGGTTTTGGTTTGCATAATTGATCTTTCCCATTTGGAAACTAAGCCAACGACACTCTTTTTAATGGAAAGACATTCTGACTGGTCACAGCATCCATTTTGTGAAGGCATTTTTTTTGTTTCTTTACATGGTTGCAGGAAACTGCCAGCATCAGGCACAATTCAGCAGCCAGTAATAGATAAGATATTAGTCCATAGTAGGGCACTCACACACTCTCAACTCATACAAGACTTTATTTAGAGTTATACATCAATCTAATGCTCATCTCATTGGGGATGAGTTGAAAAGTGAAGAACTCTTATGCTCATATTTACTCCACACAAGATTTAAACCGGAAGCATCCACACTACTTTCTGTTGATAAGCAGTATTAATATGAACTAATTTTCATAATATATATAATAATATTCAATTAAATTGACAACATTTTGAGGTGAGCTAAACATTGTGCATTTGCTTACTGAATAACAGTGATTTTATTGTCTGGGAAAAGAATTTCAGGGCTACCACCAGTAGGAGTGATGCTGACATAGCATACTGGGCTGATTGTGTTACCGAAATTTGAAGATAAGCAGAGAGTGAAATAATAAAAACAGTTTTATCTTTAAGACGGCTTTTAGCCAAGTTACCAAGATCTTTGTAGGACTGGGAACAAAGAAAGTATTGTGGCAGGTAGCCGGGAGTGGTCATCAGCCACCTGCCTATTTAAGGGGCCGCCTCCTTGCAATCAAGGCTGGAGTCGGGTGAGGAGAAGGACGAGGTCGGAGAAGAGGCGGCGAGGAGAGACCCGAAGTGTGTGTGAAAAGATAGAGAGAGAGAGAGAAAGAGAGAGACAAAGAGAAGTGGCTAAGTAAAGCCTGGACTTTGGGAGACTGAGGGGTAGTTTGGTGGCGGTGCACATAGAGACTGTAAATAATAATTCTGTAAATAAACGTGGTGTGATGGCTGAAAACGTGTCTGCCTGTCTGTGTCCGGGCCGTACCCTTTCACAGTATATAAAGCACAAATACACAAATAAGAAAAGTACTCTCTCCCACCTCTGTACTATTACAATATATATCTTATCTATCTTCCACAGAGATATTTCTCTCCACTACAAAAACATTGGTGTCTTTAAACAGTTACTCCCATTAATCATCCAAACATTCCACCTGAGGGTCAACTCAAGGATTAATCATGGAAGCACATGGCTGCATGCCCTGAGTTGGGGATAAAATTATATCTGCAGTATCGGTTCCTCTATTAAAGTTTTTTATTTCATATATCTTTTAATTCACTTTATTTTTTTTTTATATTTATGTTTATTGCATATTTTATTGTAAAGCACTTTGGCTACAGCATTACTGATTTTGTTTTAAATGTGCTTTATAAATAAAATGACATTGACATCATTATTGAGTTTAAACATTTATTAAAGAGGTCTTCATCATGTTTTCCATCACCATACAGATGGATTTGAAAAAAATGATTTTCATAAGAATTTAAATCATGAGAGGTCTTCTAGGTTTTGCTTGTGCTTTGGTGAAAGAGAAATCGGGGGGTTATTTATATTTACACAAATGAAGGAGGTTGTATTCCTTTTCACGCACCTCCTGATGAGCCCGCGGATGGGCTGGCACCTGTCCAGGGCCATTTCCTGCATTGCACCCTTTGCTGCCAGGATAGACTTTGGCTTCCCATGACCGTATTTTAGATTAAAGGGATTAAGGCTACTATTATTGTTAATGTTATCACAGTACCATTAGTACAAACGTGATTATCATATTCATGTTATTACAGTGAAACTGTTGCAAAGGATATTATTGATATTATTACACTACCTTTAGTAGAAACATTTATTTATGTTATTAAAATCTCAGTGTTCCAAATGTTATTAATGATGATAATATAATGTAATCAGAATAAATATTACCATTACTATTACAATCACATTATTATGTAATTACTATTATTTATGTTTTATAGTTAATTTAGTACAAATGTTTTATTTATATCATAATCTCATTAGTAGAAACGCTATTATAGTTGAAACATGAGGAGGTTAAGCGGCCCAGTTGAGTTACGCAATGTGAGATTTCCTCCGTCCTTTTCAAAGCCTTAGCCAACAGTGGGCGATACCACCTGCCTGGTCTGGTCTTGTACTGCATTTCAAAACTGTATTTGCCAACACAACAGTAAATTCAATTTTAGGTGTTACACTGTATAAGACACTATGTAAAATGACTGTGTGACTGACTAACACTTTCATTGTTAATTTATTACCTTTGCACTATTAATTATTGATTTGAGTTATTATAATTTTTATTTATATTTCATTTGGCTGTAGGCAGTGTACACCAAAGCTCCTCTGTGTGTTACTAATGCAAGAGGTCTCCCATGCAGTAGACATTAACTGTTTTTACTCACTCACACTGTGAACTGGCCTTTCCAGTAAAAGTTCTCATGAGGACACAACCATCCCTGGACAGAAATCCACTGTATCACAGGACACACATACACACACACACACACATACACACACCAGTTTAGAGCTGCCTGATATGTCTTTGGGACAAGATACTAAACAAGAGTACCCAAAGAAAGCATGTGGACACAGTGAGAATGAGAAAACTCCACATATAAGGCATAATGGAGCTGGGGTCCAAATTGAGGACAAGTGTGAAACCCACACTCTACCCACATTTATCACTTTTGAAACCTAAGGGCATTTCATTTGTGTCATTTGTTATTCCTCAGCACTACCAACGCCGCACCTTAAGTCAGTTGAATCTGATCCTTACTTACCTTTCCCGTCGAGTGGACTCCTTTAAAGATGCACAGGTAGACGATAACCCAAGAAAGTATTAGGAGACCAAATAGTTCCCAGCGCATCTTCCCAATCTGATCAATTCCATCTGTCTTCTGCAAGAGATTCCGACTAGGAAAAGAAGCACACACTTGTGAAATCGTCCACTAAGTACATTCATTTTGAACAAAACTGACACTGCTGTCAGATGTATGTGGGTTTTCATTGAAGTTCATTGTTTTGCAGTTCAGAAGTACACTAAATCATAAATAATGATCTCAACCTAGAAAACAATAACAGAAAAGGAACAACATACTGTACAAGGTGGAATTTTTTGAGCATTTTTTCCTGAAAAAATTAACAATTTGTTAAATAAAGTGTCTGCATTCCGTGCTGGAGGGCTGCAGAGGCTACAGGTTTTTGTTTCAGCTCAAGGAGTAGAACCCAACCCTTGCTGATAATAGAACATTTTTAATTCAGTAGTTTTCTGAGGATATCATCCAATTGATTTCTGTTTTGGAGAAGGTTTGTAGTTCTCTGTTTCTCTTTTACATTTTTTTCAGATTATTTTAATAACAGATATGTCATGATCAACACACATAGTTGTAAATTGGATCAATTTAGTTGATTGGAAGCTAGTAAAACCAGTGGATTTAGGTGTTTAGCACTAAAAGAAGCAATTAAAGGTTAGGGATCTTAATAGGATGGTTAACTAAAATGAGTTAAACTGTTTCAGCTGCAATTATTCATTTCTGATAAAGGAAGTGGATTAAAACAAAAACCTCTAGCCACTGCATCCCTCTAGGACAGGGGTACTCAATCACGGTCCTGGAGGTCCGCAGTGGCTGCAGGTTTTTGCTCCAACCCAATTGCTTAATAAGAAGCACTTACTGCTCAAGTAACACTTCTGCTTCACTTTAGTTGTCTTGCTTGTTAAGATGTTGATCCCTTATTGCTTATTTTAGTCTTAAACAGCTGTAGTCTTGGTTTTTAATTGCTCCTTATTAGCAGTAACATGCAAATGACAAAAGAGACCACCATTTCTCCATTTAGCTTGTTACCATTTACACCTGTGTGTATTTATCGTGCACTAATTGGTTTAATTAAATATTTGGAAGGAAAGTGAAGAGAAAAAAGTGAAGGACTAAGAATCACTCATCCATTTTAGCGTTCAGATCATTCGGATGACATCCTTAGAAAGAGGAAGAAAATCCAGGATATGAGAATAGACCTGACATAGCAGAGTAAAAGCACTAACGAGCCATGAAATTAAATTATTGGCAAGAATTGCTTTCTAATTAAGCAACCGGGTTAGAACAAAAACCTGCAGCCACTGCGGACCTCCAGGACCGTGATTGAGTACCCCTGCTCTAGGACTAACCTTGGGCATTGCTAAATGGTTACAAGCAAGAAGAAGAAGAAAGATATAAATACAGAAGAATATGCTTGACGCTAGTGTTACCTTTTTCTGGAAATTGCAATCAAAAACACAAAGCCTTCAACTGGTTAAGTCAACCAAAATATAAAGTATAAACTGAAAAGCATTATTTATTCTTCACAATGAAGATAACGCCATTAAGTTAAAATTAACATAAGCCAGTTTTTTATTTTTTTAAACGCATACACATTCACATATGGCTAAGCAAAGTAGTTTCCATACAACACAAGAAGCATCGAAAGCCTCCACTCAATGGCCGATCCTTTGTGCTGCAAGCAATCATTACTTTGCACAGGCACTTTTATGGTAAGCACAAGCACAAAGGCACAACACAAGTCAAGATGAATTAGATTTAAGTTTCATTTTTGACCCAGCAAGCGTAATGAACTCTGGTTGGACATTCACCCGTGTAGGAAATGGTGACCATAAACCCTTTTTATTACTTTATTAGGGTATTTGATGAATTTATCAGCCAGTCAAAACTCAGAAAAAGCTTAGTTACTCAAAGTTACGATTCACAACAAAATACAAATCAAATTTTAATCAGCCAGTTAGTGCACTTGAATCCAGGTCTTGTTTGCATGGGCAGCACTCCTTCCCTGAGCCATCCCCAATGGGTTCCAGAGATGCAAACATTGGTTCTCTCTCTGTACAGAATATGGAAAGCAACCTTCTTACCCACTTGAGCAGAAGGTGGGGGGATCTCCATTGGCTCAAGCAACTAGTCAAGCTTTGGACTAAGAGGGTGTCTTTTCCACTTGATGTCTGCTACACTCATGTATTCCAAGTCAATATTCTATAAAGAGACATGAAACCAGAATAATTGTATATGTACATGTCATCATCTTTCAAGTATATGCCTTAACAAAATGGTGTTTCACACTGATAGACAATATCAATGGATTGCTTTTATCAGATTTTATAACCAAATAACTACAAAAAGGGCCTTTTATGGTACATCGAGACATTCCGTCTCCACCATCTTCATCCCAGTGGTGACCACCTTTGTTTAATCCAGTGGTTAGTGATTTTTTAAAAATAATTTCAAACACTGATGGCTTTTCTTTAGCTTGTCAACTGCAAACACTCACTCTAATGGTTCAGACTTCATTAAGCCCCATAGCGCTCACCTATAGAGATAAATAGAACTTTATTATAGATCTCCCCTATAGATAGACAGATAGAACTTTATTTGTCCCTGGGGGAAATCTGGCCCTACTTCCTATACCTCTAGATTTTAGTGAAAACAAAAAGAAATGTCCATGCTTATCATTTTTTACGCTGGTTGAACTGAAGGATACCCATCTGCATTGTGTAAGCCCTGCATAGTGTGCAGCCATCAACACAGGTCGGCTAGCTTGCTGTACATATTGAAGAATACTCACTCAAAGAACTGCTGGCTGGCTGATTGTAGGTGGGTGGCATTGCCTGGAAAGCCACTGGAGCAGTTTTCTGGTATGTTCCATGTATTGTTGCAGGTCTGCCAAGGCATTGTCGACTGGAACGAGTTGAACAGGTAATAGAGGGCCCAAGTGATAATCACATTGTAGTAGGTGCAGAGTATGAAGGAAATTGCCACAGTCGCCACTCCAACACCTGTGGGACAATAAGATGGGGATGTGGAAAGTAATAAGCCTAATCATATTTGTATGGCTTATGGTCTGGGCTACCTTCAATAAATTTCATCTGAAAAAATGGTAAAAGAGGACTGCCATAAAAATCGTAGATAACTCAGATACTCAAAAGTACTTCAATATTCATTTTGCTTCTTCCCTCATGTGTTAGGTTTGATATACAGTACATATTTTGTGTGTGCATACAGTATATGTTAGACAGATATATGATAGTTTCTATACAAGACAAATAAATGAATAAAGGTTAAATATATCACACACTTTTCTAAGGCCACCATTGTTGCCCACAGGTAATGCACTTTTGAATCAATGATAGAAGACCTCACTTGAAACAGCAAGAAGAAAGACAATTGTCTCAGCAATCCTCTCTTCAAGTTTCCTCTCTTTGGTTAACCACACCCAAACAGATAAGAGTCCTATGAAGTTTCTTATCTAGCACATGGTTCAGCGCTGTTGAACACTGATGATAAAGTTTAGAAGCAGTCTGTTTTTTTCAGGATATGAGAGGGTTGTTGGGTGTAGCTCATTTAAGATGGAATGTATAAATTCATTAGTAACGAGTAACTGTCATTGAGATGGACTGCCAGACTAGACTCATTCACAGCTTCACACATCAGGACACATTAAGAATTGTGAAACAATTTAACACTAAGTGTGGCCTGTGAGGATCCCTCATGGGAATGCATGGCAGCAGCACTAATAGAGCTAAATGTAGTGAATTTGGTATCATACTAAAAAAAATGGGAGACCCAGTTTATCAGAACCAGATTTGATGTGTAATTGGGCAAGTAGGAGAAAAGACAGAAGTGTGGATAGCCTCTGTTTCTGGTATTGTGCATTTTTCATTTGGTAGAACAAATTGTCTTGAAACATTTAGCAAGGTGTTCTGTACATAATGAGTATATACATAACATAGCAATCTCGACACACTTAATCCAATTCAGGATGGTTGGAGGTCTGTCCACGGAGCATAGGGCACAAGGTAGGAACCAACCTTGGATGGTGCCAAATATGCCAGTCTAATCAGTAACCAG
Source organism: Erpetoichthys calabaricus (assembly GCF_900747795.2). Lineage (NCBI taxonomy): Eukaryota > Metazoa > Chordata > Cladistia > Polypteriformes > Polypteridae > Erpetoichthys > Erpetoichthys calabaricus. The sequence continues at coordinate 14,696,924 of NC_041411.2, read as the reverse complement.
AGACTACATACATCCAAGAGAGGTCTTGAGACCAATTCTAGGGTAAGGGATGACACTGGGGATGCCTGGGCCCATCTTCCTAGAACTACCCATAGCAGCAAGAGGTGTCCCTGCAATCCTCATTTCATGTTTCAATTAAAGGGACCCCAGTGACCTGTTCATGTTAAAGAGGAGCAGAGACCCATGTGTACTACATTGGGTCTGCCTGCTTTCGCCTAATTAGCTACTGTTTATTGGTGCCACAGAAGTAACAATCTCCAAGTCTCCATTCTCCATAACGGGGAGTAGCACCCGCTGCTGGTGATGGTCTGCCGTCACCAGCAACATTAGTATTTACAGTGCATTTGCCACTAGTGCATTGTATGGTCCACTTCACCTCTTATACTGTGGCTTTATCCTTGCATTTACAGTCCCAAGATCTTGTTCACAAAAACCGAGTGAGAAAAGAAATAGCAGGGAAGAGAGGTGTAATTTGGTTGTAGGTTGGATAAAGTAAACTTATGGACCCATGTTATAGCAATGCTTAATGATCTAAATATGTTCTGTTTGTCTTTGACTTTTATTTTCTCCCTTTGATGATACCCTTCCTCCCTTTTCTGATGCAAATAAATCCATTATCATTATATCTTTGATTTTCTTCATTTTGTTGGCAAGAGTGCTTTAAACTTACAAAAGGGAGATTCAATAGATATAATGCTTTTGATGGTCTGTGCATGGTCATCATAAAATATAGTGAAAAGTACACTGGGAATATATTTCTTTGTTGATTTTATTTGTTGGCCTGATAGTTGACATTACATCAGTGAATAGTTTCACAGAGAAAGTCAGACACTGTAAAATAACATGCACACACAAATGTTCATCCCTCTATTCAATTTTTGCCTCCGCATATTCCAGGCCATCAGCATATCCTAGTATCACTGACAGCAAGACATCAAACAAGCTTAAATGGGATGCCAGTCTGCTAGCTCCTGTGGGGGCAACTTGGGAGTTGTACATATGGGGGATATGGGAGGACCTGGAGAGAAAGAAATTTACATGGCCATAAGGAAAATATGCAAACTTCCAAGGGATTTAATGCCAGTCCCTCAAAGCTTTAAGGCAGCAGTACTAACCGTGGCACCACCATATACCGATATACAGTCTGTGAAAACCAGTTGTAATTTTCTTAATGTATTTTAGTTCAAGAATGTTATGGTTATTTACTGTGAGCTCCTCATCTGTGAGGCTGATCATCAGTTTCCATCAGTAGACTGTTGATCATAATTCCTGCTCTTTTTACTGCATTATGACTTAGATTGCCATTTATTACCAGACAGGGCACTCACTTCAACATTACAGAATTAAAAACATGGATCTGTGAATATCAAAGAGAAGGAATTATATTTGTTTGGAGGAGTCAGTTATGGGAATGTTTGCGTGTGTAGATTAATTTAAGCATACAAATGGGGAAGCAGGAACACATACTAAACAAACACATTAGAGGCCAGGAACAGGGCTGCATTTTTCAGCTAAGCTGCCTGTTCAGTTTTGAATGCTTAACTCCCAAAGGCCTGCTTTGGAATAAATTGGAGACACCAGAGGGGAAATTTTCAAATATTTCTTTAATTTTAAATATTCTTGTGTTTTATTTTATGATTTAAATGAGTCAAATACTGCATAGCTTTTAGAAACAGAATAATAACTGAATACATGTTTTTAATAACATGTTTGTGTGCCAACTTTATCTAAAACAATCACAAGCTCTTTATCACAATGAAAGGATTTATTGAACACAAATTAACATTCAGGAAAGTGATACATGAGAAGAAAAAATAAGTTACAAGCACCTCTTGAACTTTACCCACTCAACTCCTTAAATCCCCTATTATAACACAGTCTGCACTACCTCCCTACCCAGAGGAGCCTTTGCTCAACTTCATTTCCGACTGTAAGGTCAGCCACCTTCATTTTAAAAGTTGGCTTTATCACCAGCTTTTGAAGCAGTTCTGGGGCAATCCCTGGAACCACTCCATGGTTGGAAATGCCCTTCCTGTAGCACTCATCTGTTGGGTCCAGATCCAACTGCCTATGCTAATCATACCACTTTTAAATAACAAACGCCAGAAAACTCTCTGGGCTGACCCCCCACAGGTCTGGGAAAACACCTGCCTGTTCCCCATGATGGCCCCAAATGGGCTAGCGTTTTCAAAGTTTAATTTCTGGGACACTTAATTGTACAAAGTATAGCTTCTTCTAATGGCCAACATATTCTTTACCATTGCTGTTGCCATGTTTTCTTTGTACACTGCTGAAAAAATTAAGGAAATACTAGAATCACACATCAGATCTCTAAGAATGAAATATTCAAGTGCAAAAACTTTACTGAGTAATATTGTGTAATTCATTGAGAACAAAATGATGTAACAGCAGTCAATGGAAACCAAAATCACCAACCCATTGAGGACTGGATTCACCATCACACCGAAAATCCAAGTCAAAAATTGAAATCACATGCTAATCTATCTATCTATCTATCTATCTATCTATCTATCTATCTATCTATCTATCTATCTATCTATCTATCTATCTATCTATCTATCTATCTATCTATCTATCTATCTATCTATCTATCTATCTATCTAATCCAACTTGCGGCAATTTCATCATAACGTGACTTAGTAGTGTGTATGGCCTCTATATGCCTGGATGCACTCTCGACAATGTCTGGGCTCCTGATGAGACGGCGGATGGTGTCCTGGGGGATCTCCTCCCAGACCTGGATATGGGCATCAGTGAGCTCCTGGACAGTCCAGGAGGCATGGATACGTAAAGTCCCAGAAGGTCTCACTTTGGTTCAGGTTTACGGAACATGGGGGCCAGTCAGTGTCGTCACTGCCTTCATCATCCAGGAACAGCTTACGTACTCTGGCCACATGAGGCCAGGTATTGTCCTTCATCAGGAGGAACCCAGGGCCAACTGCAGCAGTGTAAGATCTGACAGTGGCTGTGAAGATTTCATCCTGGTACCTAACAGCAGTCAGTGTACTAGTGCCTAGCACATGGAGGTTTGTGCAACCCTCCAAGGATATGCCTCCCCGGACTCACCACCAAACCGGTCATGGTGGATGATGTTGCAGGCTGCATAACGTTCAGCACGGTGTCTCCTGACACTTTCATGTCTGTCTGTGGAACTGGTCTCATCTGTGAAGAGAACAGTTGAGCTGCACGGTGAGCATAGTTCCCACTACAGGATGTCAGGCTCTCATGCCACCCTCATGGAGTCTGTTTCTGACAGTTTGGTCAGAAATATTTACACCAGTAGCCAGATGGAGGTACTTTTGTAGGGCTCTGGCAGTGCCCCTCAAGTTCTATGGGCTTGTCCAGCTGTCCTCATGTAAAGGCCCATCTCTTGGTGGCGGAGTGGTGGCTCTGAGGCTAGGGATCTGCACTGGCAATCGGAAGGTTGCCAGTTCGAATCCTGTAAATGCCAATAGGGACTCTGCTCTGTTGGGCCCTTCAGCAAGGTCCTTAACCTGCAATTGCTGAGCGCTTTGAGTAGTGAGAAAAGTGCTATATAAATGCAAAGAATTATTATTATTATTTCCTCCATGCTTGTTGTCTGTGGCCAACCACTCCCCTTTTGGGGGTTATCTTGCTGTTGCCTCTCCAGTGCACATGTTGCCACTTTCATTTGCACCAAAGCAGGTGAAGCTGATTCACAATCACTTATGCTTCCTAAGTGGACAGACTGATATCCATGAAGCTTTACTGACTTGGTGTCTGGTCTGGTGACTGGGATAATTAAGTGTTCTCTAATTTTTTTGAGCAGTGTATTTGTGAATGTGTGCCTGTAAGTTTTGAGGAGTATAGCTTTCTGCAGAAGTTGCTGACACACATTTTTATTGTCATAAATCCTCCTCTGGGACTTGTAATTAGTGTGTGCTTGGTGTGTGGGTGTGTTTGTGTGTGTCCTGCGGTGGGTTGGCACCCTGCCCGGGATTGCTTCCTGCCTTGTGCCCTGTGTTGGCTGGGATTGGCTCCAGCAGACCCCCATGACCCTGTGTTCGGATTCAGCGGGTTGGAAAATGGATGGATGGATGGAATTCATTTACTGCAGCCACTTAATCCAAGCCTATCCTTGCAACACTGGGTATAAGGCAGGACAACATCCCAGTCTGTATTCTATTAATTAACCATACAACAGGAATATTGATAAACCCATGCAAACATGGAGATAAAATGCCAACTCCTTACAGAAAATGATGGGGCAAAGATTTGTACTCAGTTTCCTTTAGCTGTGAAAGAGCAGTCCTAACAAATACATCTCTCACTCGTTGTTATTTTAAAAATCACTGGAGTTGCATCTGCCGTCTCAGCCACAGACATTAGAGATCAGATACTACCTGTCCTATCATCCCATACAGCCATCAATTCACCTCAAGGTGATGTCAAAATGGTTCCATCAATATTTTCTCATGCAACAGTGTGGCAGTGAAAGTTATCAGCTGCGGCTTTTATATGTATTTCAGTCCCAAACATCAATGACTTACTCCCACCATTTGCACCACCAGTGCAGCCTCTAATATTCCTCTGGAAAATTCTCCTGGAGAAGGGAATGATCATTCTCTTTGGCAGGAAGCTTTATAGTGTGCTTCAGATTGTAAGGGTCTCCTGAGTCTGCACACCATTTGACTGTTCCACAAATAAGTCCTGGCAAATTGTTCTAATAATTGGGTGTCATGTCTGATTTAATGTAGACATTGCTGTGTTTACAGCTTTTGTATCTATAGACAGACAGACAGATCAGATGATGACAGTAGACTATGTGTTTTGTATTTCCATACCTCATTCTTCTTTAGTGGTACAGTATATGGTCTACTATGGTTACAGATAGCTTTGTGGACACTATCCTTTATTTGTTTCATGCTATACATGTGAATATGCATCCATCTCTGAGCCATATGTTTTTAGTCCAGTCCAATATTAGAGTTTTAGAGAGTTCGAGCCTATCACAGCAGCATGAAGAACTACATAGGAGCTGATCCTGGATGATATACACCTACACACACACTCTCTCACATTCAAAGCCAAGTCAGAGTTCAAAAAATGACTTAACAAAGTATGTCTGGGACGAAGTGTGAGGGAAGATGGAGCTCCTACTGTATATACATGCCTTCATGTATTATGTATATTAATCTCATTTTCCAAGTCTTAACATTACTGATTGAGGCCTCTTAAGTAGAAACACAGTCCTTAATGAACTAAGACTAAGGAATTAAACTTTATTGAAACCCTCCTTTCATTTGCTTCTATTTTCCTGCACACCGTTTTCCAAAACCCCCAACGCATCTCTGGCAGATATAATCCATTAAATGTGATTATACCAAGGCATATAGCTAATATAATGGATGGGTGGTGGGGGACTAACTTTCTGGGGCCAAGTGTTCTCCAAGTACTCTGGGTGGCAGAATCTGCCTGGCCGAGGTCTCATGTGGACACTTACAGAACTGCATGGGAGGTATAGTTCCAAGAGCCAGCAATGTTAGAGTCTTTGGGTGCTACTGGAGGGAGCTGCCAAGAGGAGGCTGCTCTGCCATGTGGAGGTTCAGCTTGACCCAGAAATGCTTCCCAGCCACAGGACAAAGATGTACTCTCGGGTCAAAAACTGTTCAGTGCCAAAGTGTGCAATCTATATAAAGAGATAATTGGAGGATGGAAATCAAATATAATATAGCTGTCTGTTATATTTCTAATATGTAGTGTAATAATAATAATGTAATTATTTTCCCCATTTTGTACAAACAGGTAGTTTCTGAAAGTATTATGTCCTTGTGTGCTTACCTTTTAAAAGTGGGCAGATTTTGGCCATTGCATGCACTGGTCCCAGGCGAGTGTACTGACCAATGGAAAACTCCATAAAAAGTAGAGGAATCCCACACAAAAGCAGCATCACAAGATATGGAATGAGAAAAGCACCTGTAAAAACAAACGATAAAGATCCAGAATGTGGCACAGCAGACTTCATAAAAAGTAGTGTTGTCCCTCTGTTATGTGAATTTAGAGAGAGTATGTGGGATGCTACTTTAGCTTTTTTTTTAGCAAGTTAAAATAAAGCAATAAACTTAAGGAAAAGGTGCACTAGGGAGCCACCAACATGTGACAGGGGTTAGAGTTGGGGCTGTAATTTGTTTTCAATTATCTATGTTAATTTTTGCATATATTTTGAGTAAAATTATTATGTATTTATGTTGCTTTGAATTTTATCTTTTTGTGATGCATTGTGGTGCCAATTTGTAGACCACCATTTTATGCAGTAATCTTTACAGACACCACCCATGTTGTTGGCAGTGGTCAAATGCCATTGTACATGTGACATTACCGATCCTTCCTTATTTAAGATTTTCCCAACCTGCATGTGGTGTCCAAGCTTTTGGATTTTTAAATCTCTTCATGATTGTTTTTATTAGTTAGGAAAAGCCTTCTTACTAAAAGTTAGGAGCTCCATTATGACTTCTTAGACTGCAGATTTTTGAGTTGAGCTTGGTGTAGCAGCTCATTTATTTTCTTTGACTTAGATCCTTGCTACTTCTTTGATAATTCTTTTCTGTACTCCCTTTACTATACTTTACATACTCCCTTTATATACTCCACTATGTAAACATGAAAATGCAGTCAAATTTGATAGCCACTTACCTGTTCATAATACAAAAATTCAGCTCTCTAAATGTACTTATTAAGAATTGCTCTGATTAGGTAAGGACACACAGATACATGCACTGACTGTGGAGTGCCGGACCCCACAGAAACCCACCCAGACAGAGACTTCTACTGCAAGAAGGATCCCAGAAAGAATGAAAACCTGGAGTCCAACAGCTGTTAGCCAGCCACTGTGAGATTGTATTAGGTGTGATTAAATACCGATTTATTTATATGAACTTTTTTGTTGTGTTACCAAAATAGTTGAAAATGTTCATTTTTTAAAGTTTGCTACCTCTAATATTAGGCAAGGAGACATGGTATGGAGATCTACTGCTTCCTGATTACATTTTTTAAGTCCCGATGCATGTGGAGTTTGTGCCATCAGCATATATGGACTGACTGACTGATCTGGCTTGTTTGTCTGTCTGTCTGTCTAACAGGCAGATATGAAAAACACTATATATTTTTTCAAGCTTTGCTTTTCAGTAAGAACTTTCAACTTCTTTATGTTCAATTGTAATTACAGTATTTAATCTCCTCCTTGTAATTCCAGTGGCCAAACTTTAAAGAAGAATGGAATTGGCAAACATTCAAGTTACAAGTCTAGCTTTGCAGTTAGTCTGCTTATGAATGCGGAAATTCAAAAGGATTCAGTCAGATTTGGGATTTTCACTCATGACTGAAAGTATTTAATAATTTTTTGGTGGGAAATGTAAATTCTTCTAAGTGATAATTGAGGATTAATCTAGTGTAACTTATCTTAACGGCAGGTTATGTTCCATAACTAATATATTCAGTTCCCCATGGAAAGCTTGAGAAATTCATTCAGTTCTTGGGTAAGCATTCGCCGCTAATTTACTTTTTCATGCAGGTGGACGGGACTGTGTAGAGGGCATGTTTTTGGTTATGTCAGGCCGGCATGATCAGAGTTGGGGGGCATGCTGTAGCAACGGTTAACAATTAACTTGAGCTTGGAATTTCGAGACGCGTCTGCTTAATACCTTTGCCTGGCGACCTGTGGTCTTTTTTGTAAAGTGTGTTGGACATACTGCTTAATGTTTAACGTTTTCGTAAGGACTTTCAGAAAGTTACATGTTGTCCTCAAACCACACGTCTCATGCGTATTATACAACCAGAAATTTGGACATGATGTGACGCCCAGTCCGGAGTTTGTTCCTGCCTTGCGCCCGATGCTTGTTTGGATAGGCTCCAGTTTCCCCTGCTCAGGATAAGCGGATTTGCCGAATTTGTGGATGGTGGACAGAACTAAAGATTAATACATTGATTCACTTCTGGTTTTTCATTCGGTGGTGTAGTCTCTCTCAAGGTAAAAAAAGAAATCCCAAAGGAAAACTGAGAAGGCTGTCGGTTACGTTAAAGTAACAGTTGCTTAGCAACTATTTTGCTGTGTCACACTCGAGTCGCATCGGCTGACTCGGGCGGGCACCCAAGTAATCACCCACAGGCCCCCTGTAGTGCGCTCCGGTCACCAACACTTACGTCAGTTCACTGTACCAGGGTACATATCTGTATGTGGTTAGCCTACCGCTTCAGCACGTCGTAATGTACGTGCGTGCGTGCGTGCGAGCGAGCGAGCGAGCGACATGAACAATTGCACACCACCTAACTCAGCTTGAGCTGGAACAATGACATACCATCCCACATCCTCACCACCCTCGGAAAAGACAAATCCTCCTTGTCCGCTGTGTGTGTGCATGTCAGGATATGAAGCTCGGCGCATTCCCATCAGTAAATAACGAGTATATGATGATTTTATAAACCAATTTTCAAATAATGCTTAAGTTAATTTTCTCGTCTGATACTGGGTACCACGGTAATAAAATGACCAAGCTTCTGAACAGAACAGTTATGAAGAGAGGCTGCTCTGTAGAATGGTGTGTCCTGCACAGGTCAAGGGGAGTTTTTTCAAGGTTTGTGCACAAGCAATAAAAAGTGTTAATTGCAAAAATAAAGAGACAGAAAATATAACAAAAATATATCCACTTTATACATTTATTCTCATATTTAGTTTAGCTTATTGTGGCCACAGAGATTTGAATGGACAGTATGCCTGGTGGCCAAGGCACTGGACTTTAAACTGCAAGGCTCACTGAACATGTTACTTTAACTACCTTTGCACTATCGTTAAAATACATGGAAATAGTTGTGGCAAAAGGTGGCACAATGGTTTTAAACCCCTTTATTGCCAATAGTTTCCCCTTACGTCTTGTCGAGTTTCCTCCATGTACTCCGTTTTCAAAGATGTACAAGTTGGGTTCTGCCCTGTTTGAATGTGAGTGTGGCTGACTGCATATAAGTGGACCCGGCAGTGGTTTAATGCATGTCTACGGCTTGTTCCTGCCTCGTGGCCGTTGCTGTCAGGATTGGCATCTGAGAACACTATACTTCCACTGTATGCTTCGAATTGTGAAACTCCTGTGAGAGGTGCTGAATTAAATTAACTTTTTTTAATAGCACCTTTCACATGTACTTAACCTACCTAAATTTCACCCATCCATTTTCTAGTGCACATGTCCAGGTCAGGGCTTTGTTAAGCCGGTGCCTGTCCTGGGAAGCTCATACTCTCATATACTGGGACAACTTACCAACTTAAATTGCAGTCTTTTTACTCATATAGCAACTTTCAAATCTATCGCTGTGTCTATCATTTATGAAGCACTTTTCACAACTTTTTATTTTCCGATTATATACCACCTTTCATATAACCTTCCTCCAGATTTTTTTGTGCAGGGCATTAACAATAAAGTACTGTATTCAGTATATTCTGATGTGGATGTACGTCTTTACAGCGTTTCTTTAAAAGCATATGAAGTGGAATTCTTATTGTGATGGCGAAGTAAGCGAAATGGTGATGGTCGTCTGCGCAATGCTCACTATTTGTAGCTCGTTACACAACACTTAACTACCTGCGGTTTACTTAGATACCCCCAGACACAATTAGCGGGCTTTGTTTGTGAACATTAGATGAGGTTTCGCACCTGCTTTATGTGTAGAGACACATCTCGGAGACACGTGCACACTTACCTCCTCCACTCCTGTAGCACAGATACGGGAATCGCCACACGTTGCCCAGTCCCACCGCAGCACCGATGCATGCCAGGGTAAATTCGAACCCGTGGCTCCAGGCACCTCGGTCGCCGTCCTGCGAGCTGTCCACAGCAGTGTTATGTTCTTGCTTCGTCGTTCCATTTTGGTTACACATGTTTGATCCAGATAGTGTTTTTGTGACGCGTATCCCCATAGCTGAGTGTGTTGTCTTCTCAATCCTGTGAACGGCGCATGCAGTAAAACAAAATGTGATCTCGAGTCAGTAGGAGAGCTAGTAAAATGCGCGACAGTAACGTTGCCGTCAAAGTAAAAAAATAAAATAAATCATTAACAAGAACCTTTAAAGCATAGTTGAAAATATACTAAAATTTTGCGTAGTGTTTGAAAGCAGGGCCGTCACAATTAAGTATCAAACTGCACAGACAAACCGTCACTTCTGCCTAGTTTGGTAAAGGACCTTAATGTACTTCGATCCATTGCCCCAACTTTGAATCGCGTCATGTAGTAGGTAGGCTCCTCGCGTGTGCACTGGTATTCCGTTTTAACTCTCCTGTGTTTACTTTTATATATTTAAAATTATTGTCACGTGCATGTTATCTACTTCCATACTTTAATTTATAAACATTTGATCACAAAACAAGAAAATATTTTAAATACAGAATGAACCTTGTAATTGAGAGAATTCACTGCCGCGTGGACTTGAAAAGCGCTTCTCTGAGATTGGCTGTGCCGCCTATATGTGATAGCTAAAGCTGCAGCAGCACTCGGAAGGTGATGTTACGTCGAGTTTGAAATGACTGTACTGTATTTAAAATCGGTAATGTTCTGTCAAGTCATAAGGGTGGAGCAGTAAAAGAGGTGCATCTTTATGCAAACTAGTCCACTTTATACTGCATAGACTAAATATGGAGAAACGGTTAGGAATTTGAGCCAACTAGCATTAACACACCCATCCATCCATCCATTTTCCAACCCGCTGAATCCGAACACAGGGTCACGGGGTGTCTGCTGGAGCCAATGCCAGCCAACACAGGGCACAAGGCAGGAACCAATCCCGGGCAGGGTGCCAACCCACCGCAGGACATTGGCACACCTACACATATTTTTAGTGAAATTTCCCCATTCGGCCTGGTGACATGAAGGTGTGTTTTTTATTTTTTAATTACTTACTGGCTCTCTTACTTCAAGGAAGAAACGTGAGTCAGCAACCGTATGAATAGAGTGCATCTTATCTGATCGCTGTTAAAGAAACCCTTTATGACCAGGGTTTATGTAATAAGTATTTAAGTATCCTGTGTGATGTGTGGTCATTTCTCATTCATAATATTTTATCTCCACACACAGTCAAAAGCAGGTCAGGGATAGTTCTGTTCTGGGTTGCTAGATCCCGACATTGCTAACAAGCACATGTGGGCTGACTCATCACCAGTCATGAAGAAGGGCAGTTACATAACACACGATATTAATATGAAAATATGTATCTCAAAAAAGAGATGAATGGAACAAATGTACAAGTCTCTAACAATCCACATCCCCCCTGGTAGCGGGCTGACAGCACCGTACTAGAATTAAGCTTCGAATTTAAAAATACAAAACGAGAGCATCTTTACCTTATTACCTCTTCCCTGTGTTTTTAATTGACCCAAAATGTGGTTGAAGAATGCCGCATGAGCTCGTAACTGATTCACAGTACCAATCCGTCCCGACCAGCCGCCTGCTTTTTTTAAGGGGTCAGTGGGAGTCTGCAGGAAAATCGCAGTGGTTCGGAGTGAGCAGCGCCAGCAAACGTCATCAAGGGGGCGGGGCAGAGCGACAACCCAGCTGGCGCACGCGCGTAGCACTCATAGGGCTTAACGATGTCATCGCCTTTGTTGCGTCTCATTTCCTCCTGTGTCTTCACTGCCTGTTGTCCTTTATTCGTTTATCTGGTGAACGATATTTTATATTTTATATTTAAACAGCTTCCTGCTTTCACCTAATCTCAGTTTTCCTTCTGTAAATCAGTTTCTCGCGTCTGTGAACTTAATCCTATGGGTCTTTTTTTTATCTTGGGCTGTCACCACATAGTCTGCTGGTTTACTAGCTAACATTTAATTGATTTTTTTAAGATGTTCTACAAGCAAATGATTGTGATGCGGTAAAAAATAGGAAAACATTAGATAATTATTAAAAAATTGCTTTTTTTTAAATTGGTGGCAGTGGTTAGAGATCCAGCGATCTGAGTTTGAATCCCAGCCTGTTACAGCATGGTTGGAGCTTGCAAGTTCTCTCTTTGCGTTGGTCTGCTGTGACAACTTCTCATGTAAAATGCAAGTATAAATTTTATAAATTAGTAAATACAGAATTAGTACACATAAAGACAGATTTGTTTAAACACACAGGAAAACAATGTAGCTGGAAACTGATTAATGTTATTAATTAATTGTTAAACTATGGCCACCTTACAGCAGAAGAAAGGAAAACATGAACGCTAACGTCAATTTTGCCAGCTGTGGGTGTGTGCGTTAGTGTGCCTTGTGATAGACTGATGTCCCCATCCAGGGTTGGTTGAGTTGGAGAGAGGTATGAATTGAACATTCACTCAGAATAAGATAAGCTCAGATACAAGGCAAGAATATCTCAACACTAGCTGAGGCTCACCCAGAACAAGCTTTGTATCAGGTGGTCGTAGCTTTGTTCGTTTCAGTCGTTGTTTTCTTAAACCAGGTGTGATGTTTAGGAGCGGAGCTGGGAGATGTAAGTGGCAAAGTCTGACTGAGTTGTCTTGTCTTTGGCTGTTGTTTATTTCCTCCTCGTGTTTATTTTAAAATCCTTTGAATTTATAGTCTATTGCTAATTGCCTTGTGTTAAGATATTGCATCAGTCAAAATTTTCAGACAACCAATAAATTCCTATGGTCAGGGTGAGTTAAAGTCCCAAGCCTCTATTTCACATATTCTTGCAAGCATACACATTCTGGTCACTTTATCTAATCTTAAAAATATACATTCTAATAAATAATTGAATACTTATTTTCTCAGAATGTCTATTTTACATACACCCCAGAATTGTATATAATCTGAAACTACCTTATAAGTATTAATAATCTAATGAGGTCATGTGTACTTGCTTGCTTTTTCTGTTACAGAACATTTTTCCCACCTGAGCTCTGAGGCAACAAGTTAAGAATGACTATCTAAATAAGTCTAAAATAAAAAAGACTGATACAAAACACACAAATTCAATACTACGAATCATATTTAGTATATTGTAAAAGTGCACTTTTTCCACAGAATTACAGCCAGTGTGAGAATGATCCATAACTCCAGAATATTTATTCCTTTTTCCTGAAGATACATTTTTTTTTTCAATTAGGGACATAATACTCTCAAATCCAATTTAGGACCAGGACATATTCTGGAAGCACTGGTCTATCACACATGCACTGACAGGGGACAATCCAGAATTAATTAAGCTAACACACTTGTCCTGGGATATTGGAGGAAAACTGTGGTATCCAGACCAAAGCCCACACAGACATGGAGAGAACATGCAAACATCACATAGGCAGTGAGTGACTGGGAGAAACACTGGACTTTTGATGAAAGCCTGCCCAGAACTGTAAGACATGGTTGTTCATACCAAGCCTCCATTGGTATACTGTGACTACAGATGAACCACCTTCTCTGTTGCTGGCAAAGTGTCGAGAAAAAAAAGATTTCAATTTTCCCTTAAGTTTATATGCATCTTCTTGGGATGTATTTTTGCAATGCTTATGCACTTCTAGTCTTATTCATCCCCATGACAGCCATGGATGACCTCAAGAACCATCCTACATTTTTTTTATTCCTTTGTGTTTTCTTTAGTTTATGACTTAAGTGGCATCTTATGGTGGGGGACGTAAACATGGATTTCTTCTTCTTTTTTTTAATCTGCCTTCTTAAAGCTGTTTTGTTACATTACCCTAAACATTTGAGTCCAATTAAATAAATATACAGTATGTATTTATATATTTTTTTTTTTCATTCTTACAACAGTGCCCTCATGTGTATACTTTGTGCTATGCAGCACAGATTGCTACAAATTTTTCTATAATGTTGGGGGTTATGGAAATCTAAAGGGTTGGAGAAAAGAAAATAATGACTGGAACCAATCCAAGATGGGACAAATGTCAAATTTTCCTGAAGTGCACCCCACTCAGATGTGAAAGTAGAAATAAACAAACACAGAGTGGAATGTGGGACCTTTTCACAAATCACAGATTTATTACAGAATTTATTTGGCGCAGCTACTATTCGTCCTCAACACAGCCTAAATTCATCGGCCTGAACTCATCAAGATGCCAGTGTTGTGATTCAGAGATGCCTATCCCAAATTTAGCTGATAGTAGCAGTGGTAGTAGTAGTTTTGTCATATTTACAGAGTACAGCGGAATTCTTAGTTGCACTTCCGACCAAAACGCTACATGTACAGTCTCCACAGTAAAAAGGAATGTATTATACAAAACCTCATGTTATTTAACAGAAAAACATAAATGTGCTTACCTAATGTATGCTTACCCATGCTGGCATAAATGTCTAATTATTAAAGACATCTTTATAAAGCTGCAGTGGGTTGGCACCCTGCCCGGGATTGGTTCCTGCCTTGTGCCCTGTGTTGGCTGGGATTGGCTCCAGCAGACCCCCGTGACCCTGTGTTCGGATTCAGCGGGTTGGAAAATGGATGGATGGATATTTAAATGTACTACTATCTGTTCACTTACCTATTACGTATTTATTAACCTATGTATAGTATTGCATAGTTCTTTATCTGACTTGCTCTTGTCCTATGTTTATGTTGCACCGCGGTCCGTTATTTCGTGCCACTGAATGCTGCAGTGCTGTGTACGGGTTGTATGACAACAAACCCGCTTGATGTTGCTTGAATCGAACTAGAATAAGCGCATTACAAAAGTTTTGAATGTTGAGAAAAGCCAAGCAAAATGACACCTTTTATTGGCTAACCAAAAAGATTACAATATGCAAGCTTTCGACGCTTGTAATTCAAGTGTATTCGAAACGAAGTAACATAAATGGCCACAAGAGGGCAGGAAAGGATCGGCTATTGTAATCTTATTTTCTGTTTTTCACGGTTACCAAGGTATAGTTATATTCCACATGAAAACTACTGTTTTAAAAAATTACACAGAAATCACACAAGTGTTAAATGAAATCTTATAATGTTAAAGTAACCCTTAAAAGTCTCTTTATGGAAAGTTATTTTTCTTCTCCTCACTGGCTAATTGGCTTTAACTGACTAATTCACATTAATAAACCTTTAATTAAAATAGGCGCATATATATATGAATTTGAAATTGTTTGTGCAGACTGAGACATCTGTTATATTTATTTTGTTAATTTAGATGCATATAGCAGTTTGAAGCCTAGGAAATGTGTGGTAAAAATTTTTAATAAATCCAGAAAGATATTGTGTTTCAAATGAGAGATTTAAAGAAAGAAAAAAAAAGAAAGAAAAACAGCAGATCCTATCCAGCAGAAGCTGTAGCTTTATGTAACGGGAAATATTTGATTTCAAAATGATATTGTGTCGTCCCGTCGAATAAAACACACTCAGAAGCCGCTTGTACGTGGGAGTCTTCTGCCTACAGGCTTTTAATTTGATATGCTGCGATATAAGCGGTGCCCTGCCACCGTCCGTTGTCTGGGTCATGGAGACACCTCCAAAGTAATAAATATAATTCGCCTTCGTCCTATCTACCTGCGTCTTGCCTGCCCTTTAACTGTTCGCTCCCTTCTCAGCCTGATGCTGTCTTTCTCTCCTCCAACAACTACTCTTCCAACTATCCGTCCCTTTTTCTCCACTCACCCTTAATTAACTGATCCCTGACACTCATACTCCTCCCTCTCTCTGAGGAGGTGTCCCGAGCCCTCACGAAGTGTGTTCCCCCTAAGACTTCACCCCAACATTGATTCCAGTTCCTACAGCCCATGCAGTGGCAAGACGCGCCACAATATGATCAGAACTTCACGTACTTAGTGTTTTGAAATGTTCTCCCTGCTGTGAACAACTTTATTTACAAATACATTTCAATTTCCGTTGAAAGTAAAAAAAAAACTTTTTAAAACAATGAACTTAATCCGTACTTTAAAAAAGTACAGTATTATGATTTAGAAGTAAACCCGGAGCTTTGCGGTTCAATTAGACTGACACGCTCAAACACTCGTTTGACGAATTGTCATACTTCACTTAAAAAGGTGGCTTAAACTCAGGTCTAAAGAGACTTAAATTTTAAACTGACAGATGTCATAACTTGCAGACTTTTGATAAGACTATGAAATCTTAAAAACAATGATTTCACGTGTTTATAATATTGTTACTGCGGTGGGCTGGCGCCCTGCACGGGGTTTCTTTCCTGCCTTGCGCCCTGTGTTGGCTGGGATTGGCTCCAGCAGACCCCCGTGACCCTGTAGTTAGGATATAGCGGGCTGGATAATGGATGGATGGATAATATTGTTAATTATTATCCAATAACAAATCAAAGGCTGAAAAATCTAACAGGTAAATATGGAAAAAGGCAAAAAAAAGTGTCTGGAGATGACAAATACACTGGTCAGTAAAGTGAATTATTAGCCAGCACTTTAAACAACGTGACTGGCAAGTACTCCCCCTAAATCTCCCACCTTTGCCTCACGCTTCCACTGTTCTGAAACGTGACTCTAGGCTGGCTGCATTGTATTTAGCGTGAAGCGGATTTTTTTTACGTGTTTAAACGTAGTTTGCTTCCACATTAATTATTTACTATCGCATTCACATTGGCACCGTTTGGAGGCAGCAGTTAACGTAGCACGCAAGTATTTAGGAATGTTAAAGGAAACCCCACGGATAGACTGTGCGAATGCCGCCCAGGTAACCACTTATAAAATATTCAGTAGATTAAAATAAGATACACACGCACACACATAATTATAATGAGCCACAGAGACGCTTGTGTCTGTGTGTCAGGATGGCCGAGTGGTCTAAGGCGCCAGACTCAAGGATGATTCCTTCCCCGATTGGGTGTTCTGGTCTCCGAATGGAGGCGTGGGTTCAAATCCCACTTCTGACAATACGATTTTTGCCCTGTAAATGTCCTTAAAGCGTATATTCTGCACACCGGTTTGCTTATTACATGCGTAAATTAAGCTTCAACGTACCAAACAAAAATACTTTTTTGTATATGTGTAATTGTAACGACTCGAGTGGATTAAAAACAAACGTAATTTTGTTGGCGAATATTTTAGAACGACAAGCTACTCAGGTGGGTTTATATTTCATTTTCACAAAGCAGCAATTTGTTTCTGCCAACTCGGCCGAAGAAAACACAAACATGAACTCATAAAAAATCGAAATTTAACTTACATTTAAATTACATCACAAGTGTAACTTAACAAAAGTCAAACGGATAGCACTGTGAATGTGTCTGTCAGGATGGCCGAGTGGTCTAAGGCGCCAGACTCAAGGACGAATCCTTACCTAATACGGGTGTTCTGGTCTCCGAATGGAGGCGTGGGTTCAAATCCCACTTCTGACAACACTGTTTTTTATTGTTATGATCTTACGTTTTAAAAAGAAATTCAATATATTCGCGACGTAACTAATTCGTTTTTCCCCAGATCAGAACGCCTAATTGAGCTGCATCGTGTGTTTTGTTGTTTTTCTTAGGGATCTCTGAAACCAAGAAGGCTGATTTGACTAGTTATTCAAGGGATTATTTGACAGTTGGCCAGTAGGAGGCACTGTTTCCCGAAATACGTTAACATGCCTATTCGGTTTATAGTTCCAATCAACTCAATTACCTAGATACAATTACAAATTACAAGATTGAAAAATGCACAGCCGAAATGAAAAGTGAGGACGATAATAAATAAGGTGTCCTTGAAATCCCATTGACGTCATGCTTGCCGTCTAACACGCGTTGCCTCCGCATTCTAGTGCGCGTGCGCGATCATGTGAGGGAGGGGGAGAGAGAGAGAGAGAGATAGATATGACTCCACACCGAGAGAAACATAACACAAGCCCGGCTGACGAAATCTAAATACGTGCGAATGTCAGGAACGAAGAAACCTGTGACGCCGGGCGCCCATTAGTGGATTAACTGGAAGACAGGAGCCCTTCAAATCGGAGCTAACCGCCGGTCCATTCGAGTTTTCTTTCCCGTCCGCACCGCCCCCACCCTCCACACTCCATACAAGCTGGAAGTCTCGAGTCTCGCCTGCCCGACGCTTTTGTGCTTTTTGGACTTGGCCGCGATTTACAGGTAAGCACTTGCTTTAGGAGGGGCGGTGACCGCGTTTCATTTTAGTTTTATAAAAAGTAGTTAAAAAATGCGAAACTCCGAGATTTCTTTAACAGGATAGAGATAGGCTCGCATTGCACAGGCCTCCGGGTCAAAGATCGCAATTCTCCGGATCGTACAGGCAGGAAAAGACGGGACGATCGGCCGTGAGATGTGAGCTGGCTAAAGTGTAAAGTTAATTTAGCTTGAGAAGGGTTACGTGGGACCCAGAAATCCGAAGCAGCATTTTACTACCTACGATGTTTAACCGAAGTATTAAAAACAAGGCTAGGAAGTTTAATTGTCTTTACAGCAAGGTAAGAAGAAGTTAATAACTTTTGTGTACACTATGTATATCAAAAACTAAACCATGGATACTTTTCTACTGGAAACTTTACCTTATCACTACAGGGGAATAATTCATAAAGTGACATGACAATTGACAGCAGCACAGATTTTTTGCCATAATTCCTAACAGGCTGAATCTTAGACATCACTATAATAATTTTTTAAATTTATATAGCGCTTTGCTCACTACACAAAGCGCTCTCCATACAGGGAGGACCCGGGAAGTGAACCCACAATCTCCTTACTGCAAAACAGCAGCACCCATAAACTCTCTAGCTGTGTTTACACCTAAACCGAGTTCAGTACACGTGCAGCCTTAGCCAGTTCAGGGCACATTTTTTCAGTCACTTAAGTCAAAGAGTCTTTGTCTTTAAAATACTAGCATGAAGAGCGTGTATTTTAATAATATACTCCATAAAGCCTTCCAGAAAAAAATATATTGTCTAGATTGCCAAGATGATGCAGTCTTTGTTTTTGAAAAAGATTTTGAAGGTTCTTTTAGGCCAGTCCACAGAGGAAGGTGCTAGTTTCTGTGCTTTAGGAATCCCAGGGAGTTTTTGTACCTGAGACTGTGATTTTTTTTTTTTAAAGAGTGCAGTACAGTAACTTTCATTTTTTCCATAAGAAATTCAAGTCGTAAATAACTTATCCTGAATGAGAATATTGTGCATGTGTCATCAGACAAAAGCAAATATTTCAGGTGTAGGGATATCTTATTTGGGTGCAACATTGTTTTATGTCCTGGGTCTTTTGCATATTCTTCCTGTGTCTGTGGGGGTTTCCCCCCACCCAGTACTCCAGTTTGTTCGTACAGTTCAAAGACATGCAGGTTGGGTGAATTGGTGTTGCTAAAGTTAGCCCAAATAAGTGTGTGTGCACCTTGCGATAGACTAGTGCACTGTCCAGATGTTTTTTTGTTCTGCCTTGTCCCCTATGCTTGTTGGGATAGGCTGCAGCTGCCCTGCGTCCCTAATTAGGATAAAGTGGGTTTGGAAGATAAATGGGTATTTAATTTCTCGGTTTGTGAATAGTCAGATTGTGTCCTATTTTAAGGTGTAATTTATGTGACAAAATATAATACCTATACTGTACGTTTTTTCTGTTTTTTGGTTGGAACTACATTACACTGAGATTTTATAACATCAATATACAGATTGATGTTTTTTTCAGACTGCAGTGTGTTCAGTCATGGTTAAGTAATCCTCCAGGATAGGATACTAAACTCTAACCCACAGAGCTGCTAGTTCAATTCCTGCCTCTGTCCCTCTGTGTGACCCTGCTTAAGTTCCTAAACCTTTATGTGCGCCAACTGTTAAAAAAAAAAAAAAAAAAAATGTGCAAATGGTGTAACACCCAAATGTTGTAAGATGCCTTGTAAAAGGTTGTCCGCTAAATATATAATAATACATAAGCCTGCATGTGAATTCTGACTGTTGGCACCACTTTGTCTATTTCTGTGGTGTTCATTTTATTTCATTTTCTTTTGTTAGGGTGATTGAAGCTGAGGGTAGTATTTTTGGACCCCCAGCAAGTGGCTAGTGATGGCAAGCTCTGCTTCAGCAGAATCCGCTTGCTCTGGAGGTGCCAGTGGCCCTTCAGGAGAAGGCAGCAGTCAGGACAGCACCTTTGAGTGCAACATCTGCTTGGACACAGCGAAAGATGCGGTCATCAGCCTGTGTGGACATCTGTTTTGGTGAGTTTTAACTAATATCTTCATTTTTTGTCTGTAAAAATTAATTTAAATGATTACTGTACATGCAGTGTTTAAAAATGAATTCACTACTATTGTACAGTTTGGAATACATATTTTATTTATATAACAAGTTTATTTTTTATTTTGGTGAGTGAATTGAAATTGTTTTTGAGCAGAAGCAGTAGAGAACACGCAGTTCGTCAGAAGAAATGCAAGACATGAGGCTAACTTTTAGATGTCCAGTTTAACATTGGTCATTGTGTCTGTCTTTTTTCCCCTCTCTTGATGCGCACTACCATGGCTTCACTTGCAGCTGGCCCTGTTTACATCAGGTACAATACCTTCCATGCTTTTCATTTTGTTTCATCAGCTTTTGTTGCATAAACTCCCAGTGATCTGAGCAGCAGCTATCATAGAGCAACTTGTGTTACTTAACAGGGCTTTTGTATTGCATATTATTTAACTTAAAACATTATTGCAGCATCATTGCACTTTTAATATTTGTCTCAACTAGGATTACTATATATTTAGATTACTGGCTTCTTGTTGCAGTTCATGTTATTTATATGTCAGCTTGCAAGGCTTGTTGCAGTAAAATTCTGGGAGCTATCCAATATTAAAATATTTGCATAGTAAACATGCAGTATTTGTAATTTTAATTGAAATTGTGTGAGAGATAAAATAGAGATTACAAAAAGGCACCGGGTATGTTAAAACTCATTATGCAGTTTTTAGTTAAAAAATTGATGGAATACGTTTGCTTGCCTTCTATCCTCCAAATAGTGGTTAGAGACCAGGCCAAACAGACAAGTGTGTCCAGTGTGCAAAGCTGGGATCAGTCACGACAAAGTCATCCCTTTATATGGCAGAGGAAGTACAGGACAGCAGGACCCAAGGTAAGCACCTTGTGTTAAAGGTACCTACTTGCGTGTTAACTCCATTGATGTGTGTGTATCAGCTTTTACCCTTAAAGGAGTTTCAGGTGGGCGACAAGTCATGTACAATGAGTCGCCCTGAATTACAAGTACCAAAAGATTCTTTTAGTAATCAGTCTGGTTGGTTCAAAATTTATAACATTTTAAGCCTAAATCGTATACTCTTATTTAACTGTTTTGTTTGTAATTTTTTTCTCTTTTATATAGAGAAAAAACTCCACCTAGACCTCAGGGCCAGAGACCTGAACCAGAAAACAGAGGGGTAATTTGTTTTTATTTGATAAAGGATTTGTTTTTCAAATTGTATGTTGAAATGATTTCCATTGTCTGCTTATGTTGTTTTGTAAAATCAATTTACTCATTTATTTTTTCACCTACTTTGTTCAATAATTGGATGTAGCGAGCCAGAATCCTTCCTGGCATCATAGTACAGAAGGCAGTTCTGGTTGGAATGTCAGTCCAGTGTAGGTTACACTTAATGCACACATCCACACTCATTTATTCACAACCTGTGAAAATGCTTATTTTTTCTGTTGGGGAAGAAATCTTACACAGAGTCACTTGACAGTGGCCAGACCAGGCCCCCGGAGCTGTAAGTGCTATTTCTTGAATGAATATCCATTAGTCTGTTTACTGATCCTGCTTAATACAATCCACAGTGAGCTGAAGCCTAGTCTGGTGGCCTAGGACGTGTGGCTGTTTATTCTATCTCACTATATCTGATGTTATTTATTTCTCGGTATTTCTACTGTTGTAGAATCCCAGTTTGTTTTGAGTTGATATTTTAGGTGCACATGCAGCATGTGATGAAAGAGTTGCATAGTGCATTGTAAGACCTATAGAAGTAGCACTAGCTCTGAATTCATTTTATTAGGAGAGGTCCTTAGAGACATTATTACTGCATGTTTCATAAGGTCCCAAAAGGACAGCATCAGTTTCTTCTCCCCTGAGAGATGTTCTTCCAGTACTTTTTTTAATTGCATCATATCCTTTTTGTATATTGTGCCACTTTTGTTCTGAGAAGAAAAATATCTGAAAAAGCGAATATTTTTTAATATAGACTGTTCAATTTTAGTATTAGTTGCATTTGACTGTTTCATTTTTTTTACATAGGTTTTTGACTATTGTCTCGACATTAAGCCACACAACCCAGCAAATAAAGGGCTACAAATTTTTGTAATAAAGACTCTACTTTCTGTAAATATTGTGTAAAACCAAATGACAACCACTCCAAATTCCTGCTTTTCAGTACATGAGCCAGTTTCTAGCCACATCTCATAGATAGAACTTTATTTTTCACCTGGGGGGAAGTCTCCACCATGTGGGAGGTTCTTCAAGGCAAACAGTTTTAGGATTTTGTTAAACATAAAATACAACTTCAGAGCTAAAAGGTTCTACATTTGTATCGTCCATCCAGAGCACATTGTTCTAGTATAGTCCTATTCTTCACCTAGACATTATCTGGTAATTCTTAGTTGTGCATCTGTATTCTTTCTTCCTGATGTTACATTTAGGGCAAAAATTGTGTGATGTCTTCTAGATGGTTAACTAATGTAATTTGACATTGACTGAGGTAAGACTTACCTGGAAATCCCTTGATGTTACCATGGGGTTATTGGAGAGATACCACAGCATCTTACAGGTAGCTCTTCAGCTGATTTGGAGAGATGACCTAGCCTGCTTATATTACCAGTGGTCTGAAATATTCTTCCATGATGAAAATTGCTTGGAAATGGCTGTAAACCTTTCACAGAATTTATACGCATTTTGTGGAGGTCCATTTGCTCATGGTTTGATGAAGCTACACACTTGCCAATTGCTATGACCAAGCCACCCTACAGGTTTCTGCTATTTATATGAGGTGGAACCCTCTAAGTAGCTTTCTAATATTTATATCTGTTTCGGTATGTGTGATTGTAACTTTAGGCATTTGATGCAATGATAAAGGGTGTAGTCACTTTTTCCATACCAAAAAAATGTTTTTCTATTGTTTTAAATAGTAGAAATGAATGCAGAATGTGTTTTTATTTACAACTTATTTCCGGAAATAATAATGAAATGTTCTTGGTATTTATCAATATTGCTTTATTGTAGGGCTTTCAAGGTTTTGGTTTTGGAGATGGAGGTTTCCAGATGTCCTTTGGGATTGGTGCCTTTCCTTTTGGTATTTTTGCTACAGCATTCAATATTAATGATGGCAGACCACCTCCAGGTATTTATTTGTTTTGAAGTGCATTCTTTAATTTATATTATAGTATGAGCTTGGTATAACAGTCATTAACAAACATATTTGCTTATGTCTAGAAATAAATGTAAAAAGCAAACATTTGAATAGTTTGAAAAATGAAAATGTTTGTGTTGTAAGTGAGACATTCAGACTCTGGTATTCTGGAGTTCAGCTTGGACCATGTCAACACTGGGAAATTCACTTTATACTCTGTCATTTTAATACCCTTGAGTATCTACAAACTGTTTGTTGTAGCCAGGTATTCACTTACATTAATTAAGAGCACATTTAAATGTGTTGTTGTGTACCGAGTACAGTGAAATTGTGCCACTGTCACATAACACAGAGCGTGTGACCAAGAACTGCCCCTGAATAGTGGCGTGAGTACTGCTGGTCTTGTGCTTTGGCTAGTCCTGAAGTTCTGGTTAAAGTGTTACTTTTGCATTGACCCAGTTTAGATGGGTGACATGCAGTGGGTATTGTTTTGTTACTTTTGTGAATACAGTAGTACCTTTCTGCCTAAAGGTTTTTATAGGATTAGTAATATCACATGCAGAGCAGAAATTCTGTATAATACAGCTTAAAAGACTTCAGTTTTTGTGAAAAATATTTGCTTCATTTTTTTTTTTCTTTCCCTATTACATTTAAGCTGTGCCTGGAACACCACAATACATGGATGAACAGTTTCTGTCCCGTCTTTTCCTCTTCGTTGCCCTACTGATTATGTTTTGGCTGCTTATAGCTTAATGGGAGAAATGAAAACACACATGAAAGAGTGGAAGAGAAACAAACCACACAGAGCACACTTAAAATGACTCTGCCTTCCCCCATTTCTGGTTTTCAGTAACAATTGAATTGAGGAGATATCTTTATAACTCTGTACTCTGTTTTGCATTTGGTGAAGAGTTTACATTTTTACATAAACAGTTGATATTAAATTAGCCAGGAAAAATTTAATAGGATTTACGGTTTTAAGCATTTCAGCAATATTGCTTATGTAGAAACACTTGTTTAAGCAGTTTGAATCCTCATTCAGGGAAAGTGTAAGACTTGTATTGAGTTTGTGATAAAATTACCAAATAGATGTAATGCATTGGTAAAATTGTAAATGAACTGGAATTTCTTTGGGAAACCAGCATACTATGTGGGAAGCAAGTGTTAATGTAAAATCATGCTTACTTTGAGAGCAACTAATCTTTTATTGGAATCATGTCAGTTTACTAGTTAAAGAAAAAAAAACTATTTTAAAATATATTTTTAAGCTTTTCTTGTCTTTAAAATACTTTGAAGTATTAGTAGCAATTAAAATGTCTTGGGAGTACATTTTTGTACCGCCGGTTGCCATCATTTGAAATGCTGGAGTGCTGTGATAGTTACTTTGAATCTTTATGTAAATTTTAATTCCATGTACAGCAGCTCGTTTAATATTAATAATTACTTGAATGGTGTACTGTGCACGGAGAACAGTAGATGGCAGATCTGAGCTTCTAAAAATGAACGTGAAACAGTGATAATAAAGACTGTGTGCAGTCAGTCATTGGAGGCCTGGTTTGTGGCAGACCTTAGCTTAATTTAGTAGGCAGGAGGGTGTAAAATCTATTTAATAGTAATTTCTTAATTTCCTTCCTTTTTTTTTTTTTTTTTTTTTTTACTGTTTTGGCCAGTACCCTGCATGGCCCCCTTTATGTTTGACAGTTTAGATTCTTGAAACTCATGTAAAAACAAAACGGGTTCTCTAACAGAAAGAAAATATAAAACACACACATTTAACATGGTGGGGAGTTGACTTGCGTCCCTTTTGTCTTTTCAGTCTTCCTTCCTGAATCTACCTTGATGGTGACTACAGATAACCTTTTTTTAATCGCACTGTGTGTTCATGTTAAGAGTCTGCCTTTCTTAGTGTGGCACATTTGAAGAATTGAGGGCTGGACTGGTTTCCTTGTAAATCAAGGCTGAGTAGCCAGCAAGGCCTGTGAAGGATGTGTGATAAAGCTTTGGCACAACCCCATGGTCATCAAATAGGGAAACACTTGCTTCTCAATTTGCGAAGCGGCTCCTGTTTTTATGTCTGTAAAAGGTTTTCAGGAAGGTGCACTTTCAACATACTCGTTGGTGTAAGTTTGCAGCATAGTTCTTTAAAGTCTTTAACTGTGGTGTTAAGTAGTTACACTGTCCATTTAAATTTCACCTCAGTTAGAAATAGTACAGCAGTTTTATTTTCATGGTTATTTACTTATTGCATCATTTTTTATTACTTCAGTTTCTTTTCATACTCCTGATTTTTACGGTTTGTTTGTTTTGAAAAGAAAAAACATTAGGCATGTCCTTTTCCTTTAATTGAAGTAGAGCATGACTCCAGTAATGGGCCACAGCTTCCTTTATTATACTGTTGCCACCTTTCAAAAATTGTTTAAACTACTAACTAAACTACACAAGAAGCTGAAATGCTAGTTTGAATAAATAAAAACAGTATTTTTTTTTCTTCCTTCAGTTTAAATAAATAAATGCTATTTTTACCTTGAAGTGCGGGTAGAAAACAGCAGATGCATCTCAATTATAATTGTTTTTAATCTCGTAATGCTTATCTAGCCACTTTAATATGTCATTTATTAACATCAACAACAATTTTGCATGTTGTTACTGAATGATTTATGCATTGTGCACAACTCTCAACTGTGTAAACTACAGTACATGTTTAAGTTAAGATTGGTGGAAAGGCTAAAGAATGCAGACATGTGCTGTGGAATAAAAAGTTAAAAATGCTTATCAGACCTGAGAGCCTCCACGCCTGTGTAAAGCTGGCCAGCTCTGATATGGAAGAAACCGCGTACACGTCTGATGTGCAGTTTGTGTCAACAGTCCCCTTTTTGACATCGCCAATGGCACTTGCAGTTTCATCATGATTGTTTGGCACATCAAGTCTTTTTTTACTTTTGTTACACTTTGAACTGTGCAATTTTCTTTTTTTTTTTCCCCTTTAATGCGGATTAATGAATCTATGAAATCTGTTGATAGAATGTGTACAAAATGTATTTCTTAAATGTTCATTAATCTCTCGCATTACTTCTATGTACAGTAATTATGAAATGAATAAATGTATTTTTGAACAGTTTTATTTTGCGCTTACTTACTTTACATGACCGCATGTAGCAGGCATGCACACTTTATAAATTTCCAGTGCTATGTTCTGTCTGGAAACACTCTGGTCAGTTAACTCGAATCTGTGCGTGTACGAGGCAGTTTAGTGCTGGATTTACAATTCCTCCCAATCCTTTAATAGCATTATATGGAGAAACACCAGATGCAGTAACATTCGGCAACAAAAAAATCCATTGTGATCACCCCCACCAAATAGTTTGTGTGTCACCTGTAAGAATCCTAACCCAGCCTCCCTATCGCAATGGGAAAGTGATGTCTTATGTGATCTAAAACTAAAAATATTTTTTTTTCTTTTCAAAGAATGGGTTTAAAGTCTTTTTGGAATATGGCACTAAGTTATTAATGCTGTTCTAGAACAATCCATGCCAGACCTTTTGCCTCATAAGGAGCCTCCTCATATTGGAAAGTCTAGGGGAAGTTTGACTAAATTGGGTGGGGGTTTGTGTGTAAGATTTGCCATGAACTGGCAGTCCATCCCGGGCCGTTTCCTTCCTTGACACAGGCTTCAGCTCCTGCCATCCCTGACTTTGAGATTTTAAAAATCTTCTCTTTAGTGGCATCAAGAAACTGGATGATGAGCAATCCATTGTGTGTTAATGAAAAGGAGAGAATTCCTGCCATATAATTCAAGGCCTCTGATGAAATTTTACCTACAAAAGAAACATTGGAACCATCTGAAACAAGTGAAAGGTGGAATGCTGCACTTTTATGTGTTCAGACATACAAGTAAGAACTACCAGGACTCTGTGCACTCTACAGTACTGCTACTAACTGGTTTTGAGCCATTGTGATGACTGGATTATTCTGTGATAAAGCAATTGTTTTATTTATTTATAATATAAACCTTGTAAATGTGAGTCCCTTGGGCTTTATTATTAGGATGACTTAGAAAAATAACGAGTATATTTGCTGGTCCAGTATGTTTATTTTGAGAGGAGGCCAACAATAACCAGGGTTGTACTGAAAAAACAATGGAGATGGTGGTTGGAAATGCTGGCTGTTAGGATACCAAATGCAGTGCTAAAGATAAGTAGGAAACACAATCCTATATCTTAAATGTCTTTAGTTTGTCACTAAACAAATGGAATCGTGTTTGTGCACAAATACTACATACACAATAAATAGCAAGCTTAAAACTATAAAAGAAAGTAACAGACATTGGCAGATTTTAAAGTTTCTGGACATTCTGCAATGGCTCTGTGCTAAAGTATCAGATTACCAGCACAATCTGTAAAATGTCTGCTCCGACTCCAGAGCTCAGTGTAGGTTTGTTTTGTTAAGTATTTTCATGGTAAATGTGGTATGGACAGAAGGGAAATTACTAGACAGGCTTTTAATGGAGGTGCATAGGGCCTGTGGGCAACTCGATTGATCTAAAAGATGCTCTGCAGTGCCCTTATGGTAAACTTGAAATCGTCCTGCTGGTGTCCTGGAGTGGGACTAAACTTCATCATGGTAGTCTACCAGGGATAAACTGTAGCAGACATTGCAGTAACTTCAATAGCTGATGTTGTAAAGTGTGTGATGTGTTAAGCAATGTTCTGCCTGGTTTATTTGGGTTCATTCATTACTGTTGAACCAAACAAAGCACACCCTCTGCATGGCTCTTACTGATAACAAGGACTAATTTGAAATAAAAAAAAAAAATCAGAATATTGATTAGATTCTTTTAGACGACTTCCATGCTCAAAAATAGTTGTACAAAGTGAAAATAAGCTAGTCTTGTATTTGTGGAAAAGTGGCAAAGTACTCAACAAAACTGCCAGTTCGCTCTCCTTTAAAGCTTGTGTTCAAATTGTTAACGTGACCGAATGTTGTAGGCCTGTGGCATGGGGTGCAGGTCCACCTGTGATGGACTGGTTCTTTCTCAAGGGTAGCCCCCCACCTGACAGATTTAGGGCTAAACTGCACAAGCTAGAGCTTAAGATACAGGTATCAAACTTGGATCGCAATGGCTACACTTTTTTATTCCAATCATTTTTTAAAATGATAAACATTTACTGCTGCTAATAGAAGCTGCTTTCTTTTATATTAAGTTGAAGTGACTTTATAATTCAGAACCCATAATTGTTTCCAGCAACCAAACAACAATGAAATGCAAAATGAGCCAACAGGGGATCCCATCTTATAGAATGTTTCAATAAAGTATCTGAGAAGGAAAATGAAGGTCTGAGATGTACTGGTTTGTTCAGGGCCGCAAAACATTGAAGTGGTGCTCTCAGGAACCAAAACAAAATCAAGACGCTGGATTGGCAAAATGAGAGCACTAACAAGCTATAGAATTAAAATAATGGGTTTCATTAAAAGCAAGAAATGGCTTGTATTTAATAAATTTGTTGTAGCATAAATGGTGACCATCCATGAGCTGAATCCAGTCATCCACTGGATCGCTTTGCATTTCTTTATTGCTTGGGTGCTCGTTAAAACAACAGTGGGTGAGAAAATAAAACAGAAATAATTTTAATTTAAGGCAAAAAGAAGTATGATCTATCAGTATTAATTGGGGAATAAAAATCCGCAGGCACTCCAGGATCTGACTTTGACACCCCTGTACGAGAGGTTTACTTTCTGCAGCATCCTCACCCGCTGGAGTTTTTGCTTTCCTCTTTTTTCTGGTCGTCTGACCATGGCATATGCTGTCAAATTGGACATCAACTTTATCTTTTAATCATTTGAGACTGACCATCCAATGATTCTTTCATTTTATTACTTTTACTTGAACCACAGTAAGAAAACATGCTACAAAAATAAATATTGTTGACTTTCATGTTTTACAGTTTTAATTCAGTGACCTTCGTAACAAGTTAATTTATTCTCCACTAACAGTTTCTCAGCTCAAATCTGGTTCTCCACGATGACCGTGAAGTGGCACGACAGGTTAGAATATGAAGGGGTGGTCTGTCAAGTCGCAATACTAACCAGATGAAGGAACTATAAAAAGGTTGTGTACTTGTCACGAAGTCAAAAACAAAAATTATATATAATTATTATTATTGAATGAGCTGCACTGGCTGAAAAATTCAAAGAAGTATTTAAACGGGTCTTTGACCCTACCGTGTCATCTGAGGTCCATTCCATTAGGGAGTGACTTTGCAGCAGGTGTATACGAACTTTCTTTCCACTTTAATTTAAAAGACCCCCGCGTGAACTTTCTAAAATGTTCTGCAATACCAAGCCGTTCAATCCCTAGCCGCGCGAGCGTACCGCATTTCTCTCTTTCGAGGTGTGTGTGTGCGCGCGCTTGTCCGTGTGCGCGCACGTGTTGGCGGCGCGCCCAGTCCAGGTGTTGTTTGATCCACACCGGTCTCCGTACAGGAATTTTCCTAGCGTGACGTCATTGACCCTGCCAGCGGGGAGCGGGCTTGGGTATTAGCAAAAGAACGGGGCAGTTAAAGCACTCGCTTCTAGAACAATGAGCGAGAACTGAGCGACTGCGAGGAAAGGGGGGGAATTAAAGAGAAAAGTCACAGGAGCGGACGTCGTTTAAAGAATTGGTGTTGGAGAAGAGAAAAGCGGCTCGAAGAATGTGAACACGCCGAGAAGTTACATGGAGAAACTGCAAGGTAAGTCGCGTGGGAAGGTTTGCCTCTTCTCTCCCGCTTACGCGTAGCTAAAAGAGCCCGTTTGAGTAGTCGTGGAAAAGTTGCTGTTGTTTGGAGGGCGGGGGTATTATTATTTACTACATTCGCAGTGGGATGTTATTGAAAGATAAGAAGTCAGCTGCGGGTTTAAGGCTGGGAGAGCGGCAGGTAGGTGAACTGAGCCGGAGCCGCCGCCACTGCTGCTTGGCGCGGCGCTGCACCCCTGGGAGGTGTCCGTCTTCTAGCGTAGCTTCGCGAACACACCTGTGCTCTCCGGTGTTACTCCGCTGGCTCACCTCGTCGTTTGACCAGCGCTCAAACTGAAGAAGGCAAAAGGCGAAGCAAAAAGTGCGCATCCGACCCGAGTGCCAAACGCGAAATTCTTGTCCCTGCGGATAGTCAGCGTCTCGACGCTGCTTGTGCTGGATCAGACAGAATATAAGTTGCTAGGCACCTCATGGGGTGCGATCGAAACGACAGTCCTCCTCCGGGGCCCTCCACCCGGAGTGCACACTTTTGGATTTTAAAGACAGAAAAAGAATAGTTTAAAAGTCTAAATCTGTCACGGTGTTACAAACGAGAGGATTTGTTCGTCTGCAGATTGCTAATTGATTCCCGTGTGGCCGCCCCGCCTTGAAAGGCAGCATTTTGAAGAGCTGGAGTTGCTTTCAGTCCTGAAACAGTTATGTCAGTTGAGAGGTTCGTCTGCAATGACAGATGATGCTGACGACGATGTGCTTGAAATGCCAGACCCTGACAGAAACAGCCATCATGGATTTGTTTAAATGTTCTGTTTATGGCTGGGTGGCAGTCTGGTCCCCGCGGGCTACAATGGCTGCAGGTTTTCATTCCACCCAGCCAGTTTCTTCAAAAGCCGCGAGTTAATTTGAAATAAACTCCCATCTAATTAGTTGAACTGATTTTTTTTTTTTTTTTTTTTTTTTTTTTGAACTGCCTGGTTGGTGTTCTCAGTCCTCTGTCTTTGGTTACTCAGTGTCACTGCCACCCGCTTCAGGACCGAAGCCGATCTCGCCGGGTTTAGTGGTCCTCCTGAATTCAGGGGAGTGGTGCCTGCCCGTCCCAATGCCGGTTTCTACTTTGCAGCCTGAGCAGACTGAATTTTATTCACCTTTTGTCAGAGTGACAGGCACAGAACTAATTCACGTTATGATTTGTAGATTTTAGTTGTCTTTGTAAATATTTAAAATTGATTCCAGTGTATATTGTATTGTTGCTGAATGCAAGGGAAAAGGATTGTTACAACATGTTAAGAACCTAAAATAAGTCAGAATAAATGCACTGCATTAGTTGGTCACCTACAGAATGCTTCATACTGACCAGTTTAAAAAAAAAAAAAAAAAAACTTTGCTCTCTGGTCGTTCATCTTGCTACTTGATTTATTGTTACATTAAGTTTGTTTTATCAAATGTTATTCTGTGATTGTAAATTTTAGTTATTAAATCTTTTCACTTGTGGCAGTTAACTTTTGTTACTTGTCCTACTCTTGCTGAATAAACAGGCCCTAGCCTAATTTTGCTTGATTGTTTACCTCTTTTGTAAGCCACTTTGGATCTGCCAATCAAATAAATGTAATTTGTTACTAAAATATCTTTAGAGCGTAGTTGGAGAGATCCAGTACCCTGGGTTTGAAGCTGTGCCCATTGTTGCTTGTATGAATTCTGCATGTCCTCCCTATGTCTGTGTAGCATTTCCTCCTGGTACTCTGGTTTGACATGTAGATCTGCATGCTTGACAAATCCAGTGGAGTGGCGCCCAGTGTCGTGTGCCTGATGCCGCTGGGAAGTTGGATTAAGTGGTTTTAAGAGTGTTTTATGTCCAATACAGGCGATATGCCATAAACAAGCAGAGTTGTGCCACGTGATTTATCAGTTGCCAACCCCAACAGAAGAGCACCAGCGCCTGCTCCTTGGCATTCAGTTTCTCTTTTGTTTGGAAAGCATTTGCCTGGTGTGCACGTCAAACATTTGGAATGACTGTGTGAGTAAAATATTTCAAACTGTAAGTGTTGATTCTAAAAAATGGAGGCAGGTGACCATGCCTCTGTCATTTGTAATTCCGGGGTTAACCGTCCTGGATTTTACCGAGATTCACACTACCATGATGACCTCTCAAAGTCAACAGCATTGACCCAAGAGAGTTTCGTGCCAGGTGATTGCAAGACTAGCGTAAAAATCCTCTCCTGTATTAATGTTATATTTGGATTTGTCTGTCTGTCTGGTATTTATGTTGGTTAGCATCAAAGATTAAGGCCTGTGCTGCCTTTAGATGCTTATTTTCTGTTTACTTATTTGGCTGATGACTTTTATCAAATGTGTCCGAGATGCATTTGGTTCCATTTCTTTTGTTTTTCCAACTGGAGCACAAGCAGGTGAAGTGACTTGTTTGTGGTCAAATGGTGTCCGTAGTGGGATCTGAACTCGCAACCTCAGGGTTTGAAGTTCAAAGCCTTGACCGCTATGCCACACCTACTAGTGCTCCACTATTGTAGACATAAACAACAGAAGCCTGAATTGTGGCCAAGCCAGTCTGTAGCAACTAGGCATCACAATGAAGTATGACACCTTTTTTTTTTTTTTTTTTTTTTTTTTAAACTCAAAAGCCGCACGATGCTCGGTTTTCTCCAGCGAGTACAACGTTTCTCCTGTTTCAGCTACTGCTGTGGATCAGCTGGCACGCGGCTACAGCTGGTGCCAACCAGACCCAACCGTTTCCTCTTTGGCCTGGATGGACGGTAGCTCCCTTTTTCCGAATCTGTCTGGTTCCTGGAAGCTTTTCAAGTGGCACATTTTACTCGCATGTATTGGCAATGGATTGCCAATTTATGGGTTTGCATTAACACATGCTGCCACCCAGGACTAAAGCTGGATACTGCGTGTGATGACCAGGAACTCGAGGGGAATAAACCCAGCAGAGATGAGCAGGCCTCAGAATCGACTTACTAGGTGAGGTTAGTGAGTACAACCTCAAGGGATCTTCTGTGAAAGTGCCATTGGTTATCCCAAAAAAAGTGGGGCAGACATCAGAATATTTATTTGTCCAAACTATTTAAGACTTAAATCTGATAAATGAAATAGTTGACAGGCCTTCTGATTAAGGCGTCACAGGTATTTGAACCACAAGGTCAATTCTGTCCTTAGGACCACAATGGTAAAATAAAAGCATTTTACTTCTTGGGGCGTCAGTCTCAAAGACCTTGGGTGTTGTGTCTGGAGTTTGCACTTCCCATCTCTGTGGGTGTTCTTCCTACATCCAGAAGTCATTGGCCTTGGGTGCGAGCAGACTGGCGTCTCATGCAGAGTTGATTCTCCGGTTTAGCTTAAATAGGCTTCAGCCTACCACAGCTCTGAAATGGATTATTGGGTTAAGACGAAGTGGGAATTGACGTGCACTCAGACGTCCAGCATTGACAGAAGGGGCAGGGAGGCACTGGGCCTGGGAGAACCTCATGGCTGCGGCATCATTAACAGATGAGACTCCCTTCCCTCAGTGAAAATCTTCCATCCTTAAAATGATTCCATCTGTGAAGTGCAAAGTTAGAAATTGCCAATGTGTTCTACTCTTGTAGGAAATTATAATATCCATTTTTTGCTCTGATTTTAACATCCAGGCTGAAATGCTTGTTAGAGTCTTGAACTTTTTCTACAAAGTCCAAATTGGTTTGAGTTTGTTTCACAAATGTAAATTAAATATGGATGCCCATCATCACTCTAGTGGTCCTTGAATGGCTGTTTACTGGGTTAGTGATCCTGTGAACATCCACTGCAAGACAAGGTTCTTTGAAAAGGTTCCTAAAATGTGGGCAAAAGCAAAATCTTTAATGTGCGGTGGGCTACCTAGCAGAATACAAAAACACCAAGAAAACCCAAACTGAGCGCGTGTGACTGTCCATTTAAAATTGAGGTGGGGGTGGGGATTCTGGGGTTTCACAAATCTGTTAAATTTGGACCCTGTTAGACCCTTTATGAGTAAAGGTTCATTCTGGAAGCTTCATGTGCATGGACAGAACCACAAATGGCTCCTCTGTGGCATTGCGCTGAAAAATGACTGTGGCACCTTCATTTTCAAGAGTGATAAATAGCCCCTTCTGAAGCAGAGGGTGTCTTTCAGTGCTGCTTGCTGCTATTGGCTTCAGAAGAATGAAGTTATGCGGGTGTCTGATGTACGCATCTTTGTTGAATTTCTTTTAAACTTTTTATTCTCAAATATGCAATTGGA
The DNA here is from genome assembly GCF_900747795.2 of Erpetoichthys calabaricus. NCBI lineage: Eukaryota > Metazoa > Chordata > Cladistia > Polypteriformes > Polypteridae > Erpetoichthys > Erpetoichthys calabaricus. The sequence goes on along the minus strand of NC_041411.2, from coordinate 14,662,702 downwards.
GAAAATAGGCCGTTTTAATTAGTCAGCTGTTTGTTTTATTAGCATCTGACTGAGAAGTTGGTTTGACTGAAGTTTTTCTAGTTCCAGTCAAAGTGAGATTAATGGGATTGTGCTGGCATTGAAAATGTAATGTGCCTGGTCATCATTTAAAATGCAGAGGCTGTTTTATAGTCTTTTTTTTTTTTTTGTAAATGAAAGTAACATGCTTACTAAATTGTACACTGTAATGTATAAATAGAAAAAAAAAATAAAAAAAGCAAAGTATCAGCTCTAAAATGGGTGGGTTAGAAAGAGTAGCTTCTGGTGAAGAGTGTCAGCCCTCTAAGTGATCATACAGCTCAAATCTCAGTAATCCAGTAGCCTGATGTGGACGTACCTGCATAAAAGTAAGCCATGGTGTGTAGCACCTTTTTATACTCGCCAGTACTGTCCCAAGGCAGCTCACAACACAGGTGTAGTAGTGTGGCCTACAAGTATGTATTTTATTCTTTAGGCTGGGAACACAGGCAAGTGACTGTCTCACGGCCATGAAGTTTTATGGCAGTCTTGTGGCATACTGTCGACGATGCCACTCTGCCCTGCAGCATTTAGAAGGAGGCGAGCCCTGGCGATGAGCAGTTGTGTTCTGGGTGACTCAAAACACAGCACCAAACCTGAAGTTGCCTTGTTTGTTTTGCAGTTCAGCAGAAAGTGAAACTCTCTGGAACGCTGCTTTGGAATTTACCATTTGATAGACAGACAAGGTGTTGACACCATTTCACTGGACAAGTTCAGAGAACTCCTTTCAGTTAAGATGTTTACAAATTCTACACAGATTTGCTATGCCTGTGTGGAGTGTATGTGGAAAATAAATGTTGGCTTCTGTGCAGAATACACCATTATTTGAAGGTAAATCTTGCAAGTGTTCTTAAACATACATTTCTTGGTGTTCTGTAGTCAGGCAGTAAAGGACTGAATGGATGTTCTCAGCAGAGCCACTTTACATGGTTGAGCGTCCACCTCACATTATTTCAATCCATTTTCATGTCCACGTAGGATTCAGAACCTAACTGGGGAGCAATAAGGTCTGGAGAGGAACACAGCCTGGGTGGGGTATGAGTAGAAGTGGGGGATACGGTGGAGCTGTGGAGGACAAGTGTGGGGACTCCCATAACAGTAAGTTTTTGTTCAAATGAAGTTCACAATCGCTGTGCCATTCCTCATTTTAATTGATCAGATTGTTTAACTACCCAAGAATATTTCTAAGAAATGTTTAAATATTTGTTTTATTTGCCATAACTTGAAATGCCTACACTTCTTTTTAATTGACCATTTCCTGTAGAATGTGCCCTGTTAATGGTGTGCAGCTTCTGATTATTAACAATGAGCAGTGTGGACACAGGTGTGAACATTAAATGCCATATGGGAGTGTTACTTCCCAGCAAACAAGGGTGGGCCCAGTGTGGGCAAGCATATTGGTTCGATGTGGACAGCTAACAATAGTCCAGTTGGAATTTGCACATTACTACCTGTCTGGGAAAACAGACGGGTGGCCCAAATTTGGCCATGAACCTGAAAAAAAGTCCATACTTCTGTTTAGTTTCTACACATGTGTATCCAGGGTAGGGTTACTGGGCACCTGGAGGCTATCCCAGCAAGCAGTGGACGCAGGTAGGAAAAACCTCTGGACAGGGCACCAGCCCGTCACATTGTGAACACACTCGCCCACAGAGCATGGGGACAGTGCAGCATCCCAGGTCCACTAAACCTGCATGATTGTGGACTGTGGGAGGAAAGCAACCTGGACATGCAAACTGCACACATGGAAGCTGTGGGATGTGAACCCCAGTCGTCTTACTGTGAGGCAGCAGCACTACCACTACGCCACCCCTTACTGGTCCTTTCCTTGAAACTTATTTTTAATGTGTAGTTGGTTTTTATTCATTAAATTATGTGTGATTATGAAGATTTACAATTTATTTATTGATTAATTAAGGGGAAAAAACACAATACTGATGTGGCTTTAAACTGTTTATTCTTGCATGCCTTTACATATTAAATGCCTTTACATTTATTGGTCCTAGGCCTGCTTCTTATTTCTTTATTTATGATGATAGATCCCTGAACACACAACTTTACTGATCATATGTGTTAAAAAAAAAAGTGCAGTTTTAGCCAATATAAAAATGTTTTGAAGTTGTTTAAATTATTTGTAAAATCCAATAAAAATTCCAATTCACTGCATTAATTACTCCACGACAAACATTGGGGTACAAACCATCACCAGGCCAATGTGGGGCTTACTGAGCTTGTACTTCCAGCCATTAACCCATTTTGGGCCACTAGGGGAAGTTGCTGAGGGGTCCCTTGTAGCAGCCCACACATTGGGCCAGTGCGGCATGTAACTTGGCTTTCCCAAGCCCACTCTGCCCCCAAGGGCCATGTTTGCTGGGAATTCACTTTGCTTTCCCGCTGTTTTCACGTGTCTGCTCATTAAAGGAGGTTTCTTTCAAATGAACAGACAAGTGGGTGTTTCCCTGAAGTCGCTGCTCCTCTTGGAATTCAGTGCAGCCAGCTTTTGGATTCGAGTTAAAAGGAATATGACAAAAGAGACTGAAGCACTCAAGCTTAGGAAAAAAATTGAAATATTTCGGAATTTCTTAGAATTAAAAAGACAGGTCAGTAAACGATGAGATGAATTCCAAGTAAAGAGGATTGTGAAGCCATGGGGGGGCCCTTAGGATTGAAGCCAGCGCAGTACATTGTTGCACTGTTTTTTGTTGTTTTTTTTGTAGTGAGTGAGCATTGATACACAGAGGACACAGTGAGCAAGAGTGTAATTCAGTGTTTTAGTTTCAATTTAATAGAATGCACAGATTGTTTTACAGTTACATATGTTAAATATCCCCCAACCCCACCCCACAATAACTGGTTTAGTTATGGGAGTTGAGAACTGTAGGAATTTAAAATCTTGCAAAATGAAATACGAAAATGCAGTCAAACGGATTGTGTCTCTCAATTGTAGCTCTGCTGCAGAAATTCACAAGTAATGCTTTGTTCACGTGATGGGTTATGTTTGATGTACAAAATGTTAAGTGCAGGCAGAATTCAATATGAAAAGCAGTTTGCGAGCTGTGTCTTGTTGATGCAGGTACGCTTACAGAACGAGGAGTGTAGCATCGGCTCCAGCTGCTAGGTGCTCTGCATGGCTCATTTACATTGTTTGGAATTCACAAATTTTATACTTCACAAACTGATTCAGTCAAAGGGAATGCAGAGTGGCAAGGAATCCCAAGCAATGGTGCTGCCTCCTGTGTACCATTTTTTTGCCCACATCCCAACTGGCCAAAGTTTGTCTCTATCTGAGATGCAGTGAAGCTCCACCTGCAACAGTAAAGCAGACTAATGACCTTAAAATTAAGTAGGTACAAAGAACCACAGCAAAGTAGCAAGTTAATGGTCAAATGCTGCCTTCCATTTACCTCGGATGTCCGAGCTGGGACTGACGTCACACCCGAGTTGACTGCGTTCCAGGAAATTGTTTGGAAAACCAATACGTACTCCTCCAGGAAACCTTTCGTTGTGCTTGATTTTTCATAATAAATGGCAGCTGATTTCAATGCACTATATGGGAGTTTGCGCATTCAGACACTACAGCAGCATGTCTGCAGATAGGAGTTGGATAGCACCGTGTGTATGGCTGGTTTAATGAGCCAAGTGCTAATACAGTGTAATACTACTATTACATCAGTATCATCTCCATATACTACATATATATACTACAGTATCATCTCCAGACAGAGGAGCAGCTTCAGCGACAGACTGCTGTCAATGTCCTGCTCCGCTGACAGACTGAGATTGTTCCTACCCCACACTATGCGACTCTTCAATACCACCCGGGGGGGGGGGGGGTAAACGTTAACATTATAGAAAGATATTGTCTCTCTGTTATACCTGCATTGTTATCACTCTTTAATATTTTCTTTATCAGTAAGGTGCTGCTGGAGTATGTGAATTTCCCCTTGGGATTAATAAAGTATCTATCTACAGCCTTCGCTAAAGTGCACGGCCCATGTCACCAATTTGGTTTGACTTCATGATCTGAAGTTGGACTTGACAGACCAACCCCAAGTTTCCAAGCTGGAAAGTCCACTTTCCAGTTACAATTTCTGACTTGAAACTTGGGAAATTCCAGCTTCTCAATTCATATGGAATGCAGCATAACGTGAACCTCCTGGCAATATACATGTATGGAGCCCAAGGATTTTAAATTCACATTTTAACTCTTGTTTGAAAATGTGAGAAGTTCTGTCAATTATTGGTTGAGCCCTGCTACAAACATCATGAATTATCCCATAAAGACTCACCCAGAGCAAAGGTCATCTTACATATTTCTGTGTGTGTGTTTTTAAATGAATATTTTGTTGTAGAGTTTGTTCAGATTCTTGAAATCCATTTCCATTATTATAAAAAAAGGTCTGTGGTTGAATTGATTTTGTATAAGTATCGAAGTATTGTCATATTTTAGGGTGCCTGCCAATTCCCACTCCTAGATGGCAACATTTAGGCACATCCTCATTGTGCATGTAGAGTTAGAAGGGAAATTTAGGGGAACAGGCCAACCTGACTGTGAGGGGAAATGTACCCCAAAACTCCATAATGGAAGGATCCCGCTGTTGTGACAAGTGTGACAGGTTAATCCAGCGATGAAAGGAAAGCTACTCAAATGTGAGAGGGTCATGCACTGACCACCTGACTGTGAGTAGAACAACCAGACTCCACAAATGGAGGCATCCAGACATTGTGAGGCCATGTAATGCCCAGTTTAGAGGGCACATCATCCTGGCTCAGGAAGGATACCTACTTAGACAGAAGATTAACATGCAAACTGTGTACAGAATGGAGTTACAGTTGTGAGACAGTGTGGCATTACCAACATGAGGTCAGGCCTGATGTGTTCAGATGTTTTGTTTTATTAATCTTGCCAGCTTGTCAAGTTAAAATGGCGTAATAATTTGATCGTTTGTAACTTTCAAAGCAGGCCACAAGACCCTGCTCAGTATTTACAAGGTTGTCAAATAGCCAAAGGAATATACTGACGAGGGACGACCTTTCTGCATTTTCTCCATGCTCTTGTACAGCTAACTAGACCAAAAGACTTCAAAACCTTTGTTGGCATGTAGAGTGCAAAAATAAATGGATGTGACGCCTTCACTCCAGGTGTGTAAATTACATTTGGGTGGTCCTGAATGTGAAAGGGGATTCCCACCATACCTTTTGTACAATGTAATATATGTGGAATCTGCTAGCACCTGCAAGACTGAGCCACAGCTCAAAACATCTTGAGTGTGTCTGAAGAGGGATGTTGGGAAATGAGGCCATCTGGTTAAAAACTCTCCAGTGTTCGACTGATGTGCAAAGTACAAGATGTCTCCATTATTTAATGTTTTTCATTTAGAGCACAGGTGCCTTTCTTACGATCCTTGCTGATGGTATTAAGCTTTTTATTTGAGCAGTGGCTTGCATTCTTATCATCAGAATACTAAGTGCTCAAGTAACTCATGCACAGAGACGGGTGGGCTTCCACTGGCAAACCCATAGTCCCCCTGCTCAGCTGCTAAGCTACATTACAGTTGCAGATAACCACTGCTGTCCATTTTTCTTGGTTTATTATTCTAATTGCAAATCTTCCATTCCAGGTGCGGAAGGGTGTTACTGCGTTAGATGTGGAGGGAAGATCGGAGATGCGCTGTTTGTCAAAGTGCTAAATGAAGTCTGGCATACATCTTGCTTTCAGTAAGTTTCTTTCAACCCCTCCCTAATTGTTCTTTTAATTGCATAGCCCACTTCCAGGATGTAAACTGTATCTGTAAATAATATTCTAGCAATTCAGCCCAAATACTTCCACATTGTTTTTCCTTTGTGTTTAGACGTTTGCATATTTTTTTTTTACTTTTTTAAAGCATATGAACTGTCAGCTATGGTGTGCTCTACCCCCCCATCTCTCTCTGTTATGGATGAGTAAGTGCATTGCAATCCACGTCATTAGAAGGCTTGTCTCCAAGTATCATTATCCAGGATTATCCGTCCATTTGTCTTACTCCGCTTCAGATTCTTGTCTTCACAGTTTATCCAAGAATGAATAATTTTCCCTTTCAACACAAAGAAATGAACATGTGTGTGAGAGATCTGTGCATATCTGAAAGGACTGTGTCAGAGTATATTTGTATATTCGCTCCTACATATGCTAGTGTTTATGTATAAATGTGTGGGCATTGCCGGAAACTTGGGCCTTGTGGATGCAGGATTGACATCCGGGTATCAAATGTGAAGATCCTGAATTGGCTGAGGCTACAATCTCTTCCAGAGGCCCACTGTCTTTTTAGTGTGGGGGAGGTGGAGCTGGAATTTGAGGCAAAATTGAACATGATGACAACTGTTGCCCTTAGTTTTGCTTGGGGTGCCCAAGACTTTTGGCATGCTGTTTGCAGCTCCATGGAGAGCCTTGCTTGTTCCAGAAATGGAAGATACCCAGAGCAACGTCAGCCCAGTGCTAAGGCCGTGCTGTGGGTCATCTTTGGCTTTGAAAGGATTGGGACACCATGCTGAAGTGGAGAGTACAAGTGGCCCCTTCTGAATGATTAGAATACTTTCTTATGTGGTTTGGGGTTTGCTTTTTTGTTTTGTGTTGGTGAATATGGATTTCCTTTGCTTCTCTCCTCTTTGACTATCTTATTTATCTTCATATATACAAAAATACTCGGTTTGAGTAAATACAGGTGGGGGAGATGCTTTCATTTGAGTTATTGATAAATTTATTTGTCCCCAGGATGAAACTTGGCTTTTTACAGAAGCTTTTTAAATTAATTGGTAGTTTAAGTAAGTAAGTAAGTAGATAAATACACACACTACTGACATGACCAGAATGTCTTGAAAGCAAGAAAATTTAAAAAGAAAGAAAACATATGAGTTAACTTTGACAGTCCCGTTGCTATAGAGACATATTGCTGTTGGTATAAAGGAGCCTCCGTCATGTTTCTTGACACACTTCTGCTGAATGATTGGTTGGCTGTGTCAGAGAGAGGATGTGCAGCCTTGTTTCTAATGGCATTTACTTTGGACCGCCTGGAGCAAAGGAGAGAATGAATACCAGAATGTGTCCCATAACTGTGCCTGCCCTTTAATTAGCTTGTTGCTTTGGTGGGCCTCCCTTGAAGTGATATTATCAGCCCAACACTGGCCAACACAGAGCTGTAGATGTGAAGGATGTCACTACCCACATTAAAGGAATCCAAAATGGCATTGGTTAACTTGACCCCCAGATTCATAGTTTGCAGCCCATCTATTCATGAATGTCTAAAGAGACCTGAGCATACTCTAATTACTTTATTACATACTTGGATTTTTTTTTTCCCTCTTGCTGGTCCCTTTGTGTCATTTTATTGTATTCTTGTATAGCAAACGTATGTTAATGTATTTGACACATTCATAAATATAAAATAGTAATAGAAAAAGAGCACCATGCAGAATATGGATTATATGCACAATGTAAATAAAAAAAAAACCTAATTATTAAGACTTATGTAATTATTATGCTTCCCTCTCCCTTATTGAAGTTAATTCTCAAGCCCACATAATGCATTTTGGTGCTTTGAGGACAAGTGGGAACCACGAGAAAATAACTTTGGAGCCCATTGTCCTTTGCAGTCTGTTTAGTTAAAGTTGGCGGAGTTTGAGATTCTGTGATGTGTTGGGGTACACATTTTTGTGTGTGTGTGCATATGAGTGTGTAGATATAGGTATAGATATATATATGGATTTTATTATAGATCTTCTAAACCCACATTGTGCCAAGCATGGTTGCGAGGAGGCTGGTGTCCCTCCCAGCAAGCCTAAGGTGTGAAGCAGGACCGATCCCCTTGACAAGACATATACTGTGTATGCAGTGCTAGAGATATACAGAATTAATTGCTTCGTCACCTGAAGATATTACTGAAAAATGTGCTGCTTGAAGGTGGGGTAACACACATAATGAATCTTCTGATAAGCCAATGGTGGTAAATGACTTTCTGAAACAGTGCCTGCTTAGCGAGAGGAATTACAGAGACAGACACACAAGATTATTGACAGCGTTGGTCCCAAAGGTTATTGCAGCTTCTCGTCTTCTGTTGACTCTCAGCCGATAATGCGTAGTATCCACATCTCAGGGTGTGGGCCATTCATTCAGCTCGGGGCTGTTGGCTCTGTGCTATTACATTTCTCTCTCCCTCTGGTCTGATAACAAATGTTTGAGTAAGCAGAATGTACACTGCATGTGAAAGCTGTGCTTTTAATTCTTTTTATGCGAAGCTCTTGTTTCAGTTCCTGCGTATCTCTGTATCTGCATCACACTTTGATGGCTCATAACCTCAAGTTTACTTTGGAGGTGGTGGTTTTTCCGTGATATTCAACTAACATTTTTTTTCCACTTCTGTAGCTCCCATAGCTGAGGAATTCCTTTCTCTTTTTTCATAAATAGTTTATATAAAAAAAAAAACACATTCTCGGACAGATTTAATTACATTTTGCTAAGTTTACAGCAGCCATAAAAGCATCACTGATTCTGTTTGTCAACGTGAATACAAGAATCCTGCATTGATTAGTGGCTCATTGTGCCCCATTAAATACTTCGAGCACCTTTTCAGGGTGAAATCAAATTGGTCCAAATTATTTTTTCTTATAAGTTTGTTTGCTGTAGTCTGTGTTTGTGATCAACAAGTGGAACACGACAGGTTCACAATGCCGCGTTTTATAGTCAATTATATGACCTACTCCTCTTGTTCGTGTTAAGGTTAATACGTTTATTTGTACTGGAAGATTTGCTGCTAAATTACTGGTGGGCTTGATTTCAGGAGGAAATAACTACACAAATAGTAACTTTTGTCATGATTTAGTGCTGGATGTACACCATTCTATTGCACACACATTCATGGAGTTACTGTTCAATTTCAGGTTAACTCAACATGCCTGACTTTGGAATGTGTGAATTAAAAAACAAATATAGATACAGGAAAAATGAGCAGACCCCCACACAGGCAGCAACCAGGCACAGGGTTCAAAGCCAGGACACTGGATAACTGCTGCTTTGACTCCACCAATATAAACTAACTACAACTACTGATGATTTAAAAAATTATTTAAGTGACATTATTAAATATCCAAGTAATCTTAACCTAATGGGCACCATTACACTTACCTTTTTTGATGATCTGTAAATTTGCTGTTCTAGTTTAAGAATGAGTGAAAGTACTTACTAAATTTAATTTTTGTTACATTTTATAATGTTGGTTGCAAGAAGCGCGTGTGTGTTTGTGTATGTATTAGACACTGTTATGGAATTTACTCATTGGGGGAGATAACTGGCAGATAATAGTGAGTGCAGGAGAATATCCTAAAAATGAAGTGTCTTATCTTGGGTGTTTTGAAATGTCCAGAACTCATGTGGAAATTGCAGAAAGGGCCAGATTGAGAAAGAGTTGTTTGAGTTTTAGGCCAATAAGCGAAGCTTTGTTTTCTCTAAATGTCCATTGGAACCATTAAAATGTGTTTATGCATCCAAAGAAGAAATGAAGCAGACCATAATCAGATGATAACCACACTGCTTGGGCTGGAATTTAATTGCTAGAAGTTGAATGAGGAAACATTACTCACTTGTTGAACTGCACTGGCTTACTGCGTTTTTAGTGTTGGGGTTCTTCAGAAGATAAGAAATGACTGACTGACTAACAACTCGTTCATTTTGTTTGTTCAGCAGTGGCTAGCACATTTTTTATGTATTAAGTCCTGATAGTGAGTCCCCTTGAATAAAATGTACTTTATAAAACTACCTCAGACTTGTGTACTGCACCAGTTGCGTCTTGGAGGGTCTACTGAGATCTTTCTGCCTTACTACCAGCTGCTGTGTAAACTCCTCCTTGTCACATTTTCAACACCTCACTGACCCACATCAACTAAAACTTGAAACCAATCAGGAGTGCATTTGTAGACGCTGCATTGTTAAAAGCGACCTCATTGAGTGCAGCAAAAGACACAACAAGGTTGCTTTAATGCTTTCTTTGTTTTACAAAAATGCCTTAATGTGTCTGTTCATTTTAGATCATTGTATGAATTCCACATTGAAGCCTGGCCTTTATTATATATGAAGCGCGAGTTTACTAAACCTTTCACCCCAGCACAGGGGTGTTTTTTTAACACTGTGATGAAAGATTGTAATTGCTTTAACTTTTTAAACTGAATTCCATTTGTTTTGCATTAAGGGGGGGAAAATGCAACCTTTATCTCAAGTGAGGGCTGATTAGCTTACACTTCTGCAATCATCATGTAATCAGTGGGCCTTCATGTAATGAATGTGCTTTACATCAGTTATCACCATTAGGATCTGTGGGTTCTTAATGAGAACAACATAAAATTGTAAATATCGATTTATATTCTTATCAGTATTACATCTTTAGTAAAGTTTCCGTTTAGGTTCCAACTTGTTGTCCTCTCAATGGTAAATACACTAAATAAAAATGACAAAATATACACAACTGCTAGGTAACAAGGGTGGCCCCTTAAGTAAAATAGTATAACAGTGTTTTTGTTGTTTGTTATAAATGTCTTCTGTCTGTTATGGACTTTTAGCCAGGAATGTGTGTTCAGCCTGACCTTGTGTTAAAACACGATGCTGTTTTTATGTCTGAGCCCTCGTGCCACTGATAAGGACACAGTGGTTGCACATTTGGAAAGTTGCTGTTGTTTTTATTAATAGCAGTCACATCAACTGTTCTTAACTTTCAATACTGAAAAATATGATAAGTAATTTCCCCTTGCAGAGTAATAGTGTAGCAAATAAGTACAGTGGCAAAAGTGAGCAATACAAATGATGATATCTTCAACTGCTTGAGGCCTGCTGAGGTTGTGTGTTTGATACGTTGCAGTCTGAGTAACGAAACATCAAAAAGCTTCACAGTTGGTAACTGATAAAGAGGACAAATGAAGACCTTGGATTTTCATATTTAGTGTAAGGAGCAACAGTGCATCTTTGGATAGCTCATCTGCTACAAGTGAGTGGCAGGCACAGAGTTGGTGGGATCAGCAGTGAGATGGTGTGAATTTACAGAGCAATCCTTCACAAGATGGATTTGAACATTTTTGACTGTGAGTCTTGTCTAAGGGCATGCTGATGTTTTAGCAACCAAGGCATTTTTACTGCATTTAACTAATGGGTGGTCTTCAGCGAACCATGGTAGTTAATAAGTGAATTTCTTGAAAGACTTTATTGAGGGTTTTTCTCTTTTGGTGTCAAAAATGCATTTGCACGGGTATGCATAAATGAACTGATACGGCTGTCAAAAATACATTTTAAAACATGACCTAGTGCAGATCAAACTGTACAAATTTCGTTTTATCTTAATTACTAAGCTGTGTTAATTCTGTATCTAAGGCAGTTGACCCCAAATGTCCCCTTTAGTATTGTACAGGCCTCGGTGAAGCTCTCACTTTAGAGGCTTTGTTGACTTTGACACCTACAAGGCTGCAAGTCACCTTTCCATGCACCTCAAGGAAGTATTGTGGTCCCTGTTCCTTGGCTTTCTGTCTAGATTTGTCTCCATAATTGATTTTTGTGCTACATAACATTCTCCAACCTGCTTAATCTAATTCAGCCTGATGAGAACAGTGGCAGTCCTGGCAATATTGACTGTAACAGGGCATCAGTCCACCACAGAACCCATTTGCTGGCCACATCTTGGGATGTGGAAGGGAAAATCTTGAGTATGTGGACAGGAAAAAAAAGCATCCTATTGACACCCACCTCCAAAAGGCCCAGAGAAAGAAAAGCGCAAGTTGGCAGCCCTATTTATTAAGATCAAAATATTTGAAACTCCGTGATACTCGGTGGTTGCTTTGTCTTTCTGTGAAAGCGTAGGCGCCGTTTCCTTGAAAAGTACAGAATATCCAGCTCTAAAGGTGTCATCTTACAGTAGAGTTTAAAAATAGCTGAAAATAAAAGCCACCGTCAAGCATATCCGACTTCTTGGCTCTTTGACTTTGTAGAAAATGCCTGCAATACTATTTTAAATTTAGTTACTATTACATTTCTGTCCGAGTGTGAACTTGATGAATGAAGGCGCTGCACTGATACTTGATTAACATCTGTGCGTCACTGTTGTTTTTCCTCATGCCAGACCCTCACCATTTTATATAACATCCACTACACTTTGTTTACCTCCCCGGATGGTCTGTTTCATGAGCAGTGCACACAGTTAGTCACTCTAATTTTTACCCAGCAACCTTCAAGTGTGTTGCGTAAAGCAATGTGATGAAAATCGCACAGTGTAATGGAGGTGGCTTATAAACCATTGGGGCACTGTGCAACAAGGCTTGTTTGTGCAAACGTGTGCCATAATTTGTGAGTCGCTTCAAATGTTGAAAAACCGAGGTGTATAATGGAGGATAAGTTATATTTAGTGTTCTGTGAGTAAGTTCTGGCTCTTTAAGATAACTAGATGTGCTACCCATCTATGAGAGATTGAAATCTAAGTCATCAACGTAGACTTCTGATGTTAATACTTGCAGTTAACCATCTCCTCAAATGCTTGTAGTAATAAAATGTACTGCATCTGTCATTCCAACAGATGGTGCATCACAAACATTTTGTAGCAGTAAAATGCATTGCTACAAATGTTTGTGATGCACCATCTGTTGGAATGACGAATACAATGCATATCTGTCATGTAATTTGGTGTGGAATTCATAAAATTGGTGTGTTTTCTGTTGGAATGACAAATGCAATGCATTTTATTACTTACAAATGTTTTTGTCAGTCGGAATGAGAGAGACCTACCAATCAGACAGACATACAGATACACAAACAGTGGTTATTTATTAAAATGGAAGTTCTGAAATCCCACGATTCTATACAAAGCCCAAACTTCAGTTGAGTGTTTAATTTTGTTGGGTGGTTTTTAATGATGGTGAATTAAGAAAGTGACCGCATCAGTGCAAGTCCTCCCAGGGCTTTTATCATGGGGGCCGTTATCCTAATAATAGTTTGTGCTGTCTGAAGCACTGAAATTTCAAACATGATGTCCAATTTCTGGGTACTTGTTGTTTTAGCACTTTATAGGGTTCCTACCTCAATGCATCCTTTTTTTCCTGTCCAGACTTAATGATTGTAATGTTCACAAAGGTACCATCATTTTTGGTTCTCGTTTATTCCTAAAATGTTCATCTTAAGTGCAGAGGTGGGAAGAAGCACATTTTCCATCTTACAAACCTGCCTAAAATTGTTTTTAAACTAAAGCTCTTTGAAATGTAGTTGGGCTTTAAATTGAAGGTGAACATTTTTTTTTAATATGATGGAGAAATAGGAAGCAGTGTTATGTTACTTGTGTAAAAACGTGTCAGATGTTTGCATTTCAAGTATTTTTGCACAGATTTGTGTTTGTCTAATTAATGCCATTGGCATTGCCAGGGAGGTCCAGGCCGAGGAGATGGGTCAAAGTAATTGGTGTATACAGCTCCAGCCAGTGTTGGTAACACATCAGTGCTGTGCAAGTTAGTAGAAATGGTGGACAAATGCGTCTGTGATACAGAGGTGAAGCTAGTTGGGCACTTTGATTTATAAGCCCCTAAAAAGACTGAAACAAACACCCCTTGAAAGAGAAGTGCTCATCTTCAGGATGCATACCGTATTGTGTTTAGGAATCTCATTTCAGATAAAGAGCGTGTGGTTCCTGCTCCCTTGCTGTACATTAGTTAGCCATTTGACCCCTAGGCTGAGACTATGCAAGGCCCTGATGTTCTTCAGTCTAACACAAATCGTGTGGGAACAATCAGTGATTTTCATTATTTATTTTCCCCTTCGCTCACTTTCTCTGTCGCTCTGTACATTCTGAACCAGTGATGTCATACTCTGCTACCTTTTTAGATGTCTGCAGACCTTAAGGTCGCACTTATTCTCCAGAGTTTTGTGGCTGAGCGGCTGCATTCCCAGACGCAGATTCAGTGCTGCATGTGTGCTGTCCAAGCCTGGACTTGCACTAACTTTATCTATGCAAAGCGATGTTCTCTGCAAGACACCGTGGAGCCAAGTGAAGCACATCTTTGCACTTGCATATTTCTCACTCTTTGTTGGCTTGAGTATCTTATGTGGTAGGGGCTGAGGTGTGTGTGCATGACAGCGTTTCCTTTCACTTGATGAGGAGAGCAGTACAGTTCTTGGAGTCTTTGACATCTCAATGTTAACTGAAGCTCAAGATGTTTTGTTGAAACATTTATTTCTGGATTTATTTCACTCAACTTTAAAAAAAAAAAAAAAAAAAAAAAAAAAAAAAAAAAAAAAAAAAAAAAAAAGTTAGCATGTTCTCTAAGGTACAGTGTGTTCCATTTCTAAAAAAGACTTTTTTTCCATAAAATTTTTAAAGCTTTGTGTTCAGTCAGAATTACTATTTTGTGTGAGGATTCTTCTCCAGGCGTCTGCCAGTGTGATTTTTCTCTCTCATTCTCCTTAGCAGCTCTTGCTGCCTGTTGGGTCAGGTATGGTGACCTTAACCACATTTCTTATATTGTAACCAAATATAAGGAAGTTTGGGAGTACTTGTGTATTGTGAAGAGTAGATATCCTTGTGGCAGCCATATGCACCCTGAATAACAAGTGGTGCCCTTATTATCAAAAATGACACATGAAAAGCAGCAACCTTATGGCCTGCCCGTGCCTGTTCACTCCTGTCTCATTCTTTCCAGTTTGAAAAATGCTGTCTCTTCACGCTTAAGTTGCTCTCATCTTCATCCATGTTTCATTTGACGCATCACCAAAGCATGCCAAGCTTAGATAAAATTTGGAGGAAATTTGACTTTTTACAGAAGCTCTTTAAATGAATAAAATACATAAATATGTAGGTTAGTTAATACATAAATAATAAATATACACACAAACTTTGGTTTGAACACTCGCCGAAATGACTATAAAGCAAATTCAAAAGAAAGAAAACTTCTGACTTGGCTCACAGTAAGACATTATGCAGACAAATTGCTGTTGGTATTGAGGAGCCCCTCTTTGCGTTTCTTGACACAATTCTGCTAAATGATTTGTTGGCTGAAAGTCCTCGGGTTTGGTGTGTCACAGAGAGCATGTGCGTCATTGTTCATAATAGCCATCAGTTTTGTTTTAATTCTCTACATCACTACTCCCTCCAGAGGGTCCAAAGTGTGTCATATAACTGAACCTTCCCCTTTTAATTAGGTTGTTGATTCGGTGGGCAGTCCAGCAAACCACAGTGTAGAAAATCACACTGCTATCTCCGAGCTATAGAAGTTGTGAAGGATGTCACTTCCCACATTAAAGGTACACAGTCTCCTAAGGAAGAAGAGCCTGTCCTGTCCTTTATTCTGTAGTTCCTCTGTGTTCCAGGACCAGTCCAACCTGACCTTAATGTGGACCCCCAAGTACTTGCAGGAGTGGACCACCTGTAAGCCTTTAGGTTATTGTAGCTACTTTTGCTCCAGGGGCACCAGGCCTGCATGTAGCCTACTGGACTGTGCTCATCCTTATATCCTAGAAATCATTCTGTTACCCATATAAGGCCACATCTGCCTCCAAGTAGAGGGGAAAGAGAGACTTGCTGACACCAGTGTATGCTCTTGTGGCATCAGGAGGTGTTGCAATTTCTGACATTGTCACTTTTGCCTAATTCTGCTTGTCAGAGGACAGTTGCGCATCACTGACTTCTACTGGGTTGCCTGTCTGACCAGTTGTTTCCTGGGAAAGTATTGCCTGTCTGTGCCCAGCTCTGCTTTGTCTCTTGTTTATGGTGGTGCCCCTGCTGGCACGCTGCGCATTACATACTGCATGCCACCCTTGTTCTGGCCTGTGTTGCTCCTATGTTGTAAAACACATGCACTCTACTGGAAATGCCGTGGTGGCACAACTCACAAGGGGGACTGAGCCACGTTCTGTGCCATCTGATTGTTCACTTGTTCCTACAAGGTGGGGGATGTGGTTTATCAGTATGTTTCTTTATCTAGCAGTGAAGGCCACAACTACCATGCAGATTTGGCTTGTATGTGGAATTGCATGTTTAAAACAATTCATTGGATTTTCAAATGCTCATTTGTTAGGAAATAAAGCAGTTGTGGTTAATGATACACTCTACTAAATTTTCTTTGTGAGTTTTAATTTTGAGATGTAGACACCATTCTATTACATTAATACCTTGCCTGATTACTGTTGTATACCAGTATTACAGAACTATTCATTGCGGCTCTCCCAGTAATAGTATTAAAGAGTGTAAGAATTTGTTGTTACTAAAATAGAATGTACGAGATTGCAAAATTAAGTCAATTTCAAGAACTGTTAGTACATGCCATCAATGGCATACATCTGTATAGTAAATTAAAAAAGAATGTTCCTGTTGTTTTCTAGGTGTAACCTTACAAGGTCTCCTTTGTAGATCACATTCTAACTGCTTTGTGCAAAACTCACTTAGTGGAAGTCTGATCATATTATATAAAAAAAGAACACACGTCTACTGAACGGCTTTTGGTGGAAAATTTAAAAATCCTGGAACTCCAGTCATCTATTAAACACTAAAAATGCCCGCGTCACGCTCATAAAAGAAACGGCTTTAACTCTTATAGAAAATTACAAAGTAACACAGGAAATGTTGTAATCATTATGCTGTTAAGTTTGACCGCGGCTGTTGGTGCCATTGATAGCTTCATTCTTGTGCACAGATTTTGTTGGATTGTCAGGCACACATCTTCGGTAGTTTTACATTTAATCCATTCTTGTTAGTGTATGATGGTTACATCATCATTTCCATTTGAAGTTAAGTACACTGTCCAGTATGGTTCAGTACTGTTAATAATTATTAATAAAAATTCTAATCCTGTGTTTGTTAACAGTGTTGTTATACTCCATATAATAACTTCAATTTGTATCCTCTTGACACATTTCTGTAATTAGCAATATAATTCATTATGGAGTGAAAGTGAACAAAAATTTGAAAATTGCTGTTGAGAGAGGAAAAAATATTTTTGTGCTCAGTTCCTCAAATGTCAAGACAATACGAACACAGCTTGATTCAATGAGATTGAGGTTTAATTTGCATAACCCACATAAATGTTGGTGTTAACGCTGACGTTGCTTTACGTCATTTAATAATGTAAAGGACAATAAAACACTTAATCCATTCATTGTTATCAAACAGAATTTACTTCTCTAAGGCTTTAGCAGCACACATCATAGTTGAGTCTGGTAATATAAGTATGAGCGTATGCCTCCAGTTCTACACATTGGTGTCCTGTGATTTTTCAGAACTGATAATAATGAACACTAGCTGGAGGTACAGCATCGAGGCTTTAATTATAATGTGATCTTTGAGATTAGCTGTTATTAAAAGTCTTATTGGTGGCCTTTTGTAGGTTTTTGGCATTGCTGCCATTTGGCCACTAATGTTGGAGTGAGATCATAGAATAGTATCCTCACTAGTGAACATCCAATGTCTTACCAGCAGTGCCATCTTAAGATGTGCAATTTAAATGAGTTGATGTTGCTGTTGAAGTACACTTATGTATTGTACATTAACCATTTGTGGTGTTGTCATAATGCATTGACCCATCAGGTGATGTTTCTCTATAAAATCTACCTCTAGAGAAGAACTCCTCGCTGTTCACAAGAGCTTATGTCAGTCAATTGTAGTGAATGTCTCATTAAACCTGACCGACTGCTCTCTGGTCTGATCGCCTAACAGCCTTTGACTGATGAATACCAGTTTGTAAAACCATACTGCTGGCTTGCATTTTCAAATCCATACCTGGAAGGTTGTTTGAGGGAAGAGGGATCCTGTCCTGGCCACAGAGCCCACTCACACACACTTCAGAAATACTCGGCCAGTTATATAGGAATCCCGAGTGCTGGGAGAGAACCCATGTGCCCACTGTGAGGACATGCAGGTAAATCCTGCATAGATGAGATTTGAACCAAAGACTTCAGACCCATGAATTGGCAGTGCTAATAGTGAGCTACTGTAACACTCAATTTTGTACACTTTTCAAATGACTATACCTTCAATTCTTTGCATTTTGGAACATTCAAATGTGACCAAACAACAAGCAACTTATTAAGTATTCAGATTTTCACCCCCAACAGAAACATAACCAAAACATCAGTTGCTTGAAGCACAAGTAGACTCTACTTTAAATTCAACAGCAGTGCTCAAACAGCTTGTAAGTTCCCATCAGAACGGTGGCCCATTTTTAATTGCAAAGGTAGAGCAGGTTGGGACTTGTCTGTTTTATGCCAAAGTGATTCAATTACACTTTTTGACTTCAGCTTCCCATCCACCTCAAAACCAGATAAGGAACTGAGCCATCTGTTTCAGTGCCTGTTTGACTGCGGGTGTCTGGGTTGTTGCATTTTGCCCCTGTTCCATTGGCATCTGTGGGGGTAGTGTATTCTTACTGTGTTGTCTTTACATGTTGATATGAAGGATGGGCAGCTGTTAAAATTAATAGCACCAGTCGTTTAAATTATTCCCATTATCTGAGAGATCGCAATAGGCATTTATACATAAAATACCTGTAAATCTGTGCTCAGTTGCCCGCAGTTCAGCTGTGCTCCCTCTTGTGGCCTTGGATCTACAGTTTATGCAACGGGTTCCTGCCAGCTAAACAAGCCGGTGTTTTAAATCTTGGGTCATGACAGGCTTTTCTTTCTAAAGCTTCGCCTAAGCCATTCACCCATCAAGCAGTCAAAAATAATCGCCCTCAACACCCAGTTCTTCATTGGGTGTGTGTTCATTTTCTCAGCAATGGACAATTTTACTTTAAATGTAGGGGCAAGCCAAAGCCTGCTTGAAAGCCATGTTGGACTTAAGAAGGAGGTAAACAGCAAATATGAGGGATAATCTGTGGCTTTCAGCCAAGGTTGGCCTGGAGATGGTGAAGAACGACATGCTAGACCGGCCTTCCTTCTGCAGTATGCCATCTTATTGCACACTAATTAATTGAAAACAAACAGAAATCCCAGAGCTTGCAGAAGAGAGTCAAAACATCTGCTTAATAAAAGCCTGTCAGGGTGCTGTCTAGGCAGACATCCAAGGAATTCAGTATGTTTCTAACCGATAAATGCTACACCTGTAATTTAAAATGCTGGAATGGATTTTGGCTTTATCCTGGGCGGTTAACCTAATTCATCTTGTAACTTGTTTTGAAATGTTTACTAATAAGGCCTTACATATGTTTAAGAAAATACATTCTGTGTAGTAAAAAATTATGAAATCAGGGCTTTCAGCTTGATGGAACATGTTTGTGCATATTCTCCAAGATATTCTAATCATGGCAGCCTCCGTATGTGTCCACTTTACATATATTTTCTGCTTGGCCTTAATTTGCTTCTGAAGGGTTTGTAATGGCTTTCTTGGAATATTGTGTCCCAGTGATGTCCGGGCAAGTGCATAACCCTCTCTCTCTCTCTCTCTCTCTCTCTCTCTCTCTCTCTCTCTCTCGTGTGCATTCAGTAATCGATCTTCTGTTAAGGCAGTGTCGCCTCACACGACACTTCCAGCTATTTTCATTTAAATGATTCTAGCAAGTCAGAGGGCAGTCGGCAGCACACTCCCATGAAGGCCAGTCACATAATGTGACAAACCCTGCAACTCACCCTGACAAAATTGAACAGATTTGACTTTGTGTTTAGTTGCAGGGCTTGGTTTTAGTGCATGAGAGCTGACAACCAATGAATGCTCATCTGGAAGTACAGTGCATAGAGTTCAGTGACAGTGAATGAGGCACGCTGGTGTTTTAGATCTCATAAACCAAACAAAAGCTCATCTGTCTGATGTCTCGGAATACGTACCACAACAGAATTGGAAAAAAGAAAAGAGAGCAGAGATTGTGCCTGAACTTGCTGTACTTGTAAACCCTTCATACAGTACTGCTTCCACCAGGTAGTATGTTATAAAGGGTCAGTCTCGAATGTGCTGGAAAGTTGGCACTCCATCGCTGAATTTGACATGGGCAGTGTTTTTTTTTAATTGCACCTACCTGAACTGATCCACATAATCCTCAAACAACCAGCCCCAGTCATGTAGATTAAAATGGTCTGGCAGTGAAATCGACAGCAGAAGTCCGCAAGTCCTGCATACCCCATAACCAGACATTGGCTTTAGCCTCTTTAGTCAATTCTGTATGGTGTCGGGATGTGTGAGGAGGCGACTAGGATGCTTCAGCCTTTCATATAAGGGTGCACTCTACTTTTAAACACCCTGATATTTAATTATATTTAGTACCTTTCCTTGTCCTTTTTGAAACTTTGCAGTAAAGTTAATCTGTCGCATATGTTTCAAAATTTGAATTCCATCCAGGTCTGTCTGTGGATTTAATAAACTCTTGGGCCAATTAACAACTCCTAATCTGTTTTAATTCAACATCCTCTGTGAATATAACCAGCGTGATTAAATGATTTAGACAAAAATGTCATGAAATTGAACGTTGCTCCCGCTCTCATTTTTTTGAACACTTCATGAAAACCGTTCATTATCCTACACGAGGTCTGGAGGTCTCCCAGCATGCTTTTAGTGAGTGGTGCTGTAATATGCAAATGAAAGATTAGCTTCCCTTCTCATCCATATATGCCTGCTCAGTTTCATTCTTGGATAAACATTTTTTAAGAGAAATATCACAAATTGGGGTGGAGTTTTTGGCAACTTTGAGCTTCTCTAAAGCCCTCAACTTTGGCCATGTTGTGGGTTACATTTTGATTAACACAAGTAAATAAGAAGTTCTCTGTACTGACCCTGTAAATGTGTCGAACTCTTTTTGTGTGATTTTTACGTTTGGACTGTTCAGAGTTGTGTGAAGTTTTCATTTTGATAAACATGTTCAGTTTTACCTGGACAGACGTGTCCCCTGACCTGTATGGAGGAGGACTGCCCTGCCCATATCTAGGGTTGGATACTGTAGGTTATAAAAGCAATTGGTGTTACTATTAGCCTGTTAATTCTTAATATTGACACAATGAAAAGGAAACAATTAAAGGCAGTCCATCAACTCCTGGAGTCTGATACGCGAATCTCTCACTATAACAAATCCTGCATTACTGACGTTAAGTTTGTTTTTTCTAACCATCTGAATTATTGCTGTAAAGATGCTATTGTGTGGGTCATTTTAGATTTTGTACGTGTGTTTCTTAGGTGTTTTTAAAATCTAAAGTTTTTTTTTTCTTTTTATTGCCTGCTCATAAGCTGCAGTCCTTTTCTTTTTGATGAGGCCTGCAGTATAATTGAGAAACACGCTCTGTTTTCTTGTGCACATTTCTGATGGCCAAAACTGTGAGCTTTGCATTCATGCTGAGTCACATTTCAAACCTTTCCAAGGACTTTGTGCCTTGCTTAATTTTTTTTTTCTCCCTTGGTGCTTTAAGAGGATTATTGGATGTTTAGCCCCCCCCTTCCTTCCTCCCCCAAAGACTTGGTCAAATCTTTGTTTTCGTTCAGATTTGAGATCAGTGGTGAAGCAGGTCTTAATTGTGTTTTTGTTTTTCCTCTCCAAGTGAATAGAAGCTGTTCTGATTCATCCGCTTGCACGCAAAGCTAGGAGGTGGCAGATCTTCGGCGTGTTGAGCTGCAGGCGATGCCTTCCCCCACTCCTTATGCATGTGTGTTTTAGCGATTTGCTTTTTGGCCGTATTAGAATGCAGTGGAATGCGTTCAGCTCAACGGTTTGGTTTTACTGCTACTTTGCCTATTTCATTTTGGCTTTAAAAACTGGGATTTTCTTGGAATTCTGTAATGATTTATGTAAAAACACTTCATAATGTGGTTGCTTTTTAACTTTTTTTATATTTGCTTCCAGGTGTTCAGAATGTTGCGATCATTTGATTAACTGGTATTATGAGAAAGATGGCAAGCTGTACTGTCGTAAACACTACTGGGAAAAGTTTGGCGAGTCCTGCCACGGGTGCTCCCTGCTTATGACTGGCCCTGCAATGGTGAGTGTCTAGTAAATGAAGTGCACCAATGGACACTGATTAACAATGCAGGGTGGTTGGGCCTCCGTAACCTTCATAGTTTTTAGTTGTTTCATTTTCCTGCCTGGTTAACTTTTACGTTTAGCATTGTTACACACTAACAAGAAAACTGATAGCATTCAAGGCTGAATTATGACTTTCTCCTCATCGGTGAGGAATGCAGTACTTTTTGACTACTAAACAAGAATGCATTTCTTTCTGCAGGTTTGTTAGTGTTGTTCTGTGCATGTGTTTTGTAATGTGAATAAAATACAAAATGTTCAGTGAATGCAGACAGTGAACCTTTTTGACAATCCTATATAGATTGAGGTTTTTACCTGTTTTGTATAGGAATTTTGAGAAAAATTAAGCTGTTTGCAGAGATCTCATGTCATTCCTAGTGCACATATCCTTGTGCTTTCTGGTGGCAGGAATGTGTTTCCTTCAGAGTCTTCTGGTTTTGTTTTTGATTTTTTTTTTTTTTAAATTACCATCTTAAGTGGTTTCATGTTAAATGCTGCCTTGAAATCCCCGCTTCTTAATTAGCCCCTAATTAGGCTATGTTTACATTACAAGCCTCATTGCTTATTTCCAATTTTTTGCCCCGATAGGGTTTGCCTGTCTTGATGGTTCAAGTGACCTGTTGTATTTTAACTGTAATGTGAACACATCTGTCCTCCAAACAGCACACATGCACACATTGATAACATTTGTGCACAAATCATCTGCATCACCAACAAGAAGTCATATTTGTCATAAAACTGCTGGTATTAAAGCCGACAAAATGGATGTGTAGTAGCTAGCATATGCATCAAATATTGCTCTGGAAAAAGGTAAACAGTTCATCAGCTGTATGTGATTAGGTCGAAATGGGGGGGGGGGGGGAGACCCAGATGTCTTCACCGAGAGATGTGTGGGTACGAGAAAGTAGCCAACAATGACGGGACTACATCTGTACATCTGTAGCTCTCCTCCATTGTTGTGTTGCTGTGCTGCTGGTGCCAGCTGATGGCTACGGGGCTCAGCCTGTGTGTATAGGCAAAAAAAAAAGGCATTAATTCCAATCTGACCATTCACATTAGTGTCACATGGCCGTGAATCAGATCAGTCTCTGATCACATATGAACAGGACTCAAATCTGATTTGAAAGGATAAGAGTACTATGTCCACACAGCCATGAAAACAACAGATTTGTGTCACATTAAAGGATTTCAGTCACTTCAGCCTGGTAATGTGAAAAGTCAAAGCTGCAGATCCTTGACTGAAAATCTTTGTGTTTTCTAAAAGAGGTTTGTGGCTTCTTAAACTGCTTTCTGTACCTTTGCTGCTGTTCTTTGCAAACCTTCACTTAATTTAATCTGGTTATCCAGATGTCTAATGTCTGGAGGATGTCTGCATTTAAGGTTGTGCCAGTGCTTTTATGCCTGTGTGCTATTGTGGAATTGTTTTACTAGCTGTGCTTGTGTCTATCATAGTGACTAATTTAGTTAAAAAAATAATAAAAATGGATGGATTGAGCAGATGATAATCAGCCTGGGCAGCTTTCATTTTAAAGGTTGTGTAATAATATAGTAAAGCGTTAAAAAGGGGCAAAATTTGCAAGCAACCCAAAAAACTCCAAGTCTTTTAGAACTGATTTTTTTTTTTTGCCATTTGTTTTTTGGGTATATTTTTGTGTGTCACACAGTGACAGGCATGTGCCAAGAAAGCGAGACCTTCTGTTTTTACAGTAGTTTTCAAATGGCTGCTGTTTTGGTGGGTGTTGCAATAGAAGAGAGTGAAGCAGTGCTGTTCTAGCTTTTACTTTGGTGGTCTAATATTGTTTTCAAATATATAAATTTTAATATTCATGTATAGTGTACATTGATGGGTGCAGTGTGAGCCTGTGCTGCTGCGTTGCTAGTCCACAATCTGTGGTTCCTATCCCAACTGGTCACTGCAGGTGGAGCTTAATCACTCTCCTTCTGTCTATGATGGTGTGTAATGTACTGTGGTTGCCTGTTCAGTTAATTAGGTGTGCTTACCTGTGCTTCAATAACCTGATTATTCATAAATTCTGGACTAAAATGGTATGTAAACCCTCATTCTGGTTAGAGAACTGGATTATTGACCTCTGAGAAACCTAGTTAACAGAGGTAGATTTCTGTTTGAATAACCAGATTGTGTCCATGTAAACCCTTAACCAGGTTACTGTTAAGGATTTCGTAGTCTGCACCTGTCTGTTGCACTCTGTCAGCTTGCGCATGTATTGGCCTTGCACTTACTTTCCACAGTCACAGATAGACACTTCCACAAAGTAAACATATCGAGAGGCAAATGTTCGGGCGATCGCATTATACCTTCTCCTAGCTAAAATGATCTATCTCGGTATTTCAGAAATTGTTAAATTTATGTTGATTTGCTGAATGTGCAGGGCTAAGCTCAGTAACACAATCTCAAGAGCATTAAGGTAACATGTTAGGCCAGACTTATACTTCACACGACGCGATGCATGCTGCAGCGGACACTCCTACTACGCAAGCGTTGAAGTGTTTATACGCTTACTTTACATAAATCTGGAGGAATCCGCCAGGTGGCAGTGCGAGATATTATCACAGTGAGAACATGTTTGGCTTCTCTGTGTTGTGAATTGCCTAGAACACCCATTAAATTCCGATGACACCTTACTGCAATATCTCTGAAAAGGATGTTTATTGATTAAATCCAGGGATGTGTCCATTCCAGCAAGCATTGGGCACGAGTAAGAAACAATCCCTGGATGATGCCTCGGCTCATCGCAAGATGAATACAAGCACACACATACAATAGCGTCATTTTAGTGGCACTAAATCCCCAAATCTGCATATCTTTGGAAGGAAACTGGAGCACACTGAGGAAACCCAGCAGGAAAACATGTATACTGCAGGCTGGGAATATCCGCGACATGACTCCCTGCAAGACAGCAGCACTAACGCTCCGCCACTGTGTCACCCCATGTGTGTAATTAACAACAGTATTCATTATTTAAACAAAATTACTGATTTATCTGTAAAATGTAATATACATACTTTAATGCTTTTCATCATGAAAGTGATAAGTATAAATCTAAGGATTCTAAATGTGCAGAGAGTTGGAATATCATACATTTAATGTGCTCAGTGTGGCGATCTATTGCTGGCGATTCGCTGCTGTCAGGAGCAGAGGAAGCCCTAGGGAAAAAAGCACAGAAGACGGTATGTAAGAATTTTAAAACGTATCGTGTCATTACAATCGGGAATATGCAACGCTTGAATATAAAAGTACAATGAATACATCTGTATGTCGGCATTTTGCTTCACCACATCGAACCATTTATCAAATATCTAAAGTGCGCACACCAATCTCGTAGGATCCGCAAAGCGGCTTTCTGCCACATGCAGATAGTAAACAGAGACTCTGATGTCACATTTCAACTTTTAGCACACTGCGCCCCCCGACTTTTTGCTGGTACTGCAACTCACGCACGCGTCGCGTTAATTTCTGAGGACCTGCTCAGAGGACGCATCAAATGAACGCTCAGAACGCGTGGCAGCCATGATGCGGGCACGTATGCATTCTGAGCGTGAAGTATAAATGAGCCCTTAGAAGTAATGAGCGTTGCATTGTCTGATCACTTTAAAGTAATAGATAGATAGATAGATAGATACTTTATTAATCCCAAGGGGAAATTCACATACTCCAGCAGCAGCATACTGATAAAAAAAATATTAAAGAGCGATAACAATAATGAGTAACCTAACGCAATATTTACATTACTGAAGTAAAAACACAGGTTGTTATTCCAGCGGCACTGGGTGTAAAATAAGATTAAGAAACCAGGATTCTGATTTAGCCATATTAATCATTTTAACTCGATTATGTGTGTGCATGTAAATGTAATTATTGTGCGAGTGAACCTGCAATGGACTGCTGCCCTGTCTTGAGTTGGTTTGTCTTATGCCCAGCACTCCTGAGATGAACTCCGACTCCACAAAACCCTACAAGTGGACTAAGACGACTGGGAAAATACATTAAATTACAGGAAATTATTTTTAGTAGGATTAGTTTTTTCACAATAGTTAATTTCTCTGTCTTGTATTTTAGTCAACTGAGGAGACATACCAGCGTGATTTTTTTTTTTTTTTTAAACATGACAAGCTTGACATGATTGGACTTCTCATTTGTATGTGAAAATAGAAGAGAAAGTGTTAATAAATAAAAAAAATAAATAAAAAAAACTTTTTATTGAAAATAGACAACCTGGTGAATAGAAAACAAAAGCAAATAAGAAAACCACTCACTAACATTCTGCTAATTTTGTTTAAAACTCTTCTAAAATCTTTGTTTTGATTAAAATTTAAATCTTTTGTTGACGGTTTGCCTGGTTTATAAAATGACAGGCTATGTGCATATTTTAAATGTGTTAATAAGAGCATGGGTGGGGAGAAAATCTCACCGTTGTGTACATTTTTTGGTTGGATGATAATACTCAAACAAGTTATTTTATTTTCTTTTGTATGAATTATCACAGTGTATTTATGTGAAAAGTATGTATTTGTGTTAATTTTAAATACACTTCACACATCTTTCATTTGCATACATGGTGTGTGTGTCTCTTTATGTATATGTATGTGCGTAGATACATACTGCATACACACACACACAAACACACACCATGTATACACATTTTACTTGTTGTTCTTTCTCCCACGTTTCCTAAGCCAGTAATTATTACCAGAAGAGTCCAAAGTCTCTATCCAAATTGTTTATTTCTCCTTTGCCTTATGTTGAACGTGCTTTTTGTGGCTTGACCTCGGTGGTCTACTCAGTTGACCCCTCAACAATTCAGCCTTCTGTACACATACAATTTTTTACTCCTTGTATGAAGCACCGAATTCAGATAAATGCAGGGCATCTTTTTGTTTTCCCAAAGTACAGTAAATGTAAGTGACATTTTATTTACTTTATTATTCAAATTGCCCATTTGAAGGAAAGACAGTTCATTTTTTTTGCTTCTGTAATATTGTGACTAAGGATGGCCGTTCCACTGAAAGCCAAATTGTTTTAAGGAGATTTACCAGCAAATGACATTCTTAAGTTAGAAAGAATGAAATAGCAAGCACAAATCTATCATGGTATGCTTATCGCATAGGGTATTCACCATAGAAGAACAGAGTTAAGTATAGTTGTTTATTATACATACATTAGCCTCCTATTAAGTGTAACCATTTAGCAGACTTGAAGGGCACAGGTTGCCACGATGTAATTGATTTTAAATATTAGTCAAGTGGGAATTCAATAAAAACAGGGTACATATACTGTACCCCCACCCTTGTAATTCTAATATTAGTGTTGACATCGGTGCAGCAGCATCCAAGAAGGATTAGTCCACACTGTGTATACGTAAGCCAGTACTTCATGTAATCAACAATTTATGGCAGTCAGTGAAGCCCGCATCCTGGGCAAACTGTTTTTTACAAAGGTCTGCGTAGCATTGCTGCATGTCTTGATGATGACACTTAAAATCTCTGGGTGCCTCTGTTCCTTGTCTCTCTTAGGTCAGATATGGAGAATTCACTACATTACAGTGTTATTTACAGGTGCAGGGCTGTTGGACCCAACACTGTGGGTGGAGTGCTGTGCCATCTTGCTGATTCAGTGAAGATGATTAGATTTGCCATAACAGACAGAGGCATTTATCTGTGTTTACCTTTGTAATGACTCAGTTGTTTGTATTCTTCTTAGGCAGAGCAAGCAATAAGATATGCAAAATGATAACTGTGTTTAGTAGTTGGGTAATCCATAGGGATTTCCAAAGAAATGATAGTTGGAAGCTTAGTGGCATATTTCTGTTATCTTAAGTAAATGTTTTGTGGAGGAATAGCAGGGCACAAAAATAAATCAAATGGGGACTCCCTTTTAGCAGTATTAGCAGTACTTAAGGGTGACCTTGGAACACCAAGGCTTGGTCACTGAACTGTGCACTGTTTTGTGCTGCTTAGACTTACTAGTACTTTGTACTGTGGCTTATTTATTTTATAAATATCATTGTAGGTGGCAGGGGAGTACAAGTACCATCCAGAATGCTTTGTATGCTTGAACTGCAGAGTGGTAATTGAAGATGGAGATACATATGCTCTGGTTGAACGCTCAAAACTGTACTGGTAAGAACAAAAATATTTAATCGTCTTGTTGGAGCTTACTGAAGACTTAATGCATCGTAATTTTGTTGCATTTGCTTTATTTTTTGGAATGACCAATCCCTGTCAGCTTGTTTCTTCCCTTCCCTCTTCAATCCACAGTGGTAACTGTTACGCCCAGATCTTCCTGACTCCTGTGTTTGAGAAGCACTCTGCAGATTACCTCCACGATTCCTTACCTCACACAGTCACACTCATTTCTGTGCCAGCTGCCACCAACGGAAAGAGAGGCTTTTCTGTGAAAATAATTCGTGACTGTTCTGGACCAACCAGCAGTGTTCTAGTGAAAGAGTGAGTATTTGTACTTAATGGATTTGATCAAGTCTAGTAGTACTAGGGTGTTGTACCGTATTAGCCATTATGAATGTCCACCGGGTCTTCAGTTCCATGTAGTAGCGGTACATTTCGGTGTCTTGTATATCTGTAGTACTAGTATCAAGTCTAGCATAAAGAGATGAACTGAAAACATATCTAAGTATAAATAAATTGCCTTTTTCCCATCTGATGTCATTTCAGTCTTTGTAGGTTTTTTTAGTTGATTTAGGTGGCCAGTAACCTTGAGCCAATGCTCTCTGAAGATTAACATGGAAAGTGGATTTGTAATTGGTAGTCTGCAAGATTTCTTCCGTTGTAAAAGCAAAACATTTGGGTTAGGCTGTGGTTTTTCAAGCCCAATTTTCTAGATGTTTGAATACAATTCTATGCTACAGTAAAGATATTTTTTTGGGCCTGTCAACCTTCTTCCAAATTAGATTATCGCCTATTATATAATTTTCAACATTTTTAGTCCTAGAAAGATAAGAGCATAAAGTAGATTATTGAGAACAACATAAATTAATGCTTTCCATCAATGTAACATTTCCCAAATATTATTAGGTCCTGAACTGAAGATCTCTAAACTGCTGCTTTCATTTATAGTATTGGGTCAGTAATGTGTGAAGAATTACCTCCTGACATTTGTCAGTGTGTGTCCTTAAGTGCTTTATATTTTTTCTTTTCTTTTTTTTTACTTCAACAACACTGACCCTGTGTATTCTTTGATGGCTTTAAGCCCGTCTGTCATGTCACCCCTACATCTGCTTATTTTAGTTGAAGTGATTTAGATTCTACAGTCTTTATTTGCCCTTCTCACCTGAAATACGTAATGCAGAGACATGAATTGCATGGAACAGCCTAGACATGGCCTCCCAAGTGCATTATACTATATAAGCATGTCCCCAGGGCTTGTGTTAGCCAACACCAGTCAGCCTTCTCTACATTGTCTAGTTGAGGGAGGTTATGAGTTTACTAGGACTTCCAAACATTCCTTAATGGTTGTAATTCCATTGTAAAGTATTCAAAATGTTTGCTTCCTTTGCTTTAGAGTGAGTGAATGTAAATTCTTCAACTGCATTTGCCACAGTAAAGTCATGTCTAAATTTTGCCCCCGCCTTTCAGTAGGGATTCTACTAACTCTTAAGTTATTTACTAATTCATCTGTTGTAGTGTCATCTACAGATTTAATTAGATAATTCAATTTTTATCTAAATCATTTATAAAGGTGTAAAAGTAATGGGTTAATGTTTAAACTTTTGTATAACTGAAGAATAGCATAGTATGTTGTGTTCTATGCTTAAGCCTGTTTTACAGCCATGTGCCCACTTGTCTTAGATGCCTAACTCCTTGTGGTCTGGTGACTAGGCTGTCATGGAGTTCATTTTTGAAAAGTCAAATGCGTAATATTAATCAAATGCTTTTGTTGACGCCTCCTGATCTTTTCTCACATTAAAGGTAGTGGTCTGCTCACCACGTTTAGCGTCTTCTGTTTTGCTTTCTGTGTATTTCATTTCCTCCTTTGCTCTTCTAATATGATTCGTTTGTTTGTTGCCCATTCCACCACTATAATCTTCTGGTTATATTTTGCCTTAATAGTAATATGCTGCTCCAGCTGTCCTTTGGCATTTCTAATTCTAAACTCACTCCATTGCTTTTTTAGCTGTTGCTGCATCCAGAATAAATGTCCCAGTGTATTTCCTTTGAGGCTTTGCTACATTTGCTGGAAGTTTGCCTTTGTGAAATTATATTTTATCATTATACTGTTTGATAATTTGCACTGCCAAACCACTCAAACTGGATCATTATAGTTTAATGGTCTGTTTTCTGGGTTTTAATTTAGTGTCAGTTTTTAATGTGACACTGAACCATCTGGAGGTGGCGCCTGGTTTTCATTGCTTAGTATTATAATGTTGCTTACAGTAGAGGGCACAGAGTTGTACTTTGTGAACTAATCACAATGTGACCATTGGCCTGAAGTGAAGGGTTTTGCACTTTATTGAATCTGAAAATTATATGGTTTTGTTCTTCTTTCATTTATTTAGAGTTAGAGGAATGCATATCAGTCCTGAGGTGCGTAATGCAATTCATGCTGGAGATCGGATCTTGGAGATCAATGGAGCCCCAGTCCACACTTTACTGGAAGAGGAGGTAAAATGTTTATTGTTAAAGGTGCCTGCATAACTTTATCCATGCACTTTGCCTTTTTAACCAGCCTGTTAATTATGTGCTAACATTAAAATGATTTTGGTCTGTGAAACGCTGTGGGCTCTGTTGGAATGTGCATTCTGTGTCTTTTTGATCTGTGCTACGCAGTCTTTGCAACTATGGTGTGCCTCATTTTGAAATTGTTTTTGGTGCCGATATGACATGCTTTGCTTTGTTCTCATCCAAGGCACAATACGTATCCTTCCGCATCCTCAGCATTCGTTGCAGATATATAACAACATCCCCGTCTTTTTTTCCCTTTAAATTTTTAAAAATGTGAACAATTCAGTCATAAAAAACACCTGATACAGTGTTCATCATTACCCATATTTCCCATTGCACTAGTAAAATAGAAATTGTGAAAACAAGAGCAGACAAAAGAAAGATTTGAAATCGAATACGACTCTTGAGATTAAAAAAAAAAAAAGCTTTGCCTATGAAAGGTTGACATATTTTGTAGTCTATGATACAGCTGCCCTTGATACTTTGTAAGCTCACCAGGTTGGAATAAAGATTACTCAATAATGACCCTTGGGAATGGGTGTTCTCTCTGGGGTAACTGTGACAAGGGGGTACAAGACGTTTGTCGTCTTATGATAGTTCAGGATTCAGTGAAGTTTGCTTTGGGCGCACAACTATGACATATGTGGCCAAGGGAGGCTGATGTCTGACCATATCTCTCTAGGAAGAGTCTGATCCTACACAAATTTTAGGTAGCAGGAAATAATAAGCTTGAGGTTTTTCTAGAAAGTTGATTGTTTATCTGGACATAGTTCTTTTCCAGGGAGATATGTTACATCACTCATCCAAGTAACTTTCTAGAATTTCCTTACCTGGATTATTGAGCATGCATCGAGACAGAGCTTGAGGTTTGTGTTGGATACTGGCTTTTAATATTTATATTTATATATATATATTTTTTTTTTTTTAATCAGATGTGTATATTGATAATATTCGTTAGATGAGTCTATTGGATCATTTTTAGCTTTTTTTTTTTTTGTTTGTTTTTTTTTTTGAGGTGTTATTAGAGTACAGTAAATGCTGCCATGTTTTAATGTACATTTGTTAGGGCCTTAAAATAAAAATGAATAATGAGTAATATATATATATATAATGAGTTTGAATGGGGCATTTAAAGGTTACTGAAATTGTAGTCATATTGGTAAAAAAAATATTTGTGTATTCCATGTATAATTAAGCACATATTGTCAGAAATCCCTGAGGCCCACAGTTTAGATTTCTGTAATAAAAGCCCATGACGTGCTTTAAACTTTTGCAGTTTTCTGACTTGTCATTCATGCTTCCAAACTGAACCCAACAAAAAGCTCTGTCTGCTTTATGTGGATTTGGCCTGGTCTTCATACTGGCATTTTCTCTCGCAGTTTGTCTGGTTATGGCCTCTTAATGGGGTATAATTTACATTGCTTGATTTGAAGGCAGTTTTTTGGAAATGAAATACGCTCATTTTCTCCTTGTAAATGACTTCATAAGCTAGTCAAGGTTATGTGCTTTCTGTTGAAAGCAGAGAAAAGTTGTATTTGCTTCCAGTAATTACAGTATCGAGTATCCCATTTTAATTTCTTCCTCAGCTTCCATGTAGACCATACTGTAAACTTGGTCTTTACAAGAGCTAATTATGTGTTAAACGTGATACTTGCCCTTACTTGGATAGGTGATCTCCAACAAGCAGCATGTATGGTGCAGATAGACACCTTTTGTGTGATGACTTGTCTGCTTTCATTTTTCTTACTCCAGTGTAGTTTGTCTTATAAAGCACCTCTTTATAGTCGCCACATAGGTTCAGCCTCCTAACTCTCTACAAAGGCTAAAATTATCTTTGCACAAGACTGCAATTGCCTCTACCAATGTATCTTAAGTTGTAAAGACGATGGCATACCGTATGTCACAGTTCAGACATTGAGCCATGACTAGAAGTGAAGATGAAATCACAGTGCTAAATATGGTAGTCTTAAAGGCATTGAAACCTCATAGAGCATAACATTCTAAAACTGTGCATCATACATATAAGCCTTCCTGAGCTTCACTTCATTGTTTTTCTAGTGAGAGTTGACCGTTCTGAATTTGCACATGTGTCAAATGAAAAAGACGCACACCCTTGTCTTCTAGGTGGAGGACCTGATTCAAAAGACTGACCAGACTCTGCAGTTGCTTATAGAACACGACCCTGTCCGGCAGAGACTTGAAAGACTGCGCCTCCAATCCACTCCATCCTGTCTGGTTGTGCCACCTCCTCCATGTTTGCGGATTTCCACCTCCTCTCATGTGATCTCCGAACTGGAAAATAGAGACGCAGTGAGAGAGGGGACACTAAAGCGTCGATCTGTCAGGTATTTGCATGTGTTGTGTATCACACTAGAACAAGCTCTGATGAGTCAGAGCCCATGGCTTCATTTTACTCCTTGTGTTTCGTATTGCTGTTGTTAAAAGGCTCTGTCAAGGGAAGTGCTGGCTTTGCTTAAACCTCAATTTAGATTTGTGTTGTATTTAAGATAACAGAACAATTTCAGGTGCTTTGTTTCATTTGTGTTACATACGTATAATCCTCTAATAGTCGACACTGATGTGAATAATGGTATTAATTGATAACCAGTGTGAGTGACAGAGTATTTATCTGCCCATGGGAAATCTGCAACATTATATGGGCCTTTTAGGGGGAAAACTAATAATATGACTAAAAACAGCACCAGTCTACACATGAAAAGGTGTTTCTTTTTTGCCCTGTTCTCATGTGATCTTTAAACTGGAAATTGAAGAAGCTTGGGAGAAGGACAGGGTATAATGTTCATCAGTCAGGTGTTTGGTTGCAATTTTTAACATTACACAATATTTTTGTTCCTTTGGGGTTTTTTTTTTCTTCCTTAGGTGTGTATACTTTTGCCATTGTTCTTTTTTTTATGATAGGTCAGTAACTCACAACTGTTTTCAAACTTTAGGGCTGTTAAGGGTCTGCTGATTTAATAATGGCACAAGACTTCATATATTCGGCACTCTGATCCTTCTCTTTGGTTGTGTCAAGTGCTGCAAGGAATTTCACAATCTTCTTGGAATCCCTGTGTCCTTAATTGATGTGAACATTTGTAGATATGCCCAACAGCATTTTTTCTTTAGATAAGAACAATGGAATTTTGACAAATGTGAGGAGGCCATTTAGTCCATTGAGCTTGTTTGGTACAGCTTAACTATTAGCTAAACAATCTCTTATCCAGATACTACTTAAAGGCTGTGAAGATCTCTGCTTCAGCTACATGGCTCAGTAGTTTGTTCCAAATTCTCGTAACTCTAAGTCAAGAAGTGCTTACTGGCTTCAGTCTTAACTGTTATAGTTGTGCTTGAAAGTTTGTGAATCCTTTAGAATTTTCTAGATTTCTGCATAAATATGACCTAAAACATCATCAGATTTTCACTCAAGTCCTAAAAGTAGGTAAAGAGAAACCAGTTAACCCTTTAACCGCCAACTCCCTAAATATTCCCCAAGCCAGGCGAAATCTGAACAATTTTTGTTTTTTTACTTTTTTACATTTTTTTTACATTTTTTACATTTATTCAAGCAGTATTGACCACTAAATGTTGTGCAAGTTGCCAGTGTATACACGAAATCTATAAATGTAACCTGAATTCTCAGCTAAGCAAAACATCTTGATACCAAACCGTGCCCTTTTCAATGGTAGATACTGTCGAAACTGTAAGCGGCCCTTCCACGACAATAAACTTTCATCAACTGCAACTGACGGTCCTGGCATGTAGGGCAACTGAAATGCTTCAAATAAATGATCAATCAAAGGACGTAGCTTGAACAAGTGGTCGCGGTTTGGATCTTTCTTATCTGGCTCGTTTCTGTTGTCATTCAAATGAAAGAATTTCAGCAGCAAAGAGAATCGGTTACGTGTCATGACAGCTGCAAAAATAGGTGTTGCATACATAGGATCTGTAGACCAGTACATCTCAATATCTGGTTTTCTGATTATTCCCATCAACATCAAAATCCCAATGAATTTTTTCATTTCATTTTCATCAGTGTCAAACCAAGCACGAACACGGGAATGTGGAGGTAAATTGGGATTTTTCTCAATAAACTGTGCTGCATACAGATTTGTCTGATGAACAAAATGTCTAATCAAATCAGGTGACACAAACAGCTCATAAAACTGCTCAGCAGTGTAATTGTTTACATCAACAATAAAGCCACACGTTCCCTCAAACGAATGCAGAAAAGGTAGTTCACCACGGGCAGCAGCCCAGCTGAGATGCTGGGGATACACCCACTCAGCGCCGTCATCCGATGCGTCTTCATTCACAATATCATGCAGCGCACGTTGCTGCTCATCACTGTCACTAAAATCTTCTTCAGAACTGCTACAATCATGATCAGAACTGTCCAAAATCGCCTGCAAAGCCTCACTTGAAGTCAGTTTACGTTTCGCCATATTCACAGCTGTTACATGCGAATCACGTCACATGACCGGCCAAAACAACCACAGACTTGTCGAAATACAACGTAGTAATAATACCCACGCCAAACCGTCAGTTATACTACTTGCCAGGCATTCATATAACCACAGGCAAATGTGCCGGATAATTCCGGCAGTATGGCGTTAGCATTAAAACAGCGGTGCCGGATATATCCGGCAGAGGGCGGTGAAGGGGTTAAACAAATGAGACAACCCTGCCATGTACACCATTGTTGTTCAGTGTTCTCCTGATGGTGGACTCATGAACATGAGCATTAGCCAATGTGAGAGAGGTCTTCAGTTGCTTAGAAGTTACCCTGGGCTCCTTTGTGACCTCGCCGACTATTACACGCCTTGTTCTTAGAGTGATCTTTGTTGGTCGACCACTCCTGGGGAGGGTAACAATGGTCTTTAATGTCCTCCATTTGTACACAGTCTGTCTGACTGTGGATTGGTGGAGTCCAAACTCATTAGAGATGGTTTTGTAACCTTTTCCAGCCTGATGAGCATCAACTCCTCTTTTTCTGAGGTTCTCAGAAATCTTCTTTGTTCATGCCATGTTACACTCCCAGAAACATGTGTTGTGAAGAGCAGACTTTGATAGATCCATGTTCTTTAAATAACACAGGGTGCCCACTCACACCTGATTGTCATCCCATTGATTGGAAACACCTCACTTTAATTTCACCTTCAAACTAACTGCTAATCCTAGAGGTTCACATACTTTTGCCACTCACAAATATGTAATATTCGATCATTTTCCTCAATAAATAAACGACCAAGTATAATATTTTTGTCTCATTTGTTTAACTGGTTTCTCTTTATCTACTTTTAGGACTTGAGTGAAAATCTGATGATGTTTTAGGTCATATTTATACAGAAATATAGAAAATTCTAAAGGATTCACAAACTTTCAAGCACAACTGTATGTGTGTTCATTCAATGACTGTTTGTTTAATGTTGTGCCAGCTTTTAATGTTTTTTGTTTGTATAGCCTTGTGTTGTTTCTAACATTACAGTTCAAGTATGCAGGCATTTAATAAACCCCAAATATCATTTAAAAGACACACAGAATAATGAGCACCAAATTTTTTTTTTGCCACAGCCGTGCATTTTTTTTTCTTCATGTTGAACGTCTCATAAAACGTGTTCTGCTTCTGTGTAATTTCTAGACGCAGTAACAGTATTTGTAAGTCTCCTGGCCCGTCCTCGCCAAAAGAACATCCGTCCTTCTCTCGTGACATTAGCCGTTCGGAATCGCTTCGCTCCTCCACCAGCTGCTCTCATCAGATCTTTCGTCCCTGTGACCTCATTCATGGAGAGGTTTTGGGAAAGGGCTTCTTTGGCCAGGCTGTGAAGGTAGGTTGCTTTTGATAAACTCACTTAACTTGATTTGATATGTGCGTGTTTGTGGCTATTGTGTAAATAACATTAGTACTGTTTGTATAGTAAAAGCCAAAGAGGAGAGTTTTTTTCCTCTATACTTTATATTGATTCATGTATTAAAGCTGTGCTCTTCGTGTAGGTCACACACCGGGCCACTGGACAGGTGATGGTTATGAAGGAGTTAATTCGATGTGACGAGGAAACTCAGAAGACCTTTTTAAAGGAGGTAAACTCACTGTGCAAAAGCTTCATCTACCAGATTGTTATTTTAATGGACAATAATCTGACTGTCATTAGACTTCCACCCACTAAACAGTCTATCTCGTTCATTTTTAGGTCTTATTGCCTTATTGATTTTGCCTCCAAAGTTTTACACTAACTTTTCTAAGGTGACATTTTGAAAAATGAAACAATTCAATGAAAATGCAAACCCCTTAGCTAAACCGGTTTTAATTACTGTTATATGTAAATATGTGCATATTTAACTTTATTATTGTCGGTGGAAACTAAGCCAAAACAGATGTTTAGTTACTTATGAATTTTATGTTATTTGAGAGGCTCAACAACTTGTGATGAATAAAAAGCTAAACTCTCTGTGATTTCCCCCCCGTATGTCTTCATCTTTTTGCTGACACACTCTTAATCCTTGATTTTTAAGTATCCTTTCATGTTGCTAGTAAAGTGTGTTACAGTGCACAATCTGGCCACCCATTCAGATCATTTTATTTATTACTTTTTGACAGAAAATAATAGCAATGTTAATTTAGTAACCTGAATGAAAACAAACATTTATTCAGGTTACAGAAGTAGGTGACTGTGTGTGTGCCTCTCCATATGTCGAGTAGAGCACTCAGAATGACACTTGAGGTGACAGGTAACCATTGGATGTGTTTAATATGCCACTCTGACAGCTTTCTCCCATTGTGTCTCCTCACGTCAAAGATCTGGAAATCTCAGTCATGTACGGCCAACTCAGATAATCTGCAGTGGGCCATTGTAGAAGTTGTTGCTTCATTGTACTCGGGGAATTTCTATTCTTGCATTGACCTAGCAGAAAGCTGCACTTTCTTAAAAACAACTTGTTAGACTTGTGTTTCTTGTGAAGTCACATATTTGAAACAAGTGGCCTGCCTTTAATATGTGTGTTAAAAGCAGACACTACTGTTAAAAACCGGTACCAGTTGATACTTGATCATTCACACCAGTGTTGTTTTTGAAGGATTTTAAGGAGGAAAAAAAGATCTAACTCCAAGTGTTTAGTCCCTTGTGATAAAACAGATGAATGTGCAAACCAATGAGTTACAACATTAAACCAAACTTAATTACGGTCAACAAGGATTCCAGTTAGGCAAGGAGTTCATTTTTTGTTAGTAATTCAACATCCCAGGACTGGTATAACAATAACAGAACTCAGGCAGTGCCGCCTTTCAGGAGTTGTTGTTCTATAATGAAAAATCATATAAGCCATTCTTTCCTATTCATCAAAACAACAAAGTAAAGGAGTGCACCCTGTTATTTACCTGGAATCCCATTCAAGGCTGGATTCTGCCCTGTGCCTCTTGCTCCTGGGATTGACGCCAGGTTTGCATTGTGCTTACTGGAAAAGAAAACTTCTCTAAAATTTAATTAACACGTTTCACCTTAAATCTGATAAGTGGCTGTAAAATCACTGCCAACATATTTTTACTTTTATTTTTTTGTTTTTTTCTGCTCCGTCCACTTATGCACTCAATTGGGGTATTAGTAAGGGTGGATAAAACTGGAACAGGGGTATCTTACTGAATTCACTCAACAGTGAAATAGTGTGACTGCTGAGACAAGTTCAAGTCCTTCCTGTGCTGAATAACTAGCTTTGTATTTTTAGGTGAAAGTGATGCGGAGACTGGAAAACCCCAATGTCTTGAAGTTTATTGGTGTGCTCTACAAAGATAAAAAACTGAATCTCATTACAGAGTATATAGAAGGTGGGACTCTAAAGGATTATATCAGAGATGTGGTAAGTGTGTTCATAGATCACCCTGTCAGTGATTAAATCTTCTGATCAAGTATTAGAGATCACTCCTCCCCTTTAAAAATAGCTGTAATTGTCTCCTTGATTGTATTAAACATAATATCTAGCTGTGTAAATCTACAAATTTTAATTTGTTTGCAGTGTTATCATCATGTTGTAAGGTATGAACTGTCGCTCTTTTGTGTTCTGTTCCATAACAGAACTGACTCACTGCTGACGTGTTTCATCTTTTCACTTGAAAAAAGATCAAATCTGAACTAAGATGTAGCAATTTTTCAACAGTGTTTAAATCTGCTAATTAGTTATTTTACCTTATAACTGTTAAACTTGTGTGGTTCAATGTCCATAGTGATCTCCTCATTTTACTGTCCTTTAGGCTTCCTACAGTCAGAAGAGCACAGACAATTGCATATATAACACACAACAAAATCTGAGTATAGATTACCAGAAATAGCTCCAAAAAACTAAACAAAAAGTGTTAGAGAATAGCCAGGCTACTGAACTGGCACTTTAATGTCTGCATGTGTACCATTGATTGAGGGAGATGGTGTAGCAGCACCAGAAAAGTGAGAAATGTCTTCAGACTGTCTAATAACTACTACATGGAGGGACTTGTTAGAGGGTCTCTCAATCTCTTAATGCTGCAGTGACACACTTAATTGTAGAAGTGGGTGTAACAGTTTCTTTTTATACACACCATTTAATATTTTCTCCTGAAGTCCAAAAACTTGTTTTGAGGTTGACTAGGGAACCCTGTCTGACCAAGTCAAGTAGACGTTGGATTCTATCCTGACAAAAGCAGGTTCTGAAAATGTATGTTCTCCGTTTCATTTTGGTGGAACACACAGTGGTCAGTAGATATAGATACTCTGTTCTTGTGCCCCTTTCATTAGAGACCTTTTCCCAAGTGGTCCATGTCAAGGCTAGTAATATATATATATATTTTTTTTTGATTATTCTATTACAGGATCCTTTTCCCTGGAAGCAGAGAGTTAGCTTTGCTAAAGGCATTGCTTCGGGAATGGTAGGTTTCAGCCTTCTGTAAATTCGTTCTGCTTTATTTATTGGGATACATTATGAATCTTAATGTGTGAACAAGATAAGCGAGGCGTAACACACACCTTATCTGTAGGGGGCAGTATGTTAGTGTGTAGTATTGTTCCCATTTATCAAATCAATGACACCTTTTCTTTATTTAAAGGCATATCTGCACTCAATGAGCATCATCCATCGGGATCTGAACTCTCACAACTGTCTGGTAAAACTGGTAGGTGCCTTTTCGCTTCCTTCTACCCCTTTAGGGTTAAATGAACATCTTGTACTTGTTACCAGGCACCGCTCCTGCGATTTTACTTGTAGGCAGTTAAGACGGCAGGTAGCAGGTTTGTTGTGGATTCTTCCCTTTAGCATGTAATGGAGTGCCTAAATAAAAACACCATTTCTAATGTGGCATATTGCCGAGAACTGCAAGGCAATAATATAAATTATAGACACCTTCTCTGCTAATAAGCAGTTTTCTACATCCTAATCTGTCAGTTAGCACAT
Source organism: Erpetoichthys calabaricus (assembly GCF_900747795.2). NCBI lineage: Eukaryota > Metazoa > Chordata > Cladistia > Polypteriformes > Polypteridae > Erpetoichthys > Erpetoichthys calabaricus. The sequence goes on along the minus strand of NC_041411.2, from coordinate 14,622,565 downwards.
ATAAAATGTGATTTGTATGAAAATAAAAAAGATTAGGTAAACTTGAATAATTTTTATGAAGTTTTTATTTATTTATTTTTTTTACTTATTTGAGGCTGTTCATAATGAAACTGAGGCATCCAGACAAAACTAAACATTTTTTTTCATCTCCAAGTCATTCTGATTCTGAAATGTACATTTATTTTTTTTACAGGATAATACTGTGGTGGTTGCCGATTTTGGTCTTTCACGTTTAATTGTGGAAGAAAAGAAAAGGAGTCCCTCTCTGGAAAAGCCGTCTTCAAAGAAAAGAACGTTCCGCAGGATTGACCGGAAAAAGCGCTACACTGTTGTGGGCAACCCTTACTGGATGGCACCAGAGATGTTAAATGGTGGGCTTTTAAAGATCATTTCAGAGCCAAAAGAGGGAGCACAAAGGCAGCAATTGTATGCTGAAAAAGATGCTTTTCAAGTTAGACGTGCTTCTGTTTTTCTTGTGAATTGAAGCCGTGTTGTATCTCAGGGAAGTCTTTCTTGTCCGCCCTTCCTTTGAAGATGGTGCCTTGTTCAAAACTGGAGGTGCATATTATTGTATATCTAGTTGTTCTGTGACGGCTACGCCTGTCTTTGCCTCGAGTTTGGATATGGGTGTAGAATGCATAGGGAACCAGTTGAACCTGTCCTAGACTGCCAATTGTTTTCTGTGATCCACTGCAAATGTGGAACACTTAGGCAAGTTATTCGAGGTTGTCGTCGAGTGTGTGTGTTTTTGTAATCTCACTGCTTATGTCTGTACGCCTTTGGTACTCTGCACCATGTGATCAGGAAGGTTGTGTACACATAGTGTCTTGCAAAGGTGCTACAAGGAGATCGATTATGCTCACAATATTATTTTGTCTGTCTGTTTCCCTTAATAGGACATCTTTATTCAAGTTAGTTTACAAGATCTGCATAACACTACAACTGTTTACACAATTTTTTGTATTTCTTTTCAGGCAAAAGCTATGATGAGAAGGTGGATGTGTTCTCCTTTGGGATTGTACTCTGTGAGGTAAGCTGACATTGAAATGTCACAAATAGTGGCACACAACCACATCATTTACACAGAAGTTTGCATTGTCTAGCCCTAGCAGTTTGGCTTTCCATAAAGGATGAAATGTAAGCCTTGTTGGTTCTTGTGAAATCTTCTGTGTTCTTGCATCATCTCAGACTGCCTAGCAAAAACAAACCACTATTTGACACTTGTGTAGATACTTCTGGAAGAAGCGTCCATATTGCTGTTGCTGTTCAAACAAAATTACCATCTGTTTTATTAGATAATGTTGCACATTTCCTGCTACCAAAGCCCACAGCTTAAGCTATGAACTCAATCTTGTGCCCCTCTGGTTTTATTATTGGTATAATAAAAGCAGAGGCCTGTTTGTATGTAAGGTGCTATCGGACATTGCTTTGCAGCTTGTAAATAAGCTTGCTGTACATGTAAACGCCACATGTGTCAGACAGCTGTAAGATATAGAAAACTTCATAGCACAGATGGTGGATCAAGCCTATATTCGGTGTATATTTACAACACAACAGTCAGAAGAAAGACGACCACTATATGAATATGAAAATCCCATTCAGGACTATCGATACTGAAGAGAATCTCTTTAGGGGCGACATAAAACCACTGCATTACTTTGAACTCCTCTCCCTTAGGTCCGCCTTGAACTACATTCAGCATTTTAGGTGGCTTATGAAAAGTCCACCACATGAATGTAAATGGACAACCCTGATTTAACATGAAACAGCAGATCATCTGAAAATCTGCAGCACTCAACAACAACATTTATTTATATAGCACATTTTCATACAAAAAGTAGCTCAAAGTGCTTTACATAATGAAGAGAAGAACAATAAAAGACAAAATAAGAAATTAAAATAAGACAACATTAGTTAACATAGAAAGGAGTAAGGTCCGATGGCCAGGGTGGACAGAAAAAACAAAAAAAAACTCCAGAAGGCTGGAGAAAAAAATAAAATCTGCAGGGGTTCCAGGCCACAAGACCGCCCAGTCCCCTCTGGGCATTCTACCTAACATAAATGAAATAGTCCTCTTTGTAGTTCGGGTTTTTCACGGAGTCACTTCATGCTGATGGTCATACAGACTTCTGGCTTTTAATCCATCCATCATTGTTGGAACATCATGGTGCTTTGGGTAGATGGTGGTGGCGCACGCCACCACCAACAGGACACCGGAAAAGGAAACAGAAGAGAGAGTAGGGGTTAGTACAGATTTTGAATGAATAGTTATTATAATGAATTGGATATACAGAGTATCAGGATTAAATTACTGAAGTTATGAGAAGGCCATGTTAAAATAATGTGTTTTCAGTAGTTTTTTAAAGTGCTCCACTGTATTAGCCTGGCGAATTCCTACTGGCAGGCTATTCCAGATTTTAGGTGCATAACAGCAGAAGGCCGCCTCACCACTTCTTTTAAGTTTTGCTCTTGGAATTCTAAGGAGACACTCAGTTGAGGATCTGAGGTTACGATTTAGAATATCAGACATTCCGATATATAAGCCGGGGCGAGATGATTTAAAGCTTTATAAACCATAAGCAGAATTTTAAAGTCAATTCTGAATGACACAGGTAACCAGTGTAGTGACATCAAAACTGGAGAAACTCTGCTAAATGCTTGGTGGAGGACAGTGACAGAGCATAGTAGGCAGGCAGTAGAAGACAGACTCCAGTCCACATTAATAAATATCTTCACTTGGGCTGCAAGCTTTATATTGATTGGGAAGAGGTAGCAGAATAAATACAGGAGCTGAAGAAGTGTCCCAAGTGTGTTGCAAAACTAAATTTAATGGTGTCACCACAGTGTGTTGGGGAGTGTATGACGAGTACTGATAACTTAAAAGACTTAATGGCTGGACCACTAAAACACTGTGCAGAGAGTGAGACTTGACCTCATTTAAGTGGTGAAAGCCATACATTTTTTTTATTGAAATGAGAGGACTGTCACCTTAGACTGGGCATCTGGTGTCTCAAAGCCTTTGTATTGTTATATTTTGTAATAGTTTTACAAGTATCATCATGAAGCACCACGTCTTCATTAAATGCCACAGACCACTAAACACCAATCCCTGATTTAGAGAAAGGCAGCAAACTGATTGTATTGTGTGTGTTGGGATTCTTTTTTTGTTTAGGTTGCTCATTAACAAAGTATATCAAATCAAATTAAGGTCTCTCACCCACATTATTTATATACTTTATATATATGTCTTCTATATTATGTGAATAACTATGGAGGATCCAGTAAGTTCCACAAGTCTGTCCTAGGTCTAATTGTGACCACACACACAACACCGCAGCTTTCTGGTGTTCTTTCTGAGAATCGGTGCTCCACATTTGTTTACTTAATGGCAAACGCCTCGCTGCCAGCCGACTAATTCAGCCAGTAAATGCCGGACTGTTCTTTGTGCTCTTTTTCTTTTAAGAGATTCATGTTAATGCCCCACTCTTGTTGTTTAGCAATAAGTTCTCTTGAAAGGATCCCCATGCCCCAACTAAGCACGTGGGTCTCTCTTTACTTGCGAATTGGCCAAAAGCACAGCTTAACAGCAGACCAAGCAATGAAGTAAGGTGATTAAATGTGTTTAGCTGGCGAGTGAGACACGACTGTCCTACTTGCTTTGTGTTCAGGGCTGTGTGGTGGCTTTCCATTCAGTCATTTGGTGAAGGGATCTCACTGTGATGGCTGGCCTGGGCACTAGTGGATTAGCAGTCTTCAGTGCGTGCAAACTGAGAAGCCTTTCTTCAATCCCTGCACTGTTGTGACTGCCCACCGCTCTCATTATCGTCATACTGATTGTGTGAAAGTGTGAGAAGCACTTGATGGCTTCAGCATTCGACTGCCCACACGGCATAACTTGGACTGTTGGCTTGCCACTTCACTCTGCCAAGTGTGTTTTAGGTGATGCTTTGAACTGCAGCTGCTCACGTCATTTGCTTTGTTTTTGACTCCCTAGATCATTGGGCGGGTGTACGCCGACCCTGAATGTTTACCCAGAACCTTGGATTTTGGGCTAAATGTGAAAATGTTTATGCAGAAGTTTCTTCCTCAAGACTGTCCTCCAGCCTTTTTCCCTTTGGCTGTTGCCTGTTGCAGTCTTATTCCAGAAGACCGGTGAGTGCAGTCCTGTGAAAGCGGACCTCTTCGTGTACACGTGTTTAATGTGACTCACAACTTGCCATTTTTCTCATTCCCATGTTGCATTTTAGGTGGTGATTCTTATTTCATTAAAGATTCATTTTTCTCTTTAGGTTTATTACAATTCCCAAACCCTCTGTTATATTGTGAGGGGCCAGTAGATGGCAATTGTTACTGACAATTGTTGTTGTCAGTAACAATTCAGGTTAGTCAGGCTCACTGGAATTTTCAGACTGAATTACCCCAGGTGTCCTGGGATAGCAGTTATGAAGTACCGACCAGATTGTGTAATTTGTTTTATTAGTGAAAACTGGACACTGTCTTTTCAGTATTTTAGATGTTATGCTCCCACCAAACAGCATATACCTCCATCTTGTCATCAGGCCGCCTTTATCAGTGCTTCAATGGCTATTTTCTAGTTTTCCCCAGTTGCACTACAAATATTTTATTCCTCCACAGTCCTGGTTGTATTTTTGAGTGAGACACATTCATTTAATTTCATCAGATGCCACTTGTGTCTTATTTGAATTTCTCTGCCACCTCCATCTTGGTGTACCTCTTCACCTAATCATCCTTTGCCTTTAGACTGACATGCCTAAACCACCTTTCCCCATCACACAACACCTAACGCCTCCAATCAGCATTTGTCTTCGTCCCACTCCATGGCACTTCACACATCTGTCTGATCGTTCTCATCTCTGTTCTTTACATCTTTGCTTTATTTTATGCTTTCATCTGCCTTGTCTCAGGCACATGGAGCATACTCCTCCACCTCACAGTTTTCATTAACTTTACCCTTCAGTGGCAGACAGGCTCATTCAGAAGTCGGAATGGGCCACAGGTTCTGAATTTCTTCCATGCACCTTTCACACTCTTATAACAAACTTGTCATTTTCCCCGACAAGTAGAGCCATATTTACTCTCACAGCACTCTGAGCCCACCTTGAAGGTAATGTTTTTTTGTGACTCGCTTGGAGGAAAAAAAAAAAACAAAACAAACCAGTGAGAATTGACATTCAGTGACGCACCTCAGTCAGTGTGTTCAATGAAGGCCAGGCCTACTCTGTCTCACAGGATGAATTTTCATAATTCATTCTGAACAGTGGTGGTATGCAGGCTCTCCATCTCTACGCTGTAGTGGGGATGGGGGGGGGGGATGGCCCTGTTGTGAAAACGGTGTCCTGTCTGAAATGACCTTTGCCATGGGCTCCCTCTTTGTCTACAGGCCTGCCTTTGAGAAGCTGGACGACTGTTTTGAGGCACTCACTCTCCACTTGGAGCTGCGCATCCCCTTGCCGATGGAGATGGAAGAGCTGAATCAAGGTTTGCACAGAGTACACGGCTCCGCCAATGCTAGCATGCCAGAGGAACCACCATCGTCATGATAGCTGGAATGGGGGGTATTCAGCTGTGGACTTGGGACTGGCTGTCCATGGAACCGTGTTAATCCTGACGGCAACGAGGACATCTTACAATCCTTTGAGATGTGCGAGTAGCCCAGTAGACTTCATGTGTTTGAGGACATAACTCTGTCAGACTGACGCACACCAGCGGGCTGCCCCTGTGTGCTCAGTTGACTACTTTTATTTGTGAATGCTGGAAATATACTGGAAGATTTTTATCGTAGCAAACAAAACAAAAAAGAGCCCTTTGTAGCCAAATGAATGTGCTTCAGGCAGAAGGCGTCTGTGGATCTTGTTTCAGAATTTGCCTCCTGTGCCTTTATTACATTCCAGTGGGAATTTAGATCTTTTTGTCTTAATTTATTTTGCCCCTTATGTAGTTCTGATCCTTATTTGCTGGATTTGCTTTCTTTGTTCTAAATATTTGTAAAATAGTGTTTATATATAATGTACATATGTAGATCATGCATTGCAGCACATGAACATGCCTGTAGGAGGTGCTGTTTGTGTCAGAAACACAGATGCAGGTGCATCCATCATAGAAAACAAATGTGAAGAACCTATCCCATTTTTTGTTTTTTTGTTGTTTTTTTTATTTTGGCCCAAATGTGGTGTTCATTTTAAGGTACTGACTGATGCCTGCAATTGTTTTGATGCTGTGGAACCAAAAAGAGGTCCGCCTGGAAAGGAAATACTGAATAAAAGAGAAAAATGTGGCACTTGAGCTGGACCATGTGTGCCTTTTTATTATTAACCTTGTACTGTAATTGTTACAGGTGTCTTAAGATCTTCATGCTGGATTCAGTTTAGAATTTTGTAATGGAGCTGTGCCTGCTAACATTAAAGGGTGGGGGTTTGCCATTCTTGTGTATACTGGGGTGACAGACTTGTATTTTTTTTTTTTTTTTAAATCTGAGATCATATGATTCCACACACTGTGTCATCTTTGGCATTTTGTGAAGCTAAAACAACAGAACAAGTTTACAGAGGGTAAAACACATTGCAGATTTGTAGTAAAAAAACACCTTGCGAGAGAATGGCAAAGGTTGTCCTTGTCCACATAAGACTGGAAAGTGATGGGCTAAAATCCACTCCTGTGCTGCCATGTACAGCTCAAACCAATGTGGGTGCTAATCTGTCATTTGTGAGGTCGCCAAAAAAAAAAATAGTGATCTTTTATTTAATAGAGAAAATAAGGAAAATCGGAATAAAAAAAACAGAGGTAGGATTGATTTCCCTTGAAGCCACAAGAGGGCACTGTTGCCTCATTATAAACAATAGCTGAATGGCAAGGATCATCTTTAATGTAGAAGTCAAAACCAAGTTGACCAGCAACAAAAAAAGTACTGGAAATGGCCCCAATATGCTGTAGTGATTACATGTTGATGTTCTAGATGTCTTCTGATAAAGTTTGTGTTTTAGCTTTCCAAAGTAATTGGGCAGTAGCTCTTTAAGCAGAGAATTGTGGGATGAGGTGGGGTCTTGTAGGTACAGTATTAGTTTTGTTTTTTACTTTGTGTACTGTAAAAGTAAAAAGGAAGACCTCCTAACCAAAAACACAGCCCTTCAGTGCCATAGAGCCAGCATACGGTGACGTTTACCTGCTGCTTGGCCCGGTGGTCGCCACTCATCGTTTGGAGATGTGCCAGGAAGATTTTGTCCTTTCTTTTTGGGGATGCAGTTTATCCAGAGGAAATACAAACCACCATCCTCGACAGTAATGCGTTGCTAACATCCGCTTTTACTATAATGCACTTGTTTGGGACCCTGAATGTAATTTTGGTGTTTGTGACAATATATATCCAATCCAAGTCTCTTCTGTTATTGATTTACTTCAATGGAAAATTGGGTGCAAGTGTTTAGTGTTGGGTCAATTTTGATTAAGGGTAGCCATTTACAGTTACATATGTCTGTGGTGCTCTTGGTATGTCTAGAATTTTGGGGTCCGTTCCAGTGCTAGCACAAAGGATGGATGCAGTAGCCTTGTGCTTATTTGCATGGAACTATGACCACTTTTTCTGCTCCATGTCAAAGGTGGGTTCTGGGTTGATCATTTACATCCATTCCTGTATCCAAACGTAACTAAACAAAGTATGGCCTGTTTACCTGGCCTTTAGTAACATGGGGGGGCCAGTCAGTGGGTGGTGAGACATCCAGATCATTCAGAGGCACCGAATGTCATGATTTATAGAGAGCAGCAGGTCCATTTTGAAAAGTGTTAATGTCACATTGGCACTCTCAAAGCTGAGATCAGCTTCTGAACAACCAGTACAGTTTGGTGTCCGCCTTCTCTTTACAAACATAGCACTTTAAAATGCCTCCAATCACCATGCATGAACAAAAATGATGTAAAACCTGTACAACTGTGGCTGCCTTACATATATCCAGTGTTCTGGACTTATCCCACATCTTGTCATTGTCCATTCCATGACTACATGGATTTTCCTTGGGCATCTTCAAAATTACAAATTGTACTAGTAGGCCCTGTGATGGACCTGTCTAAGGTTTCTTGCTACCCTGTGACCGATGCTCCCGGGGGTAGGGTCCAGCACCTTATGTACTGTATGTGCACACATCAGTAGAGAGACGCTCTTCAGCATTGTGTGCATGTGTTAGGCAAGGTGACTCTTATTGGAGGATAATGTGTGCACAAGTGCTGTAAAGACGGACTGCTCCTGTTCATCCTGCCATAACTGGTTACAGTAACAGAATCCAGAAATGTGATGCTCCATTCTGCCATCTGGTGGGCAGAAACTTAATATTCATAAATCTCAGGGACTTTTTTATATTATATATACAGTATATAATAATGTGTAAAGTTGCACAAAAAGTAGACTGCTTCCATTTTTGTGATATTTGTAGGAGCCCATCTTGGTGCATGTATAAATAAAAGCTCGACTCAAAACACATCATGGCAAGTTATAAGTCAGGCTTGCAAAAGATCAGGGAACACGGCTAAAAAGGCAGAAGGTGCACCACCACTCTGCACTACCCGAGTTAACTTTAGGCTAATATTGAAGTGGAAATCAGTTTTTAAATGGGGTTTAGAAAACTCATAGAGCAGCCAAGTGCATGTCCAGTATCTGTGGATGTTGGAAGTGTTAAGATTGTGTTCACCCTAAAGCTGTCAATTAAAGGAAAGCAGCCCAAGCCACACGATGTGCCATTATGTGAAGCTGAGTACACAGACAAAAATGTTTTCAGAAATCGGCAAGAATGAGGAAGAGGATCTTGAAGGTGCATCTGCATGCCCAGCGCTGACTGCTCCTTCCAACTGGCAACACCTTTGTATGTACATATTTTTATACCTTGGTTAATACTTTGCACTTTCATATCAAATTGCCAAAACCAAATGACAGGACTTACAGTATCTTTAAATATTTTATTTTCCCAGCAGTGTAAACTGCCATAAATACAAATCAAGTACAGATGTGAATTTTAAACATTAAAAAAGCACCCATACTTGTTTAGTAACAAAAAAATTATAAAAACCTGTACAACAACAAAGCAAAAAAAAAAAAAAAAAATCCTTTTTTCAAATCAGGCTCTCTTAAATTGCTTTAGATCCCATCATTTGATTGTGACACTGCCCTTCCAGCTCGAGTCACAACAGCAATGGCCAGCTGTGGATTATGAGGGTTTACTGCTTTCAGCACTTGAGCCCTACTCTTCAGAAAATGCGAGTCCCCGCTTCCACGAAAACTATGCGGTGTTCACAAGCTCTTGGGACTATTCATAGCATCAATTTGTGACATTTTACCTTCCCACCAAAGTACATTCGTGTGGGGTTCTGCCAAAGAATTTGGAGAAATGCAAAGTCACTTTTGATGTGTTACTTGGTCTGCAACCAAAAAAAAGCAATTAAACAGTATGCATTAAATGTGGATCACATCACGCCTCTTGAACCAAAAAATGGCACTTGACAAAAAGTTTATACAATTGACAAAACATTTCTTTTATTGTCCGAGTTGGAGGTCAGAGTGCGTGCACTTGGCCTTTCCTAGTCTGAAACTCTATTTACTGTCTGTCCGACAGCATGTGAATTCAGCGTTAAAGCACCAGTGTGCCAACCCGTAGCTGCTGCCTGAAACAGTCCTGAGTTTGTGCTCCCATTTGAAACACAGTGGAGTGTTTAAAAGCTAAGCCGGTCCACCCTTAAGAACTGAGAGCTTAATTTAAATAGGTTCACAACTGGGTTTTTAACTACTGAACCAAAAAAAAAAAAAAAATCACATCTGACCAGATCAGATCCCAAGCCGTTCAGTTCTTTTCTGTCTGCTCAATTGTCTGCACAGGAGGTCCTAATGTTTTCATTACTGTTGGAAACTCTGTGCAGTGACTTAATTCCTGCTTGGCTTCCGAAAAGATACGTATAAAGCATGAGTGTGTTACAGGTGTGTAAACAGTATAAACTCATTCAAGTGCAGAAGATTTCAAAATAACATTTGGCTCAAGGCACCTCACTCGTCAAGGCATTTTGTTTAACAATTGAGAATGACGCTGCTAGTTTTTAAATCTTTACGTGGGCTTGCTCCTGTCTGTTTATCTGAACTGTGTGTTTTACACCAGCCATCCAGAGTGCTTAGATCCTCTGATCAGTTGTCTCTTGTTGTTCCTCTTACCAAGTGTAAAACTAAGGGGGACAGGGCCTTTGCAGCTTCTGCGCCTCAGCTGTGGAACTCTTTACCTCGTCATATAAATGAGTCGTCTACAATTGAACTGTTCAAAACAAGATTAAAGACTCATTTCTATTCACTTGCATTCCATGACCTTCAGTAATACTGATGGTTTTCTCTTGGTGATTATATACCATTACTTCTATTTATTATGTTTCTTATTTTATGTTCATATATTTTATTTCTATTTGTTTTTATCTTGTTGTTTTTCTTTTATTCTATTATTGTAAAGCACTTTGGACACAGCATTACTATGTTGTTTTAAATGTGCTATATAAATAAACTGACATTGACACATACTGAAGACCCTGTCCTGCTGTTAAGTGCCTGCAGTCCCCTCTGGAGTGTATTTGTCACTTCAGTGTTACTCTAATCTTTTTTTTTTTTTCCTCTTTGATTATTTCAAACAAAGGCACTCTCAGGCCAACTGGTTCCATTAACTGTTTGAAAATGCTTAGACATTCAAAAATTTAAAATCTGAATCCACACTACAGCCAAAAAAATTCAATGCAAGCCAGGAGGCAGAGTGTGTTGTCAGAAAGCCTGATTAGAACAATTAAATAATAACATATCAATGCACAGCTGACTTAATATCTCTCTCCTCTCTTCCCCCCCCTCCCCCCAATCACATTCAAATAGCTTTGTTTTACAAAACACAAAATACATTTGGAATACCTAATGAGCCTTCTCAGCGTATTTAACAAATGCCCGCTTTTGTTATCCTGTATAGATCAATGGTTCAGTCATTGAAGCTCCTCAAACCACAGGTTCACAGCAACAGGACAGGTTTGCAAAGCTCAAATCATTCTGTAGCTTTTGTAGGTGTTGGGCATCGAGTATCCATCCAGCTTCCTTATCCTTCACAGAGATGCATATTTAAAAGGCGTCAATACATCCTTACCTCACCCTCTGCAGTCAACACAAAGGGTGCGATGGGCACTCAGAATTCTGTTGGTAAGTCAGGTAACACTAAAGCCATCTCCTCCATATTGATCAGATAAGCAACATTGCAGGTATTTTCAGGATAGCACAGCATGCCCCACACTCAGCATGCATACAGTATTCCATATGGAACAGTTTGAGTAACAGTCGATAGGTCTCTTTTTTAATATGGCTTAACGTCCCTTATTTTTTGTTTTGTTTTTTTGTTTTGGCTGTTTCTTAACCACTCATCATTGCTCATTTCCTTTTCAGGCCCCCGGAGTTACAGCCTGCCCCATCAGTGGATCTTTTCCTTCGATGGCTTCCTCCACTGGTGTCTGGTGAGCACTTCCAATGACAACTGCATTTTCATCTAGGATTTCACAGGTAGGGTTGGTAAAAGCAGAAAGGGGTAAAGTGATTCTCTGCATCTCCCGCTCGTATACTCTCTGGTCATGCTGCTTTTTCAAGTCTCGGCCCCTGTAAGAAGTCAATTATTTTGGTATGAGATTTTCATCACACACAGAAAAAACCAATGAGTAGAATTTTTTTTTAAGTCAGCTGCATTTCTTCTGTAATATAATACGGCCGTCAAACTTTAAAGAGGAAGCTTGTTTAAAATTGACACTATCTGCAGTCTCCTGTTTCAGTTTGGATCACCACTAAGCAGCCTTTCCATTCACACAGGCAAGGTCATACAAATAGAAAACCGTGTATCGAAAGGACACTGCCACTTTTCTAACACCACCCAGGAGGTGCAGCGTGTAATCTGCTCCTTTTTACATTTACTTAATTGGCTGATGCCTTTATCCAAGGATTTGAAAGATCCAATTGGTTGTATTTCTTTCTTGTTTTTCAGTTGGGATTCTTGGCAGGTGAAGTGACTTGCACATGCTTAGACAGTGGGAGTAGTGACACCCCCAACCTCAGTGTGTGGTGGCCAAAGCCTTAATCACTATGCCACACTGTACCTCGTACATGTGCATTAATAATTCTGTAATTGTACCTAGCTGATCCAGTGAACGGGCTCGGTTTTACCCCTCAGAATCTACACTATGAAGGTTCTCACTACAGCTAACCACTTCTGATAGTGAACACGAGAAATGAGTGGTGCATGGTGTTAATAAGCCCTGTCCAGGTTCTAGAGACATGCGTACTGTGATTTTACTATTGTCCACTCTGCTTTTACTCATGTGCTAAACTATATACAGGTATATATTGCATAACAAAACATGTTTAATGTGGTCAATAGTGATGTGCTGTCAAATGTAACCCAGAAGTTTAGATTTTGTGAATTCTAAAGATAAGGAGTTTATCAAGTCCCACATTTCATTTTACAATATTGTCCACACAGGACAAATATTGAAATATTAAAAAAAGAACACCATCTTCGTGAGCTCTCTTAAGAGGATCTCTTGCAATGTAACCGTGTCACTCTGGAAACTGAACACATGGCTGTGCTGGTCACATGTACAGTATATCATATTTTAATCTGACCCTAACCATTTTTCTTTAAAGCAGAGTTCACGTGGGTTGATGCATATCTAATCTTTAAGTGTTCTTCTAAAGCATAGGAAGCAAAACATTGTGTGGCTCCTAAATTGACCAGCTAACAAGCTCCAAGCACACATCATCCAAGCGGCTGATTCTCCATTATGCAATCCTACAACTTGAGATCTCTGCAATGTAGCCCTGAGCACGCCAGCAGCTAGGCAAAAAAACATCAAGATGGTATTTCTGTCCTATATCATATCGGCTTTCTTCCAGGCACGCTAAATGCTGCAGCTGCATTCTCAACATGCCAGCTAGCGTGTTACTCCCACTCTGTGCACTTCTGTTTTTAGCCCAATTGCTGACCCTACAAAAGAGACCCTTTTAGTGTCATGGCAAGTTGATGTAAAATTATTACCAATCCTTACTTTGAAGACTGCGCTCATATAAGGCCTGTTTATCACATCAGTGCTAATAATGATCCCTAGTGCTGCTGATACTAATCCAGTTCTTATTCTGAGGCCACACAAAGCAGGACTGTCCAACAAAACAGGCTGTTATCTTTGAAGGGAGGGCCACTGTTTGAACCATCTGTCCTTACTGCTCCCAGAATGTGCTGTTTTTAAACTAAGTTGGGGGAGGTGGGTGACAGATGTCCACACAGTCTACTTGAGCATTGTGATAAAATTCAAAAAAGTGAACAGTTTAAAAAATGATATTCAAAGCAGGCATGTTATGTAGTTTAAGTCTGTCTTTTCTAGTCAGGAATGACAACTAGGCTTCATTTCATCAATTCAAAATGTACACCTGATACTAAGAGACCCTGCAGTAGACATTGTGCCCCAAAAGGCTTTCATTAGCCCCACTGACCTTTTGTAGATATATCCTAGAGTGATTCCCACTCCCAGCATGATGATTAGAACCATCATAATGATTCCCAACACAAAACCTGAAATGAAAAACAAAAATTGAATGAAAATATGTTCCTTTGCACCCAAGTATTCCTTTCAGCAATGCTTATACCACTGTTGATTTACAAGTGACTACGCCAAGGGCGTGCTCTGCTTGGAAACTGAGATGGTCAGCCAGGCCTGAGCACATCTCACCCTATTCATCTACTCCTACACTGAAAGGTCACCCTGTGGAACAGGACACAGCTCAAATACTTTTTGCATATTCAGCATCATCTTCTCTATTCTCATAAACTTCACCCCATGACATTTTAAATGTGCTCTGGTTGGAGCTCATTTTACAAAAATATTTAAAAGGTGTGAGCAAAGGTTACTTAAAAAACACAACAGCACTTGACTAATCCAATAGAACATAGATGTCAAGATGCTTCCTTTCCTTTTAAAAGATCCAGACCCTCATCTAGAACAACTGGAGGTTGCTGGTATTTTTTTTCTACTATGCAGCAAGGTAAAGAAGTAAACTTGAAAAAACCTTTGCCACAAGGATTTGGACTAACAAGTTACTTAACTTGCCTCTGGACACCATTACATGTGCACCTGGAAAATTCTATATAATATATATTGATAAGAATGTAAGAAATCATTAATTTTATGTAATATTTCAATTTCCAAGAAATGTTATTTTTTGGTAATGTTATCCCTGATGGATTGTGTATATACTGAAGAATAAAGACTATTAACAATAGTAAACGCCCGGGGGTGGGGGTTGAATGAGTTCTGCAGATGTTAGTGAAATGTATTTAAAAAGAATTTCAAATTGGCTGCACAGTTGTGGCAAGTCATCACATTGAAGACGGCCATTATGCTTGCAATAGTAATATACTATATTGATAACGGCATACCCTGTGCTGGACTGGCACCTTGGCCAGAGATGGCTCCTGCCTTGTGCCCACTGCATCCAGCTTTCCTGCGAACATATTTGGAAGAAATTCAAGTACACGTTCAGTGTCTTTAGAGCAAGGCAGCGCAAGGATTATTTCTTCTCATGACGTGTAATCATTAATTAACACGATTTTACTTAAGCAGAAATTGAAGGGAACACTACATGTGGTACAAATCAGAAAAATTACAACTGTCCATACCAGCTACATCTACCATGTTCTGAAAATTTGGACTGGTCTATTTCACGTCTTTACACATTCACAAGCTCTTCTTACATTGGTCCCAACCAACCTCTGCTAAAGGGTCGGGGGGGAAAAATACAAAGAACTTGTTATGCTCAATTACATTATGGAAAATATTAGCATTTACGTAGTCTTGAAAATATACATTAAAAAAAGTTGCGTCACCACTACAACTAGAACAGTCGATTCCTGATTTATGAGGCAGGATATGACACATACTGTATGCAAACCACCACATGAGCAGACTAGTTTCATGCCTGTGGCTAAAGTTTGAGTGATGCCAGTCTTCTGTTTTACTAATAGAAGAGGAAAGGTGGGTGGGCTTGACCATGTAATGCAGGTGAGACATGTTGTAAACATGCTGTGTACTGCGAGACACTTCTGCGTGTTACTCCAAACGTGGCTCAGAACAGTGTTAGGTGAACTTGTATTTTGTAGTCCATGTTTCACCTTCCTGTACATTTGTGTTTTTAAATCCAATTTTTTTTCCTGATGTTTGCTTTATATATAAATAAAGAAGAGTTATTATAAGTGGTATATGATAAACGTACCCAGTGTTCCCAAGTCCTTCTTTTGTTTAGGTCCAGTCCTCACACGCTGACTGATGCCAATGACTGGCTGCACTGCTGCACTCTCACTCTGAGAGGAGCCGGATTGGGCTGGTTCAAAAACCTGAGTGTCACTCAGTGTTGTCTCTTCAAAATGGGTGGTCACCTCTTGAGTAGGATTCTTATCTGTAGGTATTAAAAATACATTTCTATTAGGTGTATGTACATAACAAATGGATGCAGCAATGTGGTATTGATCACTTAAATAACTCAAACACAAATCAATGTTTAAAGAACAAAACACAATTAGCATTGAACCACACTGCATTTTAAAATTTACAATACAGTACAGCATTATGGGTATAGCCAAGTTACTGAAACAGGTGGGCTATCCGTGAATATTTGGGTGATCGCCCAACAATGTGATTGGAAGTGAAGGTACTGTGGCCTGCAGGTTCTGGGTGAATCACTTGGCCTCTCTGCATACTATAGCCTTGGACCTGTGCACTGCTTTGCATTGGTGCCGACAGAGAAGGGGTAGGCGCAAAAGTGATAAAGTGCTTTTGTTAAAGTCCAAATAAATAGTGCAGTGCATTATAGTTCATAAATAAACAATCCTTAAAACCATGTCGTCACTTGTTGAGGTTAAAACTCAATGAAATAAATCCATAAAATTAGGAGGTTAAAACATGCCGGAATCTTCTTATAAAAATCTCACTCCCTGGTACTTCCCTTTAAAACTGAGGTCTCTCTGGCTTTCCCTTTTTGGGTCTTGCAGCGTGGAGAGATGTTATTCAACAGGCACAGACAACCTTCTGACCTGCTTGGGTGCCTGCCAGCCATTCTGTGGCAATCCATGGGGCACCACCGAGGCTCCATCCCTTTGACTCCTGCTGCCATCTCTGGCCTATGGAGGGGAGGGGGTAGAGTCCTCCTGGTAGTGTTGTTGCTCCTGTGCTCACTGGCCCCCTCAAGCGACAGTCACATGCTTCGCTCTCAGGGCTCCATTGCCATCTGCCATTGCTTCCTTCCATCACACTGCCTCTCGCTTGTTCCTGCCCTGCCCTTCAATCATTTAACCCCTGCTCTCCTGAACCTGTCTGTCTTTTTTCCCTTTTCTCCCCCTTTCATTGTATGCAGGCTTTTCACATACACTGCTTCCTAACTGGGGCACATGTACGAGTAGCTACCCCCTCTGCAGCATCGAGGCACCTAACTGATCTGTTCGCCTCTACATGGATATGCAGTGCGGCCAGCAAGGTACCTCAGTTAGCCGCAGAGCAAAACACACTCATGCTCACCCGTGCCTGCACTTTCTTAGGGTGCAATTATTTACTTAAAAATACCACCTATTGCTTAGGGCAGGACACACAATACCACAATGCACCCTGTGATGGACTGTCACCCCACCTAGGATTAACTCATGCCTGGTATCTAGTGCTGCTCATACAGGCTTAGACACTAGTGGTCCTGAATTGGATAGAGCAGAGACCGACAAAAGGATAATAAAATCTGCCGTGAAAGGGGAATGAAGGCAAAAAGTTTATTGATCAAAAACCTTTACTCATGCTGCATTTTCATTTTAAAATCTGTGATTTTATCAAGCTACTTTGAGCAGGATTTAAAGAGGAATAAGCCATTGTCCACAAATTGAAACCATTTGGAAACTTAAACCAATTGTGTAATAAGCTAATATGCTGCAACTTTAAATTTCCCTGCATTAAGATCCTATAAAGGCCAAAATAAGAAGAGTGGAGTCATAGCCAGTTCTTGTTAGTGCCAGATGTCTCCATTTACTACATTACACAAGTGACTGTTTACCATTTTACTAGATTTTTGTCAACATAAGGGGGCTTTTGACAACTTTCACCCTCATATGTTGCTGTTGTAACATTTGCTCTCTGTAGTTGTAGATGGTGAAGCACACTATTTTATATGTGTGCTGTAAAATAGCAATGCACACATATTTAGAAAATTATCCACAGAATCAAATTTATGATTTGTTATATAAGAATCAGGACTGGGAGCTTGCATGTTATTACAAGCAATGGTGTTTTTTTTTCCTTCATGAATTGTTCATGACTGTGGATGACTTAACCATGTTTTTCCATGTTAGAAATGCAGTTGTTATATAGTTTTATTGTTTTTTATGGTTATATTGTGCCTTGGTAGATAATACCACACACAGGACCACGCTTAGAGCAGGTTTTTATCTATACTAGTATCCTTTAAGACTAAACAGTGGAAACCAGGGAAAAAAGAAATCAAGTGGAAGAGTTAAGTTTTTTCCTTGCAGCTGGAATAAACACTGCAGCCTGGGGTGTGTGTGTTGCCAAAAGTGAGCATATACCTTTCTGAAAACTACTTAATCTGATCCAGGATCACAGCAGGACAGTCCATCAAAGAGCTTATGTGCACCACCACCTAGTTAAAGGTGCAAGTTAACCCAATCAGCACATATTTAGGGAATTGGAAGGAAAAGCAGAACAAATCCCATACTGCCATGGGAAGAAAGCACAGTTCTAACCCAGCATGCTAAGTCTGTGAGGTCACTATGCTGACAACTACTGGAGATTTTTTATATATATATATATATATATATATATACTTTGTCATGAAAAGTCAAAAACAATTTTCTAAAAGGTAAAAATGACCATTTTTCTTAACAAAATGCAATTACTTAAACAGAAGCCAGTCACACAGTAATCCTCTAGTGTACATTCAGCTGCAAATTCAGATATCATGGAAAACCAGTAGATCAAGCGAGTTCTAAAAAAGAAAACATCTGCTGTTATTACAGCAAAGGCCCTCCAGCCAATCGCTCAAGAATTCCCCTCCCTACCACATACTCTGAAAAAGTTATTTAGCAGCATGAGCTCATCAGCAGTCAGCCAATGAGAGGCTATCACTGAGGCAGATGCGTCATCTCTGGCCAATCAGACAAAGAGGCGTGGTTTCCAGGCCTACAGGAGCAGCTGCTCTGTTTTTGTTTGCCGACTTGAGGAAGTTTGCCTCTAAAAAGGCCAAAGGCTTGGCAAGTGTTTAACTGACTCCTTTCTCCACCTAACTTTTGAAGAATAACATCACGTGGTGGGACCTGAAATTGGGTTCTCCACCATGTAAAGCTGTAAATCCCAAGAGCTGGGTGTGAGAAACACAGACAGTTGCACTTTGCTTTGGGAAACATGAAAAGTTTTAACATTCTCTTACATCATTTAAAAAAATGTCTTGCCACAGACAAACAAAGGGCTTGCACTGAAAGGCATTGTGCATGCGGAACTCGCAACAATATGGGCCACCTTGTGTCAAGAGCAGGTGGCTATGACCTGCTGCTCCAAGCAGCTGCACTGCAGGACTGCAAGCAACAGGTGGTCCTGCTTCAGTTCTGCAACAACTAACGCCTGACATTAGGGACCTTTGTTTGAAAGGACGCGTCAGTTCAACAATAGGCAGATCAGTCGACAGATACCTTGGCAGATGTCTATTGCACAGTCCTGTCTCTGAATAGAGTTGTTGCGACCAGCAACGTAACACCAGGGTCTGCTGCTCCTGTCCGGATTGCGACAGTAGCTGTGATCACTGATTCCTAAGACAGAAGGAGGGGAAAAAACAAATTTTACAAAGATTTAATTAAAATTATAGCAACAAACGTACATTTGACATAATTAAGAAAGCATGTTGAGTTAATGTGGGAAAAGGCACAGTTGTATATTTTATATGGAGATAACATACTGTGATGAGAACAAAGACAACATTCGTCCCCAAAGGCCACTGGTTATTACCCCATTCATCTTTTAAGTTAGTACTGTCAAATGGAGGTGACTCAGCACACACGCTATGTATTTTTTAATGTTATTCTGCACTCGTACATGCATTATTGGTGCAATGCTGTAATTGTGTACTAAACTAGGAGCTTTTCCCCCCTTTCATATTTGCCATATTCCTGGCTGGTTTCAGTAGCTCTGATACATTTCTACTGACACCAAGGTGACAGTTTCACTTTCCAAAGTCATTCAGATGCCGACTTTCAGAGATGTCTGTGGCTCATTACAGCTGGGTGTCACTTTCATTGTCTGCTGATAGATCCTGCAATAGCTGACACCTGAGCTTCCTGCTTCTCATCAAGTTGGCATCAGCACTTGGCGCAGTGGACCTTTTTTTTTTTTCCCTTTCCTCTTTCAGTTAGAGTTGAGCTCAAGGCTCAAGTCAGGGCTTAAAAGGGAATACAAGAAGTCTGACAAATAAAGAGGGGACCATTCAGTCCATTAAGCTTGTTTGTTTAGTTAATAGCTAAGCTGTCCTAATACTGTATCTTCATATTGGTTGCCAAGGTTTCAATTCCAGCTAAGCAGAAATATTCTACAAGAGCTGTGGAAAAACCGCTGCTGCAGAAGGAGGTGCCATAGAAGGATATCAATGCAGAACATCAGGTTTATAAAAGGGGACAAACCAAACACTACATTCATTTGTAGTCCAGGAAATCCCAATGCCAAAAAGTCCCACTATAAAAGGTTTTAGGGTGCAATACAGAAAGTGAAAAATGTGTCCCACATAAACAAAAAATATAAAGTTTACAATCATGCCCCTAAAAATACTGTCGTAAGAATCCCTCACCAGTTTCATGGTCTGGGTTTTCAGTGATGTTGGAATCCCTCGACACTTTTCGCCAGTTCAGGCACTTCTCTCCCGTGGACGTAATCTGTTGTTCGCCTCTATATTCGGCCCCATTGGAATTAATGCATTCTGTAGAGAAAGACAAAAGAGCACATAAAATTCAACCGACATAACTCGCTAGTAAACACTTAACCACGGCATCAAACCAGGACAACCTGCAAGGTGTGGAACTGGCATACAAGTCGCAGAATCTGCTGTTCCGTGGCATTTTCTGCATCGGGATAATTCGATTTATGGCATGTAATGATTTTAAACAAACAACGTATCTCTTTTGCTTCAAAAAATAAATTATGCTCCGTTGAATAGCAAGAGATAATACAAAAAAGGTCTAGCTGGTGTAATTTGATAGCCGTAATAAACCACAGCATCATCGGGTCAGTCATCTGCAAGCCAGCGAAGTGAGCAGACAAGATGGTTGTCCTTTGATTCATTTAGCATGTTTTGCAGGACTCAAGAGCGCCTTTGCCGACAACGATTTCCTCGGAATTGGCCCATTTGAAACTTGACCGGGAGCACAAACGACAGGGCTAACCAGGCGTCCCCTCCAGAGCAGGGTCCAGCAAGCCTCTACTCGATTTTAAGAGAACTGAGACCCCCCCCCGGTGTATAGTGTGGTCGATGCAACGCCAAAGCAACCCCAGCTTCCAAACAAGCACAACGCCATCTCCGATTTTAATCGCATTGAAGCCCACCCTGCCAGGGTTGCCCGTCCGTCGCACAGAATGCGCACACGCAGCGCGGAGAGGCTGCACGGACCTTTAAAGGGCCGCGCAGGCGCACTGCCCACAACTTAGCCGCGAGGACTCCCCTCTTGTTGTTGTTTGGGCGCCTTCTGCACACGAAGCACGGCGTCCATCCGCAGGTAGGCTCCTTCGCTCGCATTCGGGTTTTTCTCCCCGTACGGCTGTTCGGTGCAGTTGTGCACCAGCCTCAACCCCTCGGCAAACCAGCATGCACGGGGTAATCCGCGAAGCCCCTGCGCCGTTACCTTGGCCAAAGGAGAGTGCGCGTAGGCATGCGACGTTCAGGAGGACAATGGCCGCCGTGGAGATCATGGTTTTCTGGTGCGTTAAGAGCCTGTGCCAGCTAGAAACCTCGGGCACACTGCTGCTTTCTTTCTCTCTCGTCTCTGCCGACCTGCCCCTCTCCCCTTCTAGCTCGTGGTAAACAACCTCGCTTTGACGGAGGCCCGGCCCTTCCACTCCCACGGCGCCTCCTCCTCCTCCGCCTCCGCCTCGCCGCTGTGCTGCAGTTAAAGAGCGGCGATCTGCGTCCTGCGGGCCCGGCCCGCCTCCCACACGCCTCGTCCCTTTAAAGGAGGCGGAGTTTAGAGACGCTTTCTGTTCAGCAAAACAAACTCCACCAGTGGAGCAAAAAGTCCCGACCACTGATTATGTAGTGCCTCCCACTAAGCAAGAGAGCGCATTCCGAGTCCACGAGGCTGGAGAGGCGGAACACGTCGTGCCTGGCTTAACCATCTCGGGTAAACGTGGAGGGTCGCTGCCGCTGTTTTGGTGGTGACTTCCTTTAGCCTCTTGCCACTGAACCACAGGTAGTGCAGAAATCACTGGGGGCAGCAACCCTCGCTCTCAGTGTTTGGCCCTCTTCGCCATGTGGACTGTCAGTGCCGTAAGAGCCCAAAGTACAAGGTCACCCACTGACGACCAGCTTTGTCATATAGTGCCTTGCAACACTCACTCAGTCATTATTAAACCGGCTTGGGCCTGCACAGGGTCACAATGGTCTGCTGGAGCCCATCCCAGCTAGCATAGGGCATAAAGCACAGAACAAACCCTGGCCAGGTCACCAGTCCATCGCAGGGTACACACACTAGTACCAATTTAGGATTACCAGTTCACCTCATTTCCATGGCTTTAGACTGTGGAAGGAAACCAGGGCATCAGGAGTAAACCCACACAGACATGGGAAGAACATACAAACTCCACACAGGCAAGACCCAGGCCACAAACCCTGGTGTCGTTGCTGTGAGGCAGCAGCACTACCACTGTACTGCACACCTTAAATAACAAGGCCAAACATAATTAAAACCAGATCTAAAAATCAGATGCCTTTATCCCAGGCCCCTCATCTCAAAGATGATGATGTTGTGGCAAGGCATTCATATAAAATTCTAGCAGCCTGCCACTGGGTTTAGACCCATGTCCACATTTCTGTTCTGAGCTTGAAGTGGGCCAGTATACACTGCAGTGGAGCACCAGCACCTCTCTGTTTTTAGAAAATGTCTGCCATTAGGGTTGAAGTTTACCAGCTCGCATCATGTAAATCCAAACCAATTTTTCTGATTGTCTTTTTTTTTTTTCTTTAGTGCAAGGTTTTGAGTAAAGATGGACCCCGGCTTCCTTGCAAGGAGGGTTCTGGCTTCACATGCTTGGCTTAGAAACTGAAACTAAAACATTGGTGGGATGGACTAATGGCATCTGAGAGATGGCACATGTTCAAAGGGATGCTAAGGTACGTTTTTGCTAGTCAGTTCATCTATCCATTTCTTACACCTGCTCATTTAAAATGTTACAAGGATGCCAGGCAGAAACCAACTCTGGATGGCAGACCCTAGTTCAACTCCGTCATAGTGGACCAAATTGATTTGGCAAATTAGCCTAACCTGTGAATCTTATGGAGAAGGAATAGTTTGTTGGCACATGTTTCTTTCCGATTATCATGGGTTAGCATTTGAATCAAGGCTCCTGGAGCTGCAATTGCAGTGCTAACCACTCAATTTAAAGTAACCACCTTCTACAGCACATTCAACAGGTATAATAGGCCTAGACTGTGTCACACAAAAAGTCTTGAGCGGTACGTGCAGCATGTACACACTCACTCATACGTGGGAACTTGACAAGGTACAGGATGTACTACAGATAAAGAGGAGATGCTTGTCTGCACAAGTGCTAAAGCCAGACAAGTATGTTGACATGAGAGAAAGGAGGACTCAACGTAAATAGCTTACCAACATGGCCAAGTGGTGTGTTTGAGCAAATCAGAACACCAATTTGATGTACAAGGATGTTTAGAGGATGGAGAGTTAGGGCAGCTGCCTCACAACCCCAGAGTTCCCAGTTCAAATCTTGTGCCCTAGCACTGCCTGTGTGGAGTAGGCATGTTCAACCAGTATATAGGAGGCTAATCAGCAACTGTAAACTTGCCCAGTTAGAGTGAGTAGTTAGGCCAGTGTGAACAGGTGCATGATTGTTCGCTGCAATGGACTGGCACCCAGTGCTTAAAGATCACCCTGAGATAGAACTTAACTAAACTACACCTTGGGACTAACACCACAAGGGATAAATAGTTAAAAATTCTTACTTACCATATGTCCAGCTTCTGTGAAGCAATTTATAAATCTGTGCTACTGCTGTCCCCTAGCACAGATCCCACAGTCCTGGGACTTCAGAGGCCGCCACACTTATCTAGAGTGAATGTGGTAATACTGTAAGTTTGATCCTGGCCTACCCACGTCTTAAATGCAACTGGGGAACATTTATGCTTTAAACCGGATTTGGAACATATTGCCAATTGTAATGCTAAGCAAAATGACAAGCATCCATAGTCCTCACATATAACATTTGTTTGCTTAAGTTCAGCTAATGTTGGTGTCAGCCTTGGCTTGAAGAGTCTTAGAAAACCAAAGAAAGATGTAATCTCACCGACATTCCAGAAAATCTGCCCAACTTGGCCTGTACAAATAGACTGCAGTTTGCACACACGCTCACCTCAAAAGGTACTGAGGCTCCAGTGCAACTCCACATGGAACAGGATGTTTAGCACCACTACCCATGTTACAAAGGTAGACAATATTTAATAAGGAAAATAATATTAAAAGTGTTCACTCTAAAGTAGTATGTATAGCCAGAAATAAAATGAAAACAGTCCATGTGAACAGAAAATGTGGAGAAGTAAACGTCTAGGGTCAAACCTTAGAAGGCATAAGCCAACAGACTCTACATCCTTTTTTGCAAGTGCGACTTTCCAGACAATAAAAAATGTTAAACTGGTGTAAGAATTAACACACAGGTTTATTACATAAACGCATCCACTGGATCATTTGACACTCTTTTTTCCCCCCTTTGCTAATGAAAACCCTCAAGTCTAATTATGTACAAGGTACCTATGATGAAGAGGTACAGTATGTCCTTGCAGCTAAACCACATCTGCTCACTCAGTCCTTTCAAACTTGCCCAGTGTAAATTTCTTCACTTGCCAAGCTTCCAGTTTTATAACTATTTTTAGCGCTGTACTGAAAACCCAAGAATTGTGTTTTCTACTGGATGGCACTGTTGGGTGGTCTATTTCCTGGCTCAGGTACACTGTCTTGCATGGAGGGGTGTTTCTAGCCTTTTTAAGATATTAAGCAGTAGGGGACTGCTGCCTGTTCACATTATCACTCATAACATTTCCAATAGAATATAACTGGGACCCAGAAAGTTAGCCTCAAATTGGGGGGGCTTCTCCAGGATTCACTTATAAGGAGAGAGGAGAATATAATGAAGCTGAAGTGGCAGGAGCCACTGTGAAACCTCATCACAGGCAGAAGCCCGATTGGTCACAACAGACGACTGGCTAAGATGGCTGTACCCTGCACTCTAAATCTAGCGGCTACAAGTTAGGGTGCAAAATGCAGCCTAGATAGGTTATTCAAGGGAAGGGAGAGTACAGTGAAGCTAAAATTGACAGAGCCTGCTTCAAAAGGAAGAGACCTTCACAGGGAGAAGCCCAAGTAATCACTAGAGAGGAGGGAGCTGTGCTTTGGCATTGCCCAGGTGAATGTCTCACTGGTGACAAGGGACATTACTATCTAGGGATGGTTCCATCCTTACAGCTGGCATGGGATCTAGCAGCCTTGTGTCTTCTACAGGCTGTGTATACAGACAGCAAGATAAAACATAACAGTTAGTAAAACAGAAATTCTAAAATTCCTTTTCAGATTCACAAGTCAATGTTTTTCTTTTTGATGGCACACATCACGGATCTGGGCTGATTTTTGTCTTCTAAAATAGCATCTTGTCAAGTAGAAGCTAACAAGTGATGTAAAGTCAGTGACCACCTCTGCCATGGCAGATATTTAGAATGACAGCTGCAGCATTTACAGGGAAGGTACAAGAAATATCCATGTGTGCACTCAGAGTGACACTTTAAGTAACACCACCTTTGTACACATTGTTAGTCTGGCCTACAGCCATTGCTCCATTTTCTCACCCTGCTTTATTCATTTCTGGTAGTCTGATCTATAAAATGGCAGCACAAATCTAGCTGTTAATTTCCCCTTTGATACCTGAAAACGCATCCACATCAGCCTCTAACCTCATCCACACCTGCAACCATCACTGAGACAGATGTGAAATTGGACACCTGTTACCTACCTGATAATAACAGCCAATCAAAATCAAGTCCCATTCACCTCAAACAGATATGGTGGAGAAAAGTTCAAAGTCTTCATCTGAATACTGAGAAAAACAGGGAAGGAGAGGCAGAGATAAAAAAAAAAAAAAAAACTGGTGTGACAATGTGTTCAACATCACACACACTGTAAACAACCCTCTGAACACATTGTTCTGAAGTAACTAATGCTCAACTAACACTGCCAGAGGGGGACACTAAACACAAGACCTGTTTGTTCAAAGCTTTCGTCATGTAACTCTCACACATGTTTACCTTGTGTCAGCTGTACTCCTCCAGTGCTTTTGAGAAGCTGTCAGGGAGAGTTGATGGGGCCAAAAATGGAAAGTCTAGACTAAAGATGTCAATTTGTGTCCCTTTTAAGCCTTTCCCATTTGGTGCTGGAAGAGCTCTTTGTCCATATTCAGTCTGTTATGATGGAGCTGGAAAATAAATAAAATTACCAAATCCACCAATCCAATCCAAAGGCCATCCCCCACACCTCACATTTTATCATGAAATGGGCAGGTCTTAAGTGATACAGAAAGAACGCAACACTTTCAATAATGTCTTACCCAGTAACAAAGTCTCTTATAAAGTAATATGCATCAGCTTGTAGAGTGACCCACCATTGTTTTGAGATTGTGGCGGTTAAAGATATGAAAGAAAGCATCATAGCTGCTGTGTCAATCATTGCTGGGGATATCCTACAAAAGGTCTGGGATGAATTAGAATACAGGACTGTGGTGTGACATGAGGGGTGCATACAGAGGTTGTTTTATAAAATTAGGAACACAGAGTTTCTTTACAGAGTGGTTTACACTTCATGTTCATAGTATACTCCATGAGTAAATCATATTTGAAAGCTTTAACTTCATTTTGAATCAGCATGTGTGTGTGAGAGAGAAAGAAAGGGAGAGCTGGAAAAGCACTGTCCATGGCTGCCTCCTACCATGACAGGCTGTGGCTTTTCTCTACCCTAGCCATGAGAATATTATCACTACTAGGCAGAGTTCCACTACTGATACTAAACTATGATGCTTCGCACTACTGACTCGTTGAACTTGCCAAAGCTTCAACTGTGAAAATAAGAAAACCGTTGAAACAGGATTTGCACGTTGCTTTGGCTAAAAGCATTCTGTGAATAAACAAAATGAAAGTCATAGTAATAATGACATAATAATGACCAATACAAGTGAAAGGGTCTGATACAGACTGGCTCTGAGCCGAGATCAATAGTGACAAAGATTAGATGACAAGCACCTCTGGATATGACATACATTTGACAGTTCATATCCAAGAAGAAATACCGGAATTACAGGGCATTCAAGGTTAACACACCACCTCCAACCAGGCGCAATTTATAGAGAGCCTCACAGATCATGTTTCCTGTTTGCACCACTTCTCCATGCCTACAAAGATTCTTACTGGTTTACTCCTGTGTCACAAGTAGGATTGCATGGTATACCAGTACTGACAAAGTAAACGAAAATCATTTTATACATACATACACACACACACACATATACACATATTGTACAGTACCAGAAGTAAACAGTAGGGTTAAGACACCCTGTTCTCAGCACAAGACACCATGGGGGAGTAGGTCCAACGCCAATCCCAAGGATGTGCAAACTCAGCACAGGATTTAGGAGTCCTTCCATTATAGGGTCCAGCTCTACATGAGCCTGTAAATGAATATAAGAATTCACAAGGGGGAAAAAAGCTGAAAAAAAAATAGAGGTTTAAACTTTAACTTAGTCTTAACAACAAGACATACTGCAAATTCAAATAGCTAATGCAGTTTTCTAATTGTGTTTAGTTCAATGCTAAGACCAGGCATCAGGAACAGGAGCAATCTGTAGATGGGATCCCAATCCATTGCACATGGGCAAATGCCAGTACAAATACAGGTTCCCAAAACCATTGTGATACCGCAATTATAAAATACATAGGAAAAAACATCCCATAAGCAGATTTTTTTAAAGTTTGCCCAATCTGATTGTGCACTGCTCCCTTTCCCCTCCATGTGTCTGCTGCCGCTAGCATAATGGCTTTGTTCTTCACGCATTTTGGCCAGAGCCATTATCTGCAGTGCTAAATTTTGCTTAGCCCAGAGGGACCATTGCTTGCCGAGCTCTGGACCACGTGAATGTTTTTCCAAGTGTGACCATGTCCCCATCATCATCATGCTCATATTAAAGCCTTACAATGTTACGCAGCCTCATTTTTTTCAAGTCACTCGGAGGTTCTGAACACATTTGATGGATCACCCAAGTCATCCCTTTCACCCTTTTGCAGTGGGCCTTGAAGGACACACTACAGTGTTTTCCGAGCCTCTTAAAACAGCTGGCACTTCTAAAATGCAAACCTCTTTGTTTTAGTGTTGCATTAAACAAGCAAGAGGCAGTGGGTGTTGCTACATGAGCCCTAGCAAGCTGGGGGGGGGCTGGGGTAGGGGGTAGTTTGGGAGGAGAATATGTGGGGTCGTGGGGGGGGAGGTGATCGGCAAACATCCTGCCTGGCGGGGATCAACAGCTGTCAGCCCTTTTCTTCTTTGTGTCTAAACGGGACAGTGCAAGGGGTCAACATCTAATTTAGAAGAGGGCAGATGCTGGCTTTCAGAAAACATGTGACCGTGACAGAAAAACATTCAGTGAAAATGGTGTAGTGAAGCTCAAACATACAAAATATTTGAATGTAGAAATGTAGGGCAGCATTGGGTGCAAAGCAGGACATGGCAATGGGCCATCACTGGAACATATGATACATTAATATGTGTTTATTTATTTAGCAGAGCATCACAAAGTGTTAGTACAGTTGTTTTTACGTTTCTACACTTTTCTGGGCTGGAGTATTAAGGATGGTGAGAGGTGAAGTATCATCTTTGCTACTCATTGGTGGTCACTCGAAGATGAGGAGTGTCCCCCCCCCCCATCATAATTTCTTAGACTAGCCCTCAAGCTAACACCATTGGGAATGTGGTGGAAAATTATTCCAAGTGAAAACAGACTCCACAAATCTAAATTCCCACCCTTCCAATTTTTTTCCATCTATTTGAGAGATGGTTATTATGTAGAGGAGGTGCCAAAGTAAATGGACTTTGTGGATCGGATTGTTTGGTCAAGTTATGTTTTGAGCCTCTCTCCGGACATCACAGGTTCTGTGAACTTGGGTCTGCCAAGAGTAAAGAAATGCTTTAGAAGATGAGAGTGGGGCATTCATTGGAGGCAATGAATCTTCATAACCAAGTCCACAAAGCTGGCTGTTACACTTGGTGGAGATCATCTTGGCCTGACTGAAGACACAAAGTGTTTGGCAGATCCAGTCAATACTGATATTACAAGTTGCCTTGTGAAAAAGCAAGTGTTTACAAGTTAATCTCAGGCAGGTTAAGTGATTTGCTCAAGGTCACATAATACAGTACAGGAAAATTCTTAGCATCATGTTCAACCAATGAGCAGCATATTGCCACCTTGTAACACCATGTTAAACTAGAGTGTATTAAAATAAAGTGAATCAAGGAGGATTTCACAAAATTGTCTAGAGACAGTACTAATTGTAACTTTCATAAAACAGCAGGCTTTATTATTATGCAGCTAGACACAGAAATTTGCCACGATTTCAGCTTTTCTTAAGAAAATGTTTTTCAAAAATCCAACAGTGTAATTTCTAGAAAGTGATTTTTGCCTATTCTGGCAAGTGGCTTCCAACTAGCCATGAAACTGAAACCTACACAATCCAAGTCATCTCTAAAGAATATATTAGTTGTCCCAATGCTGAAGCAGAGTCCTAGGCTCTGGTAACAGTGAAGTCATTTGCATGCTGACACTCAAGTACATTTTTTTCATTTTTTTTGAATAACCTCCTAAATCTGCTAAATATTCTATCTTCTTGTCATGTAGAAAGCAATAATCAGCAGAACACTGTGGAATGTAGTTGGCAGCAAAGATTTGCCTGATCACACCTGGACTGAGCCCTGTTCACGTGTTTAACAGATTTGGTTTCTGTTCGTTTACAGCCATCTTGTTATGCGGCAGACTCAAGCCAGTAGAACACCAAGTTTGTGCACTAGTGTCAGAACAGGATTATCCAGGAGTTGCCCCACTTAATGGAGTCCCAAGACTTTAGATAACTGGTAGCCACAAACACTTTGTTGATTAGTGTCATGGAATAGTCAGAAAAGACAGTAGCACTAGAGCAAATTTCCATGGCATGGAGGAGCAAGCATATCAGTATGTATATGCAGAGACTTCGCAAGAAGTTGAACTCTGGGAACTGCGACTGTAGATCCCCATTCTGATGTGCTGCCAACCCATTGAAACAGTGACAATGTTGCAAACCACAAGCATGGCTGGTCATTTTGAAATTCCACAAGAGGAACTCAAGCAGGTTAGAACAGTGGGACAGGTCACAAAGTGCTGAAGATGTCATTGCTTAAAGGATGGCGGAAATTGCTTGGTCCAGTGATTTTCTTCATATATGTGTTTGAGGAACAGATGGGAAGCCTGTACAAAAAAAAAAAACACAATACCATCTAGTTAATTATTATGAAGTTTAATTGCAGCCCTTCTCTCAAATTCACTTATGCACAATTAGACATGGAGATAATCATCTCACATGCCATTTGTGACTCAATTTCTAAGTTGCATTTGTACTTCCATTAGAACCACTAGGTTATTTCTGTGTTGGGTAATGGCACTGTAAACATGCTGATGGACAGAAACAAATGACTCTCTAAAGCAGCATCTTGAGTGCTGCTAAGAGCCATTAGAGCAGTGAGGCTTGCTAATAGATCGACAAGAAGCCGACTCCTAGCCTGCACCACACATGCGGTACAGAAACTGCGTGCAGCTTCACACCCGACTGCTTTTCCAAAGCACACTGACCTTTACCCCAGTGACTTTACAAATTACATACTGCGGAAAGTCGACGTACACATTTTGTTTATTAGGCCCAGTATAATTTTAATTTAGGTTTAATGCAAACAATAATGTAAAAGTATAGCAGATAAAAAAAAAAATCAAAGTAAAATTGTGATTGCCATACTTTGCATCAAATCTAAATTAAAAATTCTACAGGACAGAACTAGCAGAAATAATTTTTTGTTAGTTTCCATTCAAAATGAATTAGATACACAAGAGCCAGAATCATACTGTATATCTTCAAAAGTAAAGTGCATAATCATGGTTATCAGGAACAACTAATAGACAAAAGTGTTAACAAAAATGTCTGATTGGACACCGATGAACAGGAAATAAAAGACCAACGGAAGCAAGCACATACTGAATAGACAGGTATGTCTTGAGACAATCTGTCAACTTAAAGCAAGTACAGGATTTATGTAGGGAACAGAGAAAGCTATCAGAAGCAAAATGTCTGACAAAATATGCTTAATACAGTGTGCAGTGGCCCAATCTCCATGAATTATTATCTAGTGAAGCCGATGTGCTTAGCAGAAAAGCACAAGCAGCAAGCTGCAGATAGGATATCAATATGTACTTGCATTTATAAAAGACAGCCTTCTGTAAAAGACCCTCGTCATTAGCACTATTACATAAGCTTTCCACCCCCCCCGGAGTTGCAAAACAGGCTCACAATTATTTATGTTGCCAGAGTCTCCCCACACATGCATGTAATTTCAGTCGGGTGACAAATATCACAAAAACAACAAGTCATAGGCTATTTAAGGCTGGCATCTTTCAGCGCTCTACTTTATTAAGTTTCTCTTTTCAAATATATAATTTCTGAATGGATAATAATTAATAATAAATCTTTACATTTATATAGCACTTTCCCCACTAAAAGCATTTACATAGAGTGTGGAGAGCCACTTCAACCACCTCTAATGTATGGCATCCACCTGAATAAAGTGATGGCAGCCATTTTGTGCCATTGCACTCACCACACATTAGCTGTTAGGTGGTGAAGGGGTGAGAGATAGTGAGCCAATTAGAGACAGGATAATTAAGGGGCAAGTATGACAAGGCCCAGGGATCTCTTATGGCCACAGAGAGTCAGAAATTAGATTTTACATCTCATCCAAAGGGCAATTATACAAGATCCTTCTGGGTGTGATAAACAAACCATCACCCACCTCCACATGATGGGCACAGAGCAGCCATCTGGAAATCAAGTTGGAAATATAAAGTTGCACCTCAACATAATCCTTAAGTAGACCAACACTGAAATGTACTTTTTCAGCTATGAAAATCAACAAGGAGTTGAGAACACTGAAACACAAAAGCACTACATTCTAGTCAGTTATTAACTCAGTAAGCTAACTGTAATATAGCACAGCAAAGTCAGACAATCAACCAGTTTTCTTGTGGCTTAATATTGTAAAATGACACATAGAAAGCAGCATTGTTTTAAGTTTACAGTAACTACAGATAGAAAATTGTTGGGGTGACTCCATTTAGTAGCACAGCTTGTTTTTCTAAGGACATTTCCTAATTTTACCATTCAAGCTAAAAGATTTAATGTAAAATACATTTCAGTTTTACTCTTCACAATGACAAGCATTTAAAAGGTGATACTAAACAAAATAGCTCTTTGTTCACTGCAGCAACAAAACAAAAAAAAAAAAAAAAAAAAGTTAGACATTGAACCTCCTATCAGCAACTATACAAGTTTAATGCAGGCTCAATTTCAGTCTTGCATCTGTGAATCAATATTTGCACAGTTCACCTTATCGCAGCTTTTCTATAAATCGACAGATAGGCCCCAGTATGTTTTCAGGTTCATCTCCAGCTTGTTTTCCCATACAAATTTTGCTCTACCAAGTCCAAGTGCAGTAAGATGATACACTTATGAACGGTTTACAATAGAAACTTGTTAAAATGAGCGATCAGTATTTGATTAAAACAGACACATCAGTCATTTTTACATCATAAAAAGAACATACCACTACAGTGATTATGCTTGAAATCTTAAGTACAGAAATAGAAGTTAAGTCATTTTTTAAAAATCTACAATGTAAAGACAGACCTGTTGGTTAAATCTGATAGAGAAGCAGGATGCCTTTTTGAGCAAGTACTCTTTGCGTTTCTTCCATTTCCTGCTGCAGCTTCAGAATGGTGTGTGCCTCAGCAAGCTTGACACCCTGGTCTTCCTGCAGCACACGCTCACTGTGGAGCACAACAGTGGACTTCACAAGAAGAGCATTTAGGGCAGTTCTCATGTGTGGACAACACAGAGCTCTTAGCTGGTATGAAGGTGCCACACACTCTGCAATACAAGATGAAGCGTCAGCCATTAACTATATTTAACATACATTTAAAAGATGTGCAGTTTAAACAAAATGAATCTGAAAATGGACATGGATGTGTGGAACTTGAGTGTTTGTGTATCATCATTGTAATGAGCATACAGTTGGTTAACAGCCCCTCCATGAAAAGCAGGTATATGAATTAACACACAGACAGACAGATCCTAGACTGAAAAGGGCTCTCACTACAAATAAGCAGCCACTGAAACCTGAAAAGACTAACTAATAGTCCTCTAGAGCACCTGGACAGATCAAATTATGTGCGTTCACTCATAAAAACGTCTTTTTCTAATTTTTGTAGATGTTTTTTTGACCCACCCCCCAAATGCCAACATATTACAATTTATATTGCCTTGGAGTGCAGGCAACCTTTTAGAGGCAAATAAGCACAATTATCGAACCTCATAAGAGAAGCCAGTTTCTGCACATTATATTAAAACACACACACACACACACACACAGTGTACAGAGTAGCCCCACTGTTACCAACATTTGTGTTCTAACTGAAAATTATAAACTTTTTTGGTACAACAAAATGTAATAAAGATGATGGTCCAACAAAGTATTATGGGAAATTAAAAAAATGTAAACCACATATTAAAATGTCTAAGAGCTAAATTGAGTAATTGTTTTAAAACTGGATTTTTTTTTATGTACTTTTCTTTTTTGATACATGTGACTATGGTCCATAAAATTATGCTTTAACCACCTTTAAAAAAAAAAAATCTGATTTTGCTGCAAAATCCAGAAAATTGTTCCTGCTAAGGAGTTATGGGTGAATACGTTTTACTGCCACTGTATGCTCACACATCCCCAGACAGTCTCATTTACCATTTAGTAACTTGACCTTAAAGTTCAAGTGTCTGCCTTACAGCAATACAAATAAAAAAAATACACACTGTATAAAACATCAAGTACTAGTGTGTTTACTTAGGTAACAAACGGAGCTGCCAGAAGGCTGCATGTCAGAATAAGTCACAAAACTGAAAATGTGACTTCTGCACCACTTCTTACACCAGGAGTAAAGAAGTTATGGACTTTTATAGTCCTGGCAGGAGTTTAGATTGTATAGAGGTTATCACAAGAGGAGAAGGAAATTGTGGCATTTATTGCAGCACAAGGCAATGAACATTTGTGTATAAAAAAAAAAAAAAAAAAAAAAAAAAAACACGTTGAGATACAGTAGTGGCCAAAAGTCTTGGCAGTGACACAAATTTTGTGTTCTGCAAGCTTTGCTGCTTTAGCACATTGATTTTTTTTTTTTTAAATTGTGTTCCTACGGTATACTGAAGAATAATTATAAACATAAGTTTCAAAGGCTTTTATTGCAATTTGCTCTGGCATGCTAGATATCAGCTTCTGGGCCAAATCCTGTCTGATGGTGATCCATTCTTGCCTTTTAAGTGCTTGGAGTGGATCACAATTTGTGGGCTTCTGCTTGTCCACCCACTTTTTGAGAATTGACCACACATTCTCAATGGGATTAAGATCTGGGAGTTTCCTGGCCACAGGTCCAAACTTTGAATGCAATGAACTCCAAGCCACTTCATTATCACTTTTGCCTTGTGACCTTTGTGCTCCATCATGCTGGAAAATACACAGATCATCACCCAATTGAGCCTAGGTTGTTGGAAGAAGTTGTTCTTGGAGGACGTTTTGATACCTTTATTTATGGCAGCATTCTTGGGCAAAACTGTGAGTGGGCCCACTCCCTTGGATGTGAAGTAACCCCACACATGGAAGGCCGAGATGTTTCACTGTTGGCACGACATTGGACTCATTGTAGCATTCACCTTTTCCTTCTCCAGACAATTGATCTTCTAGATGTTCCAAACCATCAGAAGGAGGAATCATCCGAAAAAACTTTGCACCAGTGTTCTGCTGTGCAATCCTTGTACTTCTTGCATAATTTCAGTCTGTCCTTGATGTTGCTGCCCATCTTGAAAGAAGTTCATTGTCCAAAAGTCTTTGCCTCACTCACACCCACCTGCTGCCAGAACTGAGCAAGCACGGATGGCAACACGATTCTGTAGCTGACTCCTCAGGTGGAGACGGGCCTGGCGCTTGCTTGACATTTTTTTGCCAGGGCCAAAATAAGTGAAAATGGGTGATAAAGTTAACTTTTTATGCTAATAAAGCTCTTTGCAACAAATTAATATGCAGCTGATCACTTTGCACAATAATACAAAAACACTGAATTGCCACCACAAAAACTGAAGCCACAAATTTTGCAAAACATTTGTGTCATTGACAATACATTTGGCCACTACTGTACAATTGGTTATATTTCCTTTTACTTTTCAAATTGGGACACAAGCAGGTGAAGTGAACTGCTTATGGGTCATGCAGTGTCAGTAGCTAGATTTGAACCCACACCCTCAGGGTTTAACATCTAAAGCCTTAACCACTATGCCACAGTGATAATTATATATATATATATACACACACACACACACACACACACACACACACACACACACACACACACACACACACACACACACACACACACTTGAATGCACATATATACACATGCATATAAACATACAAACTATTTTTTTTTCAGACTCACATATTGTTGAAAGAAATGCTTTATATGGGTAATTTAGATATCAAGACAAGGGCGGTTTTTGTTGATGTGTGTTTGCTCATCTCAAGGTGTAATATGTCACATCTCCCCTGCTGCTTCCCAATTCATTTGTAGATGCATCAGACTCATGAAATATGGCACCTTGTCCTTGGGCCTAAAACTTGTCAAGCAGGTTACAAAATGGATGGACATGAAGTCATAATTAATCAGATCCTACACATAATGGGGTATGCTGCACCTGCTTGCCAAATCAAGACCGGAATAAACACAAACAAGAAAACAACGTAGACAGAGTAGCAGACTCGGTCAGTTCTACTTCACACTGATACTGTAACACCATTGCATTCACAAAACTTTGAATATGTAGTAATAGGGTTATAATTGGCAGATGCTTTCTTTGTGCTTTAATTGCAATTTAAGATGCCTCCAAAAATAGCCTAACTGCTGTCAATTCAGATTTCCTTATGCTCTTAGAATGGGGGAAGCTCTACTTATTCTGCCAAGGGTATTTCAGTAAAAATAAAGTAACTAAATCCATAGCACTTATATTTCCTGGAAATGTATGATTAATAGCAGGAGCGCATGAAGATATGCCAGTGATGAAATGGAGATGTGCCTTTACCTTGGGTGAACCAGTGCCTGGTGTACTCCATGTCATTCAAGATGACTACTTTGTTGGTGGTCACCCAGTCCTTCAAATACTCTCGTAGCTGTGAATTAGTAGCCATTTTCTCAGAAAGTCGGCAAATGTAAGGCAGGAGCATCTTAGAAATTACAGCAGGTTCTGCAAACACGTTGGTTTCATCCTGTTCATAAAGGGTGATTGATCTGTTGGGGATATTGGAAGGATGATTACAAACCATGGCACTTCTGTAAACAATTGGGAGATCAAAGTTCTAAGGCAACAATCAAACAGATACCCCAGCTGGTCAATCGATCTCATTAGGGGAAAGATGGGTTTAGTTTAGTCTTTTAACAAAAAACACCAAGGAGAGTTTGTTCATAATGAACTACAGGTTTAAGTAACAAGATGCTTGTGGTTCAGCTCAAACCAATCCCTGACGGATTTGGGCAGCCTGGACTGATGCAATTCAAATCTCTAGGTGTTTCTATAACACAAGATTTGCAGCAACTTGAACAGAGAACTCAAATGACAAACACTAACATGAAATCTCTCAGCCTGTATAGCATATAGAGAACAGAGTTCAATGTCACAGTATAAGAAGTTTAATTCAGAATATAAGGTCCTCAAGGAAGGGACATCACTAAGAACCTCAAATATTTTTTTCCTTCCAAGATTGCCGCTACATGTACTACGTAAACCAGACAGGACTGCAGAGCCGCAGCCTTCTCGAGTGAAGTGAGAAGTAATCTGTTGACTAAAGAGTCAGTGGCCCGTTGTCTTGTTTACAATTGTCCGAATGTGTCCAGGGCAACATTCAACCTGTGAACATTAGGATCTAGCTCCAGCCTCACTGCGCCACATGTCTTGGGCCTGCACCAAATTAACATCATTTTGGACAAAAATCTTTGAATACCTATCAGACAGCCTTGGTGTCACAATCCGTCCTAATCCACTAACAGCTGTGTTTGGTGGACTCCCAGATGGGGTTAAAGTGGAAGAGGACCAACAAACTAATTCTGTTTATCTCGCTACTAGCACATAGACTTGTCTTGCTCAACTGGAAGAATTCCACACCACCTCTTAAGTCAGCAGATAAACGATGTCCCATACTATTTGAAAAAAATCTAATTTTCACTTAAATAATCTGTTCAAAACTTTAAAAGATGACCGGATCTAATCAATAACATTTTAGAATATCAGGGAAAATGATACTCTTCTTTTCTTGCTGCTTTTAAAAATTTGCTGTGGTTGTTGGCCCTCTTCTTTCTCTTTGATAAGGGTTAAATTTTGCTTTGGTAAGCTTGACTTGATTATATGTAAATGTTATTTGCTTCAATAAAATCAAATAAAAAAAAGCTTAACACTAGGCTTTTATCACCAAGTACTTATTTGACACAAACTCTGTACATACTAAGTGGACAGAATACACACAGTGTGCCAACTTATAAAATGAACCCCATTCAAGCTTTTATTACTGTAATCATTAACAGCAAAAAAGTAACAAGGTGTCTGCAGTTCATAGTTGATACATTGTTAGCCCTGTATTTCAAATTATGAAAGAAAAAACTTGTTGAGTGTGATAATTCAAATGACTGAGACAACGAGATCAATATAACGAGACAAAACACAACATACTCACTCAGGCCCCTCCAAGTCTTGAAATATACGCTTCAGGTCAACTTGGGGAAGGTGTGATAACAGCATGTCTAATGTCCCACGGTTTTCCCAAAATTCATCAAGAAGATAATCCAAGAGGTACAGCAGAGCTTTGTTGGCCTGAACAGGAAGACAGCTGCAGATACCCCTTAGGTTCCATCTCTCCCAGGTCAAACTGGAGACAAACTCTGCAGCTTCTGCTCTAACACGTGCATCTTCATCTTGTAACATGAGAATACTGGCATTTATTAACCTTTCCAAATTAGAAACAAAAATATGCATCACATTTGAGCATTAAAAGAAGTATTAGTATGCTCTGATGAATAAGGGCCTTGGCTGGAGAACAAAAAGCCACGGCTAAAGATATCAAAAAGCCCAAAACATGATAATGTGGTACAAGTGATAAAATATATTGAAGTATTCTGCTTTTTAAAAACTCAAAAAAAAGTGGAGATATAAAATATGAT
Source organism: Erpetoichthys calabaricus (assembly GCF_900747795.2). Taxonomy (NCBI): domain Eukaryota; kingdom Metazoa; phylum Chordata; class Cladistia; order Polypteriformes; family Polypteridae; genus Erpetoichthys; species Erpetoichthys calabaricus. Next base: position 14,584,582 of record NC_041411.2, on the reverse strand, counting down.
ATTTACAGCTGTGTAATAGTAACAAGAGTGATAGCACAGGTTTGATAGTCCACAACATCCTTAATTGATCATTTAGGCAAAGTTTCATTCTTTCTGTACATTTATGTAGCATTTTCTCCCTACTCAAAGTGCTTCAGAAGGTAGGGGGCCGCATCAACCATCACTAACATGTAGCATCCAGCTGGATGACGCAACAGCAGTGATTTTTGTGCCTATACACTCGCCACACCTTAGCTCATTAGGTGGTGAGAGAGCCAATTACAGATGGGATAACTAAGGGGCCAGAATGACTAGGCCATGGAGGTCAATTTGCAAAAGGGGAGTATATGGCTACCATTGGATACTTTCTCCCAAGCAGTTGTTTGCAGAAGGTCTATAGCATTCATGAAAATTTCATGCTCAAAAGACCACACTGCTGTCAGCATAGCAAATGAGATAGAAATAAGCCTGAGCAAGTGGGTATGGAGACAGAGACAAACCCCCATTGTTGTGGTAACAGATAATGCAGCCACAGTGAAGGCAGCTAACCCAACCTGCTTCATCCACACATTACAGTTTGCACTAGATGAGACCACTATGTCTGTTCCAATGGTTTTTCTCTGAAACAGTAAAATCATAAAATATTACATCTCATATCAATCACTATTCACTATAAAATGAAAATAGTGTGTAAGGTTAAATAGAAAGATGGAAAGCCATTAATGATTAGAGTTCTAAACTTGCAACCATGACTGGAAAGATTAAGACCTTGGGGTCTGAGAAGTTACAGTTCCCAAAAGACTGGTCAGAATACTCTTGTTGACGCCCCTGTAGAATCCAATGAAAATGGATGGAGGAAGGTTTACTTTCCTTTGTCTCTGAAGGAGATGGAGATGCTGCCAGGTGTACAACAAAGAATTTGGTGCTCTTGACCATTTCCACCACAGCGGCCTCGATGTACAGTGGGGTGTGGACAGCAGGGGCCCCTCTGAAGTTATCTATTTCATCATGTCCACGTTAAGAGACAGATTGTTGCACTTGGACCAGAACGGCAATCGTGGTATCTCCACTCTGTAAGCCGATTCACCCCCTTTGCTGACAGCAAAGTTAAAAATGGTGTTATAGCTGCATGCAGCTGTACAGTCAAGAGTCAGCAGAGTAAGCAGAAGAGGGCTGAGGACACAGCCCTTGAGGGCGCAAGTACTCTGTGCGATGGTACAGGAGATGGTATTTCTGACGCAGATTCTGTGGGGGTCACCTTATCAGGAAGTGAAGAATTCAGTTGCAAAGGCAAGTGTTGTAGCCTAGCAGACTAAACTTCCCTATGAACTCCTGAGGGATGATGGTGTTAAGTGCTGAACTGAAGTCCATGAACTGCATTAAGCACAAGTGTGTCTTTGTCCAGATGGGACCGGCTCAGATAAAATATGGTATCCTGTTTGGAACGATTTGGGCAACAGACACTAGAGAAAGCCATGTGATGATGGAAATGTGGCTTTCCGGTGGCATAAGACTAGCTTCTCAAAGCACTTCATGATAACCAGGGTGAGTGCTACAGGGCGATAGACATTGAGGCAAGAAGCAGAGGACTTCTTCGGCACAGGTGTGATGATGGTGGTTTTGTAGCCACAATCCTCCTAACTCTCAATTTAATATCACAACAGTTTTCTTCTGTTGATATTTTACACAATTGAAAAATTTCATTTTAAAATTACAAGTATACAGTATTTGCATTTCAGTGTCATGGTACTCAGGTTTGGGTATTTGTTTTGTATAATTAACGTTGCATTAACAGCCTGTTCCAGTAACTGCTAAACTGCAGAGGTTTTGCCTTAATATCATGGGCTGTGAAAAATAATTAAAATATAAAACTGACCGGACGCAGAACAATCTAAATATCAAAGCCTGCAGATTAATTTACAAGGCCAATAACATGATCAATTTGTACATGAGGACAGCGTTAAGTCTCCTACTGGGGGTGTCTTGGATTCTTGTGTTGGCCCCAAGCTAATCAATAATCTCTGAGCATCCCACAGAACAAAAGCAATACTCACCGCTTTCCAAGCCCTGTCTGCCGCACATATTGAAAATGAAGGCACCACAATGCAATTACACAATCAACTCTGCTTCCATGGCAATGCTGACAGAAAACACGATTATCTAAAACGGACTTCTAACTGCCTACGCAAGGATTAAATAACACTAAGGATTTTTTAACACTGGAATTTAAAAAAAAAAAAAAAAACTGTCAAATTATTCTTTGAACACAATGTTTATAGCAAAATGAACAACCAATTTAAATTAATCATCAATGTAAGTAGTACCTTTCATTCAATACACATCCATAGATCATATAGTGGCTTACTGAATGGTACAGTAAACTAATATTTTTTTTTTTTCATAAAGGAATCAGAAAAGGAGAATAATTGATTTAAATAGAATGCTAAAACTGGAATCCGTTACTTTCAGTTCCAGTGAACTATATAGCATCCAAAAGGAAGACGCTGCTCCAGTGATTTAGCTTAAAGATGGATGCATTTAGCAACTAGACTGCTATTTGAGAATAAAATTATCCAGTCTTCCTTTATATTCATGTGCCAACAGGATTATAAAACTATCTCCATTTTTAGATAGCATAGTAAGCTGCATTACAGACTGGCAAAAGTGGTTTAATTCATGAATGTTACCTCAAAGCTAGTGTGGCATGGGAGACACAAGTGGTTGAGAAGTGATGCAATAAGGAGACACCAACAAAGCGCAGCGACTTTGCAGCTGAAAATCTTAGGATCTCAAAGGATTGAGGAAGGGCATGCTCCTCCAACACTGAACACCAGCGTTGCAGCAGGCAGTCATCTACACTGAGGATGAAGGGAAATGAAAGAAAGATTAGGAAAAAGGCAGAGGATAAGAGGAAAAATAGATTTACTGGGTCACTGTCACATGTACAGTTAAATGATTAATTGCCTGTAATCCACTACACACAAAGTATGAAACCCAAGACAAATTTTGACCAAAGAAATTCTTTTTATTCCATCAATCCATATCTTGTACCTGTTCAGTTCTTTACGGGGACACTTAAGCTCACCTCAACACTTGCATTCACAAGGCCCACCACTGGGTCATTCCAGTGCTGCCAGTTACCATAATATGCAAGCCTTTGGGTTGTAAAAGAAAACCCAATGGCAGAACTGTAAATCCAGCAAACAGAGACCAGGCTAGAAAATGAAATTGGGTCACTAGATCTGTGTGTGTCAGGAACAATCACATCTGCAAGACACTGGTTTAAATCACACTCTGGGTAAAGGCCTGGACTGTGCGGGTAGTGACATAAGGATATTTTAGAGTTTAGAAAGAGCAAAACTTTTAAAACATCCTCCTTTACTACTTGTGATAGATAATCACTAGTGTGTCATTTACTACACATCCTTCTTGAAGGAAGGTTAACAGTTATGCATGACATCTGAAATATGAGGTTGAGGCCACTATACCAGAAAGTTAAGTAAAGGGATCAAAAAGTAATAGATCATAGAAAAATAAAAATTGTTAAATATATAAATATATATTTCTAAAGTATAATATAGAAAAACCACTACGTATAACAGATAGGCAAAAAAAAAGAATTAAAAGGTCTTTCAAGACTTGAATCCGATCTTCAACATCAGTAACTCCAAACTTGACACTTAAGTCTGTTTTACAAGCAAACTATAATCTCTTGGCTCAAGCATGACACTTAGAGAGTTAACAGAAAAAAGGTTACAACAAAACTAAAGTCACCCTTTACCTTGAGCACTTAATTGAAATTTTCCAAAAACTGGCATTGTTACTGGTCTCCATGACTGCTCTCTTATTTCAAAGCCACACTGCAGAGAGCATCTATGACAAGTAGGAGTAGGCAGCATCATGCTGTCATTCATTGGATTTGTTTTTTGCAAGGAAGTGTGAACACAAAACAAAATTATACAGAGTAAAACAGATGCCATATTTGCCTTTTGTAGTCAATTAATCTGAAATTTGTGTTGCTAGCTGGCCAGACCTTCTATTATCTTCTTGTGTGCATATTCACTTACACTTTCAAGGGTATACTGTATAATTGTTAAGTACTCCTGCCCACTGCTATTCAGCAGGCTGCTCTGACAGAGCACTTCTCCCCCCTGGGAATCAATGCTTTTTCGATCACTCAACCATAATTTCTACTAACTGAACTTGTGGGACTTTTATTCCATATGTGCACATTCTTAGATTCTGAAATACTGCATCACTATGTAATCTTATGTTACATTTTTCTTTTAAATTTGTAGAACCCCATGAGCTGGAATATTAAGTATTGCTTCACATAGTTATTAAATTTTTTCTGTGTTTCAAGTAATTCTGGATGAGATATAGTGCCTTGTACAATGTGATCATTGGTGAAACATAAGTATGTTTCAGTATGCTTCTAAATATTTCAGATGAAGTGGTCTAACTGTGCATCTCTCTCTTACTATTATGCAATTTTCAAATACATAAAGGATGCAGATACACTTGTATCATACTGTTTTATTCTTTTACATTTGCGAAAGCCTCCTTTCACGTGGAAAGACTACATAACAAAAATAACCCGAATAGAAAAAAGTCAAGGAAAAATTTCCTCCTCTGGCAGCTATTGCCCAAGTTCCTATTTAAAACTAAAACTGACCATAACTGACAAGAAGTGTGTTCTAGTTATGTACCTTTTAAGAATACAGTGAGTACCACGTGCCTTATTAATTGACAAATTAATCTTTATCAGTTAATGCTAGAATGAAGTGAAATCCAGATGACATCGGACATTACAGTTCAAAACTTACCGTCTTAGAAGCAGTAAGCTGGAAGCACATAATGCATGTGCAAGGAGATCCGGGCCAGCCAGTCTGCTCTCTAGCATTGAGATCAACGTTTCAGCACAGTCAGAAAGTTCATGATCAGTGGACTTGTGCACGGAAGAGTCACTGCTAACACCAACATCCTCCATTTCACCAACCACAGTCACAAATGCCTCCAAATATGCTTTCAGAAATGCGACATCTTTCTGCATCGCCACTGCATTCTTTAGGAATTTCTAAACACAGCAAGTCGTATCTTAATATCATGGTTTTCATGTTTGAGCTAAAGCAATTTCTCACAAAATGACACTCTGTACACAAAGCTTCAAAAGAACTCCAAAGATCATAACATTCAAGTTTACTTAGAATCACATTGGAAGGCTTTGGCCAAAAAAATGTAAACAGTAAAATGTGTTTTCCAGTTGTAGGAATCAGCTTATTATCACACAATTGACGGACTTGGATTCTCTGTTCTTACTTTGGGTCAAGAAAAGAAAGTGCAGACTAAAGCAAAGAAGGTAAGAGGGATAGCAGACACACTTATACAAGTTATAATGGTGGAAAATTCATTTACACAATGAAGATTTTAATGGATACAAAGTAGCTCAAACAATATACCATTAAAAAAAGTAAAAAAACTAAAGACATGCAATGTAAATCCGTAACCAACAGTAAACGTCAGATCACATTTGTTTTCTTTTTTTGATTAGTTTATTAGCCTATAATTGTGTAAATGCCTTTAACTGAGCTAGACTGCAGCCCAATGCACCTTAATGCTGTAGTAAAAATGAGAGGTTTATAAATGAAAGTATGGACATTACCAGAGATTTAGGCAACTGGAAAAGGGCATGTGCATCTCTGGAGACTGGCAAACTCAATGGATAAGCCACAGTGAAACCAAAAATAAGTGTGAAGCCTGTGATGATTTTTTGTGCTCTATAAATGTTTAGTGATACTAACACATTAGTTATCAGTTTCTATTACCAGACTGTACAGGAGCACATTTTTTTCTGCTTGGCTGCCCTGCAAAGGACCAGCATACTGCTACATGTGCATCTTAATGAAATAGATTATTTCAGCCAGGAGAAGGAATAATGAGATTGCCTAAACATTTGCCTCTGGAAATGACTTTTGTGGACATTCCAATCCATGGCTGCTGAAAACACAGGCAATGCAATTGCATCCACACACTACAAAATCCTTAACAGTTAACCCGGTTATGGATTTACATGGCCATGTAAATGAAATTATTCAAGGAGAAATCTACCTCTGTTAGTCTGGTTTCTCAGACACCAATAACCCAATTTCTCTAATCAGAGTGACGGTTTACATGGAATTTTAGAAGCCAGATTTCTGTGAATAATTGGGTTATTGAAGCCAATGTAAACATGCTAACTATGCAAGGAGAAATAAACAACAGCTCAACTAATTAAAAAAAAAACTATTTGTTTCAAACATGAAAATCAATTCAGCAAAAGTGAAAATTAGGCAAAAATGTTCAACTTTTTTTTTTAAAATAAATTTAAATAATTAAAAAGTAAAGCAACAAATCCCCATCCTACTACTTATGACTTAAATGCAGCCAAATCTGCTTTAAAAGGCTGTTTATTAGTCTTACCACAACTTAGAAGGCATTCAACAGCAGCTGAAAAAAATCAAGCGGCCGAGTACATTTGTTAAATATGATGTGCTCACCACTTTTTAACCTGAGTAGGCCGTTTGTTAACCATAAATATATTTATAAAAAATATCCGGTCTAGCTCTATCTTAATTGCCATTTCTGTGGATGGTGTTACAGCCCACAATTTCAGCATGGGATGAGAATTAATATTATTTTCCAATTACCTTGCGCTTGCAAGACCCATCAAGACTTTCTTATTCAAATCAGACTTTATTTTCCAATCATTTGCTCCATTGTAGGGTCTCTCAAATCACTAAACCAGGATCTATATTGTATCTAAGCAAACAACTGGCAATGAGTGCATCAACGATGATAGTGAGGTGGAGTGGGCAGAAGAGATTAAAACCAATGGGGTCACTTTAACAGCAATATTAGAAATTATTTCCCTATGAGATTTCAAGATTCAAACAATTATGACAGCAACAACAAAAAATTCAAACTAATCTGTAAATTGGGACAGGCTTGGGCCTACTTATAGCTTCTCCATTGTCTTGCATTGTTGAAGTTTGCAGATATCAAGTTATATCTAAGAAATGACCTCAAGTCTCAGATGGCAGACTGGGTCACTACTGGCGTCACCAGATGGATTTAAATATTTTTATGTACACGCACATATTTTTTTTTTTTTTTCCTTTTTGGTGTTGATTAAAGGCTGATTATCAAGGCTGAGATGAATGGCCTTGTGTGAGGACACAGAGGTAACTTGGTTAATGGTAAATATTGTAGGAGTCTGGTGAATACAGATTGATAAATTATGTTGCCCTGAATGGTCTGTTCTCACAAAGGCAGCGCCTAATCAGACTTAATCCTACATTAAATTGATTGAGACATGCTAGAATGTTACTGTAACACCTTGTTTAGGGATTTAAGAATAATTTTGTCACTCTGTTAAATTAAAAGGTAGTGGTAAACCAATGCAACATGTCCTAAAAGTACTCCTTAGCATCAAAGATAAAAGAGCCCTGTTTGAATTCAAAAAACAGATTTAATAATTGCTTAACATTAATTTATTTCCTGAGCAATACATTAGTACAACAGCCATGTCAATGCAAAAGGGCAGACATTTAAAACAGAACATCACCTTCAAGGTTTCCTGAAGTGCCAGTCCTAGATAAGTGCCTTTCCAAGTTTGCTCCTTTACTATCCAAGCAGCAACAGATAGCCGAATATCAATATCTTTTGAAATCATAAGCTGACAAACATAGTCTGCTATTTTCACATCCCCTGTTCTGATGGCTTCGCTGCAAAGAAACTGAGCAGCAGCTTGTCGAAAAATGGCAGCACCAACCTGAAAAGAGATTGAGAAACCTTGTAGCATATAGTATAGAACCCTTCACAGAAGTGTGACATCATAAGGTGCTTTGCAAAGAAAACAATAGGACAGCTGAAAGCAACAAGAGAAAACAAAAATCATTTCATAAAAGATAAACCGCAAAGAAATACACTAAAAAAAAAAATCTGTGTGACGAAACTAACTAAAATCTCAAAAAAGAGCCTGAGTGTAAACTACAGTACAATCGGGACTTGAACAGGTGAATCAAATTAGAGCTCTAGTTTGTCATGTGCACAGCCATGTTTTTTTAGAAACCCAAGCCTACGATTAGTTATGCTTAAGTTACTGTATATATAGGCTGTGACAGTGTACAGTATATTGGTATTGTATTATTGTCACTGTTCTGAGAATACATGCAAATCAGAATTCACTGCATAAATGTCCACATGACAGTTAAACCTGAACTTGATTTTATTTCAAATCTACAGGTAGAATAACCATAACATTCTAGACATGTAAGGTTTGCTAAAATCCAGCTGTACAATATAATATGACAACAATTAAAGTGGGGAGAGAAAAATTATGAAAAAAATACACCATTGTACCTGCAGCTTGCATGGAGGTGTTAAGAGCTCAGACTGTAATTCTAAGTGCAGCTGCTCAGTGAAGCCTTCTCCACACCATTCTATCAATAAAGCTGCCACTTCAAGGTAAGCAAAACGGTTTAGTGGGCAACGCTGGCTCCGAGTTACCAGCCAAAACTTTAACTCAAACTGAGTCATAAAGTTCAGTATGGCACTGGGATCAAATCTGAAATGGTTATAAAAAGCAAAGAAATGAAAAAAGATGAATAAAAAAAACAGTAATCTCTGCAAATCAAATACTGCACATATCACAGTCTCAAGTTCATACATACTGTACATCTCACCTATTCAATTCCAATACTTTCATTTACGAGTTACACATTATCATCAACACAAACATTTTTTCTCTCACATTCACACACACAAAATTTCCCTCCAAGTTGGGTGTAATTCTATAGTTTCTTCAAGCTGGAGACAGAGGGCAGACTCTTGTCCACTAACCAATATAACCTGGAGCTCAGCCTCACATAAGGATTTCTGCACATACTTGACAAAACCCACAGCAGTGGCATAAGAAGCACACATACACACTAGACCTTGGGAACACTAACCACTTCTTGGTAGATGAAGTGTTTATTGATGACAGAAGGTGTTCTATACAGTCTATGACAATGAAATGGAAAATGCTTTTTGAAACATGGAGCCCTACATCACCAACACGGAAAGAATCTGAACTTATGTAAAATGCTGGAAACAATTAGCTAGACATATTCAACTGTATTATTTCTTAAGCCTAATATTTCAGTCAGTTTTGGCACTGCCCCTGCTCTCCTTCACAGGAAAAACCCTAGGTGACTATGGATCTTCTAATCATGAGCAGCTGGCTAGGTGCAGTACAACTGGAAATTCACTCAACATTTAGAAATGTTTAATGGTTTAATGTCATTGGTCATCTTTTTATTTGTGTTACCTGTTCTGCTCACTCAGATGAAAAGACAAGTTAAGATGCCATTTGATCTCCAATCAGCAGACAGACAGACCAGGGCAGCACAAGAAGATTTTAAATCTTTCTTGATTTTTTTTTTTTTTAAACAAAATTTATCTTCCATTTTAATAGCTGTACCTGCTACTGTATGTCTAAAGCAAAATCTGGGGTGCAAAATAAGCAATGACCCAGTTCAAGACTTTTATAGATGTCCGATTGCTGTTGTGGTAAATCTGGGACCCAGTGATACGTAGCAGCAGAATGGGAAGACACTGAGTTAAAGGTTCAAGCCAACGGAGAAGGCAGTAATTTAGTCAGTAGTGAAAAGCAAAGTCTCTTGTGTGGAATAGCTTGCAGAGGCCTTGCAGAAAGGTTATGCCAAAATATTTGATGACTCAGGAAGAGGAAGTGCAGCGCCATCAAAAGCAAAAGAAAAACAGTCGGCGGAACCTCTAACCTAGGCCAGCAGGTCTTTCTTGTACATAGTGCAAGAAGCTTCTGATAGATCTGATAGCTAAAGAAACAAACTCAACCTAAGATCATGGAGGTGATTGAGAAGCTCCGCTCTGGCAATGCTATGTGGTAGAAGAGATTCAGTCAGAAAAGGCAGTAAGTACTAGATAATATGTTGGCGTGTGTAGTCAACCCCATCTGGAATGCAGAGAAAGAAGATCTGAATTGGTAGGCCATAGCAGAGAGTTTTTCATTTTCAAAACATGTAACCAAAGCAGGTTTTTTGGGGTGCTGGATAAAGAAACTGACAGTCTTCCAAGGAGGAGTAATATTGAATCCAGATTGCCATATAATCCATTAATGGTTTTTCGTAGACGTGGAGCACAGATAGGATATAAAATTGCCACCAAGTTATGGAGAATGCTGTTTGTAGATTTGAGGGTTCAATTTCTGCTGTCTAAGAAAAACAGTCTCCTTTGAGCCTGATTAGTGTGAAACAGCCTACTGGTCCTATCATTAACGCACAACACATCAGTTTATTAAACACAGACTGTCAAAGTACTGGGCTTAGGGTTATTAGGCGATTATTTTGCTTGTAAAGCATGTTGTGAAAGGCACTCTATAAAACAAAAGAAAAGCCATGTGGTTTAATGTCAGATAGTGCAAAAAATGAAATCTTTTCCTACCTGTTCACTTTTAGAGCCTTGTGCAGCAAGGTCTTTGTCTGAAGTAACCGTCCATGTAGTTCATTGTGACTATATGCATTTCCTTCTGAAGGCAGATCTTCAATCAACTGTAAGATAAGATGACTAACAGACGAAGCAGAAACCATTGGAATCAAACTTCTAGCAGCCATCACTCGCACAGCATAGAGTGGACTTCCCGCTAATGTGAGTAATGGGTGGATGAAACCGGAGACTGCACTGAAGGAGATAAAAATTCAGAAGGTAAGATAATAATTGTAAACACCAGATACAATGTCTCAATCCACTGCATTCAGAAACTGAAATTCAAAGATAATGTGCAAGAATGTCAATGATTCTCGTCGTCTATATTTACGTGTGAGACGTAAAATATATAGTTCTTTTATGATACACACATACAGTATATTTAGACATGTACATGTATATATACTGTGACAGTGGTGTTTTTAACTTACATTTATTAATCCTGACATTTAATATAAACTGCTAGCTCACCTCTCTACTATAACACACTCAAGGAGAGAACAGCCAAGGAAGAAACATCTGCACAAAATGTGCTCCATTACACCTACATACTGACAAGCACTCGCAGGAAGCCAAGCACAGCAGTAATTTTTTTTAATTAATGTGTTGTTTAATGTTATTCTGCACTTGCATAGTCAACATTCCTCATTGGAGGCTCATTTAGTCCTGGTTAGATAATATTTTAAGGAAGCTAGGTTGAACCACATTTAATTTCTGACCCAATTACTACATTCTTTTTGTGATAATGCAACAAACACGTAACACTACACCACTTAAGTCATCCATGTTTGGTAAGGTTCTAGATTAAGCACAAGTTAGCATAAGATGAATTTGCAGTGGACAGCAGCTTGTCCTGAGGCATTTGCTTTTCCCAAAACAACCATCAATTGGATTTAGCAGGCTTGAGAGTGGAGTGTTCTGTTAGTAGAATTTTAATGTCATGTGATCTAGATCAAACAAAATGTAAACTAAAGGTACAGACTGAACCTGCAGACATGTGCTTTACCACCACAACTCCTAGCCCCTTTGCTATACTGCCAACTAAATACTGAGAACATTATCCATATATACTATGTTTAGGAATGCAAATAATTTGTCCACGCCACCCTGGTAAACCTATGTAGGAAAAAGTGCATTAATACAGCATAGATGCTACATAGCAAACAAATACGTAAATTTAAGAAAAAGTACTCGGCAAGTAAAAAGACAGGGAGAACTATAAATTCTTACTCTGAATTATCATGGAACCCAGGCTGCAACTTTGCAAGGAGTGTCAGAACAGAATGTAGAGAAGGGGTAAGCAGCAGCTTCCCCTCTCCAACAAGTGGTTCAGTAATGGAAGCTTGCTTTAGTTCCTGCAGAAAGAAATCCCGTAGCAGGGAGTAGTGGGTGAAAAAAGCTGAAGGAGACATTCCATTTTGCACAGAGTTGTCTTCCCGGTTCCATCTCTGACCCATCAATCGAACACAAAGGCTACCTAGAAAAAGTAAGAATACAATACTGACCTGAGAGGAGATGAGAGAGTGAGAAAAAAAAAGGGCAGAATATTCTATTGGCAATTAAAACGAGACCAAGATAGGATAGCCCCATTCTTTCAAAAATCTGAAATGCATTTATAACACCTCACAGGATATAAAATAATGCATTTCTTAATGTTGGAGACTTCCGAGCCATGGCTTTTCCATTTTATCATGATTTGGTTTGCAAAACAAAAAAATACAACCATGCTCACTGCGACCAACTCTGTCCACACTAACAGATTTAAGTCCACAACAGACCTTTTCTGTTATATCACCATTCATAGAGAACATACTGTTTACACTTCAAACCTACGTACTACTTTACATTGAAACCAGCAAGTGAGAGGTAAATCTCACAAGGGCCTAGATTCAGACTGTAGTTAAGTCTACAATGCATGAGCTTAAGAGATTAATCCTCATCATCATACGATTAACTCCCGTTCTGCCTTTAAATATAGAAAGATTCAATAAAGCACATTATTAACTGAAAAATAAATGGACGCAAGTATACACACACAGTGATTAGTGTGTTAGAAAACATCCAGGGCATACAACTGCATACAGGTACATAAATAATATCCATCCTTCTATTAATATCAATGTATGTTTTATACACAAAGACCTAGAAAGTCTTAAATAAGATCATGACATTTATGTCAATGTCTGTGTCATGTTGTGTAATGTGGTATGTGTTGTATAAACACAAGATATTTAAGTAACTAAACAATGAGAACACTTATTTATGGAAGTCAGCTTAATTTTGCTCTTTCACTTGAACCTTTCTAGACTGTATGTTAATAAAACAGTAGTACTTCAGGCTTACATTAAATAACATCAGGATTGATACTGCAAATTAACAGTTTACCAAGAATTATATAGGCATTTATGTAGTTAAATGTTTTAGTTACAGATCTAAATCAAGGACAGCTCTATTAAAATAGTTTTTCCTACAAGAAATAATCCACAAAGAATTGTATTAAGATAGTGTACAGTAGTAATATTGATAAAGAGGAAGGGTATGCAAAGTAGTTTGTTGCCAAGAATTTCAAAGCTTGTAAACTATAATCTTAACATTTTTATAAAGCTACACATCATTTGTTAAAGGGCAATTTAAGATTATCTCATGGTTTTCATTAAAAAGCAATTGGTTTCAAAACATAATGCTGTGAGATTTTGCCTGGTCTCCCTTAGTCTCTATGAAGGTTTTACTCAGTGGATAAGGGGAAACAGACTTGCTACCCAAGGAAAGCAGTTCCCTCCCCATGGCCAGGAAAATACAGATAGAGATAAAGGGAGATAAAGTGCCCCCACATTTCCTTGCATTGACTGTTTCTTGCCAAAATTTGTGTGTGAATATGGGTGCAAGAGATGTTGCAGAATTTAATTTCCTTGCAGGAAAATTAAATGGATAAGTAGATTAAATAATTAGATGTATAGGATGTAATATGGAGAGTATACTAGCTATTAAAAACACTGTTGTAATAGCTGAAATTAGTATAATTCTGAAAACATTTTTTTTTTTTTTAACAATTACACACTTTTCTAGTTTTGCACTACATTAGTTAAAAAAAATAAACAATGAATTGACTCACTGAAAAGCTGGAGAGCTGCATTTCTCATCGCCCAACAAGGAGAACTTAGGGCATTCAAAGAAAGCACCGTCATTGGCGTAGCAAATTGCAGCACAGCCACTCCCAATCCTGAACCCCGAACCAGAGTCTGCATCACATGTAAGGAGCAGACCTTAAAAAGGAAATGAATGAAAAATTAAAATAGCTATTTCAGTGCTTCAGTGACGGTACCAGAGTGCTCTAACTTCAGAAATGGATGAGAATTCTTTGATTTTATCGGTATACAATGATCATAATGAAATACAAATATGAATACAAAAAAAAAATGAAATGCAGTCGCAAAAAAAATTGCTTTTAAAACATCCCCAAGCCCTCTTAAAATACTTACTACAATTGAAAGTTTTAAAAAAAAGTAACCATATAATTCCGAGACTACTGGTATAATAAAAAAAAAAAACAAAACAAAACATCCACACACAAAAAAACTGCAAAACAACATGCTACATTGGCTTGATACAGCAAGAATCCAACTTTTTCCTTATTTTGTAAAAAACACAAATGTTGGTGTAATAAAGCCACAATTAGAGCTGCAAAAGGTCAAAGTGCTACTTATCAAAGAAAATACCAAGACAGATGCATTTACAATAACGGGTCTTTACACCATGAAGCTTACCTGAGGCAAGTCCAAGGTGTGGTCCCATTCTTTAGGCAGAGGAGTATTTGCCACTGCTAGTAACATCTTCATGCACAGAGATAACAGTGGACGAGATCTACTGGGGTCTTCACCAGTAATGACACACATGATAAGCATGGGCAGCCCTGCAGCACGTCGAGTGACGGAGCTGTTGCGAGGCATTTTCAGAACAGAAAGAGCCTCAAAACAGATACACAAAAATGCTTTGTACAAAGTGCAAAAACAAGGTCCAACCAATCATAAATATGTAAAGATAAAATAGCTATGAATAGTGAGAAAAGCACTATATAAAACGTAAAGAATTTTTATAATTATAATAAATACATAAATAAGGGCTACTTGGAAGAATGACTACTTTCCATTATTCTAAAACACAGCTAAAGTTTATTACTAAGTGTATTGGATCAAATGAAATCACTGTTGAAAAGCAAGGGATAAATAAATAAAACATTACTGGTTAAATTGTATTTCTTAAAAAGTTTTAACATTCTTATACTTCTCATTTGTAATGCTACTAAGAGACCACATTAGTCAAAATACTCCGATGTGTATAGTCAACTAGCTAGGAGAAGCCATCAGACGTGAAAGAGAGAAGCAGATACTTTACATTTTTCTGTGAGGCTTACCTGCTCCAGGATTTGTTTTGGGATTTCCTGTATTTCCTGGTTTGAATGATTCAGAAGAACAGAACAGAATTTAGTGAATCCAATACAACAGCCCTCCACAGCTCCCTGAAAATACAAAATGTTTTGTTAACCCCTAAAGCTATGCTCTTGTTGCAGTTTAAAATGACACAATTCTGATTTCTTTCAGGCATATGTGATTGTTTTAGAGCAGTGTGCAAAGCACAAAACATGAGATATGCAGACCACCTTGAAAGAAACCAGTTTTACCAATTAGCATAGCAACAACATGGTGGTCTAAAAGGTTTCACTGGTCTGCCTTTATTTTTGCACAAATTTAGCTAATTTCAGGACATGTAGTTTTTAAAATATACCCAATATCTGGTTTGGCTTTCTTGTAAACATTAGCTTTAACAATCAGAACCTAAACAAAATTGATATCAGCCTAAATTAAGGAACTGAATCATCTTAGTTGCAGTATGAACATATGCTAACGGGAAGGTGAAATACATATAATTATAGGTATTTCACATTGCGCAAGCATTTTTAATTTATCTCAGTACAATAGTTTAGCTCACATGTTATGGCAGTTTTAGCATTTCAAATTGGCTCTCCAGGCCAACTAACTCATCTACAGCTTTCCTAGTTTACCAAAAAGGAATAATCTTGCATTTTGTGTTCCCTGCATCAGTGGAAATGATATGCACTATTAAGAATCAAGGTGACAATATTTTAAGTTACATAGACAAGGCACAGAATTCCCAAGCTCTCCCACACCAGCGCAGACAGAGAGAGAGAACCTTACTCTTACCCAGTGTCGGCACTTTAGAAGCAAATCTTGAAATAAATTAGCAATTTTCTTCAGCATGTCCACTGACAGCAACTCCTCCAGAGAAGTGACAGGAGTCCGCGATAGTGATTGGTCTACTAGTGTGCCCAATAAAATTCCAATTTCCTTTAAATTTAAGGTGAAGGAAAAAAAGTTAGTGTAAGTGAATTATCAATTAATGTGTATTTTAGAAATTTTTGAACAATTTATAGCAATCATGTATACCTGGTTGTAGAATTTCACAAGTAGTATTGACAGAATATTTACTATAGTTGATTCCTGATAAATCAAGTGTGTCAATCTTAATATACTTACCTTTTTTTTTTTTTTTTAACTGGGGTTGGGAGGGTTAATCCTTAATACCAATTACTCATCTTCATTTAAACAGTTATTCAAATACATAACTTGGGGAGCAACAGTTAAGAAAGGGTGTAGCTACAAATGTGTGGTTTGACTAGTGTTGTGTAAAAGGGTAGTTCCAGCCGTGGGACTTGACCTCCTGACATCACATTCAATACAATTAAAAAATGTAATTATTAAAACAGATGTCAATGGTTTATTATCAGCTAAATCTATTTTGTCCGATCCCACTGGCATAATAGGAGAGAACTGTATACAGAAAAAATATGTTGAAGATTGTATTAAACAATGGACATACAGAAGTTCACATACAATTAAAATTTCTAAATTCTAGAAAATCCTTAATGCAAGAAAGCTACAAAGTACTTGTAAAAATATATCAATATTAAGCAACAGTCATTTTAAATGCATGTGGCATTTTTCACTTTATACAACAAAAATTTTTTGAAAACAGTATGTTCTTTAATAGTAAGAAAGATGCATGTTTTAACAAATAAATCAGGAGCATAGTTTCTCTATTTTTTTTTTTTTTTAATACATCTTAAAAAAAAAAAAAAAGTAAAAACATTACAGTTGCACAAATAAATCATAATTTCTTATCTATCTATATATAATCCCTTACCACTTCACATCCCATAGCTTGGCCAACATACTTTTCTAATCTCCTGTGGTTATTCTGGCATACTGTAGGATGTGCCAAATAAAAATTGCTACATTTTGCTATTGAGTGTAAAGGGTAGTTCTCCAATTACCTTCACAGTCACCCAGCAACACGTAAGAATTAGGCCGTGATCCTCTGAGAGGAGCACAGAATCTTCTTCTTGTAGTTGGTCAAGTGCTTTTCCTTCAGCAATCAAAGAATAAATAGCTTTTCCCATATCAGCAAAGGAAGGAGGTGCTTCTGTAAACAGAGCATAACTTATAACTGTCAAGAAACTCTTTCAAAAACATTAACTTTTTGGTACTTCTGCATTCAAGATAGTGCGTTACTAGAATCCGTAACACCATAACTTCAAGCAAATCCATCTGCATAAGAATTGCGGCATCACTAAATTATTAAACAAATACTTAAGTTAGGTCATTACTGTAAACCTAGCTAAAATTTTTACTTTAAACCAATACCCTCCTCCCCCCTTTTACCTTGATTTTCAATGTCACATTCTTTTCCATAAAGGACTTTCAAAATGAAAAAAGTTATACTGCAAATGGTCCCAATTAGCTTGTCAAGAATATCTGGTACATCTGGGGTTGTCTGTCTTTTCTGAATGGATACCAGTACATCAGGGACTTTAGCAATGCACCGCTGGAGGGCAGCAATAACACCTTTGGAAAGAGAGGGGGTGGGGGGGAGATAATATGGTATTTTATTAAACAAATGCCATCCTTTTTCAAAATTTAGTCTCTCAATTAGTTTATTTTAGTTGAGGTGAATAATAGAGACTACAGAAACTAACTTAGCTTTCCAAATAAACATAATGAATGTAAACAAGATAAATTATCACAGGAAAGAGAGACAGAGGAACAAAAAAGTTCTTTCATTGAGTACCTTACTGAATAATTGTTACGAAATACAGGTATAATAAAATAGATTTAGTCAAACATCACACAAAGTAGAAACTTCAGTCAGTTCTTTAAAATTAAAAACTAAAATCAAATTTTCAGCTATTTCATAAAGCAAGGTAGCTTTTTTAAAGTAGTTTTCAGACATTATAATGGGATGAGCAGGGCCCAATAGAAGGGCTGCCCTTCACAAGAAGCAATCTGTCCTTTCATAACACAGACATTAACAACAGGCAGCTGCATTCACTAATAAATTCATAATAAACCTAACCCAGACATAATCTACTATACATATATTACTGGAATTAAGACAAGCAAACAATTCGCTTTACGCTTTGTTCCGGTCACTAGAAGTAAGCAAGATGGTAAAAAAGCTTTGAGACATTCTGTAAATTTTTATGCAGTACTGCTTTATCTTCCATTTTACTGTATGCGGTATTTCCCAGTGTCTTTTCCCAATATGGGATAGTTACATTCAGCTGGTGATAGCATTCCTTGGTGTATCTGTGTGAACACCTGACCGATAGTATATGGTCTGATGCCTCAGTTAAAATAATCTGGAGGCAAGGCAAGACTACGTACTGTAAAAATAATCTTGGTCTCCTTACCACCTAAATCCAATCAAATGAGTGCTGGTACTGTTACTTTTGATTTACCTTACATAACATGAAAGTGACACGGAGGAAGCATGAGAGAATTTACGTTTCCATGGATTATGGTTCCTACATTGCTGTGGAAGCATGGTGCGAGTCTCTTTGCAGACCTCTTACTGAAACTGTATGACCCAGAAATCTGTTTGGTATGCCTAATCTTCCAGTTGCTAAAGTTAAGTCAAGTGTTGGTGCCTTATAGTGCAACATTACAACTGCTCTCTCAAATTCTGTCAGGTTATTGCCGTCCTTTTTTAAACTTATCTGGTAGTTTACACTTTGTAGGTTCACAGCAGGGAATTCCCTGTTGTTTGTGTCTGCCCCCCAAATGAAGGCACAAAGTACTGGCTGAAATACATTTATGTGCTATAAACTAAATGATTCTTTCTGCAAAAACTGATGCAGAGTTGTTTGCACTGAAACATTTTTAATATTTTTAAATAACTTGAGATTTAATCCATATCGTTCAGCCCTTGTCCTTATGTACAGTTCAATTACCGTGTATAGGCTTGCTCCTTGCAGCCAGCAGCATATCTGTTTTGGCCAAATTGCAATGTTCCTCCAGCTCCTTAATGAGGTACAGCAGAAAGAAAACAGCTTTGTTCTCAACTGAAGATGAGGCTTTTTCAGTATTTTCAGAGGAGATCTCAAAGAGGAATTCGAGGCTTCTTGATCTGCAACACAACACACAATCTTTTGCTAAATAACAATGATTTAGTGTCTTTGAAGAGTTTTCCTTAAATTATTTTATCTCCTTCTGAACTGTAATACTGGAAGCTGTTAAGTGAAACAATTGATGTGGTATTTGTCAGTTAGGGATGCTCTGATTGATTGGCCACTGAAAGAAATCAGCTGATTTTCACTATTTAAAAAACACACACACTCTGATTGGTAAAAAGGCAGATAACAACAAACAATATTTTCAGCCCCTGCTTTTAGTACTAGGGTGATGTATCGTGTTAACTTATTACTACATCCATAATGGCTAAGCAAAATGACCCCTTTTATTGGCTAACGAAAAAGATTACAGTATGCAAGCTTTCAAGAAGAAGGGGCCTGAGTTGCCTCGAAAGCTTGCATATTGTAATCTTTTTAGTTGGCCAATAAAAGGGGTCATTTTGCTTAACTTCTCACTAGTCCCTGCTTTTCTAAGCTTTACAGTATGTTAGTTGCAGTGCTCCTTTACACAAGGCATTACAAACAAACAGCAGTGAGTGTGGAAGCTTGTTTTAGCAGTGAATGAGGAGAGGCAATTGGAATATTAGCCTTTACGTTAAAGAAACTAGAGTAATAAACTGGAAAAAAAAGTAAATCGTAGAAGTCATCCTGTGCAAACAGACAAATGCCAAGAAGAGCTACTTTAACGAATTAAACCTCTATTTTGTCCTTTAGATTAAAACGGGCACTGCTTTAGTTTGGGCAGTGAGCTTGTTTAAAATGTAGCAGCTTGCACTGTTAACTGCAAAGAGATAAAGATGAATTTGAAATTGCTACTGAGTCAACAATAGGCTTTTTTTTTATATAAAGATGTCTACTTTGTTTATTTGTTGTTGTGTGTCATACAGCATAAGTATTGATAAGAAACAAGTACTACATCATTAAAACAGTAACCCATATTTTGTAATTACACCTCAAGAATTATGTCTAGTTCAGCTACTTGAGGAAAAAAAACCTATATACATATAGTAAATATATATATTAACATCAAAAAGCTGTAGAAAATTGATGATTTAAAATGATTAAAACATAAGTGAATGTATATTTACATTTAAGTAGTTTTAATTGCCAATATCAGTCGATTGTGTGAGTGTATATATTGGTGGAAACTACTGTTTTTAATTAAGCCTTATTTCAGATAAGCACACTATAGAAAAAAACAAAATGACAGATTGTAATTATGAGAAGCGTTTTATTTTCTTTTATTCCATATGTATGATGGATAAATATGTTTGTACATATTTTATTTTTTTTTTTAATATTTTTATTTTATTAATTTTCATTGTAATCATTCCATACAAACAGATCAATTTATAACCCAACAAATTTGAAAACAAATCAAACCCCACCCCTGAGAAGGAGAGCTTAGCTAAAGGAAAATTTCTTTAAGCTTTTTAATAAGGCAACATTAGACAAAAGAAGGGGAGAAGTAAATATCTATATAAATAAGAGATGGAGAAGGGAGTTAAATGCAATAATAGTTAATTCTCTTATTCTAAAATAATATTGATTAAATCCTGCCAAGTTTTGAAAAAATTTTGTACAGATCCTCTAACTGAAAATTAGATTTTTTCCAATTTCAAATAATATAAAACATCGGTTTCCCACTGACTTATAAGAGGAGAATTAGGATTCTTCCAATTTAACAAAATAAGTCTGCGTGCCAAGCGTGTAGTGAATGCAATCACCGTTTGCTTGTCCTTCTCCAATTCAAGTCCATCTGGAAGGACACCAAACACAGCTGTTAGTGGGTTAGGAGGGATTGTGATACTAAGGCTGTCTGAGAGGCACTTAAAAATTTTTGTCCAAAATGATGTTAGTTTGGTGCAGGCCCAGAACATGTGACCCAGTGAGGCAGGAGCTTGGTTGCAGCGCTCGCAGGTTGGATCCTGGCCTGGAAACATTTTGGACAGTTTTAAGCGAGACAGATGAGCTCGATATATAATTTTTAGTTGAATAATTCTATGCTTTGCGCATATAGAACTTGAGTGAATTCTCTGCTTTGCTACCTTCCACTCCTTTTCTGATATATTGATTAAGAGATCTTCTTCCCAATGTCCTCTTGGATCTTTGAAAGGTAGGGACTCTAATAAGATTTTATATATTGCGGAAATAGTGTTTGTTTCCTCGGAATTGAGCAGTATTTTTTCCAGCATTGTGGAGGGTGCAAGGTGGGGGAAATCGGGCAATTTCTGTTTAACAAAATTTCTAATTTGAAGATAGTAAAAGAAATGTGTAGCTGGGAGGTTAAATTTTGAGCGTAATTGTTCAAAAGATGTAAATATGTTGTCTATATAAAGATCTCTGAGCATTTTAATCCCAAAACTTTTCCAGGTATTAAAAACTGGATATACTTGCGAAGGTTGAAAGAGGTGGTTCCCTTGCAGAGGTGCCACTGATAAAAGATTTTCCATCTTAAAATGCTTCCTAATTTGGTTCCATATTCTGAGTGAGTAAAGCACAATTGGGTTATTAGTATATTTGCGATAACTTTCATTTATTGGAGAGCAGAGCAGGGAATATAAAGAAGTACTACAGGATTTTACTTCTATTGCAGACCAAGCCTGTGTATGTGCATTTATTTGTGTCCAGGTTTTTATGGCTTGTATGTTTGCTGCCCAGTAATAAAACTGAAAATTAGGTAAAGCCATGCCACCTTCTGCCTGAGGTCTTTGTAGGGTCGCTCTTCGGATACGTGGGTGTTTTGAGTTCCAAATGAATGAGGTTATTATTGAATCTAACTGTTTAAAAAACGATTTATTGATATATATTGAAATGTTTTGAAATAAAAAGAGAAGTTTAGGAAGGATATTCATCTTAACAATGTTAATTCTTCCGGCTAGAGTGAGATGAAGGGTTGACCATCTATGCAAGTCTTGCTTAATTTTTTCCATACAGACGCCAAAATTTTGTTGATAAAGAGCTTTATGTTTACTTGTGATATTTACCCCTAGGTATTTAAACTGATCTGCTATGGTAAAAGGTAGGGTGTCTAATTTAATATTATATGCTTGTGAGTTCACTGGAAAGAGTATACTTTTATTCAGATTAATTCTAAGACCAGATATCTTTTGAAATTCTGTTAGTGCTGTTAAAACAGCAGGGACAGTGTTTTCTGGGTCCGATATATATAAGACCATATCATCTGCATATAGAGAAATTTTCTGTTCCAGTCCTTCTCTGACAATCCCCTTTATCTGATGAGAATTTCAGCAGTGAACCGCCAGTGGTTCAATAGCGATTGCAAACAACAGTGGCGACAAGGGACATCCTTGTCTGGTACCACGTTCTAGTTTAAAGTAGTCTGAGCAAATTTTATTAATACAAACTGAAGCTTCTGGACTGGTATACAGTAGTTTAATCCAAGCACAAATATTCGGGCCAAACCCAAATTTCTCCAATGCAGTGAAAAGGTAATTCCATTCGATCATGTCAAATGCCTTTTCTGCATCTAATGATAGTAATATCTCTGGGGTGTTTGATTTTGCTGGTGAATATATAACATTAAACAAGCGTCGGAGATTTGAAGATAGATGTCGGCCTTTAATAAGTCCAGTTTGATCTTGTGATATTACCGAGGGCAGCACTTTCTCCATCCTTCTAGCTAGGATTTTTGAGAGTATCTTAACATCATTATTCAGGAGTGAAATTGGTCTATATGATGCACATTGTAACAAGTCCTTATTTTGTTTAGGAAAGACGGTGATTAATGCTTGTCGAAATGTTTGAGGTAGTATTTGGTGGTCTTTAGCTTCTGTAAATGTTACCAATAAGAGTGGAGCTAGCTGAGTGGAGAATTTCTTATAAAACTCTAAGGGGTAACCATCAGGGCCTGATGATTTCCCGCTTTGTAGTGACTTTATAGCGTCTAGTAATTCTGTTAGCGTTAGAGGTTTATCTAGTTCCTCAGCACTTAAAGCATCTATTTGTGGTATTTGTGAATTATCCAGAAATGCATTAGATTGCGTGTTGTCTTCTTTGGGCTCAGTGGAATATAAAGACTTATAGTAATCTCTAAATGTGTGCATTATTTTATTATGGTCGATGATTTCTTCTCCATTCTTGTTGGTGATTACTGGTATTGCATTGTGAACTTCTTGTTTGTGAATTTGTTGAGCTAAAAGCTTATTAGCTTTTTCTCCGTGTTCATAGTAATGCTGTCTAGACTTATAAATAAGTTGTTCAGTTTCTTTAGTTGTTAAGATGTTAAGTTCTGTATGCAGGGCCTGCCTTTTCCTGTGAAGAGCTTCACTTGGACGCCTGGCTTGTTCTTCATCTATTCTAGTAATTTCATTTCTTAGCTCTGACACTTTCTTGGTTTCTAATTTATTTCTATGGGAAAGATATGAAATAATCTGGCCTCTTAAGAAGGCCTTTAGAGTTTCCCAGAGTGTTCCTGCAGAAACCTCTGTAGACGTGTTTGTCTCTAGGAAGAAGCTGATTTGTTTGGATATAAATTCTGTGCAGTTCTCGTCTGCCAATAAAAGAGGGTTAAGACGCCATCTGCGAGGTGAGTACGAGGGGCTTATTGATTTTAGCTCCAAGACTAGAGGGGCATGGTCAGAGATAACAATTGTGTCATATTTGCATGATTTAATTGTAGGCAGGAAATTATTATCTATAAAAAAATAATCAATTCTTGAGTAGCTATAATGCACTGGTGAGTAGAACGAATATGTTCTTGAGTTTGGGTTAAGAAACCTCCAGGGGTCTGATAAGTTGTGATCATTTAAAAACTGTGTAATTATCTTTGCAGTATTAGATGTCGTCCCCCCTGTCACAGGAGTCCTATCTAAGAGTGGATTTAAAACACAATTAAAGTCCCCAGCCATTATAATTTTATGAGTGTTCACATTGGGAATGGATGCAAATAGATTTTGCATGAATTCCTTATCATCAACATTGGGTTCATAAACTTTTATCAAAATCATTTTACTGTTATATAAGTTGCCCATGACCATCACATATCTCCCTTCAGGGTCCGACACTACCTCTGATGCTACAAATGGAACTGTTCTATGTATGAGAATTCCCACCCCTCTAGTTTTCTTTATAAAGCTAGAATGGAACATTTGGCCAGTCCAGTCTTTTTGTAATCTGAACTGATCCTTGGTTAGTAAGTGGGTCTCCTGTAGAAATACAAGTTTAGCGTTTAAGCCTGTTAGGTGAGAGCATACTTTCTTTCTCTTTAATTCGTGATTCAGGCCTTTAACATTCCAGCTCACAAAGTTAACTGTCCCATCATGGAGACATTGATTCTGAGTTTTTAATGTCATTTTATAGTTTTAATTGGTAATATGGCAGTTTTAATCTTAGTTTCAAGATTCCCCATGAGTTGTTGCATGTTAGCCTGTTGTTGCATTGATATTTATAATTATAAGGATTATAAGAATAGATTAGATATAACCTGCTCTCCTTCTCTCCCCCCTTTATCCCCCCACCCCCCCATTTTGCCTCCCCACATGAGGCTAGACCCCACTTCGCGATGTTCCAGTCCTCTGACATACAAAGAGACAGAGCACGTCCAAAACAAAACAAACCCCACCCTGCAGCGGCGTCACAGAATTAAAACAGAGATATCTTTTACAGTTAAATCCTTAATACTATCTGCCGAAAATGTTCTCATTAACAATATTTAAGCTTGAAATAATCTTCAGCGCTTTTAAGTTAAGATATTAAGATTAAAAAAAAAAAAAAAAAAAAACAACCCTGGGAGTGATTTTAAAAACTAGTCTAGGATAAACCTGGTAATTCATACTGTAATAGTATAATGGTAATTGTATAAATAGTAGAACAAGCATTAAACCAAGGGTATGAAGTTAAACAGTCTACTTTAAGGTATAGTAAAATAAAAAAAATAAATAAATAAGTAAAAAAAAATAAAAAAAAATAAATAAATAAAAAAATAAATAAATAAATCGAATCCTACTTTAATCACTTCCACATTTTCACACTCACGTCTATAACTCTATAACTCTGATTAAAACATAAACATATAACATATAAAGTCCAGATAAAAACAAAAAAAAAGAAAATAAGAGATGTATAATTATAATACCAGTCTCTTTAAACATGGATCCAGCGATCAGATCATAGGTCTTTCCCGTGCCTTGATAGAATACGGCTCTTTAATTTTAATTAACTTTCAAAAAAGTGTCGGAAACAGCTTCTTTAATTCTTTTTCAGCTTCTTCTTTGCTGAAGAAAATATAATGTCGATCTTGAACTTCCACTTTCAGTTTGGCAGGATACAAGAGGCTGTATTTGATATCAGCTTCCCGTAGCATCCTTTTAATGTCGTTGTAGGATCTGCGTTTTGCAGCTGTTGATGGTGAGAAGTCGGGAAAAATACGAATAAGATTATTTTCGAATATAATCTCTTGCTTGTGTCTGAGAAGTGCCATCACATCAAGCTTACATCTTAGTCGTTCGAAGCGGACAATAAAAGACCTAGGTTTAAAGGCGCTTGGTATCTTTGTGCGATAAGCCGTGGCTATCTCATTGTCGAGTTTAAAGTCATCTCCAATTATTTTAGACAGTAATTCTACTGCAAATTTCACTGGGCTTGAGCTTTCTCGTTTCTCAGGTATACCCTCAATTCTTATATTATTTCTTCTGCACCCATCCTCCAGGGCTGCAAGTCTGTCTCCAAGTTTTTTGTATTCCGAGTTCGCAGCTGTGGCTTTTTCATCGGCGTTAGATGCCATTTGTTCCGCTGTTTCCACTCGAGCCGTGAGTCCCTGCTTAACGTCTTCCAGCTGATCTGAAACGTCATTAATATGATCATCAAGCCTTTTCAGTTTGGAGTTAGTTTCTTCAATGTGTTCCACTAATTTCTCCAACATGCCTTTAAAGTTCACGTCGAAACGTTTAAATAGACGCGTGTCCTTATCTTTGTTATCCTTCTTGAGCTCAGTGGCCACCTTCTTAAGATCATTTGTGTTATCTTTCTTAAGCTCATTCATGGCCGTAACCATGGCAGTGGCCAGTGTAGTGTTCATCTCTTTCTGTGTAGCTATCTGTGTAGCGATCATCTCTTTCAGTTCGGACAGTTCGCTTCTGCTTTCGTGCTCCGCAAGTGAAAATGCAGCTCTTGTTACAGGCTCGCGATGAGTAGATGAGAGCACGTCCTGCAGAGCCCTTTCTAGTCTCGAATGATCCTCAGAAATCGGCGATCCCTCGCGACCTGTATCACTTGCGCCTTCGCTCCCATTTTCACTCTCAACTGGAGACGATACAATGGAGCGGGGTCCCAGGAATTCTGCGCACTCTTCTGCCTGTTCCAGGTCAGTCTCCGTGATGCCATACCTTACACTTGCACTCAGGCCGGAAGTCTGTCCGGACTTCGATGCAGCTTTAAGTTTCTTTTCCGGTTCTTTCTGACTTTTCTTCTTGTTACTCATGCTTGTATATTGTAGTGGAAGTTCCTTGGTCGGGTTAAATACAGGATACCTCTAAATAATATGAAATACGTGGGAAAATAAAGCCGCTGCTAGCGGAGCTCTGCTTCAGACGTCCATCTCCTATAAACGGACGAAACCAACCTACATATTTTATTAAAGAATGTTTAAGGAAATTTTATTTTAGTAAAATGAATAGTCAATGAATAATAAGCCTACATAATTTTATTTTGTTAAGCTGTAGTCTATAGTTTAATTATAAAAATACACTAAAATATAGGACATAAAACTTCTATCTAGTTATGTGGGAGATTAGTGTAAAAAGTATTTTTAAAGCAAAAAAGGGGGAAAAAAAAATATCTATCCGATTGGTCCCATCAAGTAACACAAAGTCAGTGATCGGTATTGGCCTTAAAAAAAACCTGATGAAGAATCTGCATTAGGAATGGAAGAGACGTCAATTTTAAATACAACCAGCATAATAAAAGTCAAAAAGTACAATAATGTGCAAAATGAAGATCACTGCTTTACAATTAGTTTTCACACTTTTCTCTTAATGTGGTACGCACTATATAAGTGGTGACTTTCAGATAATAAAAGTGTGCTTCTCTTTCTAATCTTACTATAGAGAAAAGCCAAGCAAAATGACACCTTTTATTAGCTAACTAAAAAGATTACAATATGCAAGCTTTCAAGGCAACTCAGGCCCCTTCTTTAGAGATTATATCTTGCCTGAAGAAGAGGTCTGAGTTGCCTCGAAAGCTTGCATATTGTAATCTTTTTAGTTAGCCAATAAAAGGTGTCATTTTGCTTGGCTTTTCTCTACATTCATAATGGCTAACACGGTACAACACCCTAGTACTATATACTCTTACTATAAAAACTTACTGTTAGCAAATCCTGAAAACACCGTACCTTCCTCTATTAATAATAGCATTTAAGTTGCATACAGTACATTACACTACTGTAATTGTCTTTCCACTTGAAAAACAACTAAGCATTTTTTTTTATTAAATTTAGAATTAACTGTCTTAGTCCAAACTTGTTAAGTGTTCAGCACCACAACAGAACCTAATTTGAGGGAAATGTTCACACATAGCGAAAAAAGTCATTAATGAAACTTCCCATGGCAACATTTGACACTACCCCTATAATACAAGGAACATGGTTTTGCTTACAGACATACGACCTTGTTCAAATTCAAAACAGACAGGTTTTTTTTTTAAAGAAACGCCAAATTAGACAGACATGACCTACACTCAGTTAGTGAAACAGTCAGCGTATAGGACAGTCACACAGGAAGAGGATTAACATGGACTTCCTTCTCTAGCCTAAAGCCAAAGTCCCACCACCACAACTCAGGAATGGGGCTGTTCTGAGCCAGTGAAGGAAGAAGATGGTGATATCTGCTTCAAACAACACTACACAGGGTAATCCCTGGTGCACCAAATATTTAAAAACCTTATGCTTTTCAGGATACCAATTCACTATATTTTTCTTTTAATATTTTTAAAATCCAAATAAATTTTTTAAAAAATTAAACAACTCCTTTTGGAGTAATCTCGCTCTCTCGCCCTCTCTATCTGTGCCTATGCATCAAGGTTTTAGGATGCGAGTCTATAGACAGAAGAACTCAAAAACAAACCACTTGATGCAAATGAAACTTAGTACAATTGTAGCATTGTAAAGTAGTAGAGTTATATAGATTGTAATCACTGTTGGTGAGGGAGATTCCATTCTACACTGAGATTATACTGTATATAATACTGTATTTCTCTATCAAATAAAGTACTGTGACAGGTAGAAGCCCTAAAAAATTTAAAAAGAACTTTCCTAGCATAAAACCGTTATATGCTGGACAACAGATGTTATGCTCTGCTGTCACTTCATGTAAAGTTGAATCCATATACAGCAGAACCTCGGTTCACGAACGTCTCAGTACACGTACAAATCAGTTTACGACCAAAAAGTTTGCCAAACTTTTGCCTCGGTTCACGACCACACACTCGGTATATAAACAAGCCAGTTTCCCTTTTGATTTGTACATGTACAGTCTCTCCCTGTGCATTTCCTGTACAGGGAGCGAGGGAGAGAGAGAGAGAGAGAGAGAGCGAGCATGACACACACACAGAGAGGAAGCACGAGAGAGACAGATGCACACACACAGGCAGCGCCAGAGAGAGAGGGGGGGTTGGACTCATAAGGTAGAGAAGACAGTTAAAGAATGCACTGGGCTTGTGTTTGTTTTCACTTCTGTTTACAGCGATCGGTTCGTAGCATGCATTGTTGCAATGTTACTTTTCTTGGTGGTTTATTAAATTACGGATTTTTTCAGATATTCATTTTTTTTCCCTGTGCTTAAAACTCATTAAAAAAAAAAGTGTTTTTAGCCAGCGGTTGGTAGCGCTATAGTGCCAACTATTGCAGTGTTAGTTTTCTCTGTTGTTCAAGGTTTTCTCAGTGTTATTCAATGTTTTTACATTTAGTTTTACTATGTATTCTATGGTATAATTAACTATATTTGTGCTTAAAAACTTAAAATATATTTACATACAGTTCATATGGTCTGGAACGGATTAATTGTATTTACATACAGTCCTATGGGGGAAATTGCTTCAGTTCATGATCAAATCGGTTTGCGACCAGAGTTTTGGAACGAATTATGGTCATGAACCGAGGTTCCACTGTAAGTGTAATTCATATAAACCAAGGCTGTGAGATGTTGTATTAAGTCAAAATATTCTTCACTCCACCTTAGTGCAGTTCATAAAGAACTTAATGGGGACCAATTTATCTAAAGCAAGCTACATACTGTAAAAAATAAATAAAAACGGACATCACCCTGTCCACTGCTACAGATACAGCCCTAGGAGTCAACAGCAAAAATTGCAAAATTCACCAAAATCACCTCTTACTTTTGAAGAACCAACTGCATCATTAATGCTCCTGCCTCAGCATCATGCACCCGGGGACTCAGCAAGGCCCTGTGAGCTTTATCAACAAGTGCTCCCATAAAGGGCTGCGGCAGGTAGCAAGGAAAGAACTTTACAAGTAAATCTGCTGTCATTTCTCTTATCTGGGAAAGGAGAGGAGGAAAAAAAAAAAGTCAGTGCTTTAAAGTAACCCAGAATTGTCAGTATAAACTGTATTCAAAAGAGGCACATTCAGTTTACCTCATTTGTACTGTCCTGTAAACAGCCAAACAAAGCCCAAAGGTTTACTTCTGAAAAGAAATCCCAGTAACCCCTTTCCTTTGACCAATTTATCAGGGCTGAAATGTCCACTAAACGCAACAAGAAAAAAACATCAGAAGCAGTATCCAGCACTTAGTTCCAAACAGATGTATCTGCTGCTGTTTAAATTACTGTAAGTGATGTTAATTTTAACCTAAACAAGTAAATCTCACTTAGATGACAAAGATCAATTAACAAATAAACTAGCTGGTTTAAGCTGCATACAGATACTCTAATAAGATATCTAGAATTGACTCAAGAAACGGACCAAATATGGATTAATCTTAATAATATGCCCTTAAACTCTGCTTCTGGTCTGCAGGTACAACTTTCCTCACAAAAACTAAGATGGCTGCATCTAAAAGTGGTCTACAAAGCCAAAGCTTGGACTCAAGTCAGTTCATGCATACAGAAGTAGGTTGAGCACTGAAGAGCAGCCCCACCAAAATAACAAAAAGTGTTATGCTAACCAGGTGGTTGTCCTTTTTTCTTGTCTGGCACCCAGCTATCTGTACACGTCTCCAGCACGGCAGATAGAATTAGTAGTGCAGTCTTCTTCCGCTGAAAATTAAGGTTTGGAGCCAGAGAGGATATAGATAACTGAACCAGCCAATCAACAAACCCTGGGGAACATAAACATCACCACCAACTGAGGAAAAAGTTTTATGATAAAAGGACATGCATTATATGTGCTTGCATCTTATGAAATACCATTTAATTATTTTCAGATGACCCAAAAACATGGGCATTGGCAATGTCATTAACACACACACACACACACACACACACACAAAGAGAGAGACCCCCCCTTTGGACAGCCCACATTACCCCTGGTTACTCACCTATTCCCTGAATTAGCTCATTGTCCAATGCACCACTCCCTTGTGAGCTCTCCTTTCTTCTGTTCTGTGCTCTTGCTGTTTTGTTTCGAAGATGAACAAGACAGCTGTCTCGGATTCGTACCAACACTTTTTTCACACCAACCTGCAGATGTTGTCGGAAAGGTGAAGATTCACAGTTCAAATTCAATGGGAGAAATTCCTTCAGTAAATCCAGCTCCAGCATGGATACTGGTTGGTTAGTCTTGGGACAGCTGGAAAGGAATCCCAGCACTCCTAGACGCACACTGTCATCCAACGAGTGAAGACAAAGATGCACTTTTTCCAGTGTGGCACCCTGCAGTATCAGATTGTCAGCTGCCACTGATCTTTGGGTCTTTAATATAGTCATTGAGGCACGCAGGTGGCCAGGGTTTACTAGAGTAAAAGTATTGCACAAGATCTCAAAGGTTGCTGGAAAGGTGCGTAGTGTACAGGGAAGAAGATAGTTGGCAGCATTGTTGTGCATTAGGGTGATCTCAGAGGTCAAAGCTTCAGATAGGGTAGACAACCAGGATGCAGCCCAGTGTGCCGCCATTACAGCTTCTGACAAGTTAGCTTCTCCCAGTTTCCTCAGTTCAAGTCTCTGATGATGGATCATTAACTTATAGACTTCAGCTGCACATGAAGTGAGGTATGTAGTGGAAAGACTGTTCAAAAGCTGACAAGGCAGTTCTGGGAATTTTTGTAGAATCTTACAAAAGAGAACCACAAACACTGGTTATTAGGATACAATTAAAGATAGTATACAGAAAACAGTGTTTTACTATTTTTTGGTTGTCATTAAGGAGTTTTTAAGAACATTGTCAGTACTACCCTGCAACAGTGAACCTGTGTAAAAACCTTTGTACTACAGAATGAACATAATGCACTCTCGCATCATATACACCAAGCACTGATTTCCCTTTGGGTAGTCAAACTACTATTCACAATACGTATATGAATGCAGCTGTATCTTGTATAGTTTTTGTATACTTCATAGTGTTTGGAACCTCCAGCAATTGCAAATGTTTCCCTTTTTAAGATCTAAAGGAAAAGCACAAATGAGAATTCCCTTACACTGGTTTGATAAGGATCAAAAAAATGAAGCAGCTTGAGTGAGGAGTGCTGCCTAAACTGGATTTAGCACATAACTTTCTAATGCTCACATAATCAAATTCAGGGTTGTAGGGAGCCAGTCCATGCATGGTTGGTACTAGGCATAATGACAAGTCTGGAAAGTGGCCATGAGCATGAGATTGTAACACTGAAAGGGTGTGGCATGACCAATTAAAAAAACCAAAAAAACAAATGCTAAAATATTGGCAGGCTAAAACCTAAAGAAAATAGTCATAGCTCAGACTGTTACAAATAAATATGGCACTGGCATATTTAGAAGGACAAAAAGCACTAGGCTGAGGCATGCAGACACACACCATAGAAGAACCAAAACTGATTACAGGTGGAAGCATCAAAAATGGTAGAATCATTGCAGTTCTTACTTAGGCTTGTAGACACTCATGACTATAATGCATCAAGAATAGCTATTTGCAATGTGGCGATTTTAATATTGTTATTTTTACAAGTGTGTTCATCGATTGTTATTGTCCTTAATCCAGTTTTGAGGGGGGTGGCACGGGCAAGTTAAGTGAACCACTTAAGGCCATATAGCATTTCCATTATGTGCTACTAACACCCCTGTAATATCTAGTTAATATTCCAAATTTGATCATTCATGAAATTCAAGTTTATACTCTATATCAGATTCTAGTTACCACCTTTGGTTTTATAAATGCACAGTGTGGAAATTTTAATTTGTTTATTTGTAATATAAGAAGCAGCACTGATACTCGCCTTACTGGTACCCAGATATGGCAGCAGAGCACAAAGTGGAAAGTACTTTGCTTTGTTTTGCCATGGTAGTGCAACTACCCGACCAAGGAAAGAATGATAAAGTGGTCTTTCTGAGTCAGCAAAATGTTCACATTCTAAGGTGTAGATCTCCAAAAGCAAACGAAAAGAGCTGTGAACAAATTCTGAAACTCCTTCTACCTATCAAACAAAATATAAAACAAATAAAAAGACATCAAAAAGTTATATTTTTACACCACAATAAAGTATTATTTCATCATATCTTACTGGGTTTTCTGCATTGTTCCAAACAAGTTCGGTGACAGTCAGCAGCAAAGTAGAATCTTCTGATAAAATGCACACTCCTGTCTCTTGCCAAAGGTCAGGCAGGCACTCTTTCAAACACTTCAGCCAGAGAGCTAGTACTTGAGATATTCATAAATGAGTGTATCCATGTGCCAGAATGGAAAGAAAAATAATTTTTACTTGCTTAGGTAGAACAGATATTACATTTAATATTTACTGCATGGAGAGCTTACAAAGGCTAATGCCATAGTATAGCTTATAGTTTGTTATTCAAGATGATGCACTATAAAATATGTGATCCTTTTTTAACAATCCTAGAACAGATACAAATATGCTAATTAAAGATAATTAAATTAAGCAAAATTTTAAAAAACTGGAGAGAAAAAAAGAACAATATTACATTCAGATACACAGACCTAACACAACCAAGCAATAACTTGTGATACAAAAATACAACAAACCATTACCTTGAAATGTATAATAATGGCAGTCAAGATTCTGTTTGCACAAGTCAGCTACTATAGGAAACACCATATCCAATAGCAAGCAGCCCTGTAAAGGAATGATATTTGACTAGCATCAGTGTTATTAGAAAGAAGACATGTACGGAAGATAGATATACATTAACAATTACTCATAAAAAAATGAGTAGAACAGGAGCTCGGTTAACGTATTGAACAATTAAACCCCAAGGATCAGACATATACATTCCTTTTACAGACTAATTTTTGCTTGTAAGCGCCATCTAGCAATTTTATTCACCCACTTTTTCTACTTGTCACGCTTGGGTCACAGATTTGCACAGAGACACAGGAGGTTGTAGAAAAAAAATTAAAAAAAAAAGGAACTTTATTCAAAGCACTGCAAACAAACATTTGTCTCTTTTCAAAAGTTTAAACGTGCTCCATGACAGGTCAGAGATGACAGTTCCGCCAGGAGCAGATAATGTCAGAGAGAGAGAAGCAAAACAATCAATTCCAAAACTGACAGGCATTGTACAAGGCTTTTAGGTTTATTGCGCGTTATAGCGCAAGTAAGAAGGGTAAGGAGCAATGTGAAGGTAGACTGTCAGTTGTTTCAGGGGTTTTCCCAGGGGCATCTGTGTCCTCCGAGGGTGCGATCAGCCCTCTGATGACAGAACTGCGCCTACACCAAACTCACTTGCGTCCTTTTGTAAGACAAAATCCTTTGAGAAATCAGTATTCCACATAACCGGATAAGTAGACAAAGCAGTTTTCAAATCACAGAAGGAACATTCACAAATTTCTTTCCATAAAATAGGGCGGTTTCTCCTACCTCTAGTAAGTTTTGAAAGAGGAGCAGCCCTATGTGCAAAGTTAGGGATGAACCTTCTGTAGTAACAAGCAAGCCCCAGAAAGGCGTGTTTTTGGTCGCGGGTAAGCAAGCATCTCTTCCACTTTCCTTAACTGTGGCCGAAGTAAACCCCTGCCCATAGAATAACCTAAGTAATGAGTCTCAGACATACCCAGTTTACATTTCTTTGGGTTAGCAGTAAGGCCAGCCTGTCTCAAGCTTTCAAGAACAACTTGAAGTCGCTCTAAATGCGTTTACCAATCATTGCTGAAAATCACAACATCATCAAGGTACACCCCGGAATATTCAGAATGAGGACGCAGGATCTGATCCATCATACGCTGGAAAGTTAGAGAGAAACAGCAGCCAAGGAAGTGTAAACCCCTTGTCGGTCATGCCATTCCTTCAAGAGATTAATGTGTAAAATCTGGAATGGTTTGTGCCGGCCTGGCATTCTAACCTTGTAATTTACCGGACCCATACGCTCCTCAATAATAGCGGGGCCCTGCCATTTAGATAGGAATTTGTGCGGGTCAGACGGAACCAGTACCAAAACACGATCACCAGTCCCGTCTTACAACACAAAGGTCACTGCCCAAGTCCAATAATGCGGAGATCTCTCGGTTCCCCAACTTCACCGAGATTAACAAGCCATCTTTTTTATCCGGAGAATAGGAAATATTTGAGCAAAAAACCTCGGCCAATCCAATTTTCATTGATTGAGCTGGAGACAAGCAAGAGAGAGAAGCAAAACAATCAATTCCAAAACTGACAGGCGCTGTACAAGGCTTTTAAGTAAGCGGAGTGCCGCGAGAGAGGTTTATCACGCGTATAGCGCAAATAGGAAGGGTAAGGAGCAATGTGAAGGTAGACTGTCAGCTGTTTCAGGGGTTTTCCCAGGGGCGTCTGTGTCCTCCGAGGGTGCGATCAGCCCTCCAGCTTACATACTATGGGAAAGACAGGCTGTATGAGTTAAACTGGGTGTGATGACAGAACCAATTCATACTTTCCCTAAAACAGATTTGCAGAAATCTATACATACAAAGCACCACCTCATGGGACATTCGCACTCTTCATTCACAAACAGTACTGTAAACTTAACATTGCTTCAGACTGATTCAGACTAGACACCCAAATCAGGGAGCATCCCAAAGTAAAAGAATTTTGAGGCAGAAATACTACGTACTGCATCAACATTCTTCCCATGCTTGAAAACAAAATGCTGGATTTATAAAGATGTCCCAGATAAATCCAAAAATGTAAAAAATGTTTTGTCAGAATGGGAAAAATACACTAAATATATATTATGTGCCTTTTCAAGAAATACTTTTTACTGGTAAATAAATTCTAATATTGCTAGGGTACAACTAAGTAGCCCAAGTCATTGAAAACTAAAAGATGGGAGAAGCACACCTGAATTTTGTCCAGTCGTCCGACCAAAATATCCTTCCTGCCACAGGTTAAAAACGCCCTTGCAGTGGCCAGTCTCTCCACACCATCCATCTTCTGTGTAGAAATGCTCACCTTGAGGCCTCCCAAATGCAATTCTGTCATTCCTAAAGAAACATTCAAAATCCATCTTGCTATAAAGAGAAACACCCAAGTGGGACTGACATACCATTTGGTAGAAATAATAATCTTTTTAAACTTAAGCTGCAATTATAGACACTCAATCCTAAGCATGCCATTACAAAATGCACTTACGTTTTTGTACAAGTTGTAAAAGACTGGCAGAAGCTTTTACTCCAGCCTTCTGCTCAGGAGCAGTATTTATTAGCATCACTAAAGCAGTGCCAGCCAGGAGCCTGGTATCTCGGTTGGAAGTCTAAACCATAACACATTTCAAAAAGAAATATTATTTCCTAGGACAACAAAAAAAAAAAAAAAAAAACACTGCAACACAATAGTAAAAGGAGCCATTGACTTTTGAGGAGTTAAAATGTAAAGCAGTAATGTTTTAGCTTATTTATACGTAACACATGACCAGACACAAACATCCAACAGAAAGTTTCTACTTGGGTCTGTTAACTGGAATTTTCCTTGATATTTCCAACTTAAAACAAGTTCACAATTTAATAAAAATCGGTAAATATAAAAAAGTAAAGGGGCTGTGATACAATAAGATTTTATACTTGTACTTATGTATTGGTATGCTTTGGTACAGCATTGAGGACAAAACCAAGCTGATTAAGTAGCTGTGACCAAGAAGAGAATCAGGGACTGTGGGAAAAGGCGGCAAGCATTTGAGAGATAGCTGAAATGTTCTTGTCCATTAGTATGAATTACTCTGTAATTGCACTCTTCAAATTAAAAAGGTTTCTGCATTTCTCCATGTAATCACTACAATATATAGAATGTATGTGGTGATTTTTTTCTTCATTTTTACAGCAATACCCAAATATTGCTAGGCGGAGGTTACATTCAGTTTTAACACTGGCAGTTTATTCTGTGGAAGTGCTTCATGAACTTTGAAATAGTTATTAAAAAAGCACATAAACATTCAAAATATTTACTTTATGTGTTAAATACTGTGTCTATTAAAGAAACCCCTATATTGCATAAACATAAAATGGGGCTTTCATCACTAAAATGTTTATTTGCTGTACTGCATTTGTACTTCTACTTGCATACATAAAATACATTTTTAGTTAATAATAAACATCAGAAAAAGATTTACAGAATGATTCTGATCAACTACTGAACAGTGAATCTCCAGTTTACAGCAATTGGTTTTATTGTGAACCCTGGCTTAACATCTTCATCACCCTAACTTTGCTTTATGAAGGTGGTTATCCACACGCTTGCAATGTACTAGAGTTTTTATAGTCAACAGATCTCATTATCTGGAGCCATCCTAATCACAAAAGATACAAGACACTGCATTTTAGATTTTTTACACACACACACACACACACACACACACACACACACAATCATTTATACAACACAAACTTGGATAGAGTTACGAACAGCAGCACTCTACAAACAGGCTAAAAACCAAAAGGAAAAATACCTTCCCTAATAGTACTTCGACCAGGCATGTGACAATGCTGTGTATTGTCGTACTATTACACTTCTCTATCCAGACTTGCCTGCCCACCTCCTCTGAAAGCAGTTGAAATACCTGCAGGCATATCTGTAAGAGATATGAAGAATGTTAGCTCAGTGGACACTATGCAGAATATATTATAAAGAAGTAAATTTAGTAAACAAATCTCCTTTAGATTTTAAGCACTCAGTGATAAAAGTACATATTCTGCCTTATTTCTGTTAGGAAAAAAATATAAATTCTAATATCACTTTGGTTAAAACAGACTCACTTTATTTTTAGGTATGCACAAAAATTTACATCATCACATAAAAATCTGCTTGAGCTCCATTTCACCATTATAATCTCCCCATACTTAATCTCACTGTGCATTTCTTACTCAAATGGAATTTTTGGAAAGTTCATACAGGGAAGGATATTTGTTCGTTCTTTCATTTTCTCATTCCTCTTAGCAGTCAGTACATCTGCAAAGAAGGCTTCACTGTGAGCCACAATGTAAAAACACGGAGTTCCCAACTACACAGTACCAACCAGAAAACTACAAAAAAAGTAATCAATCTTTATGAAGATGAAACCCAGAAAAATAAATGTTCTCTAAAACACTACATTTTACTTAATTAGTCAGTCTAACAAACAAGAACCAGCTATACAGATCCCAAGGCATACAGTCACTGGAAGAATGTGTGCATAATCTTTACAAAATACAACTATCAAACTTGAAAAAAGGATTTACCATATGTTCAAGAATTTGACAGGTCCTCACTGTCTGGGCCATCAGTGACTGACGTTTGACTCACTAAAAATAAAGTGGGACCAAGGGCTCAAGTCTGACTCACTCCTTTATGTACCCATAGTGCTTTTCAGTGATTAACTCACATCACAAAGCGAGTCAACTTAAACCTGATGAAGCAATTTTATAGCACTGACCAAATCCCTCACAGATGAAAAAGAAAGACTATGATGGAGTTCTAGTCTGAATGTACTTTATAATTTGACAACGTGGTTTATTTCAGATTTATAATAGGTCATAGTCAGCGTTTGAAAAACACTTATCATACAATTAACTGTAAGATCATGATAATGGTTTCTCAGAAGTGGCAATATTTAGTCTTGCAGCACTGTGGATCTCTGGAAGGCAGATGTCATCAATGTTAAACACATGTAATACAACATGTCCTGATGGTGCTTTTACACACTGATAGGCAGATTCTTTTCATTAAAAATGGGATATAGTCATTTTTCAATATTTTGAGAGTGTGGAATTTTATTGCATTAACATTTAATAAAATAATTTGTTGCAAATGAACACTTTCAGATAAGCATGTATAATAGATCTTTAGCATGTGTTAGTATTCATTGAAAGGAGAATTGCTGGGGCATACTTATCCCATCACGTCTCCTAGAAAGTATCTGTATTTAATAGGCAATTTGTATAGTTAATTTTTATTGTCAATATTTAACAGTGATTAGTGCAGGTGGCACTAATATTTATCTTGTACCTCACTTCAGCTGAAGTGCTGGTATAATAAATTTAACAGAGAATTTTGCATTCACTCAGTAGTTGTTGATGTATGGATGGACATTTCTAAAAAAATATGTATTTAGATGCCCATACTTTGAATATGAGGGGTAACCAAATAACTCCAAAAAAATAAACACACCGCTTTTTCTTGACCAGCAGTAAGGGTGTAAAATTGAATTCCCAAAATATAAAACTCGCATCCATTTTGCTGAATTTAAGGGTGACATGCAGACTGAAGATTCAGTGTGCTTCCCTAGTGCAGACCCACTCGCTGAAGAATTATTTTCTAAACTAAACAGATTTTTGCACTTATGAACTAGCACTTTTTAGCTCTAATGTAAAAAGACCATCTGCTGATTACTTGGTCTTCCTTTCAGTGCGGACCTTGATGATGGAAGAAATCAAAACGATGAAACCAATGGGGTTACAGTGAAGCCCTTGTACTTTGCAGAGTATTTAATAACAAGACAGTTATACATTTCAAAATTCACTGGCCTACTATATAAAAAGTATGGTTGAACAAAATGTACAGAAATAAGGAAATATTAATATTTGTTGAGATGAACAATCTTATTTTATTCCACTGCTGCCTAGACAGTAGCTATCAATTGTTGAAAAAAATGTGTACATTAAACTTTACCAAGAGAAGCTTTGACTGTTAAAACCTGCATAGCGCAGATGGCAATTATCGCCCCCAATCCAATTCAACAGACAGAAGGAAGAACAATATAAACCTATAAATGTGTGGACAATCTCAAACAAACAAACAAAAAAATCACTGTGTAAGAGCCACTTTTAGAAAGTTAAAAGTTTTGAGTTAAACTCATATTAATGTTTGCTTAATTTGAATAGAATATAAATTTCTTCCATAGTCATAGACAATGGTATAGTCTTTTCCCCCTATAAGTTAGTAAGAGATAGAACCTTCTTGCTATTACTGAGAAACAGTGTGATAGTAGATTCAGTTGTGTTTAGAACAGGTCCCAGTACATAGGGACTTAAAAGACCCATTTTCTACTCAGAAATGGGACAGGCATACAGCTTTCTGACTGTTTTGAAATGGTTCAGAAATGTTAAGCAAATTGTAACGATTTGAGATGTAACAAGATTTAAGCTTTGAACAGAACTTTTCTTAAGAATTTTTCTTTTTTTTGCTATTTTAATTTTCTTTTTTGTGTGAACTGTTTTATTTTGAATTTTAACTAAACTTTTAAAAAACAAAGATATTTTGTCTGTGGAATCATTTGTACACGTCAAGCATTTTTTTTTTTTTTTTTTTTTTTAAGTCAGAGCTGCTGAACTTTGGAAAAATGCAGCTACACACTGTGTTTCATTTTCTTATCCTAAATGAGCCAAGTACCTTAACAGAGAAGCAACACCACTCGTCATCCTGTGTGACCACCTGCTCCAGCACCCATAACAATGTGCTCGATATGCTAGATAGCAGTAGCGGAAGGTTTTCCCTGCATACCTCACGACCAAAACAGCTCTCTTCCAGATACATGCATGCTTGTAAAATGCAAAAGAAAAAAAAATTTAAAACATGCCATTAACATTAACAGAATTTAAGGATCACACATACTGCACAAAATTAAACATCACATACAGTACTATGACACATACACTAAGGTGAGCATTCAATACATAGCAAGATGCACACACAATGTACTCATTCACCCAAGGCATTATGATAAATGTTACAGTGTATTTTTGGTTGAGGAACATCCATGGCATACAGAGATAAGTATTATAGGAAAACAGCAATGTAACACTAGCAATTCCAGTATTAGGTTTTTCAAAGTATTTTACAGAACTGAATATAAAATTCTAATATTAACATATAAGACTTGAAATGGCCTTGCACAAAACTACATCAGTAACCTACTCCGTCACTATGTGCCTGTTTTCCAACTAAGTTCCATAATTTGTGGCTATCTCATTGTGCTGCAAACTAAACTGTTTTTTTTTTTTTTTTTAAATATATATATATATATATATATATATATATATATATATACTAGAGGGCTCTGCCCCCTGCTCACTTCACTCACCAACCCCTGTGTTTGGTTAATCGGATATACAATTTTAAAAGCTTTTTTTTTTTTCTCTTTCGAATTGTTTCAATTTCATTATTTGCACTTTTACTTTAAAGCTTCATTAATATCTATCTATCAAAAAACAATATTTGGAATTACCTTTTCTTCAAGATCTCATTGAATTTTGATTCCATTTTTGGAGACACATTGTGACAACACAACATATAACTGCCCATGATAAATAATCTGACTTTTTCTGATGTTTGTCCCTGTGATTTGTTAATTGTCATAGCAAAAGCTATTCTCACAGTAAACTGTAAACATTTTAATACGAATGGCATATCACAATCTCCTTTGGTGTCTAATGTTATTTGCGAAATATATACCTTTCTCGTCGCCTGTTAAAATTTACATCGCTTCTCAATGATCATAAATATACACCTGACCGAATTGTGTATTCTTTGAAATTAAACTTGTCATTGCTTTTACTGGTGCGGGACCACAGATTCTCATAGTGTATGGTCCATTATTGTGTAAATCCACGTTTTGTGCATTGAATGATGCGAAGGCGAAAAGACTTTGTTTTCCACTCTTTGCCTTTTATTTCTGACCTTCGTAATCCCAAACAACTTTCTAGCACCCTCTCCAACCCCTCTTCCCCCGGGTCTCGCCCACCCTTACCCCATCAATCAATACCCTGCTATCAGTCTTCCGTGCTGTACTCCAACCTTCCTCAATTGGACCTAACAGTCACTTAAAACAAAAAAGGCTTCAACCTGGCTGGAATGCTGCAATATTTTTGAATTTTACTGCTTTCATATTCTGTACCTTTCTCTGCATGTGTATCACGCCATCATTTGTTTGAGCCTTTCGAATTCCACTGCTTTCATAATCTCTTCTTATCTGCCTTTTTTCTCTGCAACGCTTTTGGGTCTCTCTTCTCCGTGCTGCTCTTTCTTCTTTGCTTAGTCGTTGATGTTTCATCTAGAACGTATTGTTCTTATATGCTTTATATGTGCTGAGAGCACAGGAGCTGTGCGTGCTACGTGCCTTTATAGGACAGTGTTTTGCTGGCCGTGCTCTTATTTGTAAGTGGGGCGTGTCTTACAAGAATCTCATGTTCCACGTCTCTTGGCACCAAGTCTCATGTTTACGGTCCCCACGAGATGCTCCATGGCCAGTCTCTTTTATCTCATGGGTCTTTTAAGTGTCTTCCGAGAAAATCACATCACGTCTCATCGCCCTGCTTTTCCTTTCCAGGATTTTTTTTTTTTTTTTTTTTTTTTAATAATAATAGATTTTTTTTTTTGGTTTGTAAACTATGGGTGATGGAGTCTTCTGATTGTGGAATCACCTCCCTAAATTAAGAACCATCAGTGGACTTGTTTCATTCCTTCAAAAAACTAAAAATTAATTTGTTCAGGAAGTCTTTTTACTTAACCTGACATTCTGACCCTTCTTTCAGTTCCCCTACCTGTCTGTCCAGATGCCCCAGGAAGATGTGCTAGCACCACAAATTATGTTATTTGTTCAGGGTTTTCTTGTGGTATTTTGTATTTCACTCTGGTTTATTGACTCCTGTTCTAATTCAAAGCTTTGTTTCTTCTATTTATATTTTAGTGTTTTATGCAAGTATTCTTTGTTTCCAGTATCATATATGCCACATTATTCATTTTGAATGTTAATGATATGCTTTAAGCTTAGAAAAGGCACTATATAAATAAAATGCATTATTATTATGTAATGTAAGAGGTAACAAGCCTAAAGCTCAGGTTAGCCTGAAAAACTCCTTACTATCCCAAATGGAAGTGCCTTCAGTCAGCCTACATCTGCCACCCTTTACCAGTACAATCTGTAGCTGCAGATTACCTCTACTCGTACTCTTTGTACTGAAGGCCATTGGTGGCATCTATCCATACATTCTCTGAATCCAGTTTAGGATCATAGGAAGCTGGAGCCTACCTCAGCATCACATGCAAGACAGAAATCAACCCTGAATGAGACACTGGTCCACAGCAAAGCATATTGACTCACACTGTTATATCTGATCAATTCAGACTTGCCAATTAATCCATCAAGTGGACCACTGCTTCTAAACATTAGCCCTAAACCTTCAGTTTCTTTCCATATACTATATGTATGTATTTGTGTGAAGTATAAATTTATCATATCTATTTAAAAGTGCTTAAAAACTGAACAGTTGCTCATAAAAAAATTTTCCATACCTGTCTGGAGGTCTTTGATCGACATAATCTGGGAAAAAAAACCCAAAACAAATAGCCTTAGTTCTGTTAATCTTACAATGGCCAAAAATACAATCATAGTTTTTAAACCATCCCAAGATACTGTTAAATGATGTATATGCTTCTCTGTCTCACTTTGTTAGTTTGGAGAACTGTGCATAGTCTTCTTTTTATGTCCGCTGTCACAACTGGTCTGTCTTCTGATATTTTCAAAAGCAACTGTTTTTGGGGAACAGTATAAAACATACAGAAGTTAATTCATTTGGTTCTGTGTCACAAGTACAATGTATGCATATATACGATGTAACATTATCAATAAATTGTCCTGCTTGAACATACCAAAGTGGCACATAATACAGATGTCATTAAACTCTTTGACGTAAACATTAAAAATTTGAGTGGGCACTCAGGTAGCATTAACCGAATAGTACTTTTGGTACACAAATAGATTTTTTAATACCCGACTAAGGCCAGTTGGAATAGTTTGCCGCTGGAGTGCAAAATAATAAATGTATTCCTCATTGCTAATCTGTACGCGTAAAATTGGCATTGAGTAAGCCTTATTCGCTTGGCGGTTCTTTTATCAGGAACATGTAAATTTTTGTGCCAGCCAATGTCTCCGTAAGGGAATAAAAGTGGGTAAACCATAGGATCGCAATTCATATTGAGCGTGGAAATCTGTTTACAGGAGTTGCCTATGGGATAGATACAAATATTCCTTTCAGCAGGCATTTTGCCATCTTCTCTGACAAAAATCGCTACAACATCGGTGTGACATGTCGGGGCATTGTATCGTCGTAAATCCTGCCTAGGGTTTTACTTGAAAACCATTCGTGCAGATGCTGTTGGACTGGACTAAGCGATTTCATGCATGTGTTTGTATGGTTTAGCGAAGGGGTTGATGGTTCTGAGCATGGAATCTAGCTGGAGAAGTACATTTTTGCTGCATGCAGAGTTTGCTTTATTTTGTAAACGTACTTCAGTAGCTTGCGCTGTGTCAAAAACATACAACTGTCCATATCCTGGAGAGGTAGAAGTGTTAGTGTATAGTGGAGAGATAAATTTGCCTGTGTATTTTAAAACAGTATGGTCTGTGGCCAGGAGGTTGAATTATCTGTGCACCCATGGAAGCAAACGCTACAGAAGAGTTGTATTCTCGAATGTGTTCACGATAATTTTTAGCTACTGATGTTTGCTGTGTAAGAAGCTGTTGTAGGTCAGCTTCCCCGGAAACATG
Source organism: Erpetoichthys calabaricus (assembly GCF_900747795.2). Classification (NCBI taxonomy): domain Eukaryota; kingdom Metazoa; phylum Chordata; class Cladistia; order Polypteriformes; family Polypteridae; genus Erpetoichthys; species Erpetoichthys calabaricus. The sequence goes on along the minus strand of NC_041411.2, from coordinate 14,540,487 downwards.
TCTCACAAAACTTGCATGGATCTCTGCGCCATATGAACTGAACTGTTGCTCCATCATCTTGAAACCAGGAATCCGCCACATCCATTACTTCCAGTTGGGGCCGCTAAACGTTTTCTAGCATTTCAATGTAACGTTCTGAAGTGACGGTGACTGTTGCTCCCCCCTCCTCAAAAATAAGGGCCTACATGCCAAATTCTGCAACGGCACACCAAACTGTAACACGCTTACTGTGTCAGGGTCTCTGACGAAGTTCACGAGGGCTGGTTGCAGCTCAATAGTGAAAGTTTTGCAACCATTATTAAGCAACCATTGAAACAGAAAAACAGTAAACCTTGTTGCTGCACATGACAATGGCATCTCGATGAACGGTTTGCAGAAGGTTTGCGCACAACTCTCTATGGCTCTCCCAGTCTCTCTCAGTGAGTTCCTGCACTAGCATCATTTTGTAGGAATGGAAATTAAAGTCCTCAGGCAAAATCCTCCTCAAATGCCCAAGGCAGAAGCAGGTTTGCGCGCTGAACGTCTAGGAGAAATTGATGCCCTTACAGCTTGGATGTTTTCAGGCATCCGTACAGTCCGAGGACGGCCTGGATTTTTTCTGTTCAATGTTGTACCGTCTGTCTAAGTTTAGCTACCCACTGAAGAATCGTTTACCGATTTAGGACGTCACTGTTGGGTGGAATGCTGAAGTGCATTCGGAAGGCGCCTGGCGTAGTGATGATGAAGAACGCTTTGACAGAGAAATTACGGTGCACACCAGACGGACCAAGGCATGTTCCCGACTGAAAACTACAAGGGATGGCCTATCAAAGGACCCCCACCCCACAAAGGACCTTGACAAATGTGGTACTTCATTTTAGCTCACCCTGTATAATCACACACGCTTTAATTTTAGAAGACAGGAAAGAAACGTTGTATACACACACCTGATTCAGTCTTTGAAAAGCAGCTGAATAACAGACTGTTTCTAACTGCATCGAGACAACAACATGTGCTATTGACAGCATCTGACTGTCAACCAACGTGTGCCATTCTTCAATGGAGACAGACTTTACAAGACGCAAAGCTTCATCAAGAATCCTTTCCTTACAACGTTTCACAGAGGCCCTGAAATAGAAATAGTGCAGAATTACAAGTGACCACAAAATACTGTTATGTCAAAATTACATTTTAGCCTACACTTAAAGACGATGGTCTACTCTAGAAGACGATAAGGAGTCTTTTGAAACACTCTGCCATCTGCTGGTGCTTTAAAATACAGCATTTCCCTCCATTTCTGACACTTACTGATACTCCACTTTCAGTGATACGTTAGGATTAATTTAATGGGCAACGAACTAAATGTAATAGTGTAACAAAACTTTGAAAATGCTTCACAAATACAACTTACACAATACAAAATGCAGTAAAAGGAAATACAAAGTAAACAGACTAAGTATTTCTTGAAAATTAAACAGTCAAATTCAAAACAATAGCACTCCATGCCTTAACATTAAGATTAATATGTTTTTGGACTTACTTTACAAACATCTACAGGATGCAAAAATTACACAGGTGCTATATGCATTGGCACTTCATCCAGAGATTGCCCCTACTTTGAGTCTAATACCCGTCTTTGGTCCCTTTGTTGAAATAACCAGGAACTAATAATAATGAATATTGCGAAAGACCCCCCCCCCCCCACTTTACCCTGTGTTAGGATATAGCGGGTTGGAGAATGACTGACTGACTATAACACTACAAATGAACACAAGCCTGCTAATTTCACTACAGGCACTGTAACCAATGCAGATGCTTCACCCTTTCACTTACTCGATACACGTAAAGGTTAAACCGACATAATTACATCCATCTATTTTCCAACCCCAATTTATCCTGAGGAGGGTTCTGGTGGAACTGGCACTTTATTCCTGCAATGAGCTAGGCAGGAGCAATCTGTAGAGACTGGGCGCCGGTCCATTAAAGGGCGAACGCACGCACACTTGAACCAATATAACATTACCAATCCACCTAACCTGCAGGTCTTTGGACTGTTAGAGGAAAACCACACACAAAAGGAGAGAACATACAAGCCAACGCTTGGAGGACCGTGGATGTGAACCCCGGTATCCTTTTTGCGAGACATCAGCGCTACCACTTTGCCGCCCGTAGTTATATACAATAAAATTAACTCAGACACAGGGGATGCACAAACCAGTGTGTTTCTTCGTGCCGATCCCAAGACCAGATAAATGGGGAGGGTTACGTTAGGAAGGGCATCCGGTGCAAATTTTTTCAAAATCAACATGCGGACAACAATACAAATTTCCATACCGGATCGGTCGAGCCCCGGGTTAACAACTACCGCCAACAGGGTGCCGGCGGTAATTGGGCTACTGTTGGCCGAAGAAGGAGAACAAGATGGAGGAGACATGTCCGGATGGGTGTAACAGAGCAAGATGCAGAGGACAGAAAGATATGAAAGAAGATGATCCGCTGAGGAAACCCTAACGAGAGCATCCGAAAGAATAAGTTACATTATGTAACTTTCTTTTTAAACAATTATCAAACTACATGCCTGTGTGTGTCGTACATTAACTGTGTCTACAGTTACGCTGGTGTTATTGTATATAGCGCCTTTTACATGCCACACAATTACAGAGCACCTTAGAATATTTTAGTCATAAGCGCTCTTCCCGTGCTCAAATACAGCACACATATATATGGGCAACCCAAAATAATTAACATAAATGGTAACTCGGAAGAACAACGCAAGAAAGGCCTCCCCTGTCCGATATCTGGCACACTCCGTACTGTAAATCAGCGCTGGAAGGCAGGAGCCTCTCCGGGCAGCACGGCAAAACGAATACATGAACGGGAGAAGCTCACGCGAAGTTGCGACACCCTTAAACTGCCGTCTGGTATGTTGAAGAAATGGAAACCCCGCGGTGTTGCAAACACACTAGATGCGATCTCCGTGAGCCACAGAACAGACTCCCGTCTACACCACCGAAATGTGACAAAGTTCAGACTGCAGAAACGTGACCGTCTTACGTGTTTCTTGCTGAAACTAAAAAGGCTCTTTTCGTAGTCTGCATAAGCCAACTTCGAGTCACCTGGAGCCGATGCTCATATCATCATCACTGAATAAACTGCGGTTTAAAATATCAAATCATTATTTAAACGGCAAATCGCCACCTGCATAAACTGTCACGTTCATTTATAGCCGTTTACCTTGCGAAGTCTTTTAGCTTCTCTATAAACCGAACAAGTTTGGACTTGAGTGGTTCGTCCACATCCAGTTTCTCATAAATGCCGTCTACAGTCGGCCACTCTGGAGAAACCTCCAACAGCATGGCTCACTTTAGACTGTAACTTTATAAATCATAACACATCATAGCATAATATCTAAGTGTAATTGCAGCTGTTCTAAACATTAACGATTCCCTCTGGAAAAACAAGTAGACATGCGTTAGGAGACAACAGAGTGAAGCCTCTTAATGAAATCCAGAGTGGAAGATGAAGCGAAAAGGCGCAACCAGTTTATTCACAGCGCCACCTAGTGAAGCGGCTGAATTGGATGACTTGCGCGCTCTGCTTTGGAGGTGCGCTCCAGTTTAAGCCGCTGCTTTGGGAATGATTTATCACAATACAGGGTCTTTTTGAAAATTCTGTCGCATCATATTAATTTCTGGCGATAAGGATCATAGAAACATGCAAAGAAGGGTATTTTTTGATCGTTGCTCGTCAATTTCTGTACACCCTAGGAAAAAAACAGACTCGCAGGAAAGCTGGTGCGCTGTTCCTTAAGTTCCTTTTAATGTAGTCAACGTCTGTCGACTTCTTATTTTTATTACTACATAATGAAACAGGCAGATCAAGGCTAAGAAATAAGTAAGCTTTTAAACCTCTGTTTCATGTTCCACACTGCCACTGTCTGTATGCGCCCTCCGTGTGTGCTACATTTTATCTCCACGCAATCCAATTTCCCTCCCCATCCAGAAATGCGCAAGCTTGGTTAAATGACCCTTTATGGATGATACTGACTGCGTGTGTATGTGTGAAAGTGCCCTGCAATGGGCTGACGTCTTGTCTAAGACTGGTTCACACCTAGCATCCTTGCTGCTGGGCTTGGCTCCAGCCACCTGTGACCCTTATTTGAATTAAGGCGTCGCGATGGCATACAGTTTAAAAAACAGATGACTGGAGTGTGATTTGTCTGTAAACGTTTGTGCTTCATACTACTTGGGATTTCAGACTCGTATAGCACAGTGGATCAGTGGTTAGTGCCACTGTGTTATGGATCCTAAATCCTGCGCTCCTGAGTTGCCTGTGTGGCGCACGTCCAGCGTGGAGTTTCCTCCCCCACTCCCAAAGAGGTTACCATCATATGAACTGATAATTGCGAATGTGTACCTGATGAGGCCCTGCATGGACTGGCTCCCTGTCCAGGACTGTTTCACATGCAGTCAGTTAATGCTGACGTCGTTCATCTGCCCCCCTGGTTTTCAATCGCTCCACGCGCTCCAGGCTACTTCGTGCCCGTACCAGCGCATACGAGCCGCCAGCATCGCCTCAAGCCGCTCACTCTCCAGTGCTCTGTCTGTGCGCATCCACCACCATCACCCTTTGTAATACTAAAACAACAGTAGAGAACGTTGTTAAAGACAAGGATTTGATGAAGATCACATAAACAACCACAGACCACCGGACCTATAACATGAAACTGCACATATAACTTCCACGGATTGTGAAGGAGGGGCAAAAACAAACAAACCCCATTAATATAAAAGGAGATTATGAAAATCATACTACCCCTGCCCTAAATGCGAAAACTAACGAGACAAATTAACAATAGTCTCTTACAGATTAAAATCATTGAGGTGAAAGAGCCGGGGGTGGGAAGAGAATGATTCTTCCACTCCAGTCCAAGAAGCTTAAAATATATTGAAGAAGAGTTTATACTAATAATGAGGGGTTGGGCGAGTAGACTCTGTGTGAAATCTGAGGTGATACATTCAATGAACTGGGTGTCTTTTACAGCCGAAATAGCGGTGTCATTTCAACCGCAAGCTGGAGTTTCTTGTGATGAGTCTGGTATCTCATCAGCCCTCCACCCTCCATCCAACAAAGTCCACCTGGATAGCACATGGCATTGTTTCTGATGGCCCTCCTGCAACCCTAGTCTTAACCTTAGTGTAAATTGGCGAAGATCTGGAGGATTGCCTGTAGACTCTATTGGCGCCCATCAGAGTCAACTCAACCTGCAGGTACACGGGGTTCCTGAGAGGAGGCTTCATTCTGGAGAGATATTTATTTGTTCGTGAGCTGTGTAACCGAGAACATCAGCGTATTTGCGCCTTTTCATCCAGTTTTATTCTGGTCACAGGGATTTGTATTCCATGTTCCCCCAGAAAAGCAATGGTATGGTTAGGTTAGGTTAGGTTAATTGGCAACCTGTGAACCTGTCTGTGTGAGTTTGTATTTGTGACTGACTCTAGCTCTGGATTGGTTTAAGAGTACTATGTTATTATTATTAACAAACAATATAACACATTCTTAATGAACAGCCCTTCACAATATTTAATTTAAAACACAGAAAGTCTAAAAGTGTGTTTAGAAATCTCCAGCTGGAAAGCTCCATGTCTTTCCAAAGGTGGTGAGCTGGGTTAAAGTTAAGTTTCGCCTTCACAGGAGGGCATGCTTAATATATACTGTCAGAGAATGTGTGGAGAGCACTTCACACACAATGAATGCAACACAGTTGGCTTACCTCACCCAGTGACCTCCATATCCCTGCAGACCTGAACAAGCAAGTTCCCAAAATGTCAGGTGATGTGTTCCTAGGTAGTGGTATCAAAAGTGTTGAAGGTGCTTAAATGTCCTTTGGCATCAATAAAGTATCTATCTATCTATCTATCTATCTATCTATCTATCTATCTATCTATCTATCTATCTATCTATCTATCTATCTATCTATCTATCTATCTATCTATCTATCTATCTAATGCTGGCATTAATAAAGCACACAAACAGTGTTTATTTAATTTGTGTAGAAGTACCTTCTCATACAAGGTGTTTTACAAAGCAAGAAAATAAAATACAAAACAAGATCACTCATCCACATTTTGAACTGACCTGTTGCATTTCAGGGTCACAGCTAAGGGCCAGATTATTTTTAGAAGCATCTTTAAATTGTTGAAAGTTTAAAGATTTCAACAAATTAAAATTAATTGAAGATGTCTGATTAAGTGGATTGTTTTAAATATACTAATTTTAAATTGAGCCAGTGTGGCTATGTGTGTATATGCAATGGACTTGCGTCCTCTCCACACTGGACTACTGTGTTGCTCCCTGTGCTATCAGGATAGACTCTGGCATCCACAACACGGACTTGAATTAAGAGGGTTGGCAAGTGGATGGAGGGCTCAGTATGATCATCTGACTTGCTATACGGCCCAACCAATCCAGTCTCAACAACATGCCAGTCAGTTTTAGATCATCTGCTGGGTGCCTTGTGCACCCTGTCCTGCCAAGGCAGGCCGTTATTAAAAATGTGGGTTCCAAAAATGGATGATTGTATTATTGGGTCTTTGTCTATCTAGTTGTGCTAGGACCCTTACCTTTTCACAGACTGTTTAATTTCTTTTCAAAGAGGCTCTTGATCCTGTAATAGTATGCTCTTAAATCTGTAGGCCTTTTTCAGCCATCTCATCCCATACTGTGACACTCCTGAAGAGGACACTAGTGTAAGATAAAGATGATATGGAGCAATGGTGCAGTGGCTGTGTGTAGATGGTGTGTTCTCTCTGTTTGTGTGGGTATTTTTCAAGTTTCACTGATACATCTCTCATCGCACAGATATAAGTGTTTGGTGAATCATAATCAGTTGGAGTTGCTCAAGTGCTTCCTGCCACATGCCCAGTGTTTCTTCTCCTCTTAACTCAAGCAGCTTCTGAAAACCAGATGGATTGATTCGGCTGCCTGCTTACTTCTCATATTTCATACCAAATTTCTTCTTACTAACCTTTTATTAAGTATCCTCCATCTACCCATTTAACACAGGTCACCCTGGCAGAATACAGCCCATCATTCCTGAATGAGGTGCCAGTAAGTGCCAGTTCCTGATAAGGCTTTCTTGGTGCATAATGTGGCATCCAGTGACTCCACTTGAACCCTGTGGTGTAGGAAGATATGCAGCCCAGCCTGGTGAAATTGCCTTATTATGTATCTCCTTAAATCTTTCTCCTCACGTCAAAGTGCCAAACTGGGAAGTGTTTGATGGATGATGGGGTCCGGCTGCCAGCCATTTAATGATCTTGCTTACTCCAAATTCAGGGATATGAGGAGCCAGCATTGAGCTCAGATCAGATGGGCACCATCTATTAAGGATCATCTTCTGGTAAATCACTCTGTTTACACTGTAGCCCTCTGGCTCCACTGTTGAGGTGAATTTCTTTTTATTTTGCACTGCCCTGGGTGCCAATAAGACAAAGGTACATACTTGAGGAGTGCTGGATGGCTGCTTGAGTCGTGATCCCTCACACCTAACAATTCGTTTAGTCAACCTGTTTAATCCTCGTTTAGGTGCACACCGAGCGTCAGTCCTTCAGAAAGCAGCTAGCTGCAAGTCACTCGGAATGGCCAGTTAATTTTAGGATCATAAGAGGGGAACAACAGAGTCCAAGGCTCACTTTAATTACTAGTTTTTTAAACGATGCTCATGAATTTGCCCTATTTTAATTAATAAAGTGTGAGTAGTTGATCACAGGAGGTTTGTCTCGCGTTGATGGTGCCTGCCTCATTTTGTCTGCATAAACACATTTGATGTCTGCAGTTGGCCTACTGCACTTCAAGTCTCACTTTAAAACTGTAACTGCAAATCTCTGCACACAAAGGAACGAGCGCATAAAACACTGACTTTCTATAAGCCCTTATAAGTACCAAAAGCAAAAAAATAAAATAAAGGAAAGTGAAATGGGCTATTGCTTTACTTTTCTTATAGTAGCGGAAGGATTGCATTTCTTTGGAGCTGAAATATGCCTTTGTGGAGTGCGAAGCCAAAGGAGATTAGTTGATATTAATCCCCTGTAATGGTTTTACCAACATTTGAACCAATACCCAAGTGATAAGAGGTTTTCCTTTATAAATCACAAAGTCTTTAGATAGCATCTACACAGCCTGAGTGACTATTACATCAGGAATCCGTTGGCTATTAAACTTCGTTGAAAGGGGTGAAAAGATATTTATTGTTATCAGGTTTTAGACCCCCTTCTCCTTATCTGAAAGGCTTAGCGCAAGATTTTCTAAATCCAATAATTCTTTGATAAAAAGGAGGTGTATTACATTCTATGAAATAAAAGCCGTGGTACTGAATACACACAATCAGAGTTTACCCTGGAGGACCATATCCTAATAGTCTGAAGAAAATCCCAGGCAATGTGTACATTTGTAAAAAGGAAATATCTTACATGAGCATCGCATCTGACAAGATTCACTGTGGATGCCATCGATCGGATACTTGGAGCAGTCAGATTTCGAGATTTCCTTTCATTGTGTACTTTGGTTGTTTTCTTCCCTGTCAAAGGAATAAAAGCATCTGCAAGTCCAAGTCCAAGACAGACAGATGTGCATACAAGAGCTGGATATATTAGAAAGGAATTCAATTGATCAAAATGCCCCATAAAAAGTGTCATCTCTAAGGCCAATGCTGCTGGGATTTTAGAACTGGTTATTGGGCAAATGAAAATACCCGACCCATAAGAACGGAGCATATCTGCCACATGCGCTGACTCTAATACTGGACTGCACAGAACGTGTAATAATTACTCGCATGCACAGTAAGCAGTTTATTTCAAAGTTCACATTGGTGCCACCTTCAGGGCCCCCGGCTGCTACTTTCTGTATGAGTTTCCTTCCAACAATGAAACACCATTAAGTCCATGAGGATCTGTAAACTGCCCAGTGGTGAGTGGGCATACCCTCAAGGGTGGGTTTCTGTGCTTTTTTGCTGCTTTCATGGACTCTTGACTGCATGCTGTCATACAACAACTCACAAAAGAAATGTAAAAAAGAAATGGAACTTCCTTCCAGAATCCAAATCCAAGCATTTTGATCATGGGAAAGGTGCTATATAAATAAAATGAATTATTATTAAAGATGGTACTTTTTTAGGCTTGGAAAATCAAATGTGTGCAGAAACAAGATATTTAAATATAGCAAACAAATAGTGGAAGTAGTAGAGTGACATAATTTCATTCCAAGCACATTGCCATTCTCTTGTGCCATATGCACATTATATGTAAATGAAAAATAAATCTGAAATTTAATTATAATCTGTGTATAATATAAGCATTTGCTTTGCTGTTTAATTACGTTTAAAGTAAAAAAAAAAGTAAGCAGGTTCTACAAAGGAATACGCATTCATGAAGATCACCCTTGCAAGAAAGAGTAAACCAGCTGAGGGTCTCAAACTACTCACAGCAGTCAAATTGGGCACAAGGTGCAAGTCAGCCTAGCACACCTGCTTAACCACTCACATTTGGGCAATTTAGATGCGCCCATGACACTGATATGCAGGTCTTTGAAGTGCTGGAACAGAAAGAGGAGCATCTGGGAAAAAAATGTAGACAAGTAGAATATGAAAACCTCACATAGGCAGGAATGGAGCCCAAGAACTCTGGAGCTGTGAGGAAGTATTGCTAACCACTGAGCCAACATGCACAAAGAAATAAGCAAACACTTAGATACCCAATTCTGATATTAATAATACATTTATAATATTTGCATCATTCTACTCCTCTGTGTATTGGATGCTCAAGCACCATTTCAGTATTTCACTGCAGCAATTGCCAAGCCACTGTGCTGCTGGTTCAGATTCACTTAAATTATTAAAATTGTTACATATCACAAAAAATATAACAACAGCTCCAGAATAATAAATCCTTACACAGTAACAGCTTTCGTTATCCAGAAATGGATGGATATCAGCAATCTTGTTTATGGAATTATCTGTTAAAAATTAAATAAACAACTAGATGGCATAAAAATATTAAAGCAGCTAAAATCACCTTGAAAATAAAGTCTGCACCTACATATACAATACCTGAAAAATATCCACCAAAATGTTTGTATCATTAATTAATCGGTCGATTGCTTTTTTTATCTGTAACATTATTTTCTGTGTTTTGTATACTGTGATAATCATCATGTGTCTCTTAGATTTTTAAGTTCTATTTCACACCACAAACGGAGCTGATCATTAGTACATCTGAAGGAATAGCTGCTGAAAATGAGGCAGTGCAGTCCTATGTGAATAATAAATTTAGAACCAGTCATTTCAAGCAGTAAGAGCCATTTGCAACACTTAAATCAGTTTGATGGTACCATGATAAAAAGTAGCAATTTTCCCAAAAACATGAAACTTTCTGTGTAATTCCAGTCTTTTGAATGCTAGTGTAAACACACACATTCATTATATATATATATAGAGAGAGAGAGAGAGCGAGTCGGTGCAGACGTACTCCTTGCCCTGGAGTCCATGTGGAGTTTCCTGGATCCTGTTGATTAACCCCCAGATATAAATGGCATGTTAACTGCAGACCCATCTGAGGTGTGCATGTCATTCAAAAGTGCGTAATGCTAATAACTGGGCCTTTAGTCGTCGCTGAATTTGGAGCTGCCCTCCAAAAAGGGTCGAATGTGTGTACATTTCCTGAAGTCGACATTTTGACCCTTACCTTATACATTGAAAAAGTGAAAAGGGCTCAAAAAATGGGCAAGTGGATATAAAGTGACATTTATCAGCAAGCCACATACTAGTAGATTGAATCATGAAAGCTGTAAAACATAGTAACTATAATGTTTTCCCTTATACGATCCGTTCACACAATTTATTTATTGTATTTAACAATAACAGTTGAACTTCATATTTCTACAAAAAATTATTTCAGCGCCGGAGATCTCTTTTCGAAAAGACTTCATTGCGAAGACCGAGAGGACGAGGGTCTTAAAGCTGTACCGTTAATCCTTTTGTCTATTAGCATAAATTATTCTAATCCTTCCCCGCATTAACACACTTTCGTGGGTCGCCGCTGATCAAACATCCGAGGCGTAGAACGGTGGGCCGCCAATGGCCCATGCTGAGATCGCCGTCTTCTCGCGCCTCAGGTGCGCAGTCGGCCCTCATTGTCGGTATCATTGCGGCCCCGCTTACCTTCTGAGACCGTCGAGCAGGACGAAGTCTTTAAAACAGTCTACCTGTGAAAATCAGAGGCCGACAGGTCATGTTGGGTTTTCTTTTCCACCACAGTAAACGCATACCCCCTGCTAACACCTCCACAATGCTGATCTTTATTATAAGTCGCTCTTCCTAATTTAAGAGAGAAAAAAAAATCTGATTTACTTTTGGAAAGCAATGCTACAGGATTAGTGAAATCTCCTATCCTCACTAACCCCTTAACAAAACTGCTGAGATTAGCTGGAATTTATTTTCTCTTGCTTTATGTTTTCTCTTCAAGGGATTATGATTTTTTTTTTTGTCAACTTCACTTATAAAGAGAGTCAGCGATCCAGCGGAGAGTAAAAACGTTAGTGATTCCCAAGGAGAAGAGCTCCTCTGTATTATTTCCGCTTATTACTTGACTTTAAAGACTTGAAATCCGTCAGCATTAGAAAACAGGAAAACATTCACATTTTCTCAGAATGGTTTATTAGATTTAAATGAGTTCGAAAGACCCTGCAAATCGGATGCTCTTGATGCGGATATGGCTAAAACGGTCAAAAAGAAGTTCTCGTTCACCATTGAGGAGATTCTTGCCAAACTGCCGGAGGCAGACGGGGGCCAAGGGCAGGCTCAACGGCCCCTCTCCCTGCTCTGCTTTTCAGGAGAAGAATCCCGAGAGGAAGTGATTGTGGATGTGCACCCGAGCACCACCCCAGGGGACCTTCGGGACGGGGTCTGCTACTGCTGCTGTTGCTCCCACCGCGGGAGGGCGTCCTCGCCCGATTATCCGACTGTGACCGGTGAGTAGCGGCGTGAAGGCTGGGACAGAGGCGCGAAGTGGAGGGTCCAGCACGGGGTTATAGTATCAAACCCGCTACTGACACAGTGCGGCCATAAGCAAGTCACCTCACCTACTGTGCTCTGAAAAGAAATGTAACAAATTGTATCTCTCATTCTGTAGGTCAACATGGATTAAGATGTCAGTCAAATAAGTAAAGAATAATAAAAATAACTTCGAGAAGAAGTCGAAAGAAATCTGCTTATTGAGCCTTTTATTCGACGCAGTCGTTTTTTTTTAATGAAGTCAAAAGAACACTTGTACGGACAGTCAGTTAAATCATCCTTTCATTTATTGAGCCCACTTTTTCTAATTGTCGGGCCCACCTCCACACACAGCCGGCGTATCCGGAGACAGTACAGCTCCATACTGGCAATGACCGCTGGGGAGCCGGACAGTCAAGCACGTGCCACCGCGTTCCAATATAGCGCCTTACGCTCGAAGTCATCTTGTGCGATGTCAGTCAGTCAGAATGATCCAGAACAGCTATACGACTGTAAACCGAAATTCATTCGACTATTTTATTACGCCCTGAGTAAAATTCAGGTGGACAGCATATGACGTTAAGGCAAAAAGCCGACCAGAAGTGGGGGCAGCGCACACTCACACGCCCACCCATAGCGGTCAGATTAAGAAAGCGATAGCAAAACTACCAGTAACGTGCGCGGATCGGGGGGTTCAGCGTGACTTAAATTTAACGCCATTAACAACATAAACCGTGAAGCCGAACAGAATCAAATTCAGGCTGAAGCGCCACATTAACATCACGGCGAGGAGGTCGGAATGGCCATACGTGAGCGTCTCGAGTCCGTAGTGCTTTGAGAAAGTCATTATGTGTTGGTTCCCTTGGCACGTCAAGATCCAGTGACACTTTTAAGAATATGAGCGACACGCACCTCAGGGTATGAAGGGAGTGTGGATGATCATTTTGGAAGGTCTACTGTAGTTTTCCAACATTTCTCCTTACCCATCATTCGCGATGCAGGCGGCAGACCACCAAGGCTAAATGGACTCACAAGTCAGTGAGATGCTGGATGAAAGCCAGGTGTCCTCAGAAAACTAGAGCGCATAGAAAGGGGACTTGCAAAATATCCGCTTACTCCGGGGCTGTTTAGGCCTCAACGAGCCTTTTGACATTTTATAAGTGCAGGTGGACGGGTGCAAAAGCCCAACAGTCTTCACATTCAAATCTGCTTCTTTATTTAATGAATGTACCGCAAGATCTCCAGTGTTAAACCCATTAATCTAGCAATGGCGACTTTGCTGTGCTTGCCAATTCCAGACAGTAAAAGCATGAAACCCTATATGGCGCCCCTCTTCCTCCCCGCAGCCTGCAAACTGCTGTGGACCAGGCGGCTCTTCCCGAACGCCGGGGTCGCGGACTCCCCCCGAACGGCCGGCCGCATCGAGGAGCTTTTCTTCAGTCACATCCAGCGGAGGACGAGGCGCCACCGGACGATCTTCACGGAGGAGCAGCTGCAGGCGCTCGAGGAGCTCTTCGACCAGAACCAGTACCCCGACGTGACGACCCGGGAGCAGCTCGCCATTCGCACACACCTGCGGGAGGAGCGGGTCGAGGTATGGCGAGAAATTTACCAGGCCGACATGACTTTTTTTAACATTCGCCTTGTCTTTAAATTTGCAATGATGAGAACGCTCTGAATGATTTTACTCCTGTTTTTCAGGTGTGGTTCAAAAACCGAAGAGCGAAATGGAGACGGCAAAAGCGAGTGTGCTTGGCCCAGGAACATCAAGAACAATGGAAAATGCTGGAAAACTCGGACTGACAACTCATTCGTGTGAATAGGAGGGTCTGACAGCAGATCGATGTGCGCCGTCCAGTCTTTGTAAAGTTTCATTTATTATAGCGAGGCAAATAAAGCTACTCGGACGTCTGCATCTTGAAGTCGTTTAAGGAGTGCACTTGCGACCCCGTTGATTGTGTTACTTCACCTGTTAAAAGTCTCATCTAGTCAATACGTAGTTAGTTGAGTAGGGTGCTAGGGGTGGCGCATTGGTTAGTTCAGTCCAGGGTTTGAGTCTAATTCCATCACTATTCTATTTTCCTCATTTTTGTTCATCTCCCCATATCTGCTTCTCTCTCATCCATCTGAGTACACCCTTAAAAATGCCAGTTCTTTAATGCACTTTACTGGGCTGTGTGGTTTCTCATTGCTTGAGGAAAAACCATTTTATTCTGAAAAGGGTCTTTGCATATGAAATTGCTTATTTGGGGTTTGAAATTATGTGGACATTCTAAATGTGTATTGAGCTACCAAGCAGGATGGAACAGATCAAGAAAACCTGAACTTAGTTTGTGTGACTGTATACAGAGACAATGCTTTTAAAATCGAGGGCCCTCTGAGGTGGCACAAATCTGTTGTAGGTTATTTATGAAGCCTGTTACAGACCTCTATAATGAAAGGATCTTCATAAGGATATTTCTTTTGGGAACCAAAAATAGTTTCCCTATGTCATCACCCTAAAGAACCACTTTGGCGCTTTTTATTTTTTAGTGTTAAGTTGAGTGGTAGTTGCACATTGGCACAGGTTGGGTAAGCACATGAGCTGTATGTGTATGTGCCTAACACAGGACCAGCGCTCAGCCACTGATGGGCCCTGCCTCGCTGCAGTGTTGCTCCAGTTACTCAGAACCTTATCAGCTGAAACGAGAAAATGAGAGACCTTAAAATTGAGGGTTGTGTGTGAAAGCCTCAGATTTAAAGAGGCTCATTGGGATGCCATGTTTTGCTACTAAAACACATGTAAATGTGTAGAGATTAGCCCGACGACACCTCAAATGCCAGACCTGCCCATTGCAATTGGCAATGTGGTATTTGTATAAATCTATGTGAACAATATTAAAAAATAAGCAACATCAGCATTTATTAAACCATATCCCATCCATCCATATGTCCTGCTTAACCAGTGCAGGGGCTCAGGGTGGCTGGAGCCCACCCTAGCAATTACAGTGCACAAAGTGGGAATAATCCCATAGTAATGAAACATCCCTTCATTTTCTAGGATCACCGTAACAATGTTGGGAGCAACAAGTAACACGGCAGGTGCAAGAAGCTGATTAGTTTCTGAGCTCTTGGTTGTTAAGTGACCCAAAGACACGTCCTTAGGAGGAAATCTGCGTTAAAGTTGGGTTCAAGTTCTGTGACATGCAGATGTCCTCCACTGCACCACCAACCTTTCAGCCTGGCAGCATTCACTTCAGACACTGGGGAGAAGCTGAAGGAAACACTCAGTGGGCAAACTGAGGCCCTGCCACCCCACATGTCCTAACACATCTGTAGGGCTAACTCGGGGTCCTTTATGATCCTGACTGCAACACTTGTAACAGACACAGAGAAACAGGCATTATAAAGCTCTGGGACATCTTGGGATGCAAGTCACATACTCCTACCATTGCACATGTCTATTGTCTCTCTTCTCACCAGACAAATTAAAATTGTCCAGTTTCTTAGTTCTTATGAGTTCAGTGTCCCCTAACCATCCCAAGTGCTCCAAGTTTCTCGATCTTCAGACTTTAAATCCCTTAGCTTTGGGTATCTAACTGCTTCTCAACTATCCTCCTCAGTGCTTTAATTTTGCCATCTTGTCCAAGCACGAATGGCAGTGCCACACATCTTTACTGAACTTTATTCGTCATTTTGTCATATTGGGTCCTAGGGTGACCTAATTCTCCCCTCTATACTCTTTATTATGTAGACCTGACCAAAATGCTTCTGAATCCCTGATCTAGCCCTCATATAATCCACTACCATTTATATATATGACTTGAGGCAACAAGACAGAGTAGCAGAAGAGGCAGGAGATTAACTTACAAATTTATTCATGCATTACAGATGATAAGCCCAAAATATACACAGAGTACAAGTGTGTTGGTTAAAACAATACAACCTCATAATAAGCTACCAGGTTAATGTCTTTTAGTCTCTGGTCCAATATGGTCTGGCATGGCCCTTGACCTCATCAGAGAGATTTTGTCAGGTTGCATTTTGCCTTTATCTGCATGAACCCGTGTGTGCTCTGAGTCAGCCACAAATCTTTTAACAGTACGATGATCACGCTTAAGTTTTTGTGAAATATCTAAGGTTTTCAAACCTTGTCCAAGGCATTCAACTATTTCACGCTTTTCAGCAGCAGAGAAATCCTTTTTCTTTCCCATATTGCTTGAAAATGGTGGTCTGCTTAATAATGTGGAACATCCTTCTTTAGTAGTTTTTCCTTTAATTGGGCTCACCTGGCAAACTAATTATCACAGGTGTCCGAGATTGATTTCAGTGATCAAAAGAGCCCTGAGACACAATACCATCCATGAGTTTAATTGAAAACAAAATATTTAATCTTTATGACACTTACTGTAAATACAATTTGCATAATAATTTGGAACGCGGTGTAAATGCAATTCCAGTCCATCGCAGGGCAAATTTCTTCAACACTCAAACGTGACCAGTTTAGAAATGCCAATAAACTTAAAGACACCCAGGTTTGAAATATGGGAAGAAAACCAGAGCACCTCAGGGGGAGAACTGGCAAACTCTACAAAGACCCCAACCCTGGGTTGGATTTGAATCCAAGATGCTGGGTCCACGGGGCAGCAGCGATAACCAGTGCAGCACCATGTCATTAAACCTGAAACCTATGTCTTTTCTTACTTTAGGGATTCCCAATGCTAAAAAATGGCTTCAACGCTATATTCAATGGCCAAATTAGTCAGTCGCAAATTCAGATGCCAATTGTATTAAAACCTGAACCAGAATTTGGCAAGCACAGGTGATGAAATCATAACCCAAGTTGGTATGAGTATTAAATCATAAAGTTTACATTTTTTGGGCGTATTAGGTTATACTTTATAGTTATATATAAATTTACATTTTGCACAATAACTCTATCATTTAAATCAGTCAAATGGGTTTTTATATCAAAAACATTCATCCACATTCTGAAGGCATTTTTTTTCAGCCAGGTCATTGGAAACTGGCGTCCATAAGGCCCCAATGCAGTAACTGACCCGGGACGGATCGGCAGCCCATTGTCGTAGGGAATGGTCATGCACAGGTTCATGTATTTATCAAGAAACAGTGGACACTGCGCCAAGTAATTGGGGGGGCACTCACACCACCAGCACTGTGTGCAACAACCTAACCTGCGGAGTCATGAGGAAGACTCTCTGAATCGCTGGGCATCACGCTAATGACGGTCCTGTATAATTTGCTTAATTAGATGGTGGGTGACATAAATAAAACGTAAAACACTTTATTTCCTAAAAAAATGTCTTAACATTTTAAAAAATACTGTACCGTGAAATCTTTATACTTTTCTTGTCCGGGAGGTGGCAGTAGTGGTGTTCAGCTATAATGAAAAATGGAAAAAAAAATTAAGGTTTTACTCTTCGTAAGAAATTAAGTTAAATACATTTATTTAAAAAATCTAAATCTTTCGGAAAATGCCCCTTAATTAATTTCACTACGGATTAGACATTTGATTCTTATCTACTAGAATAAAATTCTTCATATATCCTGAATACACGCCCAAAGCGGTCTGGGCTTAGTGATAACAATAACGATGTATTGAGCCGCAAAGTGGCTCTTTAACTCCATCACGTCTCCTATTTCCCCCCGGGGATTTAAACACAAGCATCGAGCCCAAGCCCTGTAGCGTAGAAGCGACCCTTTTTAATTAACGATCACAGAAGGGATGCCTAGCTTCACGTGCCGTTATCGAATTAAAGCCTCCTAGATGTGCGCGTGCGTACAAAGAGCTGACTCGCTTGGAGGGCGGAGCCACTTGCAGTAAACAGCCCAGGGTGTCGTTTTCCCAGCTCACGGCAGGTGGCAGTAACGAAGCCTATCAGTAACAGAACTACTTTTCCCATAATACATTTCGTGGTTGCTTCCCTTCTCCGTGGATTTGGAAAACTGTTCCCCTCATTGACATGGGTTGCCGTTATTTGAAAAGGGTTGTACTTATTTTGTCTGCTTGGTATAGAATGTGGATCTGCTTTTGATTCCGATCGTTCTGTCTTTATATCAGCCACGTACAAGATTTTGACTTCGCTGAAGAAACGCTTGCTACACAGACGAGGCCTGAGTATTTGTGAGAAGCCCGGAGCTTTGGTGATGGCGCTCACCGAAAACAAAGAGCCGTCTGACGGGGCGTTGGTGCTGGTGCAGCCGGGCGGCACTGTCGCTGTTTGTGAATCGGCGAAGGAACAAAGAAAAAGGAAAAGAAAAGTGCTCGACGAGAACTCCTATATTGAAGTGAGTAACACCTAGCGCAGTAGCATCGAATTGCTGTCAACGGGAGGCGACGGCGCTGTTAGAGATGAGAAAATCAACATCCAGGCGGGCACAATCGTGTGTTGTGCACACATCGGGCTTTGGACACTTTCATATTTTTTCAGTGCAATGAAATATTACTGTTATATTGTTAGATATGTCTAGAAAGGCGTTTAGATGTATTTTACCCCTGGGAGTACTATGGGGTCGCGAATAATGTAAGCAAGAGGGGGCAATAAATCCTGTGTGTGTGTGTTTTAACTTTTGTTTATGTAATTGTATAGCTTATAGATGCCAGAAAATGTTTAGTTAAGAAAATACAAATGATTATAAAAAGAAAACAAAAAAAAATCCTATTTGCATGAAGAATATCATATCTGTAATCATCCGTGTGTATTTGTGTGTTTTGTTCTTCGTACAATTTAACCTCCTTGGTCCAGTCTCAGCAGAAGTTTGTCTACATAAACATTAAGAGACACCAGATTACTGAGGAGCCCAGCAGTTTGACCCTGGGGGTACCTTTTGGGTCCTTTTTACTGCAGTAAGTTTTAAAGACTGCACCATTTCCAGGATTTTGAGCCCTGAATTAATTTGTATTTGAAGGGCTGAACATCAAGAAACCCCATTTATAGAATTTAGGTAGTTCTACCATAAAATTGCACACTTGATGTTGCTATTAGTCATAAAAACAGTATTATTAACACAAAAGATGGAATTAAAGTGAGCTGAGGTGTCCAGTCGTGGTCACAGGCCTTTGTTCTATCCAGTTCCTTAATGGAGCCTCTCCTTTAATCACAAGACTGTCTAACGCAGCCTTTATTTGGATTTGGATTTCGGAAAAATGACCCATTCGATACACTGGCGTCTACTTGGAGTTAAAGCTGAATTATTATTATTTATTAGTTTGTGCTTCCATTTAGTTCACTTACTTATTATTCCTGTTAGTGTCTTCACTTGACAAATAGTGAGGAGGTGTACACCCGGTCACTGTATGTCAAGGGGTGTTTGTAGAAGTGGGGGTCCACAGGCAAGACTGGTCTCATAACACAAAGGAACCATATAAGAAAGGGCAGAGCATGGTCTTCTTCTTTAGTAGGTCCCTCATTAATGTCAGTAGTGACCTCCTTCACATCTTCTACATCTCTGTGATGGCTAGTGTGGTTGGTTTGGTCAGTAATATCACTTAAAAAGGGGCCCACCAAAACAACAAGCTAATTAAAGGGGCAGGCTCTATTAATGGACACACTCTGGACCCCCTGGAGGGCATAGCAAAGAAGAAAAAGAAAGCAAAACTGAGTGGCATTATAAACAATGCTGCACATCCTCTCTCTGACACATCAACACAGGACTTTCTGCAAACAAAAAAAATGTTCAGTCTGGAAACACAACTGGGGCTTCTTTATACCAACAGCAATACGTCTACATCAAGCCTTCACCGAGACTAACAAGACACAAGTTTTCCTGTCTGTTTAATTGTCTTCCTTTTGAGTAATTCTGGTGTGTGTGTGTGTTTATATTTAGGGAAAAATAAAGACTATATCTATCCATCCATCCATCCATCCAATGGATGAGGCTGAAGTATTTGGCCAGGAGTTTGCCATCCCACAGGCGTGTTTTAGGCTGGCCGAGTGTGCATTACACCAGACAGGAACCAGTCAGTCAGCCAGCCTGCCTTGCACCTAATGCTGCCAGGGTAGACACTAGCTCATCAAGACTAAGAATTGAAATAAAGAGAGTAGAATATGGATGGATGGATGGATGCTGCTGTTTCTAATTAAACTGAAATAATTTAAAAGGATATCTTGATCCACTATCAAAAAGTAAAATGTATACTTGGATTGGTTCCCTGCCTTGTGCCCTGTGTTGGCTGGGATTGGCTCCAGCAGACCACCGTGACCCTGTGTTCGGATTCAGCAGGTTGGAAAATGGATGGATGGATGGATATGGGAATTTTAAATATGACAGAATAAGTAAAATAAGTGGAAGGTTAGATTAAATGGCATACTTCAATATACACAAGAACTGAGAAAGTGGAAGAAGGGAAAGCTTGTCTAAAATCGGGCCTGAACACTGAAATGGTCTGAGTGGTTAAATGGTTTGAAATGCCACGCACTGTTGTATGACATTTTGTGTTTTTGTATCACAGTGTAAGGGTCCTAATTGTGATTCACAGCAGGGGTTCCTTTGTTTTGTTGCAGTTGTGTCCTTGCCATACTTGCTAGGCGTAGTTAGTATGTAAGGTTCAAAGACATACTTTCTGCCTTGTTGATGGACGATTCCCAGTTGTGTGTCCTGTGATCCATAGTTGGGTCCTGTCTAGCAACAATTTGTTACATTAAAATATTGATAGATGTTTGTATTAATGCTCATATGCGTAGTTTAAAAAACGGAGTATGTTTTTTTTGTTAGGTTGTCAGGTTTGTTTAATAAAAATTAATATTTTTCTTTTTAAGAGTTTGGAGAAGATTATTCAGAGGGACTTTTACCCCGATGTTGCAAAACTGCGGACTCAAAAGGAATATTTAGAGGCAGAGGAGCATGGGGACCTGGAAAAGATGCGAGAAATTGCAATCAAATTTGGTTCATCCCTTGGCAAAGCTTCTGTACGTTCTTCTGCACCATGTAAGTTTTTTCTTTCTTTTCTTCTTCATTGCTTTAGTAATAATTCTGCAAAAGGAGTGACATAGCGAGTTCATAGAGGTGAGACAATGTGGATTAAAAAGTGTATAGTGTATTCAGTAATATCCATCTGTTAGTATTTTTCCAAATGAAACCTGTTTTTATGTGATATAAAACATGAGCTCCCTGAGTACAGAGAAGTCTTTCAAGTGCAAATCCTAGGTGGAGTTCAATTCCTCTCCTTGACAGAGGGAGGCGCCTGATAATCCAGGAGATCCTTGGAGTCAAAAAGAAATACAAATTAGCCAGTCGAGGAGACCTGCGTGTTGCCTGATGGTTGTCTTCTACATGACTTGCTGGGACGAGACCCTGGGGAGATTACGGGGCTCTGAAGGGGCTTTATGTCTCATCTGGCTGTGGATGGAAGCCCCCCATTAGAAGCTGAAGGACAAGAAGTCCTGGTCCTTCCTGCTCAGCTTGTTATTGCCACGACAAACCTTTTAAATTGGTACTAACTGTGACTTGGTTATGCTATTTTATTATTACAGCCCCAGTTCTGTAAAAGTAGTGACAGTATGGCAAATGCTAATAAGAACAAAGAGGAGTGCTTTGTAAATTCTGTTCACCCTCACTATATATTGAAAGCAAATGAGCAGTATGTTACTGGAGGTTTTGCTTTGTGGGTTTGTTTGTTTTTTAAATATTCACTTGTGTCAAATTTGATGACTGTAACATGCTCTACAAAAGCTGGAGTGGTCGTGTTTACCAGTGTGCTTCAGTGACACAAGCAAGTTTTATTATTTGGAATCTTATCCAACATGACATTTAGGGGGCAGCATAGTGGTTAACGTTGTCTTTTTAGCAGCAGTCGTTAGAAGACTGTTGCTGTCACTTAGGAAATCAGTGTGTGAATTCAATTATGAATTAATTAGGTCATTTTGTAAATCGCAGCAAGCAGAGATTTCATTGTCAAAGTGTGTGAGGCCAGCAGAGGCGAGAGCTGGCAGGCCCAGTGATATGACACTCCATAATGGCACATCATGAGGCGGGTGCTGTTGCTAGATTTATAGTTTAAATATCTTCATAGTCCAAGCATTTTGAACCTACAGCTACATGTTTATTGGGTCATTCCTGTATTTTAGTGAGTGAGCGGTGAACATGTCAGATTTGTCACTTTGTGGGTATGTTTTTCATCAAGTAGTGTTATGGACATTTTACAAATCAATGGTCATCTTTTTTCTTGGTGTCGCTCATGGGTTTATGTTCTCTTGTAGACGTCACACCAGCTACATTTGAAACTCCAGAGAGTCACCTAGCGTCCCCAGCGTTAAATGTAAGACGTGGAACGAAACTGCTTGAAGAAGGTACGCCTTTTCATATTTAGTGTTGTTAGGTGTTTATGTCCTTTTTGTAATGCTTTATTATGAACGTTAGTTAACAATACTTTAACATTAAGTTGTGTAAAAGAAACGTGAAATAATGGGCCAAAACAGTAACGTTAAATCTAAGCCTAATATACATGAAGTTAGCATTTTTCAATACATGTCTAAATGCTGACCACTTTACATGGTCAGTGACATAGCACAGCATGGTGAGTGAAATAACTACAAAAAAATATGTGTCTGTATTTATGTCACATTCTTTGCGAAATATATACATTTCATACTTTTAGAAGCCTGTTAGTATATATAGTATTCAAATTATTATTATTTTTTTTTTAGTAGATAAAGAGGGGGAAACAGATGAAGAAAAACAGTTTCCCTCATTAGACTCCTTCTTAGCTCACAACACAAGTGAAGACAACGCCTCCTTTGAGCAAATCCTGGAAATTGCGAAGGATAAGGAGAAAACGAGACATTCATGGTTGTATGAAGCAGAAGCAGAGTACAAACAGGTAGCTCTACTGAAATGATTTACAGACATTAGAGTGTTCTCTTTATTCTGTGGTAATCTGTGGTGCTGTTTATACCTTTTGTCATTATTATTTGTAAATTAATATTAGTAAAGACATTTACAGTATGTAGAGACTGATACTGCATTTTCATTAGATCCATGTGACTTCAGTATGTAAATCTGTCATATTTATAGATAAGGGGACCATTAAGCTAATAACTAAATTTCTAATCTGTTGATTTCAGAGACATGATGATAATCTAGCATTACCATCAGCTGAAAAACAAGCAATTGAGTTTAGAAAGGCAGGTATTGAGACGTGGGAGTATAAAGCAAAAAATGCCTTGATGTATTATCCTGAAGGTAAGTAAGGGTGTCTTTGTACAAACTTCAGAACAGGGTAATAATCCAAACTAGTTATTCATTCTCTACTTTTCTGTCTACTTGAGAGATTTCCCAATTCCCTTTTACTTTTTAAGGACATGTTGGTCCTTTCCCTAGCAATTCAGTATCCCCAGGGTAGGCTACTGCCCCCAGTGACCGTCCATTAGGGAAAATGGATACCTGGACAATGAGAGTGATCTCTAGCACTGCTATGTCTTATACCTTAAGTGACCTTAATACATTTCATTTCAATTCATCCATATATTGTACAGATTTACAGATATAAGTAATATAAATATCTCTAAAGATACCACACATTTTGGTGCTCTTAAACCTTCAAAGTAAGACAAGGTAAGGTTGTTAGGTTGGGGGCAGTGGCACAGTAATGGAGGATAGTTCAGTATTTTAAAATCAATCTCTTTTACACTATCATAGCATACATTTATTTGTTTTGGAAACTTGTTTTCTGTAGTGAAGTGAATGTATTCTAATAATAAAAAAAAAAAACTTCTCTTTACTTTAATCCTAAACGATATTTTATTAATTTATTTTTTTGGGAGAGCAGGTTAAGTGTACTTCAATACAGATTCAAGCACTTTTTATTTTTCTTTTGAAATATTCTAAGTGTTTAGACAGAAAAGCTGTCATTTTAGGCCTCGAGTATGTCTGACTCTGAACATGACTTGGGAGAGGAAAAGCTCTACAACTGGTGATTGGTGGTGATAAAGTGGAAAATGTAAAATACAATCTGCTGAGTTGTGGACATCTTTACTATGGAGAGTTGGACTTCCTGCTGCCACTGCTGGAAAACATAGACGGGTTTGGGGACAAGCCCCCTGTGTTACATGAGGATGCCCTTTTTGTTATTGATCAGGACAATTGTTCAGTCATCAGTCTCAGATTTCCGGGGACATTTTTCTGAAATTTAAACCAGAAGAAGTAATCAATGTCAAAAAGACAAAATGAAGACAGTTTTCTTTTGAGTGAACGAGTTGGTTAATCTTGTGAGTCACTGTCTTCTATTGTGTGGCCTGTTGTAAAATGGCCACACTAGTTTTCCACTTCTCCAGTTGTGTACAGTTTATTCCAAAAGATTTTAGCTGGAAGGTAGTACTGTGGTGGGCAGCGACAGATGGATGCCTTGCTTTGGGACTCTCTGCTCCAGCACTTCTGATCTCCACTGTACCTTCCATTGAACTGAGTGCTGTTTAGATGAAAACTCCACCCAGGCCGTTCACCATGAACACAGAAGCAAAAGCATATCATCCCCTCAGGAAAAACAGAACCAAGAATCTTAGATAAAAACTAATTGATTTGGTTTGTTACTATAAATATATCTCAAGAATTTTTTTGTTTCCTGAAATTGGAAACTTTTCCACTTCAAAACAGATGTATTCATTAAGTTTTAAGGGTGTTGTTTCATGGTACCTCTCGTTCCACATAGACCACAGGTGAATAAGTATATACTATAATTAATGCATCATCATCTAAAATCGCACAAATAAATGTATGCCATGATTGTGAAAAACAAACGAAAAATGAACTTAAGCCTTTATTTTGAGACGATAACCAGTCCACGTGACTAAAATATAAAATTGTTAACCCAAGTCAGTCAATTTGTGCAGAACAGTGAGAGATTATCCATTAATTGTAAACGTTTTCATATCCAAATGAGAATTAAATATAGTGCTCCTTCCTATAATGTATTTTGCAAAGAGTGTATTTAATTTATGTGGATGGTTCTAACAAAATTAACAAATTGTCTGATTTGGTTTGTTAGGTTTTTATTTTGATGGGATGCTTGTCGTCAGTCTTTGTTCTTTCCAGTAGACGTCGTGCAGTTAGCGATGCACGATTTTGCTATTTCTTGGCTACATATGGATGTTGCATTTTGAGTGGTTTTAAAAAGGTACAGAACATATGAGGCATGAAATTAAACAAACTACGAAAGAGGCTTTGATTTATATATAAATGATCAAACGACAATGTTAAATATAACAGAACACTTAAGAAGTGCAGAAAGCAGCTGGCACCATTGTCTCTTGAAATTTCACTTCAGTGATGCTTAGGTCTTAAATATATGCTGGCTTGCTTTGCTGCTAGTAAATACAAAATAAATAATTAGGACCTCCTAGATGTTAATTATATTTAAGGTAAAAGAAGTACAGTGAGGAATAGTAGATAATTGCTAATTATGAAGGTAGCTGTAACAAAATGCTGTTGTTTTTTTCCTCTATGTAGGTGTTAAGGATGAAGAGAACATTTTCAAGAAACCACGTATAGTTCTGCACAAAAATACACGATTTCAGACGGACCCTTTTAGCAAAGCCTTAAGTAAATCCCAGCTGCAACAAGCTGCAGCTCTTAATGCCCAGGTTTGTTGTCTTTTTTTTTTTAAATCTTTTTATATTATAAAAAAAAAAAAAAAAAAAAAACTTCAAATAAATTGGTCATAAGTGTGTCTGTGATGAACAGCATCCCATCCTGCTTCTGTGCCTGAATTGTTACAGACACCTTAAGGTTGAGCTTGGCCAGCTTTGGCTGTGCCCCTTTCACTTCTAACCTAAGCGCATGTCAAAGAACAACAATTTGAACAAAGCATTCTTGAATAAAGCCAAAGTGGTATATGTTTTATTTAAGACTAATTTTTGTCACATGAGCTTTTTTCTTTAAATGTACTAAATAAATATATATATGGAAGTGAAGGTCTGTGATACAGTTTGCACATTAGCAGCTGGAGAGCCACAAAGGGAGAAAAATGAATCGCATATCATAAAGTAGTTTTATTCCTGAGCTTTCAACCCCTGCCAGGGGTCTTCATCAGAGGATAATGCTTAAGAAGAACATGTTCATAATAAACAAGACTTTACACCCAATACCCACTCCCCGATCACACTGACTTAGCCAAAAACGTAATTTTTGGTATATATTGCCTTTGATTCTTGTAAGTCTAAGCATTATCTTCTGATGAAGACCTCTGGCAGGGGTTGAAAGCTCAGGAATAAAACTACTTTATGATGCGTGATTCATTTTTCTCCCTTTGTGGATTCACAGCTGCAAATATATATATATAATATTAGTATTTTATATTGCCTGTAGTGTTGCGTGATATACCATTACTCTGAAAGTACAGAATTACCCATTTTTTATTTTTTAAACAGTACAATATCAGCATTATGCTACATTTGGTACGGACACCTGCTCAGGCGCTGGGCAGGGTCCAAAGTGATGTATAAATGGAAATGTTCTTGACGGTACCTTAGACGTGGCACTGCATGCTGTAGTGAGCTCTACCACCTGTCGCTCCTCTGATGGTTATTTACTTGTACCAAAGGCTTTAATCACAGCTGGGCGGTCCATGGAAAGGGCCTGAAGTGCTTCCAGAGGGGATGGCACAGCGGCACAGTCTCCACTTGAGCTCATAGAGGCAGCGCTAATTATGTACTAAAGGTGCTGACCTGATGACTTCTCATAGCCAAGGAGTTCTAATCTGGCAAAGGCCATGAATGTGCATTAGTATTCAGGATCACTTAAATCCATGGATACAGCTTTGAAATCTCTAAGATTCCTACTCTATTTATGTTACACTTTTTTGTGGTTATATTGGCTGTTTCTTTCAAACCATGTGTGTTCTGATCGCTACTGAGATAGCTGGAATAGTTTTGCTGTTTTTCATTTAGCTAATCAGCCAAAATCTGAGTGCCCTGTCCAAGTTAAAAATGTCAATCTTAAATTAAGCAGATCTGGCAAACTCTAATCACTGGCAGATGTACATCTGGGAAAAATAATTACACTGTAAAGGCCGTGTCACATTACACATCTAATCTGGCGTTCAGTCAGACTTAATGTACACAATAAAGCAGTCATCGCATGCTCCCGAGACCACCAGTGACTCACTCCAAGTAGTCCTTGACTCGTCCCAACATAATCAAACAGGTTACGGTTTTGTCTTAAGTCGGTGGGGGGTGCGCTTTGTGTTGCTGAGAGCTGACAGTCAGTGAGCGCCCACCCGGAAGTAGAATGCTTACAAGGCAGCAACGAGGTAAGGAATGCAGGTGTTTTAAACCTCACAAACAGAAGAGATGCTTGTTTGTCTGATATCTCATATTTTATGTACCCCATTATTGGTGGTGGGGGTTGGGGGCAAGATCACCATACCTATAAACCCTTTGTATAGCATTAGCGCTATCAGGCAGCACACTTTTGGCTGTCAGAAAAAGGGCATCCTTTGGAAATGTGAAACTGTGGTGAAAAGTTTGTGTAATTTCACATGCCCAGCCGTTTCTAACTAGGATTTGACATGCTGTGGTGACGAGATCAGCAGCTGCAGTTGTCAATGTTGGCATCCCCTCTGACCAGAAGTCATGTAATGTGACTTTGGATTAAATGCTGCATCGTCCAGGTTGGATCCTGCCTTGTGCCCAATACTGGCGCGATGGGCACCAGTGTTCCATGATCCTGACCTGCATAAGCATCTTAGAAAGTGAATGGATGGCTTTTTGAATAAGACAAAATGCTAAAGATAGGCAGCACTACTATAACGTACCTCACGGGCCATCCTAAACAGCCTCTGGAGTGAAGTTGTGCTTCTCATTTAACTGTGTGGTCCCACCTAGTGTGCTTCATCTCTTGAAATAGACTCCCTTTTAAATGAATCAATATTTTTGGATATTCATATAACGTGTAACAGCCACATTGCTAAAGATAACGTCTATTAATTAATGTGATATTTTGTGTTTTTAGTTTAAACAGGGCAAGGTTGGACCAGATGGTAAAGAACTCATTCCTCAGGAATCTCCCAAAGTCAATGGATATGGATTTGTAGCAACACCGTCACCTGCACCAGGTTTTGTATTTTTATTGGATTAAACATTCTGTTTTATTCACCTGATTAATTTTGCAAATTAATGCAGAGTTAACAAATTGCATGACTACATGTAATTTCAGGATTAAAAAAGTGTAGCTAACTAAGAGTGTACCATTCTATTATATGGACGGAAACTGTGCCTTCTATTGACATTTTGAGTGATTTTTAAACCAAGCCGATTCATCAAAGTCATGCAGGCGTTGCACAGGCTCTATATCAGGGCGGAGTGGTGGCTCGGAGGCTAAGGATCTGTGATGGTATCCAGAAGGTTGCTGGTTTGAATCCACGTCACTGCCAAAAGAGATCCTACTCTGCTGGGCCGTTGAGCAAGACCGTTAACATGTAATTGCTCCAGGGGCGCTGTACAATGGCTGACCCTGCGCTCTGACCCCAAGGGGTATGCAAAAACTAACAAATTCCTAATACAAGAAATTGAATAAGGCGAAATAAAGAACAAAAAAACGTAGCCAAGCGCTGTTAGGCAGTCTGACAGAGGATTTGGTCCATGTGTGGATGTGACGTACCCTGTTCAAGAAGACAGGCTCCATTATTGAAGCATTCAGTTTAAAAGGCTGATTGAAACAATTGTGAAGAAATTAGGATAACTGATCATAGGAGGCACATGAAAAAGTGAGGAGCAGATGTGAAACGTATATATGTCAGCAAAGACCCTGTAAATGTTCAAACTGAAAATTAGAACTCCTCATTAACAAAAAACTCTCATTGGTGCATTGCAGGTGTGACGGACTCTCCTCTGATGACCTGGGGTGAGATAGAAAGCACCCCCTTCCGACTGGATGGCTCAGACACACCATACGTTGATCGAACTCCTGGTCCATCTTTCAAGGTGAAAATGATTTTTACAAAACAAAAGTAAAGTAAAAATATGTATCAGTTTACTAGTATGATGAGCAGCGGTCTCCAATGCCTCATACTGCACTTACAGACTTTCAAGATATGTTTGTGGAGTTTTTATATTTGCAGTAACAATACCTGAGCTTGCAGACTTTAACTGTGTGAAATCATGTAATGAAAAACTAGGATTAGATTTGATACATCGCTCTTTCAAGTCTGTCTGAGTTTCAATTTAATTTGTTTATGCAGATGTCTTATATTTTATTCATTTTTATTACATCAGCAAGAATATTTCTCAGTGTTAAAGAATGGTAGCTAACCGCTTGTCTCACACTCATCTGCTCGTAATTCACAGATACCTGAACCAGGCCGCCGAGAGAGGCTGGGACTGAAAATGGCTAATGAAGCTGCTGCCAAAAACAGAGCCAAAAAACAAGAAGCACTTCGCAAAGTCACAGAAAACTTAGCAAGGTTGGCATCTTTTCTTAATGTGAACAGCATAGCGAGTTCATTTTTAGTACTTGGGATGTTTTATTCTGTTACTTGATTGTAATTATTAAGCTGACATTTAAATCAATTAAATCATTTTTATGTAACTATTTAATAAGTGGCAGCTAACACTGAATTTGGTCATAGTGGGTGCTGGCTACCAGCTATGACTATGAAAGTGAATATTTTTAAGTAAAGAATTTTGTTGATTTAAATTGTAGTTTTTAATCCTAACTTATCAGTAGAAATGTTCACCATGAGCTTTACACTCCACAATTAGTGTTGAAGTTGGGCATCTTGTAAATGTATTGTATTATCCTAGAAATAAATCACAAATGCCCTTACTCTTCTTAAATATGATGCTCACTTGGAAGTTAAAATACTGGGGCCAACATAAACGGAGTAAAATAAAAACCAAGGTTCAGTATCTACATTGTAAATTACAGCCTGACTTTATACATATGAATACAACATCCATAGAACACTTGACCCAATGTTGTGGTGGTCTTGGTAAGGAGGAGCAGAGGTCCAGCTGAACATTCACACGTCAGTTTCAAAGAGCCATTGTGCTCTAGTAGAGTCATGAGCCTATTAATTAATACGAGACAATTACACAAACTAGTGCACGGATTATGACTCATTTGTATTTAAATAATTACAATTTATGGTAAAGCAAATGACTTTTAATAAGTGTTGTAGTTGTCACGTATATGCAACAATTTGTTCTTACTGACATTTTTGTGAGTGATATTAAATAAGATTTTCAGTAAATCTCTCTCTGTATATATGTTTCTAAACGTTTTAGTTGTGTACGACACATTTTAGGGTATAAAACATTCCAGATATGCTTATAACAGTTCTAAAATTGTAGCAGTAAACCTTGACTGGGCCTGCAGCAAGAAGCATGTAGTTGCTTGACAAGTACTGAGTAGAACTTTATATCCTTTGCATTTTTTTCCAGTGACTGATCAATACTCAGGCATTTTTTGAGTTGCATAACAAATGCCTTCTGTATGTGAAGTAGCTGCTTAACGTAATGGCTTGTGGAAGTGCAGCTATGCGACTGATAAAACTGTCCATAGGTTATTTGTTTGTACTACGCTTTGAAACATTTATATTGATCTTTAAAATTCATCCTTGTGAAATGGGAAAGAAATCAGTGCAGAACAATAATTATTTCTGCAATTCTACAAATAAATCTTGCAACTTACCGTTTGCCTGTGCCTTAAGGCCTAACAACATAAATGGCTACAAAGCTGCAGAAGCAGTAAATGTAAATCTCTTAAGATGAAATACACATTTCATTATGACTGCTTTATTTAAAGTATTGTTAGTCTAATCTGAAATATGACTTAATAAGTACATGGCTATAATAAATCATACTTCTGCTTTGTTTCCACTCTTCCAACAGTCTTACACCTAAAGGGTTAAGTCCGGCTCTGTCCCCAGCACTGCAGAGACTCGTGAACAGGACGGCCAGTAAATATACAGACAAAGCCTTGAGAGCGAGCTACACTCCTTCTCCTGCGCACACACCTTGCAAAACCCCAGCAGCGGGCTTACAGACTCCAAGAGGCACGCCGACGCCACATGGCAGTGACCCAGCAGCCAGCACGCCAGATCCTGCTTCCATCACCGATAATCTGCTGCAGCTTCCTAAAAGGAAAAAGGCCTCGGATTTCTTTTAACTTATTATTGATAAGGGATTTCAGTTCAAATTCAGAATGACCCCATTTGTTCATTCTGTAGGAAGAAAGAAGGGACTCCTCATGGGACACGCAGAATGTATACTGGTGACAGTCTGTTGTGACAACAACAATTGGGGGAAAAATTGCTTGTGAATATTTTGGCTTTTTTTTTTTTAGACATTCAAATGTGCTTATATAAACTTATTGAAGGCTGAAAGTTGTTTTATTTTGGATAATATCCATAAAATAAATGGAAACAAATTCTGTTTTTAACAAAGCTATTTGGAAGGGGGGTGCGGCAAACTGTCTAACCTGCCGGTAGTGAGTGATGATATTCACTTCCCCCAACAGAGTTCAGTTCAGTAATGAAATTTCAAATATTGAAAAATTAAGATTTCCAATGTAATGTTCAAAATTACATGACATTGCAGATGTTGTGTGCATCTCAGTAATGTGAAAAGAAGCCAAAGACAGAGCTGGACACTCACGAGACTTCAGTGCAACTCACCGTTTCAGGTCCTGGATGTCCTTCTGCTGTCCAGTGTGCCTGCTTCACGTTTATATAAAATCCTTTTATTTTTACAGATTTTGATTCTTTTAACAGTGCTTTCCATTTATTTAAACTATTGCACAGGAGAATTGACACACCTTCTAAAAAGGTAATTCTACTTTTTAAATGTGTGCTATTTGCAGTAATCTATTAATTAACCACGTATGAAGTCCCATGCATTCAGTGTTTCCTCCCCAGTCCGACTGCTTCAGGCATCTTAACGTATCTGATGTTGGGCTGCAGTGACCACTGCCTTCGGTCTAAATACCAGAAGACAGAATGCTGATCTCTGTTTTTGGCACATATTATTGAGTTTTTAAAGCACAAATGTTATTGCTGTACATTAGTTACCTTATTAACAGCAGATAAAGTAAATTCTTATTACCTCCGTGTCCACAGAGATGTTTCAGAAGTAAAGTTAAGATTCTGTACTGGTGTGGTGGAGAAACAAGGCAGAAGATTACCTGATTGCAGTTGTGTTTGATAAATGTCCTCATGCTGAAATTTAATGATTATAATTGTACTGAAGTCAAGCAAAATGACATCTTTTATTGGCGAACTAAAAAGATTATAATATTGAAGCTTTCAAGGCAACTCAGGCCCCTTCGTCAGGCGAGATGTCATACAGAAACTGGAGGTCCCTGTGTTTATATACACACTAGGACAAGTAACAACATTGTAAATCTTTAAGTGAGACATCTTAGAAGGGGCCCGAGTTGCCTCGTCCGCTTGCATATTGTAATCTTTCTAGTTAGCCGATATAAAGGGTCATTTTACTTGACTTCTCACTACACCCATAATGGCTGACACGGTACAACACCCTAGTACTAGGATTATATTTGACAGGCTAATATCTATAAACCATGATATTCATTTCTATTAAAATATTCATTTACGGTTTCATTTTAATTCCATGCCCTGTGTTTTAGAAGTTAATTTGTAACATAGAAACTCAAGAAGAATTAGTGCAAGGGGAGTTCACTTTTTTTATAGCTTAGGAAGTCCCTCTTTATGCCGCAGTCTCAAACACAGTGCTTGTATTGTTTCATAAAATGTGACAAACACACAGCATTCTTTTTCACGAAGGAAGAAATTAAGTTGCATGTCCAACCTGAATAGTTGCTAACGTCTTTTCTTTATTCCCAAAACCCCCCATCAATACACTGGTACAAACCTTGCACTGCTCAGTTGGCTAAAACAAGGCTTGGTGACAACGACAGGCAAAGAAAACCAAAGTGCATTGTTGGGGCTTTTCGGTGCCAAAGCCACCTTGAGGGTGTGCCAGCGGCTCAGCTCCTCCTTCAGGTGTCAGACATGAACAGACCCAATTCTGGTGATCCCATTAATGCAAAGGCCTCTCTCCTGTAACATTTTAGTTCCCATAAAGACAGTTTGCTGTTGATTTACAAATTTAGTTTTATGATTTTTGTTAGGTAAAATACCATCTTGTACTTGTAGGTTACTGAAAGCAGAAAATACAATTAGGTATTCCATTTAATGTCATGTTTGATCTTTTTTTGTAAAAATGCTTAAGAGTTTTAGATAGATACTTTATTAATCCCAAAGGGAAATTCACATACTCCAACAGCACATTACTGATACAAAAAAACAATATTACATTAAAGATCGATAATAATGCATGTAAAAACAGACAATAACTTTGTATAATGTTAACGTTTACCCCCCCAAGTGGAATTGAAGAGTCGCATAGTGTGGGGGAGGAACGATCTCCTCAGTCTGTCAGTGGAGCAGGACGGTGACAGCAGTCTGTGGCTGAAGCTGCTCCTCTGTCTGGAGATGATCCTGTTCAGTGGATGCTCCATAATCGATAGGAGCCTGCTCAGCGCCCGTCTCTCTGCCACAGATGTCAAACTGTGCAGCTCCATGCCCTTTAGCGAAGCCTCACATCTGAAATTAAATACAAGTAGCACAGATTTGTAGTTGTAAGGAGGTAATATTCTGAAATGTCAATAGTCCAGTTGGAGCAGTTGCATTTTAAGAGTTAAACATGAAATAAATTTTAAAAATGCACATTAGTTTGCAAAATCCTCATGCTATGTATGGTAGGAGAGTGTTCCAGAAGGTGGACTCGCTGTGTCAGAGTGGGTGGGCCCCGTTGAGCCCCTCGGCTGCTGTCGTTCCCACACGAGTGTATGCGGTGTGCTCGAGTCGTGTCCTGTGCAGGGTGCGATGGGTCTTGTCTTGCACTTTGCTGTGTTAAGAAAACGCTTCAAGAATAACATTTAGTGGAGTAAACACAGCAGTTACAGGACATGAAGACATTTTTCTAATTTACTTTTTCTGTGGAATTTGGTTTGTTAAGTGTATCTAAATACAGAGGATGTTCAGCAGAGCAGACACCAGCATAAATTACTTAAACGAACAGCTGCTTCAGTGCTTATTAGTCTAACCAAAGTATTAAAAAGATAAAACTTCAAAAAACGAATTAATTTCTACCCATCTAACACAAATTCCTGCGTCAAATTCCACCTTGTACCAAAACCAGTTTGTAAATTCTAGATAGCTGTGAAAAATTCAGAAACCGGGAAATAGCAGCTTGCTTATCACAATTAAGAGAAGTGAGCCTGCAGCCACAGGGGGTCCTGAGGACCACTGCCCTATATCCACTTTTACATGAAATGAAGAAGGGTCGTTGTAGTGCCACCGACCGTTCCTTTCTAACTTGTTCCTACACACGCAGTCATCACTGTGCTTGTCGTTGAGATGTGTTCAAGGCAGACCCCCGATTCCTTTCCATAAACTGTTCATATGATGTTAGATTAAATAAACCTTTATTTGTCATCAGGAGAAATTTTGGCTTTTTACAGCAATGCAACAAAATTAGGACAAACAGCAAATTCCACCAGAAGGACTAAAAAAGCCACGCCTAGGCAGTCACGGCACATTGTAAAGGGGTGCCCAGGGGACTGTCTTAGCGCACGTCTGCTGAATGAGTCGCTGGCTGGTAGTCCTCCGTGCTGCCGTGTCACAGAGAGGATGTGCAGCATGGCTCATCCTACCCCCGTCTCTTTTCTGAACTAAAGTAGCATTGCAGGAGTCCCACTTGCAGACACACATCGCTCGTGATGACTAAACCTACAAAGTTCTCCCTGCTCATGAGCCTCACCTAGCGCGCTCCAGCCGTGCTCGTGCTCGCTCCTGGGCGCCGACCCTTGGAGGTGCGTTCGGCCGCGCGCACGCCGCGTTTGCGAATGCCCCGCCTCCTCCTCGTGATCCGATTGGCTTAGCTTCGTGTTTCCAATTGTTGTGAGGGGAGGAGGAAGCCATCTTGTTTTCCCCTTACTCTGGACTATATAGAGGAGTCTTGCAAGACGCCTAGAAGAGTGGGGTTCGGGTTTAAAGTTGCAGTCATTCCTGCAGAGAGCAAGTTAACCTTTACACCAGTAAGAAGAGGACTGGACACGATTCAGAACTACGGGCCACAGGAGCGGAGGCCTAAACTAAAGCCTGGCAGACCTTTTACGATGCTTTGATTTACCTCTTGTGTAGAGTATGATGAATGGAGGATAAATGTTGCCCAACGCTGACAGCAGCAGTTTTGTCCTCCTCCTCTCGCTTCTCTTTACTCCGAGCCTGACGGACCCACCACGCGCAGGTAAGCCTCGGCGAGCGTTTGGTTTCGTGCGGCGTGAGGACGCTGGAGGGTGCGGTGGCTCGTGCTCGCTCGGCGCCGAGGGCCTTTGTCGTGACAGTTAAAGTCGTTGTGACATGTTGCTCGGAGGATGAGCTTTCTAGGCTTAGGCCTCGGCCGGGGCCTCTCGTGTATCTGTGCGGCAGGGGGGCTGCTCGAGAGTCGGTCCGAGGCGGCCTGGTTGCGGAGGAATGCGGCGGCCCGCCTTTAAAATTTTGCGTGAAGTTTGAGTTCTCTAAAGTGTGACCTCGCGTGCTGCCGTTCGGTTAGATATCGTAGAATTGCAAATGCGGCTTCCATGGGGATAAAGTGTTCGAAATATTTACATGTTTGTGCTGATTGGAGTCCGTTAATTATTCGCAAATAGTCTGATTTGCATAATGGGCCCAGCTGGTGGGTGTGTACGCGGTGGTCTTGTACTTCATCAGACGCCTGTCAGTGTCTGTAGCTACAATGTTGTATACCTGCTTTAAGTTTCAGTTTTTACAAACTAAATGCCACAACTCCTGCCGGGGGGGCAGTTACCTTATTGTACCCCCACCTGAAAGTACACGACGTAGTACTGCAGCGCTGTCCTTATATCTTAAAGGATCCAGCGGCGTGCAGCTACAACCCTAACGCATGATGACTTATAATTGTGTTTCAAAGTTTTTCTGTAGTACACTTGGGTTTGGCTGAAGATTTCAGGCCTCATTGCAGGTTCCAAAAAGAGTGCAAAGGCCGCCGCCCCTTGTCAGTTCGTTGTTTTTGTGCTGACTGGTCAGTGACCTGCACTGTGATTCGGGTGAGCACAAGAA
The DNA here is from genome assembly GCF_900747795.2 of Erpetoichthys calabaricus. Taxonomy (NCBI): domain Eukaryota; kingdom Metazoa; phylum Chordata; class Cladistia; order Polypteriformes; family Polypteridae; genus Erpetoichthys; species Erpetoichthys calabaricus. The sequence continues at coordinate 14,504,362 of NC_041411.2, read as the reverse complement.
CCGAACTGACCCGCTGGCCTGCGCCATGTGGCTGCTAAAGCCCACCTAAGCCTCAGTTGGTTTAAGCTCCTTTGTTAATTGCGCTTGTATTGGGGCTGAACGTTTTTTAACCCCCTTAGACTCTTCCTTTCCTTTCAACTGCAGCAGTAGCTTTAGGCTCAGAGGTACATTATGGGATGTTTGTCTTAATTCTCTTTGACTCGCACAGTCATTCCACTGCACCACTTGATTGTGTGGGCATTGTGTACATGAACTTCAACATAAGCCCCAGTGCATTTTTATTGAAAAGTGAAAGTTTCTTCAGTTCTGCTACAACCCTTCATTACATTTTGGTTTAAAGAGTATTGTAAAGTAGAAGGTCTCGGTCTGTCTGGGGGACCCCATGTGGTTGAAGTTTTTTGTTCCTGCCTGTTTCGCCATTTTACCTCTGATGATGATGATGATGATGATCTTAATTAGCTGGTCTCATTTTTCGTCCAATTCTTTGCTCAAAAAAAGCACAGCCGTGTTTCGAGGTATTTGTATATTTGCTATAGCTTTAAATTAATTCTCGTTTGCCTTCTTAATTTGCCCCTTTTCTTTGTAGTTTTCCCCACTTTAATTGCGTCCTAATGATGACAGTGAATGCTGAAAGGCTGCAGCTACCCGAGTGTCGGGCCCACCAATGTGTTCAGTAGTAAGTAACGGCTGAAATAAGCAGAACACTTCAGAAAAGCAGGATTGCAATCGTAAGGATGAAAATCCTAAAAAATAAAAGTTAAAATTAATCACAAAACCATCCACATGTAACATGGCACATTCTAATAAAAATGAACCAAACTCGGTGTCTTTTGTAGTTTCTGTCCTGAACCCACACGATACAAACTGGAAATGACAGCTAAGGGTCCAAATGACAGCACTGGAACATAAGCGTGCAGCCACATGGGGTCCGCAGGACTGAGCGTGGAGTTCAGTGGGTGTGCTGCTCGAGGGAACAGACGGCACAGGAAAGAGAGAAGAAGTGTTCGAGTAACCTGACAGACGCTTCCCGGAGCCGACTTGGATTGTTGGTGTCCTGCCTGCTCTGCTGCTCGTTTCATTTAACACACGTCTGTAATCCTGATGGTGTGTTTTTAAGGTTATAGAATGAGTTGTGTAATAAAAGTGCACGACTCCTGTAAGCTCTGCCAGTGTGGTGGTGTGACTGTCACTTGAGCGAGTGGTGAGGTTTGCTCTTCAGCTCGGTGCCTTATACGGCTGTGATGGACGAACAGAAGATTCCTGTTTGTCGTGGCTGCAGTTGTCCATTCAGCCCTCCATTTTCTGACAGGTGTTTCCTGTAGAGGAGTGCTGGGAGTTGTCTGTCCTGTTTCTAAACTGCCACACTGGCCAGGCATTTGTTATTAATATTTTGAAGTGTGCGTCTAGTATTAGGACATGATTTGACAGAAGTGTTTAATCTCGGAGACCTGAGTAGTAATATTGTGACGTGGGACACGGCACAACAAGCAGATGCTGCATAGTTTGGCTCCTTGTACTGATACTTCATTGTTCGCCCCTGTGTGTCTGGTTACAACTGTTACTGTGGTCATGTGAAATGCAAATTATTTTATTTTGGAAATATGTAAACAGGAGATGTGTAAAGACCTTTTAATAATACTAGCAGGGTCACAAATACACATGTGAAGATGGTGATGGAAGGAAACTGAATCTAACAGCTGCTTGGATAGACCTGGAAAAGCATTCCTGTTCATTCGCTTCGTTGTATGTCTTTGTCTATCGGTGCCCCGTCACTTACCAGTGGTTTACAATGTGATGGGGCAGCATTTGCTCGAAATACGACGCCAATACAGAAAATCTGCCCCGTCCATACTAGATGATCATTTTCTTTTGGCCATCTTTCAGTCTTGTAAATTTTATGATATTCATATCTTTTGAGGCCTTCTATACACGAAGTAGGTTTTCATCCTTTGAACCTTTGCTCCTTGGGCTTCTGTTAGTGTACTCCTTTTGAAATATGTCAAACTTTGCTAACATTTAATTTTTTTAATGTCTGTGGTTGAAAACTAGACTATCTGATATTTGGAAATGCCACCTATTGTGGCATGAAGTAAACCAAGGTTGGCTATGGGACCAGTAAATGATCATTTCAGATGATGAGTGCCAATCTGTCATCGTCAAGGTCCACACTTCATCAGTCGGTACAAGGCCTGGTCTGATTCAGTTCAAAATAATATATAAATCTACCTTAAGATTATCCAAAATAACCTCCGGGCCAGCTGTGATTTATGAAGGCTGTCCTTCAGTGTCGGCCTTGGTAGGTCATCTGTTTGGGGAGTATCTTGTGTTGGTGCCTGCCGTTCAGGTAGTTTCAGGTTTACAAGTCTCTGACATTATTGAAAATAACAACAAAACTGAGGAAGATCTAACAGGATGAGTTAACGGTGCACAGCTCAGTCGTCCCCTCCTCTTGGTCTGTTCAAAGAGCTCCTTCTAAATCCCTTTAGCTCTCTGGGAGAATGACATCTTATTTTATATAACATTAGAAACCGGCCCCGTTGGAGTGTCCTAAAGCTTTGTTAGTTTTGGTCTGTCTTGGTAGTAATTTAAAAATATTAAGGAAAGAGGAAGGCCTAAGAGAAGGTTTATGGAATTGGTGAGAGAGCACATGCAGGTGCAGAGCAAGATGATGAGGACAGGAGGATATGGAAGAAGAAGATCTTCTGTGGTGACCCCTAATGGGAGCAGTTGAAAGAAGAAGCACAAAGTTGTAGCCCAGTATCAGATGTTTTTTGCTCCCATGGCTCTCTGAATTGAAGGGGACAGGCGGTGCCATTGATTTGAATGTAAATGTGTGCTGGTGTTGTGTCTGTAATGGGATTTATTAAGTTAACGAAAAGGGGAAAAATCCTCAAATATTTTGAAGCCTTTCTGTGTATTTTTTGCTCAGGAGAGTTTGCAGCTCAGGTTGGGTTTGCAGTTCATGGGGGGGACAAACGTTGTCTGCTTAGTGAGGAGGTGACCACCAAGTTGGTAGCATTATCAGAGTCCACTGTTCTCAGTTGAAGGGCTCCTGTGAACGTTGTGTCTCGGGTCTGAATGTGAGGATCTACACGGCTCTGTTGGCCAGTCAGGCACCAGTTGGCTTTTGTTTGGTTATCCAGTCTGCACTAATTCTAGTGTTCAGGTTAGCGCTGGGCGGCATACCGGTTCATACCAAAAAACTTTTTTTTTTTTTTTGTTATGCTATGGATTTTTCTTATACCGCAATACCGGTTTAAATAGTCTAAACGTTCAGAACGTGGCACAGCGGGAAACTGTTTTTTGGGGGGGCTCTTTTTCACTGCTGCACCACTAAACACGTATACAACAGAGTACATGTGTTAGTGGTGGCATTGAGTGGTGAAAATGGACAGAGAACATTCAGAAACTGAAGCTGTAGCAAACGACTAAGTTGAACGTGATGACGCAGAAGAACTTTTGCCGAATAAAGGAGCCGTGTCTGTTGTCTGGAGATACTTTGGTTTTAAAAGGTCGGATGTGCACCATTCTGTTCAAATGTGTGAATACTGTTTCTATACTACTGGGTAATACTGCAAGCCAAGTTGTACTTTACTGTGTAATAATAGTGTGACGACATGTTGACTTTATTCTCGTAATTTGTCATTAAAGTAGAACATCGTAAAGTAAACTTCATCCTAAAATGAACATTTAATTTACTAGATTTTCTCAAACCCCGTCATAAGTTATGTAGCACATTAAATGCTTTGTGTTAAGTGTTCTCCGTGTGTTTGTATGTAAGTGTTTATTGTTCATGTGGAGTACTAGGGTGTTGTACCGTGTTAGCCATTATGAATGTAGAGAAAAGCCAAGCAAAATGTAATCTTGCCTGAAGAAGGGGCCTGAGTTGCCTCGAAAGCTTGCATATTGTAATCTTTCTAGTTAGCCAATAAAAGGTGTCTCTTGTTCATGTGGAGAAAGAAAAAGGAAGGATAGGAACTGGGGGTTTGGTACGTCAGACAGAGACAGCATGCATGCAATAAAGAAAGTCCGCTCAGAAGAACATCCATAGAATTCTGTGTTCGTGTCACCGACCACCAGATCACAAACCCAGCATTTACACAATATTTCAGTTAACCCTGTGTGATACCCAGTCATACATCCAGTTTTTTTGGAGCCTCGTCACACCTGCCATAAACGTGTCTACACTGAACGTACACCTGGGGACCCCTTACTGCGAGGGAGCAGCACTACCGCCACACTACCGTGCATGATACCTGCTTTAATGCATTTCATCATGAAAATGATATCACGTATTTATCTTAGCATTCTAAATGTTCAGAGAGCAGGAATATCATGAAGTGAATGCATTCTGTGCGGCGATCGCTGCCTACACCTCTCCTCTTAGTGCAGAGGAAGTCAGTTTAAGAAGCACAAAGCGATTAACAACTGGGTCAGAGAACACTTATGATGGGGTTTGAGAAAATCTAGTAAACTAAACATTTATTTTTAGGATGAAGTTTAGTTTAATGACAAAATAAACATCGAGATTAAAGTGGAAATGTCGAGAATAAAGTCAACATGTTGTCATCACCAAGTTGCACTTGTTTTATTTTATTTTTATTTGGTGAATACTGTGTAATGCACCTGGGCTTGAAGTCTTGAAGTAATAGTATTATTACTGGAAGTAGCACTATTTATTTTATTGTTATTATTTATTAGTTTAAATATTATGCAGTTTAATGATGGTAAAGTTGTTTAAAAAGTCACTTTAACAATCTCTGTCCACTGACACGTTAACATTAACAAAGTGTAGTTGGTTTACAAAAAATATTTACTATTTATTCCTTTTCTAAGACATGTTCAGTGCAATACAACGTTTGGCAAGCACCTCTGGATATTTTACTAAGTCTAAATTCCTCTTTGGATGGTTGAAAATATGTTGTTAAAATTTTAGTTTGCTGTTTGCAAAATTTGTTCAATAAAAAGGTTCTATATTTTGACTGCATCTGTCATGCAATGTGATTCCTTCTCTTCATTATTGCCACCCCCTTGAAAACTATCACTTTATGGGCCATGTAAACCTGTGTTAATACTTGTGTGCACATTAAAATGTTTTTTGTACAATGTACAATGCTCGTGACAGTGGAATAGGTTATTCTTAGCCAGTCTACTGCAGTAATTGCAGCGGAAAATGTGGTTAACATCCACTCCTGCACGGGAAAAAAATACCGTTGAATACCGTGAAACCGGGATAATTTAGAAAAATACCGTGATGTAGAATTTTGGTCACACCTCCCAGCACTAGTTCAGGTTCTTGTTCTCTAATTACACAAATGTAGCCCGCTGTTGGTCACTTTTGATGTTTGGGTGTAACTGAGTGCTGAGTAAGTTTCACTGTCCATTACGTTGTGTCCTTGCGTGTGGTGTGTCTGAAGTGCGTATCAGTAATTCACATGTAAATCCTCCAGTTTGATAGGAGTTGTATCTTCAGGTTAGCCATTTGTAAGATATCTGTAGAAAGGAAGGATTTTTGCTGAAGTGTATTTCTGTTTGCCAGTAAAGCCACTTTTAACTTCATAGCCGCCTGTCTGGAGGGCCTGAGGCCTGTGCTGCTACGACTGTTCAGACCCGTGTTGCTTGGCTTGCTTTTAATTTTCACTTTGCCATCTGTGATGTTGTCCATTTCAATGCATCTTTGTGATTTCTGAATACATTTTACAAATTAGTTATTGAAATTTAAATAGATGGAGCACAGCAATGGAACACTTGTGTGACTCCCTGCCCAGGAGAAGTTTCAAGTTTGAAGCCATTGCAGGTCATAGAAATGTTAAAATAATAATCCAGTGTAAATAATTTTAGAGTTGTTGGAGAATTGCACCACGGTACCTTTTTGTTCAGAATTCTTGCACCATCCGTAGTGTGCAAGTTATCGTCTTCTATTCTAAGTGTGTGTGTCTGTAGGCAGAATCCAAAGCTGCTGCTGCCTGAAGTTCAGATCCGACTCGGAGCTCAAACAGGGTGACCTTGTGCCTTCATTTGAGAGCTCAAACGTGGAGGCAGGAAGGACCCTCTTTGACACCGAGCAGTAATGGAGAGGGGACATCAGGAGGTGTCGGGTCGCTCAAGTCCTGCAGTGGTACGTAGTGAAGTCCTGAGTTAAGCGATGCTTATTGACGATGTCTAGCTGCCGTCTTTAGAGCCTCCGCGTCTCACTCCCACCAGCGTGACTTTAGTGCCCAAGCAGCATCTGCACATTCTGCACTCCCTTGGATCTCCAACAGGCTCTTTGGGTTAGTTGGTGCTTCTTACTTCGCCAGGCAGGCGTCCTTGTGCCCTCAGACTGACTGGACTGCCATCCCCGTCTGAAGTTCCCTATGGTGAGTGCAGAAGGTGGAGTACGATGTGAGCTCAAGTACCTGCTGTTTAACTCTGGAATGTTGTCCCATCGTCTGGCCAGGATTACTACTCCGATTATTCTTATGACTTCAGATATGGGTCAAAATCTGTCACTTAATTTCTACTACATTTAAAATTTTATGCTTAAAATAATTTGACAGTTGCATTATTTAAAAAAAAAAAAAAAAAAAAAAAACAACAACGAAGCGACACCTGCTGAGTAAGTCCGGTTATTATGTTTTTATTGTTCACAAGCGTATACGTATGATTTTTTTTTTTTTTTTTTTGCCGTTTTGCTATGAAAGGATAATTCATGTCTTGTACGTGAAGTGCGTGTCGCACCACACATGAGGGAGGAGATGCTGTTGTGCCTTTGCAGTTGCTTCCCTTCCCTTACTTTGTGTGTAACTCCTCGTCTTCATCGGCTTGCCTTTTGATGCGGTGGTGTTCATCTGTGGCTCAGGTCCATAGCGCTGCTGGTTTGCCTCTGGTCAGCCTCTCCATGCTAACAAACCACTGACTTGAGCGTTACAGTTTTGTAGTGCAGTAGTTACTTGTCTCGCCAAGTTTACAACTAATCCTGATTTGTGCACTCAAATCTAGAAGTGTCGTAAAATAAAGGAAAGAACAGCGGACTGCTGCTCCACTCGGACCAGACACCTGCGCACTGAACGGGAGTCGAGGGGCTCAGTAATTCAGTGGGTGGGTAGAAACCAGAAAGGCTTTGTAGCAGTGTGTTAGTCAGACCATAATTAGACATCGGCTTTGTGGACGCGCCAGTCTCCTGTTTTCTGTAGCACCTTTGACAGGAACATTGTTCAGGCACGCGTGCTTTGCAGTATACAGCATACTGTGGGGTGTTTTTTAAAATTCCAGCTTCATTAGTCGATTATATTGATTACTGTCACCAGCTAAAACACTGGCAGGGCAGCACCACATGGCTAATTATGTAGCTACAGTCTGGAAACAAGCCTTAAAGGTGCATCAGAAAACGGAGGACACCCCGTGAGATTTCTTACTAACAGAAAGGCGTTTATTGATGTAAGAAAAGTGTAATTACATCTGCCAGGTGTTGGCGCTGCTCCTGACTCGAGGGCTCTTTATGTTGGCAGTGCACATTCGTCCCGTGTCTGTACGCGGTTTGGACTTTTAAGGTTTTTTTTTTTATTATTTTTTAATTATTTTATTAGTTTTGGAATTTGAATTACAAAGAATAAATGAGAAGTCAAACATGCATGGATTATTATGTAGGACATTTTAATCTTACCCTCTTAAAGAGATTATAATCAGACTGTACAAAGCTACGCCTTATTATTCTTCAAGCTGCTATTTCACTGTAATCTTTGAAGAGTCTTCTAGTACTTGTAGTATTTAAGAATAAAATAAGAAATAAAGCATGTTGCGCGTCTCCCTGTGGTAAACCTCAATTTTTAGTCCCCCAATATAAACCAAATGATTTCTAGGAGATGGTTAGATTACTGTGTGAATTTGAGGGTGGCGTTTGTGTCTTCTACTGTTGTGGTTGAGCACAGAAGACCACTCGTGCTGATAGCTTTAGAAAATCTCTTTAAATGTGGTCTGATTCCAAACACCAATTCTCTTGGGACAGATCGTTTACTCTCTGAAGACCCCGGTAGTCTTTGTCTTGCATTTCAACATCAGTGCTGTAATTGAATTTGATATTTTGTGCCTTTTTACTTTGGGCCTCTGCTTAATGTAAACGTGGGGGTCATTGGTGCGGTTTGACCTAAAGCACCGTCTACCTTCATTGGGGTGTATCAGCAACTTTCTGAATGTCTTTGTCTGCTCTTCTTTATTTTTGATGCCAGCAGTGTCTTCTCTTCTCACTTACCCCTTCCATCCTAACAACACTTCACACTCCTCGCCCAGCAGACGTTTGTCAGACTCCTGATATTGTGGTCTAACATTTGGTCTTTTGCTATTCCTGTATTGTGAATCTGTCTGAAATTAAATAAGCATTTTTATTTGTGGTTGTGTTGTTTGAGACCTTCCTGGCTGTGGTAGGGGTGTGCGTTTAGAACGGTAAAAATGTTATCAACTGGTGGGAATTTTTCCTCATTTTTATTGTGGTTGAAGATCTTGGAAAGCTGCCTTTGTTGCTTGTCACCAAAGAGATGGCGCGTGGTGGGGCGTTAGTGACATTGTGACACAGCCTCCCTGCACCCTCCCCGTCTCTGAAACTGTTTACCAGTGCGCCTCAAGACGTTGAAGAGGACCACCACCACCCAATCCTCAAAACTTTCACTTTGAAAAGGGCCGTTCACCCACCCTGGGGTCTCTGAAGGAACTGATAAGAAGCGGGTATTAGTGCCACTGATGGTGGAGATCAGCCCACGAGCAACATACACGGGCTGAGGTCACCAAGGGAATTGGGATAAAAATGTCTTGGAAATAGAAGGAAGTCTTTTTTTGTTGTTGATTCCTGGAGTGTTCCTGTGTTTTTGATGGCAGTTGGGCTCCTTCAAGGTTTGTTTGTCATCTCCAAGTGGCTCATTATGGGTGCACAGGGCACACACCTCATTCACTTATACTGGCGTGGAACTCCAAGATCAACCAGCAGAGAACTTGTTACTTTACGTTGTATAAGTTTCATAAAATTTAAAATTGTGACCCTTCATTATCAGCTGTTCTACCACCAGCTGAGAGTCACACAGTAAATCGGTCAACCAAATGATGAGCGTTGTGTGTCCCCCTGTTAGAGCTCCTAAAGCAGCCGAGTTATCGGTGCCGGTGACGCTGGTCGTTAATGTTCACCAGCGTATATTTCTATAAAGTGAGGAGTTGTGTGAGAGGTTTCTTCACCTGCTGTGCTGTCGATCAGTCGGGTCAGTTCAGCTGCGCCACTGCTCAGTCCGTGGACATCTTCTGCATTTCCTTTGGTTTCCTTCACGTTCATAAAGACATTTTGAGAGGCGTCTTAAAGTCCTACTTGGGCCTGCTGGTGTTTTTGGTCAAAGGAGAATGAAACTAATTGGGAGAGCAGCTCTCTGCAAAGGCGGTGGTCTTGTGTTTTTGTTGTCAATCTTGTTTCGTTTTTTATTTTTACTCTGCAGTGTCTGCAGTACACAGTTTTGAAGATTCTGCCTTTTTAATGCCTTGTGCAAAGTTCGCACAATTTGAATATAAATAAGTTTAGATTTAGTCTTAAAATGTCCTCTTCAAAGTCGCTTGTTCAGGAAGACCTTGAACGTCCCCTGTGCAGACCCTCGGTGTGAGGCTGTGAGCTCTTCTTGTAGTTCTTGTGTCTGTTATTGTAACTCAGAGCTTTGTGTTTCTCATATTTATCTTCATTTAGTGTTTTATGTAGATAATATTTAGTTTTCAGTCCTGCATATTTGATCTTTTTTTTTCCCTGTTTATTCTGAAATTCTGTGAAGCACTTTGCTTATGAGAAAGGAGATATCTGGGTAAAATGTAGGATTTATTATTATTACTAGGGGGCTCCGCCGCCTGCTTGCTTCGCTCGCCAACCCCTGGTGTTGGGAATGACAAAGAGCGTGATGTATGAATGAGATATAGAATAGTGTGAAGGTGTAGATGATGCAAATAGAAAGCAAACAATAAAGTGTGTGGCACAGTGTTAAGGTTTATTGGAAAATTTCTTTGTACGCGCCGTTTAAGTGTAAAAGGTAATTCCAGCTCAGAACTTGTAATGTCAATGAAGATGGTTATTGTTGTGATCAGAGTCAAGTTTGTCAGAGCTTAGAAAGAGTTGTGTCTCTCCAGGAAGTAATGGAATGATTTGGGTATTTATGTTTTCCACATTAATATTTTTTGGACATAATATAGTGCATTGTGTTAAAAGGGGCATTTGGTCTAATGAGATTGCTGTTCCAAATCTGTCTGTCAATAAGTCGTCGCAGATAAAGGCTTGAGGAATTGTAATAATATGTGGCTGAAGTCCATCTGTATTGGTGAGTGTACCATCTCTCAGTTGTAATAAGCAATTGTTATGATCTGGTTCTGGACATCGTATCTTTTTTACTAACTGTATCTTTTGAAAGCAATGCCAATTGTCTGCGTATTTTAAGGTGCACTGAACAATAGCTGAGCGCATGGCATGTGGAAGAATATCTAAGCACTGTTTAAAATCTCCTCCTCATAAAAGTACCTTTCATCCAAATCGAATATTATTATTCATAAACGTTTGTAGAAGTTTATGAATGGTGTTGAGTAAGTGACTGGATGCCATTGTACATTCATCAAGAATTAACATTTTTGCAAGACGGATGTCACGTGCAGTGCCACCGTCAATGTTCATAGTGGATACCGATTTGTAGGATCTAATGCAGTTGATAAAGATTTCACTTTCAGGTACATCGTTAGTTAGAAGCTTCTGTAGATATTCAGCATATGAATGTAAAGGAGGCAGTCTAATTTGACGCTTTTGACAACAACGTGTAAATGTATTACTTGTATTGCCAGTTGTTTCTTCAGGGAAGTGAACTGAATGACAATGATTGCAAATGACATTCATTAATCCGAAGGAATTTTCCCGGTGTATGTTTTCCTTGTGCCGTTTGAGAGGCGCGTTGTTGCATGTGTAGTATTTGGGACGTGTTGTTTTGGAGCTGTAATCGATTTGCCTGTGCTGTGTGAGAAGCCCGTTGTAGCCTTCGCTGCCATTAACGTATGTCTGAGACGGGAGGTGTTTCGTTTTGAATCCGTGCCTGTTGCGATGCAGCACTTTGATTGATAGTTTGCGTCATGTGGATCTAGGATGTAGATTTGTGCATATTAAATGAACTATTGTAGGATCTAATGCAGTTCATAAAGTTTTTACTTTTAGGTACATCGTTAGTTAGAAGCTTTACTTGAGCTTTGCGTTTTTGGAGTCGAGACATTTTTTCTTTTAGAAATATGGATAAGTAATAAGGAGTATTGTACTCACTGTTAATATGGAGCCTTTTCTGCAGTTGAACGGTTAATAGTGCTTTATTGTAAGGAGATCCACCAATGCTGACACCTATGCTGTCTAGTGTGAAGTGTTGATGTTCACTTTAGAATATGTGGCTTTGGGTGTCACTTCTTATGGATGTGTGTGTGGTTGGGGGGGGGGGTGAGGATTGCTGTCGCGCGAGCGTCTTCTTTCTTTTTGTGTTCCTGTGTCTTGTTGAATCCCCCTCTTTGTGTGTGTCCCGTCCGGTGCCTGTAGGGGGGGGGTGTCTTGCTGTTGTGCGCAAGCGTCTTTTTTTTTTTTTTTTTGGGTCTAGTCTCGTGTGCAATGTGTTTCGTGCTTTGCCTGCGTTTCCTCATTTCTCCATTTTTCCTGTGCTCACTCCTTTTTTCTGTGGTCTTGTCCGCCTCTCTCGCCCTCTTTTGTCCGCCTTTCTCGGCTCCTCAGCCGACTCTCGCGGACTCTTTTTGCGCCTGCGCAGTACGTCTTTTTGCAGCTACGGCCCATTGCCGGATGTGCCTGCGTCCATCATCCGGTTTAGCATTCTCGGTTAGTAATATGGATTATTATTATTATTATTGGTGCTGAGTGTTAATATTCTATAAAGAAACCTCCCAGTAGAAGCACCCACTGCTGATGGGCCAACAGACACCCTGAACTGAAGCCCCTACACTCTGATGGTTTTGCCCACACTGTCCACCCCTGGCCTCTGGTGGTGATGATGATGTCCAGATTGCACTTTCCTATTTTGTCTTTTATTAATTGATGGTTTTCTGTGTGTCCATAACTAAAATGGCCATTCTGTGCTGACGTTTATTTTCAGATTGTTCCAATGTTGTTTTTAATTCTGCAGGTTCTTCCCGTGTGTGGCTGTGCTTTGACCCACCTTGTGAAGCGCCGTACCAGTTAACGGCTGACAGAATGTGTTCTTTAAACGCTTGTATGTGCCGTTTAGTTGTGCTGGGTGGTTCTGGTGGTTCTGGGCGGCTCTCTTTCTCAAACCTTATCTGTGGCTTGTAAGTAGCTGAACAGAAAGCACGCGTTCATTTCGTGGCGAGCACACCTGCGTTGTAAATGTGCACTCGTCGGAGCGAAGGACCCCCTTTATGTGAGTCGTGTCTGCACCGCGAAGTGAGTGACCAGTGCAGCACCGGGTGTAACGTCAACGCTTAGGCGCAGGTTAGACTTCAGTACGAGGTGCTACTGTCGTCAGTGTCTGTGCTGCTCGTTTGTCGTTATTAGGATAAAAGGCAATAAAATGATAATAATTAGTAGAAAGACTGACAAGCGTTAACAACTTTAAACTGTGGCAAAATGTAGGAGTATTTGTGAATTTCTTCTGAATGTTGGATTTGGTCTACTGCTCTTATCTGAATGGAAAAGGAGAAAAGAGCGGCTCAGTAGACAATGAGATCAGTCCGGGCGGGGCGGGGGGCAGGCACTGGTACAGAGTGTCACGCCCATCATGTGACAAAACGGCTCAGGATCCTGGTTGGTAAGCCCCTAGGCAGATGCACAGTCCAGTCATACCCTCTGGAAATGACCATCTATCTGCCACAGCCAGGTGTTATGTGGGAGTCTCCTTTGTCTGGTCCAGCTACTCAGGTCCTCAACAATGAGAATCCTGTAAGCTGGATCACCCTCGAAGAATCATGCCACTTGGCCATAGTGCCATAACTGACAGTCTCTCACAATGCAGGTAATATGCTTCATTCGGGACATTGTGAGCAACCACTTGTTTGATCAAACCAATGGTATCCAAAGATTCTCCCAAGAGACATAGTACTTAAGGAACCCAGCCTTCATCTCAGGTCACTGGATAGCGTCCATGTCTCACAACCCTATAGAAAAACAGGAAGCACCAGGACTCTAAAGACTTGGAGCTTTGTCATTTTGCAAAGATAAGATATTGGGAGTGCCACACACCCTTTTCCAGCAACCTCACACCCACCAGGCTCTCCTAATCCATCTACTGACTTCATAGGAAGAGTCACCAGAGACATGAATGTTGCTGCTAAGGTAAGTAAACCTCTAGACCTGAATCTTGTTTTTTATCCAGGACACTTGCAAGCCCAGATACTCAGACTCCTTGCTCAGTCTCTCAAGAGCCCAAATCAGAGCCTCCATTGACTCAGTGAAGATCACAGCATCATCGGCAAAGTCAAGATCAATGAATCTTTCTTCACCAACAGATGTCCCCACAGCCCAACACCCAGTCTACACAAGCATTGAATAGAGTAGAAGCAAGAACACACCCCTGACAAACCCCATAATTACCTGGGAAATATGCAGATGTTCTGCCTCCACTCTGCATAGCACTCGCAGTACCAGTGTACAGGCCAGCCATGATATCTAGAAACTCTGGGGAGATGCCACAAAGTCTCAGGATGTCCCACAGGACAGCTTGATTAACTTGAGTTGAATGCTTTATGAAAATTGACTGCAAAGAAATTCTGATGATGTGTTTCCATGTGTTTGGTTTTATTTGGCTGAATTCCTGCAGTCGGCCCCTGAGTGACTTTGAAATGTTCAGCTTTGTCTGTGCAGCAGTTGATGCTCTTTGTTCCTCTCGGCTTCAGTGTGTGGGCTGCCCAGGAACCTCCCCTGGTGGGCTGATCTTTGATGTGAGCTGCAAACCTCTGTACACTCCTGGCACGTTGGCCGTGTTGCGATGGCGCTGCCTCCTGTACCCGACTCTCTTAAAACTGAGAGTTTGGATTGACTTGGGCCTCGTCAGTGTGGATCTTAATACACTGAAACCTTCAGAGTCGCTGCTGACGACACCTGGCACACGAGGAGTGTGGGCCGACCTACATGGGGGCGTCTGTCTGCACTGCTTGAGGAGCATTAAGGCCTCACTTGCCTAACAAGTTGATCAGCCATCAGTTGAATGAAGAAGAAAGCCAGTCGCTGTTCAGAGTGATTTTGGGTCCCCAGTGCTGTATGGGTATGGCGCGTCATTCCAGTTCAGTTCGAAAACTGGTGACAGCCTTGGGTGGGACGGATGTTGTTGGAGTGTGTTGTGGGGGGGGGGTGGGTGTTAGTTTTATTTAATTGGGAGCGGTGAATGTCAGGAGTTCAGTCGGAGAGCTGGTGTTCATGTAAGCCTCGACTTGTGGAAGGTCTGTTTGTGTGAGAACTGTAGTGTGGTCATTCGGCACCAAACCCTCTCCAGCTCAGGGGTCTTTGTTCTCGAATGTCGATGATATGGTGCTGGTGATGCACCGAGTCTGTTTGTCCCTCTTTGGTGTTGTCTGCTTTGTGAATTCAGCCCACAGTGAATGTTAACAGATGTTTAAAGAGAACCTAAAATCATGAAAGTGAAACAACAACAATAACATTTTATTTCTAGAGCACATTAAATGATGGAGCTTTACAGGATGAAGAAAGAAAAAATATAAAATTAGGGAACACTAATTAACAAAGAATAAAGTAAGGTCCAATGGCCAGGGAGGACAGAAGAAACACTCCAGACGGCTGGAGGAAAAAAAAAAAATCTGCAGGGGTACTGAGGCCACGAGACCATCCAGCCAGCCCCCTCTAGGCATTCTACCTAACATCAATGACCTCCTCAGTCTTCGTGGTATTCAGGGTTCACATGGAAGAACTTGATGATGGTGACGGTCATGTGGACTTCTGGCCTTTAATCCATCAATGGAGGGACATCACGGTGCTTTGATCAGGTGGGGGGAGCGCAGATCACAGAAAACTGGAAAAAGAACAGCAGAGAGAGTAGGGGTTAGTACAGAGTGCGGAGCCACCAGGACTGATTCTGATAATTAAATGAATACACAGAACATCAGGGTTACACTAAGATGAAGCTGTGAGAAAGCCGTGTTTTTAGCAGTTTATTAAAGTGCTCCACCGTGTCAGCCTGGCGAGTTTGGCAGTCTGCTATTCCAGATTTGAGGTGCATAACAGCAGAAGGCCCCCACCCCCTTACATTTGAAGATCTAAGGTTACGATTTGGAGTGTAAGGTGACAGACCTTCTTAAATATAAGATGGAGCAGATTATTGAAGGCTTTGTAAACCATCAGCAGTATTTTAAAGTCAATTCTAAATGGCACCGGTAACCAGTGTAGTGACATCAGAGCTGAGGTGATGTGCTCGGAATTTCTTTTCCCGATTCTAGCGGCTGCATTCTGCACTCGATTGATGTCTTTTTTTTTTTTTTGGGTGGTCCGGAGAGGAGGAGAGTTGTTGTTGTTGTTTTTCTCTGGTCAGGTTCTCGCTCTGCTCCAGCTCAGTGCAGCTTTAGGAGTTTGAGCATCAAACATCATATTGTGCTACGTCTGCTGCAACATCTCTCTGATATTGTGAGTCCTTCTAACGTTCTATATAAAACTTTAGAGAAGTCCTCTCATAAATGAAAAATGTGAAACCCGCTCTATGATGTTAATGCAGCCTACCATCTCTGCTCAGATAGCACTAAAGGCTGGGCACAAGTATTGTATTTTTAAGCAATGGCCGTCTTATCTAGGGCTGGGCCTGTTAGCAGCACGCGCCCCAAAGTCTTACAATATGGCAGTGGAATGGCAGCTGCCAAGTCGATGGGAGGACAGCCCCACTAGTGGTCTTCCTGAAATGCCATCTGCTCGGTGCTTCTCCATTCTGCAGACCCCACTGCCAGAGGTCTGTGCTGGTCGTAGTTGAGCCTGAGAGTTCTTCAGCACGTTTCTAAACGCGTCTCATTTTCAGTTATTTGAGGACTCGAAGCCGTGAGTGGACCTGCGCTTCAGCTCTCCTACCACACGAGTTCTGGCCGACATCCTAACGCGCAGCAGCGTCTTGCCATGTCGATGTTCCTTTGAGCCACTTAACCAGAGTCTGCGCCAGCTGTGGAGTCCTAAGATGACGGACGTCTGCTCCTCAGCTTTCCGGCCTGTGCTGCCTTAAATAGGACCAGTGGAATTCAAGGCAGTCCTGCTACTCCATTGAAGGGATTACATTTCACAGCTGACACACACAGCGGGGACTTCTGGGAGGGCATGAAAGTTGACGTGCGATACGGGGTATCAAATCTGAAGCCTTTTCATATTGGAATTACGCTAACAAGTGACCGTGGACCTCCGGTGGGCCGCTGTATCCTCATCCTCACTCTCCAGCCCACTTAGGGAAGGCCTGTTGGTGTGTGTTTATTTATTTATCTCTTTACACTTTTTATTTCTTTCACTCTTTCCTGTCTTCTTTGTTGTAAAGATTCATGAGCTTCAGTTTTTGAATAATTGTGTGTCCCTGACCCACCTCGCCCGTCTGTGCCCACTCTGCTCCGGGGTGCACACACACACACACACACACGGGTGACGTCCCTCCATTTTTTCCGTCACTACATGGCCAGCCAACTGTTCCTCCAGCTCACCCTCTGAGGCTCAGGGGTCTTGTTTTAGTGTTTGGTCTCCTTGTTAACCCTTTCATTGCTGACAGCGGGCCGAGTCACTGCTGATGTCCTCTAAGCGCCGCCTTAATTCTCCACAACTCTGTCGGCGAGTCCAGTGCTTGTCGCCCTTCACCCCCTGCCCTGCCTGTGTGTTCTTCTGAACGCACCCCACGTCCCACTTCTGAGCACAGACACGGCACCAGAGACCTCTTTGATAACCCAGCCGTGATTCCCATGTCAGGATGTCTGCTTTGTTTGCTCCTTTTCTTGCACAAATGCCCACCGGTCTGAGACGGCGTCACTGACTGACAGTTTAAGGGTGCGGAGGAATCTGCGGTTTGCAAAGAGCCCACAATCCTTTTAGCTGCTACCCCATGGCGTGCTTCACATTAGGTTTCTTCTCCCTCAGCTGCACAGAAGCAAAGGGCACACGAATTGTGTTTCGTTCATTTGTTCTTTTTATTCCCTTCCTTCCCCAAGCCGACACTGCAGGGACAGTTTACATTTGAGCGTGTGCAGCAGCTAAGGAAGTCAGCGGACCGCAAAGCCCCTCTGCTTGGAGCCCACCGTCCACACAAATTGTTGATGAGGTTGTGAGCAGCGCTGCCTGTGCACCGGCGCCCTGAGTGGGAGCCCCGAGTCGGGGGGGCCGTCTGCTGTGCTTTCTCCTGCAGTTTGTTGTGTTCTGCTGTGAAGGGCACCAGTGATGGCCATCAACACGAGGCCACGGAAGTGAACAGTGAGCCACCACAAGCCTGGCACTGCTGCCATTTGAATTCTGAATTCTTTTCAGTGGTAGTTTGCCATCTTTATTTGTATATTAAAAATAAAAAGTGATGTACGGTTGGGGTGAGACTTCCCAGTTCTGTGTGGTGAGGACGTATCGTCGCCCCTCGGAGGGTTTTCTGCTCCCCACCGTATTGCCAGTAATCTGGTAAAGCAGAAGCGAGGCCTGAAGTGCAGAGTATGAGACGAGTCTGACCACCTCAAGCCCACCTGACGTCTCCACTCTCGGGCGCCCACAGATGGACCGCAATGGTTGCATTTTTTTATTTTTATTTTATTTTTTCCACAAACTTTTTTTCTGTGTAAGAATTCAGTTCCTTTATCCCTCATTGATTTTTGTGTGTCTGACGTTTTTGGGGGTCTTCTCTATATAAATGGTGACCTGGAGTGTCATGGAGTTCGGTTTGTGTACTCGTCTGTCCGTCCCTGTCGCTGTTTACCGACTTCACACAGGCCGATGTTGTTGGCTGAGATTTGCCACAGTAGGGCGGCACTGCATCGTGGCTGGCACTGTTCCTCCAGGACTCTGATGTCAAGGTGTGAATGCCACTCTTCTGTGCCATCCATTGTGGTTTTACTCCTTTTCTCTGTCTGTTGTCCCCACCCGCATCTCCAAAGATAGCAGAGCTGATCAGCAGCACATTGGCCTCTGTGTCTCTGTGGTGCCCGAGTAGACCCTGTCGTGGAGTGGCAGTCCATATGTGCCCAATTCTGGCCTTGTGGCCCATTTGAGACTGTTGTGTTGCTGTCTCTTTATTATTTGGTGAACACAAGTAAACAGGCACGTCGGTTCCTGGCCTTTCTGTAATGTAGCCCCCTCTGTTTAATGTGTGCCCTCTTGCCCAGCAGTCAGCAGTTGTCCCACTACCACGACGTTTACCAGGTGGGAATTGGGTAGCAGATGTCTTGGGGGCCTCCTGAGTTCACATGCAAGCTGTTTGAGGTGTGGTGGCAGAGCAGGGATGGAGTGAAGACCCTTCTGCTGCTTCCCAAGCCTCCCCCTGAGGCTTTCTTGTCCTCCATGATTTCCTGGTGTAGTTGTGTCAACTTGTGGTGGAAATGTAAACTGGGGAGGGATAAAGAACATGCTGTGTAGTTCTGGAGTTAAAGGGGTCCGCAGCCTCAGCAGTTCTGGTTTAAAGAGTGGGGAAGATGCCAAAGCAAAGGGAGTCTGGGGCTTTGTGTACCACCAAAAAAAGTTCAAATCGGCAAAAAAAAATTTAAAAAATGAAGCTTTGAGATGAATGTCCCCTTGGAGCTCCGGTTGCTGTGTGCTGACCACTTGTGCCGTAGTCTTGAGGGTGGGATTCTGCTTTTCCCCCGTAATCTGCTGTGCACTTTCTTGGCTGCCCCTCTCACTTGTGCCTCCCCTTCTCGTTTCAGATCTCCGGTGTAACCAAGACCAGTTTGCCTGCCGCAGTGGTACCATCCAGTGTATCCCTTTCTCCTGGAAATGTGATGGCTGGCCTACCTGTGAAGATGAAAGCGATGAGATGGACTGTCCTAGTGAGTGACTTTATTACAATTCCTGCTGTGTGTCACACACACTCCTCTCTTTTACACTTTGTGCCTCTGCAGCTTCTCACAGGACATTTCAGCCCAAAGCCCCTCTTGTGGTGGTTTGTCATTTAGTGTGCGGTCTGTTAGTCCCGAGGAGCTCTTGGAAAGCTTGGAAGTCCTCATTTCACTGAACTACTTGCTAAAATACCTGAGTGTGTGTCTGTGTGTGTTTCTTTTAATTTTGTTGCCCCAGTTCTTCTTTAAGAACCTTGTTTTAATGTAATGGCTGACATCCACCTTTAATCTCCTTCTTCTTTTACCCAACATGGCGGATACTCGCCAGTCAGTTTGTTGGCTCTTTTCTGAACTTCATGAGTGCTTCAAACGTTGTGTGCTTTAATCCACTTTGTCCATCTTCTGGGCCCACGTAAGCCAATTCTAACGTTGGACTGGAATGTGTGAGTTTTTCTTTTGACACATTTACTTCATTTGTTTCTACTTCTTCCTCTATTCCCACTTCTATGTGGGGAACCCTGTGTGTGAAGCATCTTCAAACAGTTCCCTTTGCAAGTTAGTTCCTTTTCCATAAGATTTTCTTTTACTTTATCCCTCCTCTGCTTTGGCCTCCCTCACTTTTTCCTCCCCTGTAGTTCCATTCCCATCACTCTGTTCCCCACATATTCATGGTGTCTCCTCATCACATGTCCATACCACTTCACCCTACTTTCCTGGACTTTAAGACATCTCTCCCACTTTTATTATACCTCTGATTGTCTCATTTCATATTCTGTCCTTTTGTGTAACTCCACACATCCATCTCAATATTCTCATTTCTGCCACATCTAACGTCTTCTCCTACACTCCCTTTAGTACCCACTCCATACATCATTGCAGGTCTTACGACTGTCCTAAACACACTGCCTTTAACCCTTGCCTCAATTCTTTGATTTCACAATACTCCTCATACCTTCTACCAATTGTTCCATCCACACTACACTCTATGGGTTATCTCTGCATTCAGTTCTCCATCTTGAGCTACCACTGATCCTAGATATTTAAATTTAAATAGTTTTCCCTGCAGGGTAACTACTGAATTATGATCATTATTAAATGATATACAGTAATCCCTCCTCCATCGCGGGGGTTGCGTTCCAGAGCCACCCGCGAAATAAGAAAATCCACGAAGTAGAAACCATATGTTTATATGGTTATTTTTATATTGTCATGCTTGGGTCACAGATTTGCACAGAAACACAGGAGGTTGTAGAGAGACAGGAACGTTATTCAAACACTACAAACAAACATTTGTCTCTTTTTCAAAAGTTTCAACTGTGCTCCATGACAAGACAGAGATGATAGTTAAGTCTCACAATTAAAAGAATGCAAACATATCTTCCTCTTCAAAGGAGCAAAAAAATCAATAGGGCTGTCTGGCTTGTAAGTATGCGAAGCACCGCGGCACAAAGCTGTTGAAGGCGGCAGCTCACAGAGAGAGAGAGAGAGTTAGAGAGAGATAGAGAGAGAGAGTGAGAGATAGAGAGAGACAGATTAAAAAATCAATACGTGCCCTTTGAGCTTTTAAGTATGCGAAGCACCGTGCAGCATAGTTAAAAGCTGCACACAGAAGGTAGCAACGTGAAGATAATCTTTCAGCATTTTCAGACGAGCGTCCGTATCGTCTAGGTGTGCAAACAGCCCCCCTGCTCACACCCCCTACGTCAGGATCACAGATAGTCAGCGCAAGAGAGACAGAAAGAAAAGTAAGTTGGGTAGCTTCTCAGCCATCTGCCAATAGCGTCCCTTGTATGAAATCAACTGGGCAAACCAACTGAGGAAGCATGTACCAGAAATTAAAAGACCTATTGTCCGCAGAAACCCGCGAAGCAGCGAAAAATCCGCGATATATATTTAAATATGCTTACATATAAAATCCGCGATGGAGTGAAGCCGCGAAAGGCGAAGCGCGATATAGCGAGGGATTACTGTATATTCTGTCTTCTTCCTGTTTATCTTCAACCCTCTATCGTCCAAACCCCTTCTCCACACTTCAAACTTCTTCTCCACTTCCTCTTTTCTAGTGCTACACAAATCAGTGTTATCAGGAAAAAAACAAGCAATTTGTCTTTTATCCCATAACTCACCACATTCATAAGCAGATCAATGAGGTAAGGACTTAAAGACCCCTTTTGCAGACCTCCTCTAACTAGGATCTTATCTGTTACCCCAACACTGCTTTTAACCAAAGTCCTCACCCCCTCATATACTGTATATCCTGGACAATCCTCACATACTTCTTTGGTACTCCTTTCTCTCTCATGTGCCTCCAGACCCCTTGATGTGGCACTTTCTCCAATTAAATAAACACTATATGCACACCTTTCTGTGTATCTTGATGCTTCTCTATGAGCTGTCTTAATACAAAGACTGCATCACTTGTTCTTCTCCCTGGCATAAAACCAAACTGCTATTCTCCTATGGTGGACTCTTCCCTAACCTTTCCCAAGTTTTCATTGTGTGTGTTGTCCACTTTATTCCTCTCTACTTTGCACAGTCCCTGACATTTCTCTTCTCCTTTTCAGTTCCTCCTCTCCTCTTCACAGATCTTGTGCATTTCATCCCACGACCCACCCACTCCCTCTTAGACCCTTCCACACATCTGCTGGTGTTTCATGTGGTCCTGCTGCCTTTTCAGTGCCTCCCTTACCTCCTCCTCTTCATCCTTTATTCTTGATACTGACCAGACGTACTGCTGTGTGCCTGTTTGATATCTCCAGTCCGTCCGGCTGTGTGTGTGTGCACCTCAGTAAAAGCCGCTGTTTGTGTGGTTGTTTGATTCCCTTTAGTGCACACCCTCGCAGTCCCCTCGTCTGTGACCATCGCCATCTTAAGGCTCTTGTCAAGTGCAGCAGTGGTTGCACAACAGCCTCTGTAATATCTGCATAACGTCAAAGCTCTACTTAAAAATTCTTAAGCATCTGCTCATCAAGTCCTTGTTCAGAGTTTTAATAGCACATGATGAAGGTCTGACTCTGTCATGGGTGGTCTTCATTTATACTATCGGCCCAGAGGAGATGGGAGAGTGAAGTCACGAGAGCCCTCCGCGTGGCTGTCACAAGACCAACATGTTAAACTTGAGATGTGACTCAAATACTGAAATGCAGAGTTTTTAATGAAAGAGAAGAGCACATCAAAGTAGAGAAGTTCCAGTGTGGCCACCAGCCAGGCCTGTGCTCCTTGATTACGTATTTTGCACTCCTCTGTAAACGTATGCATAAACATTCAGGAGAGAGAACGTCATTGTGGTCTTTGGTGAACAACCGTTCAGAGAGGTGACACCCAATCAAAGGCTTTACATAAATACAACTGCTCATTGTCCTGTCCACGAGCTCCTCGGTGGGCCGCACTGCTTTTAGACGTCCATAACACACACCACTGGACGTGTGTGCACACAGAGGGGTCCTTCCCGCCTCTGTTAATGCCCTGATAAGTTACAGCGTCATGCTTTGTGTAGCAAATGCGATGAAATAGAATGTTAAACTCGTGGCATCAGCGCACTTTGTGGCGAAGGTCTAAGAGTCAAGGGCACGAAGGACCCCAGTGCTGCAGAGCAACAGCACAGAATTAAACTGGCCCACCAGTAAAGCTGAGCTGCAAGGGAGGGGGCAGATGGGCCGTCCTACTTCAGATTTACAAGTTAATATTTAATGTTACGTGTGCTGCTGAAGTTGCCATCTTGAGTGGCTGGACTGGGGGCTGCAGTTTGGTGACGCAGACTGTAGACGTGATCTGTGACAAGTGATTCTTGATATTGTGATCTCCCTACAGTGAGGTGGTCTTCAGTTCTGATGTAAATGACGACAAGCCTGAAAGTGCATGTCTTGTGTTGACAGCTAATTTACTCTCAAGCCCCTCATAGGTGACCTTCGTTCATGTGACACACTTAACTCACGCTGTGCCAATTTTGAGTGTTCACTTAAGGTTACCCACAAGACCTTGGGATATGGCAGAGAATGGTGTTAGGGGGCACCTGGTGAAAGCCGAGTCTTCTCCAGGAGGTTTGCTGTCCAGGTCACCCACTCACCCAACAAAACAAGGTCTGAATAAAGTTCTGTACAAAAACAAATCCCTCAAATTGAGAACTGCGCTGGTCCTGTCGTGGAGATGTAAGACTCCCAGTGGATCTGCAGAGAGCAGCCACAGTTTGTCTGTCGTTTGTGAAGGTGCGTCTTCAGCTGTGCACCGTGCTGCTTCACATAACTGGACATTTAAAACACACGACTGGGAGGTGGTGAGCCCCCCGTACTGCAGGGTT
Source organism: Erpetoichthys calabaricus (assembly GCF_900747795.2). Taxonomy (NCBI): domain Eukaryota; kingdom Metazoa; phylum Chordata; class Cladistia; order Polypteriformes; family Polypteridae; genus Erpetoichthys; species Erpetoichthys calabaricus. The sequence goes on along the minus strand of NC_041411.2, from coordinate 14,481,090 downwards.
ACAACTGTGATGCAGCACTGACACCGCCATCTGCTGTCCAAGTTTGGCATCACTCCTCAGCCTTAAACCTGCTCCATAGAAAGGAGTGGGCCGGTGGGGTCAGTGGGGGGGTCAGTATTGTATTGTAGTCGTCAGCCTGCATGTCCAGAGAGACTGCCGGTTCCTAACATTCCAGGCATGAGAGTTGGAGGTGCGGATGGTACAGTAATGTCGACACTGACTAGAAGTGCCGTCCTAAAGTTGTCCTCCTAGTTAGCAGGCAGATATTTGCTCGTCTTTCTGATGTTTCACAAATTCCGTTTGGGTGTAAATTCTTGAATGCCACCCCAGGTCAGCTGTGAGGTCCGAGATCTGTGGACTTGAGCACCACATTTATGTTCTCCATCTGTTTTGCCCAATGACCAGCAAATACTGTGTGACAGCATCAGCTACACTGGTATGTCCGAAGATGAAATCTGCACGAGTGTCAAAGCTGGGGGTTTGCCGCGGCCCCCTGTGAGGAGGAGTCAGTTCTGATGAGTTCCCTCTATGCCAGGAGCCGTGCCGAGAATGACATGGCACTTGAGGCTCGTCTCCCCTCATGTGACACAGAGGCCTGTGGTATTACTGCCTCCTTCATACTTTGTTATTGTAGACGTCTGTGGTGTATTTGTACAATTTAACACATAAAATCCCAACTCTGTCTGCCTTATCCTTCATAAGGTGGTCCACGTGACGTCTGTCCAGTTCCGTGTGTAGACAACTGCAGGTAAATCCAAACGAGACCTCTGAATGTGGCCTGTTTTTTTTCCTCCCACTGCAGGTGTAGCAGGCGATCAGCGAATTCACCATGTAAAGGAGGGCACGGACAGCAGACACCCACATGGCAGGCCTGCGGGGGACGCCACTCGTTTCCATACTGTCAATGTGGCTCAGCCAGTACGATTCAGCCGTGAGTTCTTTTTTTGTTCTTTATTTCACCTTATACAATTTCTTGTACAGTGGAACCTCGAGTCATGAACGTCTCGGTACATGTACAAATTGGGTTACGACCAAAAGGTTCGCCAAACTTTTGCATCTGTTCACGACCACACAGTCGGGTGACGAACAAGTCCGTTTCCCTTCCGGTTCGTACACGCAGATTTCCACACGTGCTCGGTCTCTCCCTGTATATTGTTCTCTGTCCTCGGTCAGACGTGTGTGCTTTCGCTGTGAACTCTTTGTGCTCTACAGTATTTCATGTGCTTTTGCATTAATCTTGCAGTTAACCACAGCCTCTAAGCAAGTGAAGAGTGGTAGTGTTGGTGAGAAGAAAGGTTCAAAGAAAATTGAAATCGAATTAAAGAAATTATTGAAAAGTATGAGCGTGGCGTTCGTGTTACTGATCTTACCGCCGAGTACAAGAAGTCAAAATCTACAATTTCGACTATTCTAAAGCAGAAAGAGGCCGTCAAAGCAGCTGATGTTGCAAAAGGAGTTAGTGTTAACCAAGCAGAGGCCTCAAGTGCTGGAAGAGGTGGAAAAACTGTCACTAGTGTGGCTGAACGAGAAGCAACTTGCAGGGGATAGCGTAAGCGAGGCGATGTTATGCGAGAAAGCCAGGAAGATTCATGGCGATTTGCTGCAAAACTATCCTACGAGTGGCTAGTTCTTCCTCCTCACTTCCTTCATGCCAGAACTCGACCCATGCAAGGTTAGTTTTCTTGGTGGTTTATGGTTAGTTTTTGTATAAATTACGGATTTTTCAAATGTTCATTTTTTTTTTTCCCTGTGCTTAAAACTCATTAAAAAAAAAGTGTTTACAGAGAGCGGTTCGTAAGGCTATAGCGCAAACTCTTACAGTGTTAGTTTTCTGTTGTTCAAGGTTTTCTCCGTGTTATTCAATGTTTTTACATTTAGTTTACGCTGTGCATTCTATGGTATAATTAACTATATTTGTGCTTAAAAATCTTTTTTAAAAATAAAAAAAAAATGTATATATATATCTACGTACAGTTTGTACGGTCTGGAATGGATTAATTGTATTTACATACAATCCTATGGGGGGGGGGGAAATTAGTTCTGGTCACAACCAAATTGGGTTACGATCAGAGTTTTGGACCGAGTTACAATCGTGACCCGAGGTTCTACTGTATTAGGAATTTGTTAGTTTCTGCATACCCCTTGGGGTCAGAGCGCAGGGTCAGCCATTGTACAGCGCCCCTGGAGCAATTGCAGGTAAAGGGTCTCGCTCAAGGGCCCAGCAGAGTAGGATCTTTTTTTTTGGCCGTGACGGGAATTCGAACCGGTAACCTTTGTGATACCAGCGCAGATCCTTAGCCTCAGAGCCACTCTTTTGTTCTTTTCTGATTAGTTTGCTGTTTTTATGTGGACTCCGAGTTTGGTATTTTTTTTTTATTAAAATGTATCAAGTAGGAGGCATGTGGGTAAATCTTTTTTAACAATATTTTATGTCGATTTTCATTGTGCTTTTCAAGGTGTTGTGCTCATTTAATCCATTATTGAAGTAGGTGCAGCCTTTCAGTCTCGTTTTCTCAGGTGTCTGCTGTAATTGTTTTTAACTTTCATTGTCAGAGTGCATTGAAAGGAGCAAAATAGGAAAAAACACAAAAGAGAGTTCAGCATTTAAAGCTGTAGCACAAATGGATGTCTGAACCCAGCAAAAGTCACACTGAATGATTCTGTGAGTGCAGATGAGAGAAAAAACAGCAGCTAAAGATCATTTTTTATCAGTTACCGTCACTAGTTGTGAATCTGGTTAGAACAAAAATCTGGAGCTGCTGTGGGACCCCAGGGCTAAGTCTGAGATCCACCGGTCTACATTCATCTTTTTAGTCTCGTCAAAATAAGAGGTTGAAGAAAATAGCAGTTTTTATTCAGTAATGTCACAATTTTGGCTTTCTCTGAGTTTTATCATCACAAAAGATATAAAGTTAATTGTAATGTTTATGTTGTTTCTTCCAGAAAAGTGTCCTACAGGGTGGCATCACTATGAGGGGACCGCGAGCTGCTACAGGGTTTATTTAAACGCCGAGAACTACTGGGATGCTGTGCAGACTTGTCAGCGAGTCAATGGGTCTCTGGCCACATTTGCCACAGATCAGGAACTGCGGTTCATTCTTGGAGAGGAGTGGGATCTGGAGGAAAGAACGTTTGGGCGGAGAGACCAGCGCAGGTAGGTGGGCACCTTCACAGGGGTGTAGGAGGCAGGAGGGGCACAGAGTGCTGAATTTGAGGCTTTAATGGGGTGGTGAGTACGAGGAGATCCCCACTCTCCATGCTTGTGTCTGTTCCTATTGGAGGTGCATTTGTTCTGTTCAGTTATCCTTCACACTTTACTCTTGGCATATTTCTAAAATCGTTCACATTTTCAGATCTCCCCATGCTGTAACAGTGCATGTGAGAAGTGAGCACACAAATGGCACATGAACTCTACGGAAAATGACCCCAGCCAGGCCCCCCCCATCCATCCATTCAATTTTTTAAATTGTCAGACATCTGTTTTAATGTTGCTTTAAGTGTTGTGTATCAGTGTGTATTAATAATAACTAGGAGCAGCACCTGGCATTGCACAGGCAAGTCCTTTGAAGCTCTGCCAGCAGGTGGCACTGTTGCTCAAACTGTAGTGAAAAGGGAAATAAAAGAACCAAAGGCACCGAGAGTTGAAATGTCAGGTCAGGACAACGGGAACAGCGGCCTGTTGTGATCAGACGAGCAGAGATTGGGCCCCACTGTGTGTACTGGACACACACACACACACACGGCGCTTCTGTATCCTGCATTTTCAGACTGTGATGGCTGCAAAGCTCTGACAGCTAGATGTTTATGTTCCTTTGGGGTGGTGTTGGTGGGGTCAAAGCCGCTAATTCTTTTGGATTTGAAACAAAGCAACGTCGCTCTGAGTAAAAGCCACGGATGTGCAGAGGCAGACCGTCCACCAGAGCACAAAGGATAAAGCACATTTAGAGACTGAGCCCCACAAGCCTCTACTAGATGTGCTTTTACCAAATTCTGTGATCTTCAGTGAAATTAACGATGCAAACGGCGTCGGGCTTGATGTATAAAATTCAGTTTTACTAAAATTGTCCGCGCTGAACTAAATTGCTCAAAAAGTGCAGTGAGCTGAAGTCCACAAAGAGATTCTGAGTTTACCAGCTTTCTGCCAGCTAAGGATGTTAAAATCCAAAAAGACAGACATTCGGCATAAAGAACCAGAAACATTTAAACACCGTTTAGGACTTTGTCAGATTATAGCAGCTCAGAATTATCAGATTAAATATACTTTATTTATTTGCATATTCAGCCGAGCACAGAAAGGTCCGCATTTGGAGTGCCAGCTGACAAGACCTGGTGCTCCGCCACTTATTTTATTTTGCGTTTTATTTATCTAACACTAATCCACATATTCAGAGAGTGCATGGAGTCCACAAACAGCGAGAGACGGACGCCCCCTCTATGTTCTTATATTCACTTTATAGCACCAAGCTACCCAGTGGTGGCTTTCGTGTCCCTTCTTTGGTCTTTTGGACATTTGGAGTAAGAGCTCTTATTGCAGCTCGCCGTCCACTTGACTGATGTCTTTGATCCTCCTGTCTGATAATAGAGCGGTGGTCACCTGTCCATACAGCCAGTAGTAATGGGACACTTCACGCAGTACTGGGTTATGGGGGACGAGACCCCCAGCAGCTGAACACAGTAAGTAAAGGGTACGCTGAAACGACACTCTTGTGCACACAATTTGTCATTTAAAAACAAAAGAATACTGGAGACGTCCTTCATGTGGGCAGCACTGTGGTGTGCACCGGCACTTGCTTTGCCTTTGGCTTCACAGATCCAAACTGCAGCGGGTTTTGCCCGAAGATCCTCTGCAGTGTGATGTGACCAGCACCAGTGGCTCCATAGCCCACTTGCATTTCTGCAGTGGCTTGTCACCGTCCTGTAGGAGCAAGTGAACACTTTTTTGTTGTACCACACTTGTCACACAGTTTCTACAGTCATGTGGCTGCTCTTCACCTACGTGGCACAACGTATTCTGTCTCAAGGTGTTGCCAGGAGAGCTGTGGAACTCGCGTCCTCCTCAAGAGATACTGGCTGCATGTCCGTTACGATCATTTTTACTGTTACTGTTGCAATTCACTTTGAGCGCCGTCACACTGCCAGACCTGCCACACGTAAAGCTGTCGGGCCTCCCCTGTGAGGAGGCGTTGGCGCGTGTGACCCTGTGCTCACTCCAGAGGCCAGTGCGGCTTGGCACCTCATCCTTATCCATTTTATGTAAATAAATACATAAAAACTCTCCACAATACCTCAGACTTGCCAAGGTGCAGTCCTGTTGGTGGCCATTTTCTTGCTTCAGCTCAAGTGTGGGGTGGTCGGTCAGTGTGTGGGTTTTATTTTTCAATATATAACATCTACAAATTGAATAAACTTTTAAATGTTGTTTTAACATCCCTACTGTTGAGTAAACTGGAGACTTCAATAGGCCAGGAAAATCCTGAAGAGCCAACTGCTTCTGTCCTGTTGGTCCTGTAGTCGACACGCCAGTGCACCCCGAGACGCCATGACGTGACTGATAATGTTGGAGGGTTTCATTTGGTAAACTGCGTTGTTTTTTTGTCTGTTTCTGCCCTTCTCGTAGGCTTTGGGTCGGCTATCTGTATGTGATTACAAACCGCAGTCACTCCTTGGAAGGCCGCTGGGAGGTTGCATATAAAGGTCAGCTGTTGCTGCATCTTCCTTTTGATCGTTTTGTGTGTTTTTAAAAGATGACACATGGATAATGACAAATCTCTTCGTAGTCTTTGATTTGTAACACCGATGTTAATGTTACTTTCTCAACAGGCTCAACGGAGGTCTTTTTTCCACCTGAGAAGGTGCCAATTTTTGGGACAACTATGCCAGACCATGAAAATGTTTTGTGTGCGCAGCTCCAGTGCTTTCGTTTTCCAACCATTCGTAACAATGGCCTCCACAGCTGGTATGCCGAGTACTGCTATGAAAAATCTGCTTTCCTTTGTAAAAGAAGTAAGTTGTCTGAATGTGGAGTAGCCGACGCCTCCGTGACTTGCAGTTGTTGTGTTCTTGTTTGTCAATGGTGGAGAGCAAAGTGTCAAATTGGAACAAAAACCCCAAAAAACGGGCGCATGCAGTTTTAGTAAATGTGTACACTTGGGTAATGGGTGGGTTTTTTTTTTTTTTGTGGGGGTCCCCCACCAATGAAACAAAAGCTTAAACAAAGACCTCTTATGTGAGAATTGCGAAGGCTGACGCTCTTTGTTAACCAGTAAGTGAGTTGCTTCTCCTTCTGACTTGTGGATGTCCGAGCCTGGCCAGGGGACTGCTCTCATCGGTGGTCTCTCAAACTGCAGCTCATTGGCTTGTGGTGAAGCAGGAGTGGAGGTCCTCAAGTGTGGGCCGCCCTGAATGTGCATCTCTTGGTGAAATTGGTGCCTCCACGTTGACCACTTTTACAGGTTTTATACACTCAAAGACTAAATAAGAATACAAATACTGAGAGAAGGGAAATGTGTTTGAATCTGAAACTGTTTTATGCTCTCCCTTTGCTGCTCTTCCAGATGTTTTTTCCCCCCTCAAGTAATTTGTATTGCTGGGGGGGACTCCTCGATACGCAGAACAGAAAAAAAAATGTTGCATATTGTTGTGGTAAAAGAGCGCATTTCTTCCGTTCGGTCCTGCCAAGTAAATGGGAGATGGCTGATCTTTCGGGGGGTGAACCTGTCTCGTTGATGATGATGTCCACTTAATCCACTGTAGGAAACATCAGCAACCATGAGGGGAAAAAAGGAAGAGAAAATAAAAATTCTTCTTCAGTGAGGGTGAAAAAAAAATCCAAGCCCATGCAACACAGTAAGTCTGAAAGCAGATGGGAGAAAGCCGAGGCTGTGTCACGTGTCCCTACCTTGGGGGCTCAGCAAAACTTTACGTTAACTTCAGCTCTCTCTCTGTCATAATCCAAAAGAAAAAAACCAACCCTGGTGTGAGTGTCTCCTCCTGCGGTGCTGAAACTGTCGCCTACTCCACGACCACTAACACACGCCGCGCCTTTCTCTGCCTTTTCTCCTCCTCCTCCTCTAGAATCCTTTTATGCAGCAAAGTCCCCTCGGTGTACACGTTTGTGATGTACGCTTCACTTAAGTGACAACGACGACGACGATGATGGTGGCTATGCTGAAGTATAAAATGAATTCTAAAGCTCTTGGTGCTGTAAAGCTTGTTAGAGTGCGGCTCTGTCGGTTTAACGCTTCCAGTAGAACCGCTTGGAGCTTTTTACACAAATGCAGCATTTCTTTCTTCTCCTTCTGCTTTCGGACCTCCTCTAAATATGCAAGGAATGTTCTCCCAGGCACACTTAATGCTGAAGTGACCCCCATAACGGTGTGATGTTTTAACAGCTGAGCTTTTTTGCGATGTGTAGTTCTGCTGTAGACGCATTTCTGTGTCGTCCACTTAACTGACTGAATGTGCTTCTCGTTTTTCTCTCACTCATAATTCTTAACAGATTAACAGTTTAAAATATTTGTGTGAAAGCAGTGTGCGCCTTGACTACTCCAGTTGCTTTATTTATTCTTTAAGTTTTCACAGGGAGCCCAGTGTTAAATACTCTCTTTATTTGTTATTCACCTGTGTGTGTTTTGCATGTTGTTTTGCTTCAAGTCTCTGTGAAAAGCTTTGGAAAAATGTACACAATTGTGAGGGATCTGTTTAGTCCTAAGGATGGACCTCTGAGTCTGCCCTGCTTTTACTGCTAACTCCTCTCACGTTTGCGCAGATGCGAGTGTGAGGACGTCTGATGGCCGTCGAGTGCCCTTTTTTAGGTCCTGCTCACTCCATGTGGCTCGTCACGGCCCTTCAGCACCCTGCTCGTATTGCCTTACGTTTTGTATTTTGTGTTTCTTTGGTTCTTTTTTTCCTTCCACTGACACTCTTTTTGAAGTACGGGCTGCTGTGAGGTTTCCTTCTGTTACTTTTGCAGGCCAGACCTGTGTAGATATTAAAGATAACATCGTGGATGAGGGCTACTACTTCACTCCTAAAGGCGATGATCCCTGCTTGAGCTGCACGTGTCACAATGGCGAGCCGGAGATGTGTGTGGCTGCACTCTGTGAGCGACCCCAGGGATGCCAACACTACCGGAAGGACCCTAAAGAGTGTTGCAAGTTCACCTGCCTTGACCAAGGTAACAAGAAAATCATTGACGTGGGTCAGATGTGGCCCTTAAAAGTGGACATGTTGTGCGCGTTGGCTCTCTAGGTGTGCAGTGACCCACAGAAGTTGTTTGGTTTAGCAAGTTTTTAATAAGATGGATTCAGTTTTAGTTTTGCCTTTTATTTTTTATTATTTTAATAACATGTTTATATATTTTTAACACTGAAAAATGTTTTGTTGTGTTACATCATTTTAAAAATGCCTACCTTGACTTTCTTGTCCACTTACAAGTTTGTGTCCGGTAGAAAGTGCATTGTGTTGTGTGTCTGCTCTCCTTCAGATGGCAACAGCCTGTTTGACTCCATGGCCAGCGGCATGCGCCTCATCGTCAGCTGCATCTCCTCGTTTCTCATCCTCTCGCTGCTGCTCTTCATGGTCCACAGACTTCGCCAGCGGCGCCGCGAGAGAATCGAGTCTCTCATTGGAGGAAACTGTAAGGTTTTGGGGTTTTTTTCTCTGCTCTTGTTCTTCATGTTTTTGTGCTCTTCAGCATCTTGTGTTTTAAACAATATAAAAAGAAATTTGCTCAAAAGTGAAAGCTAAACAAATATCTCTAAGTAATTTACATTAGATCTAAAAAAAACTATTAATTGTAAAGAATCCGACCGTGTTAACTAAATGTTTAACACTCAGTTTCTGAAGGACTGGCTGGCTAGCTGGTATTTTTGGGTCTCGTTGTTTTCTGATGGCGTGTGGGTTTCATGTGGATCATCTTGTAGAAAACTTAACGTTCAACTAGCAAGTTAGCCGCACCACCGCCTCCCAGCTCTGAGCACCTGCCTCTGAATCTGACATGTTGAGGTAGAAGTCTGCATGTGGCTAGGAGAGCGCAAACCAGTGAGAGTATCCTGTGCCACGTTTGAGGCAGTCACTTGTGTCTCTCTGGCACTTTTTCCAGTTTTTAAAACCTTATCAGTGGCATTTCTATATGTGTGTTAAATTTACACAAGACCACAATATAATGCTGCTAAAATGTTTTATGTGTGTGTGTGTCGTTGATGTCCATGAGGAGTTTGAATGTTCTTCCTTGTGTCTTTTGGGTCACTAATGTCCGTTTAGTAAGGACACAGTTAATGGCTCCGCTTCCTTCAGAACTCTGATTGGCACGAATATAAAACTCGGAGCAACATGAAACTGCTGCAGTACAATGGCTTCTGTAGCTGAGCAGGGGAGCAGCAGAAAGGCCCGCATTTTAAAAACTGGTCAGAGTGACGCCTTCAGAACTGGGGACGCGTCTGTTTGCCATTCAAAGAAACCTCCTTAGGAACAACTGCTCCAAAATACTTTGAGTAGCAACCGTAAACGCAGAACCAGACCCTCTTCTCATTCACGTGAGGGAGCCGTGTGTTTTCTTTTAATTAAATTTTGTGTTATTAGGCCTTCTGTGTTGTGTTTGCACCCCAGATGATCTGCTACAATAAACCATATTTTCCACTCCACAGTGCATCACTTTAACTTGGGTCGCAGGATGCCTGGTTTTGACTACGGTCCTGATGGGTTTGGCACGGGTTTGACTCCACTGCACCTCTCGGATGATGGAGAAGGTGGCGCGTTTCACTTTCATGATCCTCCTCCTCCGTATACAGCCTTCAAATATCCAGATATTCAGCACCCGGATGACCCTCCTCCTCCTTACGAGGCTTCTATCAACCCTGACAGCATGCTGTGCGTCAGCCCAGGTAATTTCACACACTTCCATTTCATTTTTAAAAGTTTCCATAGAAAGTTCGGTTAATAAGCCTGCAGTGCTGTGTGTGTTTTTGTGTTTCTCTGACTGAACCCAGAAGCTATGATGGTGTGTGCAGAGTTAATCTTGGTGGTCAGAGTACGTAACTGGAAGTGTTCTTTGTTGGGCCCCCAGATATTTGCGATTGTGTGGATTGTTAACCGGTGCCTGAACACCAGCAGCATAGACAGTGAGAGTGACGGGCGAAATTAATTAAAAGTGAGGGAGAAGTCCAATAACACACAAAAAGATCATGTGAATGTCAGCACCACCACACGTGGATCAGGAGAGAAAGTGAGGCAATAAAACACAAACTTGGGTACTTATTAGAGAGGCCACTTAAATTGTAAACAGGGACAGCTTGTCAGCCATGTCATACTAAAAAATAAAATCTACGCATCAAACCATACACCACAACTGGAATCCTGAATAGTTTTAAAGTGACAGTCCTACGTGGTCCCTGCATTTGATGGGCTGTTAGCTGAGCTGGGACCTGTGGACGACGTGGCAGTACGGCTTTGCCCACATGGTGGAGCTGTGGTCCTCTCGCTCTTATTCTCCGTTATCTTGACTTCATGCTCACGGCCGTAGGCAGTTATGTCAGCCTTTGTTATGTCCTTTCAAAATTAGCAGCAGAGGACTTGAGACTCAAAAACGAAGCACTGCAAGGGCACGACTGATGTGCAGATGGACTGTGGATGATCAGATTTCTAAAACCTATATTTGAGAGAGCAGAATGTACTATCTGAAGAAATGAAAGGACGCTTTAAGTAAAGAATGCTATTGAAAACGCGTCTGTTTGAATCTTCCTAAAACAGTCGCTTGATTTATAAAGAAGTACAAGTTCGCACACTGTCCTAGGCCCGGATGCTTTTGAAGCACATGGTGTTCAGACAGGCTGTATGTGTTCATTTTATATATTTAAACAGGTCTAAACCCCCCACCTTACAGGTATAAAGCAAAGATTTAATTTTGTGCCCCATACTGTCTACCCCTGGGATGATAAGCAGATGAATATTCCCTCGTGGCTTTTTTGGGGGGCACAAACCAGATGGACGCTGCAGTATTTGCTTGTACTTGAGTGACTCTCTTATCCTCTGTCCATTCTGATCCTCCATTTTAAAATTAGACAGCTATTTAGTTATTATATGGTTACTTTTGACTGAAATGCAAGTTTGCTTTACAAAACCTTTTCTATTGCAGGTGGCAACGGTTCACAGGTTCATCAAAACATACAGCTGCCACCTCTCCCATCAGGCAGTCTGTGCCCAGAGATGGAGGAAACTGCGCCTTTAGAGCAGTCCTCGGAAGAGCATGAAGACTCGATTGACAGCAGCACACTCCTCGTGCCCCCCGATTCACCAAACGATGAACCCACAGTGACAGAGAGTGCAGTAATGAGCTGCACCAGTAACTGCTCGCTGAATACGGTCGTATAAAACCAGGAGACGGTTTCCTTTGTCGTGTCAATGGCATACGCGGAGACGCCTTTTGCACATTTGCTCTCCGGAGACCAGGAAAAGCACCGGTTGGAACATCTAATATTTTTTTTAAAAGGCTTTAGTTGCATTTCCAGACTTTTTTTTTTGGTTTCAGTACTACTTCTCCCCTCCCGTCACCTCTTTTTGTGTGTGTTGTGTTTTTTGTTTGCTTTGGCTTTTTTGTCTTGTAAATACTATGAAATCCCTGCCTGTTTCCAGTGAGGAAACAAAGAGTTCTTAAAGACACTGTGGAAAAAAACGGAGCAGCTCTTGTGTCAACTGAGGAAACAAAAACTCTGAATTTGAACGTGGAGTCTGTGACTGAAAACGCAAGGACCTAACAGTCGAGAGAAGTTGTTTACGTCTGCTTCATACATCCCTGTCCTGCTGCGAAGAAAACACACAAGTTAAAGAAGGCTTGAATACGCCGGTTTTGTTTTTCCGTTTTTCTTTTGCTCTGCGTCCGATGAACTCCTGTGAAGTCCGGCAGAAAAAAAACATGAACCCCACCATGTAAAGACCCTTCCCACCTTACTCTTTGTGTTGCCCAACGTATGATTGATTTCTTCTTATCCCCGGATTTTGGAGGAAAAACAATACACTCTGTACGTGTCGGAAGGTTGCATTGTGCTGCAGTTTGTTTTTTCATAATGGACAGCAGATCTGTGACTTTTATCATAACGGCGTCATTGACCTCCTGGATTGAAATGTGTAGAATAAAACGAAAGAACGGAACTCCTGGCTGTAAAAGCATCTGTGATGGTAACACTGAGCAGGTCGCGTGCTTCTGCTCAGCTCTGTTGTATTGAACGTGCTCTGTAACATCTCTGATTTTTATCCTGTATGCATTTATTTTTTTCCAGCCCTGGATTATTCAAAAGCTACCCTTTTATTTATTATGCATTACATTTCTTGTATGTTAAGTTTGCTATGTATTAGTTTTAATATGTCACTGAAAATGGGAGAAAAAAGTTGTAGACTGCAGAAAATGAATGCTTGGCAGGCTGGTAGGAGGTTTAAAAACAAACGTATGTGTTAGTGTTGGGTTTGGATGCGATTGCAGTGCCAGTATCGCTCGCTCTGCTCTGATTGGCTGGCAGTGCTTTTCTGTGTAATGTCCGTCTCCCCTGACCGCTGTCGCCTTGGCTCTGCTGTCTGTTTTGAAATGTGTGCAAATGTCAACCTGAGTCAATGGTGAACCCCCCCGGGACGGACATTTGTACCTGCAGCGGTGTGCACTCCCAGCCGGCCGAAAGAATTCCAATTGTGATCAGTTTGACCTGTGGGGTGTGGGGCTGGACCGACAGTATGGGGACGTTTTGATGTATTACAGTATGTGTAAAGTTTACATGGCTTGTCCAGAAACCAGCACTGCTGGCAAAGGGCAGAAAAGATCATGGACCCCAATTTGTGTGTCAATATGGCAGATTTCAGGATGTGCAAAAAAAGCTCACTGGTTTGTAACAGAAACAGAAAACTGTAAAATGTGACTGCTTTAAGATAAGAATACGTGTGTGTGTGTGTGTGTGTATGTGTGTGTGCGCGCATGTCTGCCAGGGCAGCTGACAGAAAGAACGGTACTTTGGTTTGTTTTTGTATTGTTGTGTGTGTTTTGTCCACTGCCCCCCCCCCCCCCCCCAAACAATGCTTGTATTCAAGAGACATTTTCAAAGCCCAGAGTGGACGGTTTGTTTCCAGGACCATGATTCTAGGTGCGGGGCTTTCTGAGGTGAGTCCACTTTTTTTTTGAATGCAGCAGACCTGTTCTGTTAGTGGTGTGTGTTTTTATTTTATTTTTTCCTCTGTTTGTTTTTACATTTAATATCGGGCACAGTACAGTATTACATGAAGCTGAGTTAACCTTAAAAGTAGCCACACAAAAAAAGTGAAGTTCTGTATCAGAATGCATTATTAGTGTGAATGCAGCAGTGTATTGGTTTTTAATTTGTTGAGCACATGTTTTCAAATGAACTGCAGTAACATTCGCCTGTGAAAATGTCAGCCAACATCTTGTGTGGACTTTCATGTAGCAGTTGTGTTCCCTTCATCTATGTTGGGTTTGTCTGTCTTCCTGTTCTGGGCTCTGTATAGACAACTGGAATGGAATTATTTTTAAAATATTTGTAATACAGCAGTGTATATAAATGTGTGCATTTGTTTATACTGTATATTGTTTTGTTTATGGTGAGGGGATTTACTTTAAACTGCAGTGGCTTGTGGGTACTGAGAGGTCCTGCAGTGCTTGAGCCGTGTGACACGACTGTCTGGACTCTCTACGTGTGGACATTGTGGCTTCAGAAATACCTGAGCAGGTCAGACGGTGGGGGGCTCGTCACAGCACAGGGAAATGCATTTATCCTAAAGATACTTTTATTTTATGGCGGGTGTTTTGTATTACAAATATTAATACTGTGTACAGAAGCAGACTGAAGATTGTCAAATACTTCTCTCCCTCTTGTATTGCTAAATGACAAACGAGACACCTTATTGAGTACGTGTGTGCAAAAAGGAAAACCAGTGAAGAATTTGTCTGGCCTGGTGTACGATGGCGGCGAGAGCCGAGGGTTTTAATGTTGGGATTGATTTCACTTCTCAGAAGTCTTTGGTTCTAGAATTCATTTTGTGTCAGTTCTGCAAGATAGGATGTGCTGCTACTCTAATTGCTGATTATTTTATTTCTTTGTAAATTGTCATAATAGTGACTGTACTCACCATCACGTAACATCACAGGAAATATTTTTACATTTATTGTGATACAAGTTCTTGGCAATCATGCTAGTGGGCAAAAAACAAACCAACGCAGTAGTGCACCCCCTTGACGGGACACGTCTGCACTGCTGACGCCGGCCGCTGGGGTGTAATTAGGGGTGCGAGAGCAATTGAAAGAGGCACTTTCCAGCCCCTAAGGGGGAAATGTTTATCCTAATGCCAAATAAACCAAATTATGAAGACAAATTAATTTTGCATTTAATACTTGCTTTTTTTTTTTTTTTTTTTTAATACAGTGGATGGTTTACATTCGGAGTATTTTCTCTTATTGTTGTAACTCTTCAATTTGTGTTTTTATGAAGTGCATGTGTTCAGTTGCCAGCTCATTCTGTTGTGCTGTTTATGTTGTTTGTTTACAATCCTGGTCTGCAGATTCCGTGTTTTCCGTTAGTCGCTCCTGTTCACAGGCCCCTCTGGATCATCGGACACTCGGGAGACGAGCAGAACAAGACGCAGTAAGGCCACCCACTAGACGTATTTCTGTACCTCGCAAATTGTTGTTGGGTTTGCAGCTTGTTTCCAGATGCTGGGCATTTAAAAATGTATTTTAGGCTGCAATCGTGTAATTTTCAAGTCTGAAAACTTTGGCAACTTGCTGTTTGTGTTGGTAGCAGAAGGTTGCAGATGTTTTCTTCACAGTGGAGTGTGTGTGTGTGTGTGTTGCCTCCATGCCCATTTCAATGTATGTTTTTCCAGGCAATGCACCAAGTGATTTTCCAGATTGTGTTTTGTCTGAAGGTGGCACCTCACTTCACGTTCAAGTCTCTTGTCCACTGTATGCTTTTTCTACACAAGTTCTCCTGATTGTGGGTTTCTCTTTGCTGGCCATTGTTCTTCCAAATGCGTTTTTTTGTGGCTTACTCGGTTTCTGCTATAATTGTTTGTTATTCATTCTGCTTGTACTCCATCTTTAACTCTGATTGAAGACCAGGAGGTTGCTGACCCCCAGTGTGTATTCACTGTAGCTGTACAACATGGACCTGTAATGCGAGTCTCAGGTCCTCCTTAATTCCATTTGCTGTGGTGGTCTATTTATTGCTACTGTACTGTTTTGTTCTTCCTCGACTGTTGGAGTGAGATCAGGTGACCATGCAACTTCTAATCTGGATGTATTACGACTGACTTTGCATTGTTTTGAAAGTTCAATGGCAGCACATGATGGTATTCAAGTCCACTGACCTTTAAATGTAGGCAGTTACTGGCGGCTGAGGTGAGGATGAGGCTGGAAGGGAATCTGCTCGTCTCACGTAAAGTGAGCGCATTTCTGGCCCTCCAGGTTTGAAAAGGTAACCCTGGGTGCTGAGGTCACTTACAGCTGTGACCTTTTGGGTTGTCACTCTTTCAAGGGTGTTGGTCTGCAGGAATACTAAACAGTACAGGTGTGTGTAAAGTGAACAGAAGTTCAACCCAACTACTAGACGGTGGACTTTATCTCTCTGTCTTTCTCTATAGCATCCATAATGGATTAGAAGAATGTGGCATAAAGGGCACACGTGGGGGCACTGCTGAATAGATAAACCAAAATCTTTTTTTTCTTTTTGTTCTTGTAGTTGTACATCTTTTAATGTGAGTTGTAGTAATTCGTGTTTCGTGGAGCTACATGACCCTCTTTGTTTGTTATCCTCCACCAAGTACCATTTTTGGATCAGTCGCACACCTCCAGCCTGCAAGGAATAAATGGATGTGAATTTGGTATCTGAAGTAGTGTGGCTGTGTTAGTGAACGGGGTGCGTAGAATCCCAGCAGTCCGATTTGTGGGGGGGGGGCAGGCCGGGTCCTTTGACGTAACACAGGAGTCCTGAGCAGCAGCAGCAGACCCCTAGGTTGTACACTCAGTGCTCCCCTCTGCCTGCCTGGGCTCCAGAACTCCCACAAATAGAAACATTTCATAGTACTTGCTAAAAATGGAAAATTTATTTATTTGTGATGTTACAGGCTTTTCTGACTTCAAGGTATTACAGTAGATGCCCAAGTACGTTACCACAGTATGTTCACTCGAAGCAGTGCCAACTGCAAACGGGCCCTCTGCTTCTCTTGGTGTTTGATCAGGATCACAGCAAGGTGACTCGGATGTTCATTGTCCACATTCGGTAGTAGGGGCCAAAGCTGACCTTTGTCTGATCTAGAGGTGTTGTGCATCGCTGCAAAGCCAAGTGCTTGTGACTTAACACAGCCGTGGTGTGAGCAACTCTTACCTGAAATAGCTTCGGTTCTGCCATCAAGCTCTCCAGCAGTCTTCCTGGTCTATGCCACTTTAAAAGTTGGTGCCCTCGTTCATTTCTGACGGACTCCTGGCTGACGTGGTTGGAGATTTCTGTCCTTTCAATAAGAATAAGGTGGAAAGAGGGAGGTTCCAGGCTGAGAAGTCCAGGCCCCTGTAAGCTTCACCAGTGATGCTCTCAATTCATGGCACAGATACTATCCAAGATTATGACGAGCGCTCAAGGCGGCAGAGGAGCTGCTAACAGCCAAGATGTGAAGTTGACTCATCTGCCTGCTTCATCTGTGGGGGCCCTACATGTCCACTGCCAGCATTGCTTGGGACTTGGTGAACCACACTAGCCCCTCTGACCCATCAGCTGGTCAGTCCCCGGAGCAGCAGGGTTTTGTCATAGGTTAGAAACACTCGCAGTCCAGGCAGGATGCAGTTGCAGATCTCTCTGTGATCAAGAGTGCATTCATGATGGAGATCACACCCTGAAGATTACGGAGTCAAAATCGTGCATTGCTTTTACCTTTTTTAAGGGTCAACTCAAGTTTGACGGTTGGGAGACAAAGTCAGAGAGGCGAGATTACGTTGGTTTGGACATGTGCAGAGGAGAGATGCTGGGTATGTTGGGGGAAGGATGCGAAGGATAGAGCTACCAGGGAAGAGGAAAAGAGGAAGACCTAAGAGAAGGTTTATGGATGTGGTGAGAGAGGACATGCAGGTGATGGTGTGACAGAGCAAGATGTAGAGGACAAAGATATGGAAGAAGATGATATGCTGTGGCAACACCTAACACAGCAGAAAGAAGAACAGTCACCAGTGTCTAAGAACAGGTACATGTAATACAAACCACAGCTTCTGCAATTGTCCCAGAAACCCTCCCAACTTCCCATAGACCAGATTTGTTAAAAGGTGGCACACTTTGACGTAATTTGTCTACAAAGTTTAATTTTCATTAGTGCACTGTATGTGTTTTTGAAATTTCAAAATCCCCTATTCAAAGCCAAGGTCAGGCTGTGCAAGTTTACCTGAAGTCGGACAGGTCACTTCAACTTGTAGACGTTCCTGTTTTACTTTTCTGCTGCCAAATACAAGGTAGGTGTCTACGCCAGCTCACTGCTCCTGCCACCTATAGAGGAAAGGAATTCTGTAAGCATAGCAGCAACAGGTACGGCTCGTGGTCAGGAGGTACACGGTGTTACAATAAAACAAAAACACCTCCACAACGCTAATGTCAGTCATGTAACTTACTGGCAAAGCGACAGACCTGCTCTCCAAACTTACCATAATTTTACCTTTAAATCTCCATCAGGTTACTAACTAATGTCACTCGATGCCAGTTGGACTCTGCTCACAGTTAACGCACCCGAGTGTTAGGCTGCGTGTCCATTGCCCAGCTGGTTTGCTCCCAGGCCTTGACTGGAGATCACCTCCGCTGTTATTGTGTTGTAAATTGTCACTGGGGGCCCAGCACTGTATGCCAATGTTTGCACTTTCCTGTCTGTGTATTCCTTAAATTGTTTAACTAACTTGGGACTTCTTGTAAGGTTGTCCATTTTAGCCTCGCTGCACTCGGTCGCACCTGCTGGTCTCCAACTGCGGAGCCATTTAAACTGAATGAGAGCAGTGACCAGAGTGACTGCTGCCTGTTGAGGTGTTTTCTTTTCAAAGTGGTTTACCTTCATTTTAGTGTTTCTGCACTCCAGGATGAGCTCCCTGATGTTAGCACTTGGTGGTGAGAGTCCAGAGTGAGCTACAGGAGAGCTCTCCGGCTCTAGTCATCAGCTGGGCTTGTCTCTTAGTTTGCGACTTGCCTCACCTCAGTTACCTGTAAAATGTCCAAAGAACACTGCAGACGCAAGAACAAAAACGTAAGTGAACATGCAGACACTGCCGAATGTGACAGAACGGGCATTTGAACCAACAGCACTAGCCACCGTGCCGCCTTACCACCAAAGTCTGCAGCATTTTGCTTAAACGCCTTCAGTTTCTATGCTGAAAAAAATGACCCTAAAGATGAAGATTTAATGAGCTGCACCAATGGGCCATTTTTCTTAGGTATGTTGTGTTGTTTTCTAATCAATTAATTGCCTTCACAGTGCAGGGTTTCCTCGGACATGGTGGTGGTGGTGCGCTAATGGGCCGCCGTGCTGTAATTTATACGACTCCATGCTCAGGACTTGTTCCCCAGTGTCGTCCTGGTGCTTTGCTGCAGTACGTGCTATAAAAGAGTCCGCTGCTACCCTGACTTCTTGCAGACATTAGAACAGCCACAATGGTGAGGTGCAGGGAGGAGATGAGAGTAGTGAAGGATGTCTTCTCGTTGAGTCGGCGTCCACTTCTGGCTGTGGTTTAGCGATGCTCTGTGTGTCCATCTTCTTAAGTTCTCATCTTGTGGCTCATCAACCAAAGTGAGGCTTTAAATTGGTCCACTGTGTGCCCTGAAATGGACTGGAAGCCTGTCCACCATTTTTCCCAGTCTAGTGCTGCCAGGATGAGCATAACAGTAGAATAACAATGCAAAATGATTGTGGTTTTCTAGAATAATTAAGAAAAAAATGGCAAAAGATCATTACGACTGTCTGTCTGCTTTTCCACGGAAAATCAAAGCCAGTATGCTCATGTCATAGTTCAAGTAAATGAACGAACAAAACGATCAGGCTGAGCTTATTAAAAAAGAAATGTATTCACACCAAGCCTTGGAGATTGATTCCATTGATTTTTAGGGATGTCTGGATCAGCAGAAGCGTTGCTCATTTCTCAATTAACTGGTTAAAAATACTTTTGCAGGGCCAGCAGGCTATTAAAGATTAAACATGCCAGTGTAACAGACACCTTCACCCCAGGAAATGTGCTCATGGAGTCTGGTAACGGTAGCGGGCAGATTGTGCTGAACGATGGGAATCAGCCGGCCTGTGACTTTAAGGGACCATTACGGAGATTGATTCGGATTTTTTATTCTAAGGGCTTTAAGGTTGTGGTGGGCAGAACTTAATCCTTCTCCTTAAAGATCAAAACTAACCTCGCCAGTTTGAATCTTCGTTTTCTGTCTCTCCTGAAGAGATGAAGATTATGGTGTTTCCTATGCAACGGAACAAAAGTGGAAGTTAACAAAAATGGTGAGTCCTATAAAGTGAAGCAGCAACCCAAATAACTGATCTCTGACAAGCCATACAACAAAATGTCTGTGAATGTCCCGCAATCTTTACGCCAAAGCACTGTCTGCCATTGTACTGTGCTGAGAAGTGCAGGATTTACTTTACAGCTCTTTATAATGTTTTCAATGACATGTTGGCCTACCTGTTGGCGCTGTAACTTGAGTCCTGGTGAGTTCCTTGTAACTGAGCATGGATTTCCTTCCCCTGTGCTGATCGGCTGCTGTGCCCGCTAAGAAGGGCTGTGGGTGTCTAGCGGAAAAACGTAAATTCAACAAAAGAGGCATAATAACCTGGAACAGTTCATAGCAGTGCGTGCCAAGGAATTTGCACCATCACACCATGTTCACTTAACAATGTTATGGTGCCTCGAGCTGCAACCGCTTTATCTTTAAAAGGACTCCTTAACAAAGGAAATTTCAGAAACAAATGCAAGAAGAACTGGAGTGGTGAGTAATGTGCCCTTTTAAATTTTCTTTAACTTGGTACTCAAGAAACACTGCCAGGCTTTTTTTACGTTTCTAAGGTGCTTTCTGCTGCTCCCGTTAGGGGTTGCCACAGCGGATCATCTTCTTCCATGTCTTTCTGTCCTCTGCATCTTGTTCTGTCACCCCCACCACCTGCATGTCCACTCTCACCACAGCCATAAACCTTCTCTTAGACCTTCCTCTTTTCCTCTTACCTGGCAGCTCTATCCTTAGCATCCTTCTCCCAGTATACCCAGCATCTCTCCTCTGCACATGTCCAAACCAACGTAATCTCACCTCTCTGACTTTGTCTCCCACCCGTCCAACTTGAGCTGACCCTCTGATGTCCTCATTTCTAATCCTATCCATCCTCATCACACCCAATGCGAATCTTAGCATCTTTAACTCTGCTACCTCCAGCTCTGTCTCTTGCTTTCTGGTCAGTGCCACCGTCTCCAACCCATATATCATAGCTGGTCTCACTACCGTCCTGTAGACCTTCCCTTTCACTCTTGCTGATAGTTTTCTGTCAGAAATCACTCCTGACACTCTTCTCCACCCATTCCACCCTGCCTGCACTCTCTTCTTCACTTCTCTTCCACAAGCCCCATTACTCTGCACTGTTGATCCCAAGTATTTAAACTCCTCCACCTTCGCCAACTCTACTCCCTCATCCTCACCATTCCACTGACCTCTCTCTCATTTACACACATGTATTCTGTCTTGTTCCTACTGACCTTCATTCCTCTCCTCTCTAGAGCATATCTCCACCTCTCCAGGGTCTCCTCAACCTGCTCCCTACTCTTGCTACAGATCACAATGTCATCAGCAAACATCATAGTCCACGAGGACTCCTGTCTAATCTTGTCTGTCAACCTGTCCATCACCATTGCAAATAAGAAAGGGCTCAGAGCCAATCCCTGATGTAATCCCACCTCCAACTTGAATGCATCCGTCACTCCTACCACAGATCTCACCACTGTCACACTTCCCTCGTACATATCCTGTACAACTCTTACGTACTTCTGTGCCACTCCCGACTTCTTCATACAATACCACAGCTCCTCTCGAGGCACCCTGTCATATGCTTTCTCCAGGTCCACAACAATGCAATGCAACTCCTTCTGGCCTTCTCTAAACTTCTTCATCAACACCCTCAGAGCAAACATTGCATCTGTGGTGCTCTTTCTTGGCATGAAACCATACTGCTGCTCACTAATCATCACCCCACTTCCTAACCTAGCTTCCACTACTCCTTCCCATAACTTCATGCTATGGCTCATCAATTTTATCCTCCTATAGTTACTGCAGTCCTGTACAACCCCCTTATTCTTAAACATCTGTACCAGTACACTTCTCCACTCCTCAGGCATCCTCTCACTTTCCAAGATTCCATTAAACAAAAACTCCACTGCCATCTCTCCTAAACACCTCCATGCTTCCATAGGTATGTCATCTGGACCAACGGCTTTTCCATTTTTCTTCCTCTTCATCGCTGTCCTTACTTCCTCCTTGCTAATCCGTTGTACTTCCTGATTCACTATCTCCACATCCTCCAACCTCTTCTCTCTCTCGTTCTCTTCATTCATCAGCCTCTCAAAGTACTCTTTCCATCTGCTCAACATACTCTTCTCGCTTGTGAGTACATTTCCTTCTTTATCCTTTATCACCCTAACCTGCTGCACATCTTTCCCAGCTTTATCCCTCTGTCTAGCCAATCGGTACAGGTCCTTTTCTCCATCCTTAGTGTCCAACCTCTCATACAACTCATCATACACCTTTTCTTTAGCCTTCGCCACCTCTCTCTTCACCTTGCACCTTATTTCTTGTACTCTTGTCTACTTTCTGCATCTCTCTGACTATCCCACTTCTTCTTTGCCATCCTCTTCCTCTGTATACTCTCCTGTATTTCCTCATTCCACCACCAGGTTTCCTTTTCCTCCTCCCTCTGTCCAGACGTCACGCCAAGCCCCCTTCTTGCTGTCACCCTTACTACATCTGCTGTAGTTTCCCAGCTGTCTGGTAACTCTTCACTGCCACCCAGTGTCTGTCTCACCTCCTCCCTAAACTCAATCTTGCAGTCTTCCTTTTTCAACTTCCACCATTTGATCCTTGGCTCTGCCCTCACTCTCTTCCTCTTCTTGATCTCCAACATCATCCTACAGACCACCATCCTATGCTGCTTAACTACACTTTCCCCTGCCACCACTTTGCAGTCTTCAATCTCCTTCAGATGAACTCTTCTGCATAGGATGTAATCTACCTGTGTGCATCTTCCTCCACTCTTGTACATAACCCTATGAAACTCCCTCTTCTTAAAATACAGCCATGTCCATCTTTTTGACAAAATCCACTATCCTCTGACCTTCTTCATTCCTCTCCTTGACACCATACCTACCCATCACCTCCTCGTCTCCTCTGTTCCCTTCATCAACATGTCCATTGAAATCCGCTCCAATGAAAGTAGAGACATAAGTTAAAAACATAATAAAGCAAGGATGTTAATGGGTTATGAGGAAAACTAAAGTAAAATCATTTGAAAATTATTTAATACCAGTGACGGCGCACTGCACAATAACGTGCAGTGAATACACTTGACTTACAGTTTTCCTCCTCTTTCTTTCTCTGTACGTTTATCATTTGTCTGCTCAGAGGTTGATGCACTTGCTCTTTCCGGAACAGCTCTTCTACTTTTCTCCACCCTAGTGGCCCGCTTCTTCTTTTCTTTCGTTGGCATCTTTTCATGTTAAAACTGATTAAGTCAGTGTTTGTGTTGCAATTACTTGGTACATTTTCTTTCATTTTACGTTCAATCTGCCGCAAGAATGATTTAAGATATGAAGAGGTAGGAGAAGTGATGGCGAAGGTGGTAGGGAATGAGAACGCCACCCATTCACATGTACCACACGGCCACCCTGCTGGCTGCTGCCAAGAGTTGATTCTACAATAAAATAAAAATAAAAAGAGGAATCGCCTTGGAGGTCAATCATCACCCGTAAGTGGACAGTAGACGTCACGTAGTATATGTGAACCAAATTTCAAGTCTATTGCGAGCTACAGGTGATTTAAAATCCTGGACAGGCAAACGGACAGCCACAGTTGCCTATTATATATAAAGACAACCTAAAAATAATCTGTAAAAGTGAAATCATTTGAAAACATTTAATACAGACAACAGAGAAATATTATTATTATTTAACACAGTCAGTTACTACTTGCCATGGCCCACTTTTTTTTTTTGTAACAACACCAATGTTAACGCCGTATGTTGCAATGCTGATCCACAACTGCACAGCAGCGCGGCTGGACAGCTAAACGGTAAGAAGGTCTCTGTCCTCAGCTAGCCAGAGCAAGGAGTGCAAGTCTGTAGGACATCAGTGAGGTTGTGGAGAGCTTTAAATGTTAAGAGCGGTATTTAGTATTGTAATCGGTAGTTAACAGGGAGCCAGTGAAGTTGAGAGAGAATAGGTGTAATATGTTCAGTGGATTTACAACAGCAGGATATTATCATGGCAGCAGAATTTTGAAGAAGTTGTAACCGATGGATACGTTTTTGTGGGATGCCAGATAGAAAGCCATTACGGTAATCTATACGTGAGGTGACTAGGGCATTAACCAATACAATAACCAATATAATAATAATAATAACTGCAGTACTGTGTTGCATAAGAACAGGACAAAGTCTAGAAATGTTTCAGAGATGGAAGAAGGCAGTCCGAGAAATTTTACTTATATGGGAGGAATTATTTAATCATAATAATTATTATAATTTAATAATTGCCATTATTAGTGTGTAAATGGATATAAATAATTGCATTTAAACGATTTGCCAAAATCTATTGTATGTAAACGATACTGTTTTAAACGTTATTGTTTTTTCATCAAAAAACCCGGTTTCCACATCTATCTGTATTAGTTTAAATGGTACTTTTGCCACTCGCAATATGGCGTACGCACTGACGTATCGTGTTGACTGGGCAACACAGTGAATGCAGCGTCTATCTATATATGTCTATGGGAGTAACAACCTCCGAGTCGCCCACATCTGACAATGCCACATGGGCGGGTCTGAAACCCTAACCCCACCCCATGCAAGTCTACGCCCCTCTGAGCTCATTTCCGTCCATCCTGCTGTGCAGGCTACTTGGAAAAAATGAGAGGCAGAAGGGAGACCCCTTCCCATGTTTAGCAAAGTAGCCAAAGTTTTTGAAATGTGACAGAGAGACCCCAAATAGGCTTTTTAGCTTACTACCACAAGTGCCCCATGGGCTGTTTTGTTGAAATGTGGGAGTAGAGAACAAATAGCCATCTTAATCTGCTATTAAAGAGAACTTGTGGTCTAGTGGATAAGACAGTGGCCTCCAAAACCTGCGGGTGTCAGTTCAATTCCCAACCGTGGCAACAAAGGCCTCCACTGATGCTTAGGTAAGCAGTTGCAGCTGCCCTTATGTTGAAGTGTGTGAGTAGAGAACACTAATAGCCACTTTAGCCTAACACTAAAGGAGACCTGTGGTGCAGGGGATAAGGTAATGGACCCTGAGACCCAAGTTTGGTGGCTCAATTCCAACGGAAGCAAAACCCACCCACCACCACCAATGTCTAAGGGAGGAATAGTAGAAGCTTAAGTTGAAGTGTGTGAGTGGAGAACACAAATAGCAACTTTAGCCTGACTCTGAAGGGGACCTGTGGTCCAGGGGATAAGGTGATGGACCCTGAGACCCAACGTTGGTGGTTCAAATCCCACCTCTGGCCAACCAAAGGTCCCCACCATCCAGGTGTGTGTTACTCTTAATGTTGAAGTGTGTGAGAAGAGAATACAAATAGCAACTTTAGCCTAAATCTAAAGGGGACCCGTGGTCCAGGGGAGAAGGCGATGGACCCTGAGACCCAAGGTTGGTGGTTCAAATCCCACCTCTGGCGAAGGGTCCCCACTGTCCAGGTGAGTGGTTGGATCTACTCTTATGTTAAAGTGTGTGAGTAGAGAATACAAATAGCAACTTTAGCCTAACTCTAAAGGGGACCCGTGGTCCAGGGGAGAAGGCGATGGACCCCGAGACCCAAGGTTGGTGGTTCGAATCCCACCTCCAGCAAAGGGTCCCCACGGAAGCCCCCCACTGTCCAGGTGAGTGGTTGGATCTACTCTTATGTTAAAGTGTGTGAGTACAGAATACAAATAGCAACTTTAGCCTAACTCTAAAGGGGACCCGTGGTCCAGGGGAGAAGGCGATGGACCCTGAGACCCAAGGTTGGTGGTTCGAATCCCACCTCTGGCGAAGGGTCCCCACGGAAGCCCCCCACTGTCCAGGTGAGTGGTTGGATCTACTCTTATGTTAAAGTGTGTGAGTAGAGAATACAAATAGCAACTTTAGCCTAACTCTAAAGGGGACCCGTGGTCCAGGGGAGAAGGCGATGGACCCTGAGACCCAAGGTTGGTGGTTCGAATCCCACCTCCGGCGAAGGGTCCCCACGGAAGCCCCCCACTGTCCAGGTGAGTGGTTGGATCTACTCTTATGTTAAAGTGTGTGAGTAGAGAATACAAATAGCAACTTTAGCCTAACTCTAAAGGGGACCCGTGGTCCAGGGGAGAAGGCGATGGACCCTGAGACCCAAGGTTGGTGGTTCGAATCCCACCTCCGGCGAAGGGTCCCCACGGAAGCCCCCCACTGTCCAGGTGAGTGGTTGGATCTACTCTTATGTTAAAGTGTGTGAGTAGAGAATACAAATAGCAACTTTAGCCTAACTCTAAAGGGGACCCGTGGTCCAGGGGAGAAGGCGATGGACCCTGAGACCCAAGGTTGGTGGTTCGAATCCCACCTCCGGCGAAGGGTCCCCACGGAAGCCCCCCACTGTCCAGGTGAGTGGTTGGATCTACTCTTATGTTAAAGTGTGTGAGTAGAGAATACAAATAGCAACTTTAGCCTAACTCTAAAGGGGACCCGTGGTCCAGGGGAGAAGGCGATGGACCCTGAGACCCAAGGTTGGTGGTTCGAATCCCACCTCAGGCAGCCAGGATAAAGGTGCCAGCCACAAGATAAGAGATCACCACTCTTTTGTCCCCACTTGCAGAGAACACTAACAGCACACTTACCTTCTTGTTCCAGCAGCTAACACAGCCAAGGTGATAAGGCAATGCCCCACCACTGCCACCAACAGATGGTGGAGCTTCAGCTAATTATTAAAAACATCAACACAATCCAAATACACTCAGCCAGGTGCATACTAGTGTTAGTAAGCACTTTGCCCCACTAGGCTGATGCCCATCAAGTGCCCATCTGTTACTTACCACCACCACTGCTGCTGCTGCTCCTTTCTTGTCCCTGGGTCAGCATGGTGTCCATTTGTTGGTGTCTGCACATGAAGACTCTGCTCCAGTGTTTGGTGGGCTGCCACAGTTGCTGTATTTCTGCATTTGGATACCTCAAACTGGTAAGCTTCTTGCCCCCACAAAACTATACATAACACCCAACACCCTCTATCCACAACTTCAAAAATCACTGCAAAAGCATTCAAGGCAGAGTATAGAACAGACAGGAGTGACAGGACAATGAGGGACACGTCAGGTCATGTGTGTGACCTCTTAATGCCGGTGCTGCTAATGAAGAGGCACAGATTTAGGAAACAGCAAAACACAAATAGGCTGCTGAGCAAGCAGGCCAGTCTGACACTGAACAGATGACACCACATGCGTTAAAAGGAAGAGACGTCAAACACCACACTGCTGTCAATGAATGACATGCAACCTGTGGCTCGGACTCTGGACCTGGCCGGCCCGGCTGTTGTATCTCAGCACCACTTGCCTAAAGCTCTTTAGAAACTCAAACACTTCCCACTTTGTACCACACACACATTTAGGCCCAAACTGAATGCCAGCAGACACACTGTAAACTAATTAGACCAGATACCAGATTTTAATAAAGAAAAAAACAAAGACACATGGTCTTAAAGGGGGGCCGTTAGGCACTCAAATGGTGAAACCAATAACCGCGTAACAGTAACGGCAGTCATGGGAGCCCAGCTGACGAGAGACGGTAGTGAAGTGAACCCGTGACCAGCTGAAGTGCCCACATACCACATCTGCATGGATTCATGGGGCACACTCCAGCAAGTAGCTTTGCTTTACACAGTTGTATAACTTAAGCGTGTAGACGCTGTCACATTACTGTGGACCTACTCGCAAGCAATCAAAAGGACACAAAGGACAAAGCCAGAAATAGCCCAAGACCGAGAAGCCTGTGATGTCACCTCAGCCTGAACTGCTCTGCCCTACTGTGCTCCCTTTCCTGAACGCAGTTTCAGACAATCCAAATTGACCAAAATGTCCTCCTTTGGAGAAACACAATTCACTTACTGCTTCGGACATCTGAACCTCAACAGAAGCAATCTGGAAAAAGAGGGGTAACGCCATCTGAATACACAGCAGCTCACTAGCCCAAGCCAAGCAAAACGGAGAGAGTTGTGAATTAACAAGAGCTGGGCTAACAAAAAGGTCCATCTGGGTGAGGTTGAACAAGAGCTGGTGCTCCTTTATCCAGATTGCAGCAGTGGTGAGACTTGTAGAGATTCTAGTTGATAGCTTGTGGTGCCCTGGAAGGAGAAAAATAACAGCCCAGCACTACTAAGAGAAGCGATGGGACAAGAGGTTAGGGCCTAGCACCAATCCTCATGTGACTCCTGTGCTTTCCTTCACATCGCCCTGTGCCAGGCTGCACTGTAGGATCTGTCAAAGAGGTATGGACTCTGACCACCTCAGGGCTATCCCAGTGAGACTGGGGTCACAGAGGGTGGCAAAAAATAGCAGGTGGGTGACTTCGTCAAAGGCAGAAGAAAGATCAAGCAGGAAGAAGGTAGGTGCCATAGAGTTGGCTCACAGCTTGCTGTAAAATAGCAATAATGGTAAGTGGCACTGTCTCTGAGTAATGGTGCTATCTGAAGCCTAACTGCTAGGATCAAGCAATCTGTCCCGTGGGAAGAAGGCACATTCAAGTGTTTTGGATAGAAAGGAGAGGAGGAAGACTGGTCTGTACTTACTGTAGGTGGTTGAAATGGGTCGAGAAGGGGCTTCTTGAAAAGGGGGATCTCTTAAGGCCTGTTTCAACAATTCAGGAAAAGTGTCTGTGCTGGCAGAGGTGTTGATGAGGTATGTAGCTGCAGAAATGAGCAAGGGTGAAATAGACCAGAGGAGATGTGAAGGGTTAGGGGCAAGAGGCCAGGCAGTGGGGTGTCTAGAGTGGTGGACAGAAGGGAGAAAGAGGAGAACAGAAGTTCAGAAGGGAGCAGACTGGCTAGTAGGGGTGATGACAATTGACTGCTGCCGACAGCCCCCTTTTTCCTGAAAAATGGTTTGCAAAGTCATCAACAGTCAAGGAGGTGGTGGACAGTTGAGGAGAAGAGTTGAAAGTAGAGAACAAGTTACAAGTATCAGAAGTGTTGCTACATCAAAACAGAAAAGTGTCCTTTTCATTTCTTAATTATACTTCCCCCTTGTCAAGTAACATGCAGAGGAGCAGAGCCCAGTGTGCTAGCGAAGCGGAAAAGTAGATTGACAGAAAGAAAGGACACCTAGTGGAGTGCTGAGGAAGATGGAGATTATCCTGACCACCCCAGGAGCAAAGCTGAGTGCTGGCTTGATGATGGCACCGATTTCAAGTGAACAGCTGCAGCAACTGGAAGTGGATTGGTGTCTCCTGGTGGAGCCTTTTTTCTGCCTTTTAGTTGGGGTGTAGAATTGTGTTCAGGAGTAAACGGGGAGCCCAACACTTGTTCACAGTAGAAAAGAAAGATGGCACATAATCAGGAATATCAGGAATATTAGCCAACCACCGCCAGCATGAAGGTTATAGGGCTGGTCACAAAGTACTCCTAAGAGGCCAAAGCCACCCAGATGTAGCAGTGGATCAGCTGAATGATGCAGACCATCTCCTAGATAGGGGCGCCCCGTTGATAATGATACAGCTTGCTGTAACCCTGGCGGACATGTTGCTCCCTGTGACCCAAATATGCTCCTTTTGCACAGCTGCCAGCAAAGCCACAGTCACTTAGGTAGTGGCAGACATCCATCTCCACAGCATTGGAGTCAACGTGGCAAATACAAGAAACCTCTTCATACTGGAACTGAACTGGTTTGGCTTGAGACTGACACACACATGACCCAGCAAGCCAAGTTCATCCAACGAGACGTTCACTGAATTTCTGTGGCTCTTTGTGCTACCAGAAAGGTCACAATGTAGGAAACTCTGGATGCAAGTAATCAACCAGACCGGAGCTCTTCTGTCAATGATAGTGAAAAAAAAATAGTGGCTGCTGCTTTGGGAAGTGAAGAACCTTATCTTGACAAATCCTTGGCCCTCAATTCAGGTGGCTCTCCTCTTGAGGTGAAAGGTAGACAAGTCCTGACCATGCAGTAGACAGTGCAGCCGCCACCTTATGGACCATGTACTGACAGGACTTCCCCAGTCACACTGCCCAGGCTGCTTAGATGACTTGCTGGTGCATGGAGAGTCGCCGGTTGCCATGCCAAAGGGATTGAGGTCTGCAAATCTGAGGCCGTACCTTGACAAGTACCTCCTGCTAAACGAGAAGTGACATTCCTAGGACACTGGGTCAGTCGACAAACCATTTACACTGAGGGTGATAAAGGGGTGGTGATCCCTAGGGAGTAGCCACACCAACACAACAAAGGACTGCAGTTTTCTAGGACAGGCTAGAATTACAACAAAGTGTCCAGAACATCGAGATGATATCAGCCCACCAGCCACTACAATCAGCCCTTTGCCCTCCTCCCAGGCACCAGTCTACAACACACACTCGAGACATCACAAACTGGACACTCGGTCTTGGAGGTCCTGTGTAAATGAAGTACCACAGAATGCAAGTGGACCATGCCCGAGAAGACCAGTGATTTGCCCTTACCTCAGCAGGAGGAGACTTGAATGTTGGACGCAGCAGCAAGAAGAAACCAAAGTGGGCACAGTGTGGCAACAGCTGGAGTCCCGCAGAGCACTCGCTCTGTCTTTAGCGGTTGGTTTTTGTTCACTTTCTTTTTCTTCTCTCTTAAAACATTGTTAGCCACAAGGATGAAGGTAATAAAGAGGAAGGAGCTGTGCTGCCACGTGTCTGGCGACAGCAGCATTTCTTACCATTGTTTCTAAAATTAAAAAACTTAACGGAAGAAGAGGAACCACATGAAGCATTAAGAGTCTTTGGAGACCGACTGGCGAAATGGAGGAAGATCAGCCCAGAACGTCATTGTCGTCATCGTCTTTGTTGTGTAATGGGGAAGTTGAGAATGCTGAAAAAACATCTCGGGCACAGCGAGACGACGACGACAGGATGGGTGTGAATTGTCTGAAGGTTGTTCTGATTCCATCCTCACATCACGCTAGCATTTCTGGACTGGAAGATGACAACATTTACCATTTCCCCATTCAGTTACCTGTCACAGGGCTGTTTTTGCCAGCTTGGACTTGATTTCCTAAGTTCTCTGAGAGTCATTTTTGGATCTTATTTTGTGTTTTGGACACTCGATTTAACTGGGGTCGCTGCCCTTTCTGAAAATGTCTGCCGAGAGTAGATAAATGGAAGTGAGGGCTCCACCTCTCACATTCTCATTTTTCCTTTGGCTGTTTTACTGTAGTTGTCGGTGTCCATAAAAACATTCAATATAAATCATTTAATTGTACCTTTTGAGTTTCACTTTGCTTCACTGCTTACACATGCTGTTAAGGAGCCGGGACATTCACACCGCACAGCCCTCTGCCTCAAATATAATTAAAGGTGACGGGTTTCGAGAAACATACATTTAGTTTTTGGGAAGTGAAAGTACCTAAGACTAGTACTATGATCCCATGGGACAGCCTGGGCATGTGGGACAAAGTATTACAGTGACAATAGCACAAGCTGGCAAATCAAAGAGCTCCAAACATTGTGACACAAGATGGGAATCCCAACGCAGAACATGCTGGGCCACAAAAATTTAATGTACCAGTGTTGACACGATGAGGAAGACTTCTGACAGTGTCACAAAGAGTAGAAGACCCCTGAGCAATCCGTTGTGCCCCTCCAACAGTGTCAAGTGAGGGCACTCATGGAGTGGCTGAGTAAGGATATGCTGGGCCCATTTATATAATGCACCTGTGGCAACCATCTCACAAAATAGCAGGAGGCTTTGCCACTGCCAGACCAGGAGATGGTGACAGGGGTAGAAGCTTTAAGCAAAGAGATGACTGGCAAGTTTCAGTAACAAAAGTTAAGTTCAGGCCACATGCAACCTCTCCACAGCCAGTTTTTCCAAGGTGTGTACACAAAACGTGACACCCAGAAACCTACAGCCTGGCACTTCACTCTTAAAGTGATGAACTAGCACAGGATGGCCACTGAGCTTGCGTCAGTTAAAGGGCAAGACCTGTGCAGCACGGACCAACTTCTCCCTCTGACCATGATGGCACGTCACACCCCAATGCAGGAATCCCTTAACTGCTCACCTGTACTTGTGATGCTTAGACATTTGGGTGGCCTCTGGGCAGCACAATGAAGAACTCTGAATACACTCGATGGCTATAAGCCAGAATTGATGCCACCCACAACTTTTTCAGATTGTAGTTACAGGATGTGGGGAACACCCAGAAAAGACACCATGACTTGATGGATAGGTGCAGGATCATCCCTTCTCCACTGGTAAGCAGCCTCCAGAGATAGTCAGTCGTTTAAACTGGAGAAAGGGTGACAGTTTACTGGGTGCAGCTACCGCCCTCAGATCAGAAGGTCTTTCTACAGCAGGATCAAGTAACACCAAACAGGCCTTGAACTTCCCGTATGGCAGCACCAGCCAAGGAAACCAAATGAGACCAGCCAGCCTGAGCCCAACCACCACAAATGATCTTCTACAGAGGACAGCATGTGATGGAGCAGCACAGCGGCATACAAAGAAGACACCCAGTGCAGCGTGCAGAGCTCCTGAACACAGCAGCCCTCCTGCGTAGGCTCCACACCTTATGAGACATCTCCTGAGGCTGGCAGCAACAGGCAGTCAGGGTCTCGTTCCCAAAAAGAACTGATAAAGGGTTCAGCTAAGGTGCTGCTGGCTTCCATGTCTCAGTCCTTCCCCCACCACATCTCAGCTTAAAACCGTACTGCAGCTCAGTGTCTGTAAAACACCTTAGGGTGACAATCACTGGTAGGGGCTTGAAGTTAATTGACCATCATTTTAAACCGCAGTGCCTATCACTAAAGAAACAATTTACAAAGTAAAAACGCACATCAACATAAACACTATTGCGTTGACCTGTGGCCTGCTTGTTGGTTCCCCACTACAGATGTATCCTCATTGCCCCGACTCTCTCTGCTGAAATGCCCACTGCAATAACACCCCCCCCTCACATCCCTCCCATAGCTTCCTCCCAAGAAACCCTGACCTTCTCTTTTTGAAATTAATGGTGAAAGATATACATGGCACTTCTCAAATGCAATCAGACCGATGCCAACATGGTGTTCCTTATTCTTTGCTTTACCCAGTAGCCCCCCCACCCCCACCGCCCTAAAATCCGCTTCACTAAATCTGATCTGCCCTGTAAATGTTAAGGAGGATTTCCAGATTTACATTCCGGAGTGCAGAGTGCTTTCCTGCAGGTGGCTTCTTTCTCCCACGTGATGGGCACAATGGAAATTCCCAAAGCAGACAAAACCTCTCTCTGTTCAAAGGACAAATCTGACCAAACAACACCAGGGATTGCTAAAAAGGCCGGCTTTGGTGCCAGACGTCCTGGGAACACTAAACCTAAGCGTGAAGAAGTGATACCAGCGTGTAAGGCAACACCTGCCGGAGTTTTTCGACTTACTGACATATAAATTGGGCTGACAGGGTTTAATCCGAGGTGCAGGTCTCACCTCTATGACAGGTCACTACCTTGGCATGGAACTGTAGGATTTCCCACAGAATTACATCTGGGGCTTTACCATAAACTAAAGTCCTTCAAACTTTCTCCATCTTTTGCAGTGGGTTTCTACATCCAGGCGTGTTTTGTTACGAGGCATTTGTCCTTTAATATCAAAAAGAACTGAATGCAGTTTGAAAACAAGCAATATGAATGATCAGACATTAAACTCACTGTGCTGAATTGTAATCTTGTTTAGACCATATAAAACACCATAAAAGGTGCGCTATAAAAATGTGCAGCAACCACCTATCAAATTAGGACTGTCACCAAAGTGAGCAACTCAAGACGCCCACTCTCAACCCATCTGAAGTGCGCAATTTCAGACAAAACAGTACAACACAGGGTCTCTAAACAAATGTCTTAATTTCTTCTGAGAACATACTGCTTGATCCTAATCAGTTGGGCTTCAAGAAGGGCCATTCAACAGAGACGGCTTTACTTACCACTGCCAACACGTCATGGTAGGCTAGAGCTACCAACATGTGTTCCATCTGCATGTCCTTTCCATACGGTCAATCACCAGATCCTACTTCCACTCTAGGACAGATCCTACTGCAGTGTCCTGGCCTGGAGGGGTGTCAAGGGTGCAGCAGGAGTGCCCCAATGACTGGTGCTGGACCCTCTCCTCTTCTCCATATACACCTCCTCACTGGGCAATGTCATTTGGCCCCATGATGTTAACCAACTCTACCTGTCATTCCCTCCAGAAGACCACACAGTATTACCTAAAGTCTTTACATGGTTGCATTGATATCGAGACCTGTATGAAGGAACACCATCTCCTGCTCAACCTGGCACAAGCTTACCTTCTTGTTATGCCAGCTCATCCGTCTATTCAGCATCCCGTCTCTGTTCAGTTTGGCTCATTATGGGTATAACCCACCAGGTCCGTATGCAACTCTGGGCTTGTGATCGATGACCAGTTGTCTTTCATGGAGCATGTTGGCAACGGTCTGTCAGCCTTGCAGATTCATTCTGTACAACATCTGCAAGATCAGACAATTTTGGACAGGGTATGCAGCACAACTCCTGGTCCAGGATTTGGCCTTGTCACATCTGGAGTGCTGCAACTCTGTGCTGGCATGTACACTGGCATGTGTCACCAAGCTGCTGCACTTCTGCTGTTCAGCCAGCCAGGCCAGGCACACACCACTCCTCTTTTTAGGTCACTGCATTGGCTTCCTGTGGCGACACATATCAAGTTCAGTGGATCAGTACCCATATATATATGGAGACACTTGTGAGGTCCTGTGCTCCTTCTCAACCACTCGGGTCTGCTGAGAAGTGGCATCTGGTGGGAGAGCTGTCCACCTCAATGTGTCTGAAGACTCTTGTTTAGTGAACTTCTGTCTTACTGATTACCTCCTCTTTAGTTTTTTAAATCTGGGAATCCTAACTCACTTGCATTTTGTTCTGAACACTTCACTTTGTGGTGGTCAGTTTTGTCACCTTGTTCTGTAACACTTGTTTCCATACAGACCCCCAGTACCGATGCTTACTCCATCATGTTGACCTCTTTTGTAAGTTGCTTTGTATAAAAGCATCTGTCAGTAAATAAGTGTAAATGTAATAAATGTAACAAGTTGCCCAAAAGCAAGTTTTTTTCTGATCTTTGAACCTACAAAACTTACCAATTACATTACCTTGAAACTGCAGTTCCAATTCTTGGCCAGTGGGGGGTAAACTGGTTTTCATTCCAACTAAGTTATTAGTCAGCCCTGACTTTAAGTGGTCACCATGGCAATTTAAAGTACAACATGGAATAACATTGTCATGTTCTACAACAAACCGTGCAAGGAGTGCTTTACGGCTCACCACAGGCTTCTAAATCAACCATGGACCAGCTTCCATGTGCCAGTATGTCAAAGCAGCCGACACAAACAGCAGAGAAGAGAGGGGCTGGGAGAGCAGGCCCACTGGTCTGATGTCGGATCACTGGTTCAGAAGCTGATTAGCCTTGGCAACAGTTCAGGGACCCCACTGTTGTATTCCAAAGTTGAAGTCACCAAGGCTACACTGAAGGTCCAGGTGGGAGTTGGGTGGCCAGCTGGCCTTGGCCGCATTGCCTTGCTTTTTTTGTTTAGGCCTCACAGATGTTGTGACAGGCTGACATTTTGATTTCTGCTGTCTTATCTAACCATATACTGTACGTATATGAAACCTTTTTTATTGCATCCTTATTAGCCTATTAAATAAAAAATTAAAAGTTCACCTGCTTGAATGTACGTAACCCCTTCATTTGCCTTGTCTTTGAATAACAACCTAAAAACTAAGCATTGTAATCAGATTTAAGGACACCATACATTTTCTAACTTGCTAGCCCAGTTTAGTGGTGCAGGAAGCCAGCGCCCAGCTGGCAGTAACCAATATAAGGTGTGGGCAGGGCACTCAGACTTGTGTTCACACACACAAACCCACACTCTCATATGTGGGGAGAACATGCATACTCCACAGAAGAAGAGAACTAGCTGAGATTTGAACCCCAAACTCCCAATCCGCCCATACAACGATGACGGCGATTAAATCATGTTAGTCTTCACATGTAGCCATAACAACTCTGGGAACAAGTAACACTCACCAGGGCAGTGTCTGACCCCCAAACTGCTTCTGCGGTCAACAATTGACTGGTCATGGCGCTCTCGAGTGACGGTGTGCGGCATGCTGGTCACCCACCCTAACTTGAACCTGGAGCTCGAAGGCAGCAGTGGCCCAGTTCTTCTTCGGCCAATCCTTTTTTTCTCACATGCATCCATTCCTATGAAGAGAAAAATTAAGATTTTTAAAAATTTACCTTTTAAAAAAATATATATAATAAAATGTCAAGTTAAAAGCCTACTGTAGGGCCTCCCCAACTTTGAAGCAGCGCCCTTTGCACTTGTCACAGCACAGGCCATTTTATTTGAATAATAATCCCGGACATTTCTAAGTGCCTACTGCATTTGGAGCCTTTCAATCTGAAATTCACTTTATTGCAAATAAACCATTTTGGGTCGCCACATGCAGGGTTGCTGCCCTTTGACCCTTGACTGTCTTAAGTGGGTTTTGTGATGGATGCAGGAGCGAATGTGGCATCTGTCTCACTTGCTGGTGGCGCAGGGCCTGCAGCAAAGCGTTGTGGAGGGCGTAAAAACTGCAACTGTCTGCCTCTGCCGAGAAAGTAAGACATTTGACAAATGAGAGGAGACCACTCACTCCAGCAGGCTTGTTTGTTCAGGTAAGAGCTAAGCTGTCCCAATATCTCAACTAAAGTGTTCTTTAAGGTTCAAAAAGCTATTGCTTCAGCTACATGTCTTAGTAGAGAGTCCCGTGGTTCCCTGCCTTGCCAAGACTGAAGTACATAAAACGATCTTGCAGCTTCCCACTTAGTGTTACTAGAATTGTGAAATCCTTACATCCATGTCTGACCAACATGAAACACGTCACCAGTCTCCAGCCTCGTGATGAACAAGAATGAGTTAAAACGTACAATCCCTACACAGCAACTTAGCATCCCACTGGGTGATGTGGGCACTGATAAGAGTGCCTGTCACTGCGCGCCTCGACAGGGCTTTTCCTGGCTCCCAGCCTTCACTGCTTGGGCACAACTCCAAAGACGCCATGGGTGCCTTATCTGCTCAGTAATCGGAGCGCCTCATTGGGCAGAGTGCCACGATGCTATCGGCCCACGGCTGGAAGCAGATTCTCTTTATACAGATGGAATCCAGTGTTTGAAAAGGGCAGCCCAGCAGTTTAGTTCTTGGGAAGAAAAAGAAAAAAAAAAAAGTCCTAATAAAGTGACTCCCCCAGGGGAGCTGCAGTGAGCAGATATCCGAGATAGAAGCCCCTTCAATGCGCACTTCCATTAGCTTGACTGACTAAATCCGAGCTGCTCTTTCCTTCTCTAATCCATCATTTATTCATTTTAGACACTTGTCTCCCCACTAAATCCTCCTGTATAAATATACAGAAACTCCTTTAGAATAAATATGAACCTGGGCATACAGCAGACCCCCCATTTCACAGCAGGTCTTGATTTTCCATTGTTGACCCTTCATCTGCAAGAATGCCTGGCATTACCTACAATCTCAGAATTGTCCTCCACAGATCAGCAGGCTAAACGTATTAAAACTCAACAGATGTACAGACACATCAAATCTAATGAGTCACTCCTGTGACGTGGCCTTCTAAACAATGTCTCTCACCGGTGGGGGGCATTCAAACACAAAACAAAAGAAGAAGGGGGAAAAAAGTCTGTCATAGGTACGGTCATTCATTTTATGACTCCAGATACAGGACAACAGAAGCTATCCTGGGAAGATTGAGGACAAGAAGGAAACCATCCCTGGTGGGACAGTCGCATCAGGTATAAGGTGGAAACAAACCCATCTTAGGACCAGTCATGGCCAGGGAGCTTGTCTGTTGCAGTGCACATAGGCCTGTCTCTGGGCACACTTACACGCAACACTCCATCTATGAGGACCACCTAATGCAGGCTGCACAAGTCATGCCCCCCCATTATGTCCAGAGCCTTAGAAGTGCTTCTGTGAATGTTCAATACATTAGCACCATGCCCCATTTCATCAAAGACTTGTGCACTTTTCCTTAAAGTGGCACAAATTGAGCAAAAAGCCATGGCCAATACTTTACAAAAAAACATTTATGATGCCTCTTCATAATTCAACACCCCCTAAAAAATAATACCACTAGCTGTGTAAATTTCAGAAGGTGACGACTTTCAGAGTACACTTGCAGGGAGAGAATAAGCAGGCATGAAATGTTAGAGTTAGTCTGACCTTACAGACCTGAACTGTTAGCAGAAAGTGAAGAAAAGTCTGAGGGGGTCTGGCATCCTTCTAATAAGTGGAAACCAACCCTGCAAAAAGGGTGACACCCGTGACAGTGCCCACTAAGATTTGGATTCTGTCCACCCTGGAAATGCAGCTAGGGAGGTCTGCCAACATGAAGAGGGCTTGTAACAAACTGGCATTCAGCTAAAGTCATGACAATATGTTCACCTCTTCCATTTCAACAGCGACCAACATGACTGGTGTGGATTCACAAGGCTGGTGGTCACCTCTGAGGCCCTCGCCTCTCTCGTCAGCAAGACACTGGAGACTTTCTTGACAGTCTTCAGACAGGACTCACTCAGCTCCGATGCAGATGAAGAGAAGGTCACTTTGGGAGAGGTTGGCCCTCCATGACCCTGAATGTGGGTTGGAGAACTTCATGTGATTTTATGTGCAGGAGTCATTTAAATTTGAGTATGTCCCCCGTTTGTGACCAAGGATCGGCTGTGTTATGATTACAGTGAGTCAGGGCGCTTTGGAGAACTGGAGACGCGAACACTTGACTGATCTGAGAGGTTTTTATAGTGCCTCACTGTGACCACTCTTTTTATGTTTAGCCAAGTCAGAACTTTACTTTCTTTTTAGTTTTCTTTCCTTTTAGACATCCTGGTGTGTATTTGAGATGGTTGTTGCTGTTTGTTATAATATAAATGTAAAAAGCCAAATTTCACTCTGGGGACAAGTAATGTACAATCTCTCCATCTGTATTGAGTGCTGGAAAACAGGGAGGGGTCCACTTGGGGGACTTGTTTTATCTGTTGTGCCCTCCCCTGTCAGTGATCTAGTAGGTGTTTGAAGCAGAGCTGCTTGGACTTCTCTGAATCCTTATTAACTTTATCCATGCCTTTGGAGTGATGGCTTTGACGCAAGCCTATTAGTCAGAGGCAATGGTGGCTCTGTAGGTGGGGTTTCTGCCTTGGTTTGTACCTTCTCCCTGTGTCTGTGTGGTTTTCCTCTGGCTACTCTGCTTCTTTCTATATTAAACATGGCAACACAGATGTTCCTGTAGCGGCCCACTTCAACAGCCATGGACACTGTGAGAGGGACTTTAAAGTCACAGAGCTTATGGGCAACTTCAAAACACAGCAAGACAGAAAAGAATGGGAAGTTAAACTCATGCTAAAATTTAATACATTGCAACATGGATTGAACAGAGACAAGAGTTTTATGGCCAGATATGAGGATTGTGTACATCTCTCAGAATGACAGACAGCCTGTCTACAGATCCACATTGTTTTGAAAAAACTCATTACAAACTTCAAAAGACTTTGTTGGACAATTATCTTATCCAGAGATCCTGACAATACATTGTTCTTTTCTCTCTTGTTAAATTAACCCTAGCCTGAATTAATCTATTAATTTTTTACATTTTAAATTTCTCATTTAAAGATTTACCAATGTTGTTTCTTGTTCTAGAGTGTGTATATAAACATAGGGAAATCGAGTCTCTGTATTATATCTTGCCTGAAGAAGGGGCCTGAGTTGTCTCAAAAGCTTGCATATTGTAATCTTTTTAGTTAGCCAATAAAAGGTGTCATTTTGCTTGGCTTTTCTCTACATTCATAATGGAAACACGGTACAACACCCTAGTACTACATAATCTGTAAGGAATTGTGCTCTGATGGCCTTACACTACTCCATCCAGGAGAGCTCTGAGGAGTCAAAGTCAGGTTTATAAATGCTGCCGAACATGTCGCAGGTTGGTCAGACATGCAAGTAAGAATTGCTCAGCGCATTTGACAACACCACTAGTGCTACTGTAAAAAAAAAAAAAAAAAAAGAGAGCATTACCATCCAGACATGCATTTGCACCAGACAAAGAGTTCCTGGTCCACATTTTAGACATCAAATATTTCAATGAGAAGTAAAGAAAAATAGGAAGTTAAACTGAGGGTAAAATTGAATACATTTCAACATGGTTTAAATAAAAAAAAAAAGAGTTTTATGGCCAGATATGAGGACTATTTACATCACTCTGAATGACTATTCGATTTGATTGCAGATCCACATTGTATACAAAACTCCTCAAAAACTTCAAAAGACTTTGTTGAACAGTTATCTTATCAAAAGATCTTGACTATACATTGTTCTCCTCTCCTACTAAATGAATCTTAGGCTGGGCAGGCCTGCTAATTTTGACACTGAAGATGACCCACTTAAAGTTTTCAAATGCTCTTCTTTCATAGTGGACATATAAACACACAGACTCCATTTTCTGCACTATGACTTGCCTGAAGAAGGGGCCTGAGCTGCCACAAAAGTCTGCATATTGTAATCTGTTTAGTTAGCCAATAAAAGGTGTCATTTTGCCTCACTTCTCATTGTATCTATAATGGTTAACACAGTACATCACGCTACTACTACAAACATCAAAGAATTAAAACAATATTGCTGTCACACCCCTGAAGGTTGAAGAGAGGCTCTGAATAGATCAAGGGGATGTTAAACAAAGGCACATCCTAACAGATGGTTTCCTCACATCAAAGGGTTAAATTGTTTCATTCTTTTTATATCTACAGTGAGAATTGTTTTTCCATGACTGGAGACTTTGGTAGTAAAATGATGAAGATGAAACCAAAGAGCCCAAAGTGGACGAGGCTTTCCTTGTCTCAGGCCTTCCTCTGCTGGCAAACATGTCTCATTGTGACCAGAGAGGATAAGTACTTAGACAAAGATAAGAAAAGACATGCCGGGGATGACAAGCATACGACCTTAACAACAGAGAAGTCAGAAACAATGCTAATTGCAGAAATCAGAATGTTAAAAAACAATATATGAAGTGACAAAGCCAAAATGCTCCACTCTACTTGAAGTAGCTAGCATTACCTTTCTGTTATTGTAATTTACTCCATATGCTTGAACAAAGAGAGATGTGTGCAGTTATCTTTATAGCATTTGTATGATACACCATTGATGACAGGTCACATGACCAGCACAACAATATGGCAGTGCACATGAATATACAATAACTGTAATGTTGCCTGTGCACAAAATAATAAATTAAATATATCACCCCAAAAAAATCATAGTATAATGAACATTATTGCAGAGCAAGACAATTTCACAACAAATACAGACCCTGTTACAATGTTAAATCCTCTTTCCAAAATATGGCTGCCTTTGTTAAACTTCTTGGTTTAATTAAATTCTTTTTGTATCTAGAAATAAAAATAATCATTCCAGCTGAGAAAACAGAAAAAGGCCTGAGAATGGCCAACACAAACCTGTCCTGCTGGTGGAATTGGGGCACGGGGGGGTTGGGCCTCTTATGTTCTAACCACAAATAAATAAAGCTTACACTGACCAGACAGACTCACTATGCTCTCTAATATATTCATCCCTCGTCCCCCAATTTTGGACCCTTCAATGGAGCTCACCAGCTTCCATGTTGCTGGTGACTCTTCGGAATTTGAACAGTGCCTTTTGACTTGTGTGGGACATGTGTAACCCCAATGTTAAAAAAGTCTGGCCTTGATGCTGACAATCTTAACAATTTCCGGCCTATTTCCCACTTACCTTTCCTGTCAAAAGTTCTTGAGCGTGTTGTAGCTTCCCAACTCACCAATTACCTAACCTCTAATAATTTGATGGAACCCTTTCAGTCTGGTTTCAGGGCGTGGCACAGCTGTGAAAGTGCTCTGCTATGGGTAACCAATGATTTGCTTATGGCAGAAGACTCTGGACAAACCAGCATATTAATTCTGTTAGACCTCAGTGCAGCATTTGACACTGTTAGACATGACATCCTACTGTCCAGAATGGAGAACATGCTGGGTATCTCTGGCACTGCCCTCCTGTGGTTCAAGTCCTATCTGACTGATAGGCAAGAGTTTGTTAGTCTTGGCAACAGCAGATCCAACTCCGTGCCAGTCACACAAGGAGTTCCTCATGGCTCTGTCCTTGGTCCTCTGCTTTTCTGTATTTAAATGCTTCCCCTTGGCCATATTATCCATAGCTATGGACTGGGTTATCATTTTTATGCAGATGATACTCAGCTCTACTTCAATGTTAAAAGTGGAACTTCATCAGAGCTTTCTCAGCTCACAACCTGCCTTAGTGAAATTAAAACCTGGATGGAGCAGAACTCTTTAAAATTAAATTGCAACAAAACTGAACTCCTGCAAATTGGGACTAAAATGCAACTTAATAAAATGAGCTCCTTCCCAGTCCATCTTGGCAGTGATCTCATCAGACCTGCCTCTACTGTAAAAAATCTTGGTGTCATTTTTGATTCCTCCCTCACTTATTCCGCCCAAATAAATCACATTAAGAAACTTTCTTACTTTCACCTCCGTAACATATCCCGTGTTCGCTCCTTCCTCTCCTTCTCTAATGCTGAGAAACTTGTCCATGCTTTTATCACATCCCGCATCGATTATTGTAATTCCCCATTGGCAGGTGCCCCTTCTAATCTTCTATCACAGCTCCAGTTTATTCAAAGCTCAGTGGCAAGAGTCCTTACTCGAACCAGCAGCAGTGAGCACATCACACCCATCCTGCTCCGTCTTCACTGGCTCCCTGTGTCCTACAGAATCGAATATAAAATCCTACTAATAACCTACAAAGCTTTAAATAACCTCGCACCAAACTACATCAGTGACCTTCTCCATCACTATGTGCCTGCCCGCCCACTAAGGTCCTCTGATTCTGGTAATCTTGTTGTGCCCCTCACTAATCTACACTCCATGGGTGACAGGGCCTTCAGCTGTATAGCGCCCAGACTCTGGAATGACCTACCGAAATTAATCAGGTCAGCTGACTCCATGAATTCTTTTAAAAAACAACTCAAAACTCATCTGTTCAGGAAGGCTTTTAGCTCTACTTGACTTTATTACCCTTCTCTCAGTTTACTTCTCTGTCAAGATGCTAATGTAACCTGTGTGTGTGCTAGACCATCAATTATGTTGTCTGTTTTTTTCAGAATTTACTGTCTTAATCTTCTTTATTTATTTATCTGGTTTGTACAATGCTATATACTGTATATTCTGCCGTTCTTTATTATATTCTGTAAGTGCCTTGAGCATGGGAAAGGCGCTATATAAATAAAATGTATTATTATTATTATTATTATTAAGTTTTACCACCCATGAGACCTGAGAGCAGAGGGAGCTGCAAACCTCCATCCAGAGCAGGCTAAGTATCTCACAGGTCAACAAGGCC
Source organism: Erpetoichthys calabaricus (assembly GCF_900747795.2). Lineage (NCBI taxonomy): Eukaryota > Metazoa > Chordata > Cladistia > Polypteriformes > Polypteridae > Erpetoichthys > Erpetoichthys calabaricus. The sequence goes on along the minus strand of NC_041411.2, from coordinate 14,438,160 downwards.
ACAAGTGTGGGATATGCCTGACTATATTGCTTTTTGATAAATTTATTATAATACAATAACAGACTGGCCCATTGTGCATGCATATTGATGTGGTCAAGAGTGTGGATTTTTGAGGCCTAGCAACCCAGCCAGGGTTGACCATTATCTTCCGCTTGAAGTTGGTTCAGTAAAGGGAATAGCAGTTTCAGATCCCTTTAACAGCGCTTTTACGAACAGTAAACTGTGAACGTTGAAACACAGCAGCTTAATTATGACACGTTTATGCGTTTAAAACCAAAACTCAACTTCATAATGAGTGCAATTGAAACGATTAAAGGAGTCCGATCGAGGTCATAGAACGGTTTCTGAGCAATTCTGCCACCAGGGGGCATCTTCTACCAGCGGTAACCTGAAGTCGCAGATCCCCAGCTAAGTAACGCCAACGAGGCGAGGATCGCCCTGCAAAAGGTGCTGCGCACCAGCGGGCAAATCCTGTTGAGGTTTAAAAGGCTGAAGCAGGCAATCCGCATCTGGCACCAAGAGTAAAACTTAACATGGAAATGAACATTCGGCCACCGCCCTCATAAGCCACAAACGCGCCTCCCGTCCTCCGAGTTCGTTTTAAGAGCCACTTTTCTATTATTTACCTCTCTAGAACTCCCCATTATAAGGTTACCAGGGACTGACCCCTGTTGTTTGGACGTGTGCCAGCCAGCGGAGACCCGACAGATTTGTGCAGTACAGTTCCTACTCTAAAATGACTCCCTCCCCGTATAGCTACCTTCAGTAAATTTAATCAAATTGACGGCTTTACATAACCGAGTCTAGCAGCATTAATACAAATGTCACTGGTGTCGCTCTAAAGCATTTGATTGACACCGAAGCAGCCTACGAATGTCACTCCAGTAAGCCTTAGTCTTGCGGATTGTTGACGTTACCACCGAGCTCAAGTTAACGTTCCTCAAAATGAACACTTTTTATACTCGGACAACGGCACAGTTAAGTGTATTCAACTTAACGTTAATACGTTTTTATGTTAAACTGCACACTACTCTGCGCTGTTTTTTTTTTTATTCAGGGGTGGCGGCTGTCCAGAATTGTGCCTGTAATTCCTGAGGCATTTTTCCTGGCAGTCTAAATTTATTTTACATAAATCAGTGGCCCCATTTTTGAGGTAACTGTTACCCCTGCACCTTTGCAGAGTCACACAGAAAGTTCAAGACTAACGCATTTTTTCCGAGCACCACGGCTGTTTGCGGTGTTGGAGGCTCGTTTATATTCGTTTTGCGTTCCACAAACCTCCCGCAATCGGCGCACCCCTCATCACAAAGGGTTTTCTGATTTATTTTCAAACACTAAGGCTCTTAAAACTCGGACTACATTTGAAGTGTAATTATAAAGTAAGTGAAAAGACATGGTAGACACCGAAGTTTGTGATTTTAATCCATTGTATCGATTTGCTACTGTAAATGATGGTTTGGTGTTAATGACACCCCACCACTCCACTCACCGCAGTGCAGGGGACTTGGTCGCGGAGTTTGCTCACATAATTGCCTTAAGTCATTTAAATATTTTGTTTTTGCAGGGTGTATGGTGGCGACACGGACAACAGGTTGACCGGTTTATTAGAGGGCACGGTCGCCATTCACCCCGAGAGCGCGTCTTTGGACATCACCACCACCCTGTGAAATGCTGATAAAATAACTCGGAGTGGGCCCGTTGATGTGCTACAGGCGGATTACGAATTAAAAATCAAAAGTGACAAAACAATTCAAGCGTCACAACGCAATCCAATAAAAGCCCCCACCTGCCATGAATAGAGTGGTCTCGGAAACAGGCTTACAGACACACAGCGACTCGGTAGGCAGCTTCACAAAGTGGCCAGTTGAAAACTACACGTTATTCCGAAACCCCAGATGATAATGTCAAATAAAGGAGTGTTGCACAGTCTCTCGTTCGGTGTATTTAGTGGGCATGTAGCTATAAAAGCTAGACCGACCACTGAGGGCGATGGGGTCTTGTCAGCCTCCTTCATCGAAAGCAGATCCTTATTATTAATGCACATTTGCATTACAAGAATTAAACAGAACGAGCAAACGTTATTTAGAAGCTGCCTGTGTGCAGTTCGCACGTTCTCCCTGTGTTTCCACTCACATACCCGTTTAAGTGACTATCACACCGTTCAGTGTTGATATACTGCCAGGGGAGGTTGCAGACCCCCTTCGCTTTAGTATGCGGCGCTGTCTATATTTTCTGAACTGTTTCATTCGCAGGGGCCTGAGGTATATCTTTGCAGCACATTAATTTTATAATACACCTGTATTCGTTTTATTTCCTTGTTAATACAGATTGCTGTTTGCACTTGGAATTGTTTTGATTTACAGAATGTCTGTAAACTTGCTTAATTAAACTGAGAGGGGGCTGGAGCCTACCCCAGTAGCGTCAATCCCAGAAGGGATGGGAGATCACCAATGAGTGGGTGTCAATACAATACAATACAATACACAGAACAAATCCTCAATACAGTATAAAAATAAAAAAAAAATTACAAGTATGGAGCAGAATTTAACAGTAGATGATATCACATAATATGATTTGGATTTGAAATGATATGTGCGTCCATGGAGATGGGGTGGGCAATGGGTGAATGTGCAGACTAAACAATGGACAAAGACTTGATGCGGGGATTGCTTCCACCTGCTTTTGGGTTTATGAGAAAAGGGGATATCAAGTGGCGCTGTGTTCAGCGCAGCAGTGCAGATGGATTCAGTCAGTGTGGAATTTGTCAAGTGTTCTGCATGTGATTGGTCATGTCCTGCGATGACTTGTGTCCACTTGTTCGCTTAGAATTTATATTCTCACCGAGACTGTCGCTACATGTTGGACTTCCCCCTCATCCCTTCTGTGATAGAACTTGGAGAAAACGCATAGATGTAGCATAAAAAGCAAACACAATTCATAGTCAAGACACTATATAGAAATGCATGGATTTATTTTTTGCGCGGACGGCGCTTTGTTTGTGTTACTATGGTAACACAAATTCCAAAGGTTTTAGATCCTATTCAATATTTTAGGGTGCGTCACATAATTAATTATATCATTCACATTGTTTTTTTTCCAGGCACCATTCAACATTTGTACTAAAGAAATCAAAAGAGATCATGTTTAATTAAATAAAAATTTGCATTATACAAGAAGAGCAGGGAGGAGGTGTCTGAAGCCTCACTGCTGGTCCAATGGGCAGCTGTCTGAGCGTCCTTAAGTTTCTCAATAGCCCAAGCATCTGATTACAGAACGACGCTCTGCACGCAGCGGGTCCACTTAGGTACTCCGGCAAAAGGGGCTCGAAGGTGAATGAAGGAGCGTCAAGGACCAGCGGAAAACACCGAGTTCAAGGTTAATCGCAAACCGTGGACATTGTTCGGCCGATATTGCTTCCTCATGAATATTTAACAAGTAACGGTTCTCCCAGCCGTAGTAGTCACTTCTCTATCCTGCCGCTCGTATAAAAGGCTCCTCGTCCAGCATACAGAAGAGCTACGTGGGGGAACCGAGAGGATATCGAGTCTGGGCTCCGAGTCTCGGCATTTTGTACCAAAGCAAGATGTCAGTAATCGCGACAGCTTCCTTAACTTTTCTCATGCTGCCTTTGATGTGCCAGTCATCTGAAAGTGGTAAGACTTCCGCATAATTTATTTCATTTTTTGCACATGCTCGTTTCTCGTTTACTCCTGTACAGCAAGTGGTTTCATATCTAGAAAGGTTAAAAAATAAATAAATAGTGTAAGCAGCCGACGAATGTCTTAATACAGTGGCCGGTTTTTAAAGCGCGAGTGATTAATGCTACCTTGGTCCCCGTCCGAAACAAGCGGAGCGTCTATAATAATTCATTTTTAAGATGATGTTATTGAATCATCAAGATATGTTATTTTTAAGTTAATATCTTCATTCGTATTTCCATAACCTAAACCAGTCCTATCTCAGTCCAGAGTGATAGGATGCCGGCGCCCACTCTTTTAGTATATGGTCAGAACAAACTCGTGAAGGGACGCCAGGCACTCTTTGGGGGGACGAAAAGCGCAGTGCCACCCTACTTGTATAGGAAATGAAAGCTCAGGCCCTGGGCTAAGGATTATTTTAACAATCCACACCGTTACCCCCTGCCGATTCTTTCATTTGCATCCTTCGAAGAGACTACTCAGTCATACGTTCCCTTTTGTCCCGTCTTCCACTTGTTCTTTTGTTTAACAAATTAAAATATCAATCGCAGTCTCCTTTCTCATCATTTCAGTTCACCTGCCATCAATGCTCACTTCATTCCTTTCTTCAGTTCTCACTTTTCAGTTAACTTTTGACGCATTCATAAGCAGTATCGTCTTACTTGTGTATTCTTTTTTGAAGCCGGACTTGACTCACGTTTACTTCTTTATTTCCACGACAAAATAGGCATACAAAAGCAAACGGTTTAATTATGGGATGGGACAGTTTCTTTTTAAAACTTAAAATCATAATGTTCGTCATTGGCTATTATTTTAATTTGCAGATTTTCACATAATCCGAAAGTAACCATGCGAGACAAATTCTTATAAAGTGCGTTTGAATGCGCGCATCTAATTCTCTGTCTTAGCTTTTCATCGAGTACTGCGATTTAACTGGGGGCCTCTGCTGGACTGCCCCCCGACACCCTGGGTTATTTCCAGTCTTGTAGCCAGTGACACTAGGATAGGGTTTGCCCACGACTCACCATTTTATTAAGCGGTTTTCCGGGTATTTTCAATGGGTGGCAGAGGTTGGCTCTACTTTCACCAAGCTCGACGCGCCTGCGTTGGCATGCCGGCTCGATCGTTATGCGCGCAGAATTTTCACTTTCTCCCATTATCTCTCTCTATCGCTGGGTTTCTCTGGGTCCCCCACAGCGGTTTCCACCAACTCCCCAAACCGCTGCGTTAATCGGTGACCCGGTATCAACGGGGTGTGCCTTCTATGGACTGCATGATACCCTGGGGATCAGAAAGTGGGCGGGTGGGTAGATTTCACCATGTCCTCCCCAGCCAAACAGAATTGACATTTCCCGTCACCCTATTCTCACCATTTATGACATTTGCTAAAGAAACCTTCAAACATAATCATGATGTGACAATAACAGCTTGTTACTCCTGAAATCTGGACAATCCAAAACATCGTCGGCGCTTAGACTTGCAGCAGTGATTCTCAGTACCGCGCTTATATCAGCGTTCTGCACAGCAGACAATAATAACACTATAAACCTGTAATCCTAACCTTGAAGTACATGGGGAAAACGCTCAGACTACCACACTATTTTCATACATTTATTATACAGTGAACGTTTTAGAGATTGGCAAAGGAACGACCTTACAACGAGATTACCCAGGAATAAAAGCAGCAGCAGCGATTACAAGTTCTGATGGGTCTGTCGTCTTTGTAAAGTTCGCCCTTCGATTATATTCACAGCTGTAAATGAACACTCTGCTCTGTTCACCCCGCTTATATTTTCGTGTAACACCATAAGGTTTGTTAGATACGGCAGCAGAGTTGTCAAGAGTTACCGCCTCGTTGCTTTCTGAATGGGGTCGACATGTTCTCCCTCCTGCTTCATGAGCTGTGTATTTTAGATCACCCGGCGCCTCAACATCGCCCGGTGAATTGACCTGCCCCGCGGTGCGCGTTCTCCTACTGTATTTTGAGCTTCTTTCTGAAGGGATAGGCGTCGGCTCCCCGCGCCCTTGTATTGGCCCAGGCGAATTAAGACTATACATGGACCAAATATCAAAGCTGTCTTTGTTAGTTTGTTCACAGTTAAAACGTTCTTCTGGTTCGAGTTATCTAGTAACTCCTAAATTTGAAATTCATTTTTTTGCCACGATTGTTTTCTTCTGAATTCGCTAATGAAAAAGTACAGTATTCAGATCAAAGTTAAATATAATTTAAAAAGGTAAACACAACTTAATCCCTAATCTATGCATAGTTTACGTTATCCAACAACACTTGAATTAGTTTCTTCTTATGGCCCGAGAATCAACACAGCGGCTGCAGAACACTCTGAGGGACAAACCGTACATGAACTTATCTGATCTTTGTATGTTCTCTTCATAATGTGGGTGTTTTTGCCGTCACTCTTAAATTGCATTGGACAGGTAGAAACATGCAAGTAATTAGCAAAGGAAAATGGATGGGCGGCGGATTGTGTTGCCTCTTTAAGGATCCAACATACTCGGTTCGAATGCCACGACCGGTCGTCGTTTGTGTGGAGTCTGCACATTCTTCTAAAGTGTTCTTAAAATTTCCTTCCACGGCCCCTCAAGACGTGCAGGCTGTGTTGATTGGCGATTCCAAATTAGCTGAGTGAGTGGGCGGATCCAGGGTGGATCACCCCGCATCCCTGAATGGAGTCAAGCTGGTCCGAGAACGTTATGTACGAGGGACGCGTCAGCTGGCACACAGCCATTGACTGAGCGCGGAAGGACCACTCCACTTGTGCGCGTGCGCTAATCGGAGACCGGTAGCGCGAAACTCAGAATACAGTTTGAGGCTTCCAAAAAAGAAAATGCGGGCTGAAGGAGGAAAGATGAATAATTTAACAGCTCAAGAGTTTCTGCATATTCAGCTCAATATACATCAATCACTTCGGCTTTGTGCAGCGGGCTCCTCTGCTAATATCACTCTACTGAACCTATGTACGGATATTTATATCCTCATTAGGCATAAACGAAGGCACTTGGTCTAGCCGTTTGCCCCCACTACCTACCTGTTTACAGTAATTGCTAACTAGCATTTAACACGTTTCCTGATTTGTTTCACTGCCTGGTGTTACTTTAGTGCCTTGACTAATGTGTAGGACGCAGGAGGATGGCGGTGGTCCATTCATCACGTAAGTGGGCAGCCGCTCTCCCTGGCACAGCCCACGACTTTCACATCCCCGTCTCTGATTCAGGAAATACATTTAAAACCACAGCACTCGGAGGGGCTGCACGTACACCGACTCGTCAGGATCTTTCCAGGCCTACAGCACATTTTTAAAAAACCACCGCTTCTATAAAGCCGAGATCAGACATCCACTTGGGCGGTTAAACTGTGCGGCTTAAGACTCACTGGATCAACTATTTTTATTTTAAATTCTAAAGTCAGTGGAAGTACCGCGTTTTGAAACGAATCACATCATCAACATGCATTTTAACTGAAGGGAACAAAAACAAACTTATTTAGGGTTATTTTATAATGCTTAACAAGGGATGATCACAAGGAGGCATAAAACCAAAGTAACAAGGGCATGTAATTAGAACGTTTCTAGTGATTTCATTTTTGTCTGAACAGTTCTGAAAATTTCATTTATTTATCTGTGGTTAAAGTGTGTTGCCAAATACAAAATTATCATGTGTTACACAATATGGCCAAAGGAATGCGGACACCCCTGTAATTTATTGAGTTCAGGTGTTACATGGTATCAGGCACAGCCTTGCAATCTCCACTGACAATCACTGGAAGTTGAACTGAAGAGCTCTGTGACATTAAACATGGCATTTTCACAGGGTGCCACCTTCACCTCAAGCCTGTACATGAAAGATCTGCCGTGATGGATCTGCCCCAGTCAATGTTAAGTGATGCTTTTGTTAAGTGCAAGCATCAAGGAGCAACAACAGCTCAGTCGCACAGTGGCAGATCTCACAAACTCTCAGAGCATGGCCGTCGAGTGCTCAAGTGCATAGCATGTACAAATCACCTATCCACTGAGGCAACATTCACAACAGAGCTCCAAACCACCTCCGGAAGCAACAGCCGCACAAGATTTGTGCGGCAGGAGCTTCATGAAATATGTTTCCATGGTTGTGCAGCTGCATACAAGCTTTTTCTTTTACTGTTATACTGCCTTCCCATGGGCTCACCACCTATGGGAAGGGCCAAGGAGGTCGGGTGCAGTGTGAGTTGGGTGGTGGCCAAATGCGGGGAACTTGGCGGTCCGATCCTCAGCTACAGAAGCTGGCTCTTGGGACGTGGAATGTCACCTCTCTGAAGGGGAAGGAGCCTGAGCTAGTGCGCGAGGTTGAGAGGTTCCAGCTAGATAGACTCGGACTCACCTCGACGCACAGCTTGGACTCTGGAGCCAATCTCCTTAAGAGGGGCTGGACTCTCTACCACTCTGGAGTTGCCCCCGGTGAGAGGCGCCAAGCGGGTGTGGGTATACTTATTGCCCCCCGACTTGGAGCCTGTTCATTGGGGTTTACCCCGGTGGACGAGAGGGTAGCCTCCCTCCGCCTTCGGGTGGGGGGACGGGTCCTAACTGTTGTTTGTGCGTATGCATCGAACAGCAGTTCGGAGTACCCACCCTTTTTGGAGTCCCTGGAGGGGGTGCCAGAGGGCATACCTTCTGGGGACTCCCTCGTTCTGCTGGGAGACTTCAGTGCTCACGTGGGCAATGACAGTGAGACCTGGAAGGGCGTGATTGGGAGGAATGGCCCCCCCGATATGAACCTGAGTGGTGTTTTGTTATTGGACTTCTGTGCTCGTCACGGATTGTCCATAACGAACACGATGTTCAAGCATAGGGGTGTTCATATGTGCACTTGGCACCAGGACACCCTAGGCCTCAGTTCGATGATGGACTTTGTGGTCGTGTCGTCAGACTAGCCACATGTCTTGGACACTCGGGTGAAGAGAGGGGTCGGAGCTGTCAACTGATCACCACCTGGTGGTGAGTTGGCTTCGATGGTGGGGCAGGATGCCGGTCAGGCCTGGTAGGCCCAAACGTGTTGTGAGGGTCTGCTGGGAACGTCTGGCAGAGCCCCCTGTCAGAAGTAGCTTCAACTCCCACCTCCGGCAGAACTTCGACCACATCCCGAGGAAGGTGGGGGACATTGAGTCCGAATGGGCCATGTTCCGTGCCTCTATTGTTGAAGCGGCCAACCGGAGCTGTGGCCGTAAGGTGGTCAGTGCCTGTCGTGGCGGCAATCCCCGAACCCGTTGGTGGACACCGACGGTAAGGGATGCCGTCAAGCTGAAGGATGAGTCCTACAGGACCTTTTTGTTCTGTGGGACTCTGGAGGTAGCTAATAGGTACGGCAGGCCAAGTGGAATGCAGCTTTGGTGGTTGCTGATGCAAAAACTCGGGTGTGGAAGGAGTTTGGGGAGGTCATGGAGAACGACTTCGGATGGCTTTGAGGAGATTCTGGTCCGGCGTCTCAGGAGGGGGAAGCAGTGCAGTGTCAACACTGTATATGGTGGGGATGGTGCTCTGCTGACCTCGACTTGGGACGTTGTGGGTCGGTGGGGGGAGTACTTCGAAGACCTCCTTAATCCCACTAACATGCCTTCCAATGAGGAAGCAGAGCCTGGGGACTCGGGAGGTGGGCTCCCCCATTTTTGGGACTGAGGTCACTGAGGTGGTCAAAAAACTCCTTGCTGGCAGGGCCCCGGGGGTGGATGAGATACGCCGGAGTTCCTCAAGGCTCTGGATGTTGTAGGGCTGTCTTGGTTGACACGTCTCTACAACATTGCATGGACATCAGGGACAGTGCCTCTGGATTGGCAGACCGGTGTGGTGGTCCCCCTCTTTAAGAAGGGGAACTCGAGAGGAGTCAGATGAGGTGGCTCGGGCATCTGATCAGGATGCCTCCTGGACGCCTCCCTGGTGAGGTGTTCCAGGCATGTCTAACCGGGAGGAGACCCAGGGGAAGACCCAGGACACGCTGGAGGGACTATGTCTCTCGGCTGGCCTGGGAACGCCTTGGGATTCCCCCGGAAGAGATGGAAGAAGTGGCCGGGGAGAGGGAAGTCTAGGTATCTCTGCTCAAGCTGCTGCCCCTGCGATCCGACCTCGGATAAGCGGAAGAGGATGGATGGATGGATGGATGGATGGATGTTATACTGCCTTATCAGGCCAGCTTCTGTGCTTAACACTTAACACTTGCTTGCCGTCAAACCTTCCCCACTTTTCAATATTTACCAATTATCTTTTAATTTCATTTTGAGAAGACTTGGATGGATACTAACTACCAATCTCTTTCTCAGTCTCTTGACTCCCAAGACATTACTTTTTAACTACAGTTGTCACTATATTAGTTAGATAACATGAAGATGCTGTGTCCTCCAATCATGAAGGCAAAAGCATAGCTAGTTAACACTACACCTCAAAAAGAGTGAGCAACATATCTGAGTGTTTAGACACAGCTCTCCTTTATGCGATAACTAACTTCACCAAATGAGGCAAAAATAAATAACTAAAATACACCCCTTCATAGAAATCTCATTTCATTTCTGGGTCAGAGAAAGTCAGAGCTGGAAATGTATGTAAAAATTACCTCCTGGCCAAATAAAACACATTCCACCTTTCTCAGTGGATATCAAGTCTGCACTTATATTCAAGTAACACAATTTCCATATTTAAAACCACTTTGTTTTTTTAAGGACTGCACTCTGTGGTATCGGTCCATCCTTCTTATATTTGGATGTCAGACCACAATTTCATATTGTAGCTTGTGAATTCCAATTTAAGGGAAGATCACAGGAACAAATATATATGAGCAAATGATACAGCCAAGTAAAAGAAAACATGGACTTCATGGAAGTCCTGACTGATACAAATGAGAGTCTTTCTGATTTGGTTAAATAATCTGGAATCACAGACTGTCATGACTATTTAGTCTTCATCCTCTGTGCTTCCACCATATTAAAAAGGTACTGCTAAGCTTCCCTTTTCTTCTGGCAGCCTCCAAGGAGTTCAGCTTCCTATTCTTTGGATGGAGCTCCTTTACAGTTCCTGCAAGGAGGTATTTATTTATGTGCACCCTAAATGATAAATTGCCTCTACCTTTCCCTCGTCTCACCTGTCACTAAACTTGGGAGGCTAAGGTTGAGCATTTGAAAGAGGTGTTGCCATCTTAATAGTCCTCTTAACATTCTAATCATGCCACATTGCTCTCCTATGTTGCTTTGAATTACATTATTGTGCCCTGTTCTAAACTGTCGTCATCACTCACTCCCTGAATGATGTCCTGCACAGAAATATGAGTGACACTTTGCACTCTAGTCCAGAAGTTTGCAAAGTTCAGTCACACTCATTGATTCATCATGTGACTATAAACAAATTACAGTACCTGTCTGTGTTCCAGTTTTATCTAGTTGTACTATAATGAGATATTTGGGATGGTATTCACTAAAAAAACATTTTACAGTGAATAATGTTTGGTTGTTTTTTGTTCATAAAATTAATATCTATATACTATATATAATTAAAGGCCATGAGATATGAGATACTTATAGAGGTTTATCTTATTTTTATTTATTTTGTCTTTTTTCTCTTTCTTCAACATGTAAAGAACTTTGAGCTGCATTATTTGTATGAAAATGTGCTATATAAATAAATGTTGTTGTTATCCTATCATCCATTAACATCACAAAGGATTAAACATGTTGCTTTTCCTCCCCAGCTTAATTTCCCAGTCTTTTGCTTTCTGTTTTATTCTTGAATGCTTATATCAAAATCTTTAAAACCATAGTCATCTGTCCATCTCTCTATTCCCAAGACCGTTAAAACCATAGCTAGGCATATTGGGTGCTAGCTGTGGCCCAAACCCCAAACACATCTACAGAATAATTATTCAGACTGTGCCAATATACCATTACCAATGGGACCAACACAAAAGACTTGGGAGTAAGTGTAGTAAGTAAAGAAAGCCCATACAAATACAAGGAGGATGTGAACACTCACGGGATGGGTCCATGTAGATGTGATGTACTGTCTTAGAGTTACTTCACCACAACCATGTTGTTGAAAGACAGAGTAGAAGTAGAGGGTGCATTTATCACTTTACTTTATTTAGAAATGTCAAACTACAGAACCTTAAAGCACCAAGCTAAATAAATGATCTGGAGAAGGTCAAGAATTTAGAAATATGAAATAGGTTCACCTCACCTTATCTCCTCATTCCTCCATTTTCAGTACTTAGATTAATCCATCAAGTATCTGAGACAGCTAATCAAATTTAGGCTTGTGGAGGGCCACAGCCAATCCCAACTACACTGGGTACAAAGCAGGATGATGTATACATCATATAGTGGTAGTGATGTGTACAGAGTACACTCATATTCTTACTTGCATGTCTGACTGACATGACATACATCACCACTCTCCAGCACCATGATAAACAGAAAGGCTTAAAATGTCAAACTTTAACAGGCAACACAAATTAGCTTACTTCAGGTCCCCTTACTTCTGTTGCTATGCTCCACACAACTGTGTTAAAAATCAACAAGTCCAACTCAAGACACACTCACACATACATACACACACATCGAAATGAACACAGTAACATTACATCTTCTGCAGCAATGAACTTCTTGCATTTTAGAATAAAACAAATTCTCACAAAAATGTTTTTTGTAAGCATGTATTGGACATCATCATGCCAACATGTCTAAAGCCTTAAAGATTCATCTAACAAATTGCATTTACTGTATATAAAAATGAACATCTTTTTAGAATTAATCCCTTCTCTTCTCCCTTATTTTATATTGATTTTGTTTCTTTAGTATTAAAATCACACTAGAAAAGTCCGTCCACCAGAGACATTCATTATTTAAAAATTCTGTCTTATTAAATATGTAAGAAGCTCTTCTTATCTCACATGCAAAGTTGAACTCCCCTAGGGAAGAGGTGCAGGAGTTGAAGTAAATTAGACAAAAGGCTTAAAAATGTATTAAGAAACCTGATTGGCTTTTGTGTTTGACTCTATACAATGTTTTTAATTTAAATATGGCTATACATCAGATGGCATTCCTGAAAACTCTTCAGTGTTAACAAGGGTAGCACAGTGGAGCCACTTGACAATATCAAAAAAGCATGCCAGTGAGTATTTTTTTTTTTTTTATACACACACATATATATATTATGTATTACCTGGTAGGTGACCACCCAAATAATTAGATTGCGATCAGACCTGTAGATGTAATACTCAAATCTTCACCCTGTCAAGTAAGAGAACCAGCCACCGTGGCACAGCGTCTGAGGCTCTGCATCATGCACTGAAGTTCGATCCCCGCAAGGGGAAGCAAAGGTGTATACACCTGATGAGCCCCAATTAGGGTGAAACATGCGTCATATACTCTTTGTATTATTTGACAGGTACTCTATGGCATGTCTATGATCTGCTTCTTGCAGCTGAGTGGGCATGAAGGATTTCTGCCGATTGGCTGACCAACCAAAAGCTTTACCTTGTAGGTTACCACCCACATAATCGGACTGCGATCAGAACTATATTATATATATATATATATATATATATATATATATATATATATATATATATATATACACACACACACACACACACACACACACACTTACAGTATAATTTAATTCACACTCTAGTCACTCATAATAGAATTGCATTACTGAAACCCTCCAGACAATAAGAGAGAAAACCAGCTCTGTGGTGACATGGGCATGGGCACAATCCAGAGGACAGCTGTAAAAACAGCACAGGGCTAAAAAAAGAAAAGCAATGGGTAGAGATAACTGGCCTGAGCATCTCATCCATGTTGCCCTCAACAGATGACTGTTGATGACAAAGTGACAGCTTCAACATGACTGAGCATTTTTTTTTTAGTCCTACTACCTTCTGTGTACAGACATTAGTGATATTTTTTGCACTTGCACTTTACTCAGAGTAGTTTCTCAACACACACATTTTGCTATTTTGGTAGAAGACATCTGACAAATCATGTGTGTCAACTGTACAGAGGGACCGGAACATCAGAGTTAAGTCACTGTGATGCGTCTTTTCTTCAAGAACAAAGAGTCTTAGCTTTTTTATTTTAGTAACACATGCTTTTTGGACAGAGAGATGCACACAACTCTTCAATGCACAAATTTTAGTGACAACAGATTTTTGTGATGTTAGAAAGACCATGGTGAATGTAATTATGATATTGCCCAGAATAAAACTATTTTAAAATGGTATCATTAGTCTAATGTAACAATATTAAAAACTATGTAAATACCAAATACAAGTATACAAAAAGCATAAAAATTACAACTAGAGGTCAATTAAGGTAGATTACAACAGAAATTAACAGAATTGCATACACATATAATTCTCTTTCATTTCTTCTCTATAGTTCTGCTTATACAGTTGTAATATTTTAAGAAATATTTTTAACAAAGTCATTCCACCTGTATTTATAGCTTTCAACAGGGCAGAGGATGTAGGAATTGCGGTCACCAGATATTTGCTGATGCACTTCTTCTCCCTGGCAGTTGGGGTCCACTGCTGTTGCCAATTTCCTGTCCAGCCAATTTCTTAATTAGGGACCAGTTCATGATATTAAGATAAGAGGATTTTTAAACCAACAGCCTATTTCTGACAACCAATGAGTATATTGTGTGTAAACTAATATTGCCTGGTAATGTCTTAATATTTCAAAACATTTTATCCAAATAGCTACAGAGATAGCTAGCTAAGATGGTATGGAATTAGTCTTTTAATCCCTGTTTAAGTTCTTATAAGTACAGGTGTCTTATCTGACTTCTGCAAGTCATCCATGCCACTCTCAGAAATCACTCCCTGCTCCCAAAGTTTTCTGTTGATTACATCCTTTGCACCAAAAATACCAGTGAAACTATTTCATTAAATCTGAAAATTTTCAGGAAGCCTTCAAGTCTTCAATTGGTCACATAATGACCACACAGACTTAAATGCAAAGAGATAACTAATTATGTATAATGAACACATAATATAGCTATGATTTTTTTTCTATGGGGCACCCACTCTCAAAATCAGTTTTTCAAAGTTAGGATGTCTCTATGTGCCTCATTGTAGGTTAACAAAATGCAAATGAACTAAAATTAAGTAAAAGGGTTTGCTGCACAGTAATAGAAAAAAAACTGTGATGAAAGCCACAATGTAAGTCAAATAAAATTATCCTGTAAAAATACATATTTGAAAACTGAAACACAATACACCCTAACAAACATACTAAATACATTCATACATACATACACTCCTGTATGCCTTAAGGTGTCGGAAACTGACTACTGAGCATCAAAAGAAATAACTAATAAAAGAAGTAAAACTCCTACTACTGGTAATTTCGAAGTTTATATAAACAAAGCAGACATGTAGCTGGCTATCTAAAGAAATGATGCAGCAACAGTAGCTGCCTTTTAATGAAGACATTTGTTCAAATGAAAACCAGGAGCAGTCAAGGGGCCTCAGGACTAGGGTAAACAGGGAGAGCCACCTTTTCTAACATACAAATTCATTACCACACTTACCAGGGTCTGGGTTGTTATTCTGTCTAAGTCTCTGCATTTTGATCATTTTCATTTTTCATCTAATACTACCATTTTTGAAGGGACCCAAAATGTCCTTAAACCTCCTTAATTAACTATAGCAATTCAGACATCGACACTGTGCTCCAATACAGTGTTTTAACAATGACAATCCAAAAAGAACAAACATCAAGTTTTCTCCAACACAATTCTAACTTGTCTTCCTGGTGGCTTTATTTCATGGTCATAAGAGGAGGAATGAAGAAGTATTATTTATTATTGGTCTTAAGGACAGTAAACAAAACAGGTTGTTAGAGAGCAACCTGTCAGGTTTCTCACTTCCAGATAGTATGTTCATATTGGAAGTCATGGTTTCATACTGCACAATTTTCTGTATATACACATTTAAAATTTGAATAGCTGAAATAATTTATATCATATAAAGAATTGTAGGGGGTGCTCATTCCCAAACCCCTATAAGCATCAAGAAAGTCAAAAATGACAAGAAAGGAAAATCAATAAAGGTTCAAAGCCACACAGAACCTACATATACAGTACACTTGTTTGTCTAAGACTATCATGTAGGGTGACTGGTTCACTGTCCCACAAGTACCTTACAAACACTCCTTCACCCTTCCCTTCTGCCAGATTAGCCTTTGCCAATAACTCGCCTCCCAATCTCACCTAAAGGTTTAAGTCCTGTCTGGTGCACCCTAGGAATCACTTTCGAGTTCCCAGATGCCAAATAGAAGCCCTTGGAGCTGTAGGCTGACAGCTCCTTCTAGCGTACCACAATGCTTTAACTGCCATAGACAAAGATAGCTGAAGTGCAGACAGGCTGCCCTGCCCATCAGTAATGGAAATCCAAAGTGACCTGAAATGATATGTGGGACTCTCCATATTTTAGTGAATGTTCTCCACTGCCAATTCCTAATAAATCTTTCCAGTAGTACCCCCTGGAGGATGGGTCACCCTCTTATATAAATGTTAAATCAGAACAGCAGCAGTCACAAGATGGAACAGGGTGTGTTTCTAAGCTGTGGTAGATGGGGTTTGACATTGACTGTGCTTCAATCAAGAGAGCGCTGGGATAGCTGAAGCTTTTAAATGGTGCATTTTGTGCATGTGAAGGGGCTGAATATATATCATGTTAAGACTGGCTGTTTTTCATAACGTAAGTGCTGATTAGAAACGGTTCTAATGTAATCAGACAGTCATTCTAACCACCACTGACCTCAACTTATAAAAAAGCATAGTTAGGAAAGAACTGTGAGAAGACAAAAGAGCTGTGTGGTTTATTTAATTTTCATAAACATACATAAATTTTGTCTTTTACTTATTTTACACTAGGGGTCTTCGCTCGCCAATCCCCCCGGCCTGCGCTATGCGCCAGCCACTTCACGTCTCTGCCACTTGCATATGTGGATTTAATTTTCACCAAACAACAAATCTTTTAATTCTCACGGATACGCCTCTTCATTGGGAAGAAACACTACTTTTCCCTGATGGCAACACAAATTAGACGATCTGCAAGTCTCTGACCTAAAGTTTAAATCCGAACACTATATAAGATCTCTTTTCGCTGTTCCGTTATTTCACCAAGTAATAATTTCCGTTTGTTTGCACAATTACGATCTTTACCATCATTTTTTTGAGACTTTCGAATTTTAGTACTTTCATTATCTCTAACATGTGTATTGCGCCAATATTTGTGAATTCTTTACAACGTTCTACTTTGTCATCTACTCTTTGTCTTTTATTTTCGGCCCTGTTCGTGGTTAAATCACTTGGCACAAAGTCTCACGGGACATGAAAACATCTCTCAGAAAAAGTCACGTCTTGTCCCAGGATTTTTTTTATTATAATCTCTATATATAATCTTCATTTGGATCTTGATCTTTGTTTGTCCGCGAATGAATTAGAAGAAGAAGCACTAGATGGCAGTACAGAGACAGCTAAAACATAGGCATTGCATTGAGAATCTCCTCCAGGCTTATACTACTGAAGACTGTAGTACACCAGTCACACCTCAAAACACAGACATTCAAACTAAACAAATTATTGTGCTTTAAATTAACTAATCTTTATATATAATCTTAATTTGGATCTTGATCTTTGTTTGTCCGCGAATTCCACGCATGCGTAGACCACCTTCCAGTTTAGTATGTTGTTGTTACTCACGGATGTCAACAATGTGCCGGAATAACGAAAGGGGTGGTGGACAGTGTTATGCTGGTTAGCTCCTGAGGCCTGGTTAGAGAATGAGATTGCAGAAGATAAAAGGTACGTGCCTACGTAACATATGAATGAAAGAAAGACAGTGGGTAAAATGAATGACAACGTAACAGCACATTCCGGAAATTATTATTGTTACATTGTAGCCGGCGAGTGCTACGCGTCTTACAGTTGTACCGTGGCTTGCTCACATGTCAGTGAAGTGATCCCTATTTATGCTTTCAAGAGCCTGGATACCTATGTGTCCCCCTTTTATAACCATTGCTCCGTGTACATTGCCTTACTCTTTGGATTGCCACAAAGCAACCTGCGAGATTGGAGAAAGCTTGAGAAGAGATCGTGAGAGGAAACGACAGCATCGTGAAAACAAGACGGACTGTGAACGGAGAGAAGCAGAAATGCTCCTCCACCACCACATAATTACTATTCGGACAGTGATTCCGAGTAGGCCGTTCCTATCGAATCAATATCCAAAGGTTTTCTTTTGTAATTTTGTTTCCCTTATAAAAAATCATAATGCTGTGCGACGAAGGGCCCAGTTCACGACTGGCAGCCGCATTTAAACAGGGAGCCCTTCACAGACAACTTTAACATGCGCAACGTAGTTGGGCGCACATGGCTAGTAGAGATACTGTATATTCTTTAACAGTATACAGTCACTAATTTCCAAAATGATTGTCAAAAGGATCCCTTCATGACGGAGGTGGGGTAACTTGCCAACACAAATGCCAAATGTAATCTTTATCTATTAGGTTTTGATTTAACTTTGTTTACAACACTTTTTTATTTTGAAATATTTTCTTTTTTTATAGCAAAGTGGTGTTACAACTCGCAGAGCAAAGACTGTGGTAAGTACTTTCAATGAACTACCTTATTGACTTACTGGTGTTTGAAGATTTGATTCAAGAGTCTCATTACTATTGGCTTAGTAAAGACTTGCTATGGAAAAAAAAACAATAGACTATGTCATATAAAATAATGCCAGACTAAACAAACACTTTAAGTACTAAACTGTCACTCAGGTCCTGCCCCACTCTGTTTCACATCTTCATATGGAGCGGCTGTCTTTGAACCAAGGCCTCTGAGTCAATAAGCTGCAGTTTATCCAGGCGAGTTATAGGAGATCCCTTTTGTGTAGTGGCAGTGAAGGTCCTGAGTTCAATTCCCATTGCTGGTAACGGCTGACAGGACTCATCACCCTGAGTGAATTCTTGAGCAGAAACAAATGGCACCCTGACCCAGATCCTCTCAGGAGAGGGACTAGTGTAAAGTGAAAGGCAGGCATACCTGATAGTGTGTTGAACTTACTGTCACATACAATCCACCCTCAAAATTTGGTATCCGACTGACCATAAGAGTCCTCCTTTAGCTATTAAACTGGCTACCCTGTTTTTTTAATGACTCAGAGGTCCTGGGTTTTCAGGATTCCGCTCTGCGCGTGGATGTGAAACAGAGAGGGGCATTGCCAAGATGGATTTCTTGCTGGTAACATATAAACAGCTGTAATGGCCTGAGCAAACAGTTTAAATTAAAAAGTGATGGAGCAATAAATTGCAGGAAACAGATAATTATGTTGGACATGTTCAAAACAGACCTCACCACATGTGCAGACAAACAAAGATCTATGCCCCTGTACATGGCACCAGGGCCTACCAATTTGTTGTTAATGTTTCATTTTATGAAGCATAAACTTACTTTGCATGTCAACATTGCTCTGAAGGACTTCCGTTTTCTTGGCCTTAGCTCACGAAAGCAGATCGACAGGCATGCATGTTCAGATGAACAAGCCATCTTGCTGACCCGATGAACAGGAATAAAGGATGAGTGAGATGTTCTGTGTGTCAGAGTCTTTATTAAAAAGAACATTAGAGCAAAGTCAGGTATTTATTCTTTAGATTTAAAACATTAGTAGAGGTTATTGCTTAAGATTTACTTAAATATGTGTGGAGGATGCTCCAATGCAACGATGGGTGCAACAACAGACTGTCACCAAAACTCTGATGCAGACATCCTGGTCTCAAATGACCTGAAGGGTCATAAAACTGTAAATGGAACACCCATGACATTTAAATATATTATAGCAGAGGCAGGTACAATTATACCACTAGACCAGGATTTACTCAATCAGTCCGGTCAGCTCTCATTGATCATCGCCAATGAATTGAAAATTGCAGCAAAGGAAAAACTGAGAAAGGGATGACTTTGAGAAAGGGATCTCCAAACTTTTCACTCCAGACCTGCTTCACAAAAATGGAGGGTGTTGCCTTTAATAAGGGTGTGTGAACAACTGTTGGAAGAGATCCTGCATTGGATCAGGTCAGTACGACATCAAATTAATTGATGAAAGTTGGGAGCATGTACTGATAAGTGCGTTGCCGCACCCACCATGTGCTGAACCACATGGATTGGGACCAGAGAGCAGTGGGTGACACTTCAGCACCACACTGGAACAGTGCGTGTTTTTTTACGGTAGCTAAAGTGCCAATCCTGTCCCCAACCTCCAAGTTTTTACTGTAAATTGGACAACCTGCTTGCAGGGCTGGATGCAGATTAACATCATACCCAGGGAGATGGTAGGATAGTCAAAGAACAATGACCAGAACTGAAGTATGAGTCATAGGCTGGGAAGTCACTGGCCTTGTGTAGGTCTGCTGTTTCAAACTACTTTACCGTTCAAATTTATTAACCAAATTTCTTTTTATTTATTTTTTCCTTATAAATTTTAGCCTATGATTCTCATGGTTACTATTTGGAATTTACAATGCTTTATACTGGCATCCCATCCAGGATTATATCTTGCTATATATTCATTGATGCCAGGATAGGCCCTCACAGCTCTGTACTGGATAAGTGTGAGAAGGTTAAGTTACAGTTATACTGTAATGTGTCGGTGAAATGACCTGCTGAGAACTTGGAGAGGTCTCTAGAGGAAAGAGTTAACTGGTTCAACCAATTGAAGAATAAAGAATGTTTCAGATCCTTTTGTACACAGGGGTATAGTGTTGTTTTGTTATGGATATTAATTACGGCACTCGCTCTTTCAGCTATTGGTTTTGGTGTTATTTGAGCATTCCTGCTCGAAACTGGAGTCATACCTGGCAGGGCCAGCTTTGTTGTTGTAGACTTCTTTAATGTAGACAATAATTTTAAATCCTTCTTCTCATGCAAGGTGCTTTGGGGCTTATATTTTTGAATTAATAAGCCTGAGATCTTTTGGCATCCCATCTAGGGCATGGGCTTACCTTGTCCTGCTTAGTTAGGCTCCAGCACTCCTGAGACCTTGAACAACACAAATTATAAGTAAATAGAGGGACAGAGAACTTTGGCACAATCAGGACCACTACACTAGTAATTATTTTACACTTATGACAGGATACCACCTACAATGTAGACCCACTTGGTCAAGGTTGAGGCTGAAAGGTACAAATCAGATAGAGATGAGACATCAGTCATCGCAGACCAGATCACACTCTTTGTAAAATACAGCATTAAAGGAGGTGACTACTATATGAACATCCTATCAAGTTAGGTTACATAGACTTATTATCTCAGTGGGAAATTTGTGATTTATTATTATTACTAAGTGGATGGAAGATGCAAAGTTTTAAATTCAAAGATCTAGGCAACGTCATTGGATGCTTGCCTTTTATGGTGGGAACTTGAGAAATGAGACAATATTCTCACAAGCAGTGTGTCCTCCTAGTGTCTAAGGATTTACACTGTAAACAACAATGTCTGGACCTACGCTCTACTACTGACTCACTATGTCCCTGACTGAGTCTTTTAACTTTTTCATATGGAAAGAATTATGCTACTCCCATAGAGTGCCTTGCCATAAACACTATATAAAATTAAATAATGTCAGCCAGTCTGGCCACCTCCTGGTTATGTTGCTGGAATGTACAGAATATGGTTGCCAGTTGGATCCTATCACTGTGTGACCCTGAGCAAAGTATCTTACTTTGCTAATTTGGAAACAATTGTACTGTCTGTACATGTACCTTCAGAATGCCTTGGCATAGTCTACGTTTTGGAAAGGCTATATTATATATATATATATATATATATATATATATATATATATATATATATATTACAATATTGCAAGGCTGTAAGCCCCTTAGTAGCCAAGGCTTTAAACCATAAAGAATAAAGTTGGTTTTTAGTCCCCACCACTATCTAATAATGTAGCCCTGAGTAAGTTACTTAATCTCCTAATATAAAAATATAGTACAGTACCAATAAAGTACCTTTGCAAAGTTTGTCTAATTGAAAGGCACTATATAAAATAAAATGTTGTCAGGCCATGTGACCAACCACTCAACCCAACGCTGGACTATACATCACAAGGTTGTCTCCCGGCTCTGTGTGTGACCCTGATTGAGTTTCTCATATTAATCTGCCTGAGGTCACATTATAAAAAATAAACTTGAGAATAACTATACACTATATAAAGACACTTTATAAAGTAAGATTTGCTTTTATGGTCTTTTATGCGGGGCATCACCCTAGACCAATACAATAATTCTGACATTACTTGACAGGGAAGTGTAAAGGAGGCAGAAGAATG
The DNA here is from genome assembly GCF_900747795.2 of Erpetoichthys calabaricus. Lineage (NCBI taxonomy): Eukaryota > Metazoa > Chordata > Cladistia > Polypteriformes > Polypteridae > Erpetoichthys > Erpetoichthys calabaricus. The sequence continues at coordinate 14,416,093 of NC_041411.2, read as the reverse complement.
GCCTGGGTGACCTGTGAAGAATTGCTTGTTCTACAAAGAGGAACGGGCGAAAAGAAAGCAGAGGCAAGATGTCAAAGTTTGATGATGTCTTTGTGCGACATAGAGTAATAGAAGGGGATTGCAGCAGTGTAAGGTGGCAGTGCTTTTAAAGCATAGAAAAGAGTCTGCTAAGCTAAATAAACCAGCACCACAGAGTGAACATAAAACAGGAGGTCTGAAAGCACAAGAGGAAGCCTGTGCTTCAGGACAGACACATTTATAGGCTTTCACATGTTCTGAGGAGTATAAACAAGTGTCAAAAAGCAACCGAGGACATAAAGCAGGCCATTAAACTGTCAGCAGCAGGTGTCCGGACCAAGTCGAAGTGCTGCCTAGTGTATCATAACCAAAGGGTACTGCCAACAATTTCTAACATTGTAAATTGGTGGCAGACGTAGACTTCTGCCAATTGGGGCGGAGGCATTTCTACTGTTGCCTATAGTGTTGGAGTGAAAGCTCAATGAGAATGTCTGTAATTAGTCCTAATCTGATTAGCATAGGAGGACACACGCAGAGGAAAGGCAGGGTAAATGATGAAGGGTAACCCTGGGGAACTCTTGGGAGGTCCAGAATGTCGGAGCACCTTTCATACAAACATGTAAAATGTGTATAATGTACATTATGTGTCTACATATTAGGAAGCCATTCATTAGGGGCCCTCATGAGCTCTCCGAGTATGTGGTCTTTAACTACGAGTAACAAGGGAGAGGCTGCAGTGAATTACAGTCCTGACAACACAAAGGGGCCCAAGTTAGGAGAGCCAGCACTTTCTTTTAAAGTTTTCAGTATTTAGTTTTCAGTATGAGCATTTTATATAACACAATTGGGAGTTCCCACAGGTGATGGACTCTTAGTCACATGGATGACCATGTTTCTCAGCTTACCTTTAGTAATACAGTGGTTGTGCCTCTCAGTACCTTGGGCCTTGGGTCAGTTCTTGGCTTTAGTGCCTTCTAACCACAGTTTGCATGCTTCCCTACTGTATGTCCACTTGTATTTTAATTTAACAAAAGTGGGCACAGAGTGCCAGTGCTCAATGTGACAGTGCTGGAGATGGTATTTCTGATGCGGACCGTCTGTGGTTTCTGTTAGGAAGTACAGGATTCAGTTGCATAGAGAAATGTTGTAGCACTTCAGACCGAACTTCCTTATGAGCTTCTGAGGGATGATGGTGGTAAAGTGCTGAACTGAAGTCTATGAACAGCATTAAGTATAAGTGTCGCCTTATCCAGATGGGACAGGCCCAGATGAAGGAGTAGATGATATGTTTTCCTGAATGGAACGATTTGGGCAACAGACACACTAGAGAGAGCCATGTAATGATGGCAATGTGGCTTTCCAGTGGCCTAAGACTAGCTTCTCAAAGCCTGCCTGACCAAGGAAAATGTTGAAGATGTCTTTCTTTTAGAACAAGTCAGTAGGGATTAGCAGTAAGCAGGCAGAGGATCAAAACCTATCTTCCAGAACAGAAATAATAATGAAAAAATGTATTTCATAGTTCTAAAAGTGTAATCATAATAGTGGTGATGGGTGTAACTGCCATTCAAACATAATCATTCGTACAACTGTCCATACTAATTACCCATCCCTGTTGAATACATGTTGGCATCAATATTTTTCAGTACACAGAAGATATTATGAAATCTACTCTAAATTTTCGGCTTTTCAGCCTTTTACTATAATGTGAGTGGTCTCCTGCAATACATCTCTAACAGGATGACTGGTCAAAGGCAACAATAAATATTTAGCAAATCTCACTGAAAAGACAACTTTTCCTTTCTTTTTAGGTGCTTCTAAATGGAAAGACATAGAGCCCACCTGTGGAGGCATGAAACAGTCACCAATCAACATTGTGCGAACAAAAGCACAACGTAATAACAGTCTGGAGGCATTTCAATTTATCGGCTATGACACTGCTCCTTCTGGGAAATGGACAATTGTAAATAACGGTCATGCACGTAAGTTGTTCACATGGAGATGCAATGTTCCAATTAATTCTGAAGGAAATGTGTGTAGAATACAAATGGATGCACAGATGAAATTAATTTCAAATTTTTTGTGATTGTAAGCCAAGACACGAGGAGGTTCTTAAAAAAAAATTCAATTTTGATTCTCCATTGTGTTAGCAAAATGAGTACAGAAACCACAAAGAGGACAGTTGATGTCCCAAATTAACTTTGATTGTACCAATGACTTTGTAATTATTCTGAGTTATGGATTTTTAATAATAATAATAATAATACTGTAATAATAAATCTTTACATTTATATTGCGCTTTTCTCACTACTCAAAGCACTTCAGTGAGTGGGGAGCCACATCAGCCACCACAATTGTGTAGCATCTACCTGGATGATACAATGGCAGCTATTTTTGCACTAGTACGCTCGCCACACCTTAGGTGTTAGGTGGTGAAATGGTGAGAGAGATAGCCAATTAGAGACTGGGGATGATTAGGGAATGAGTAGGCCGTGGTGGGCAATTTCACCTGGACATCGGGATACACCCCACTCTTTACGAACGATGCCTGGGGATCTTTTATGTTCACAGAGAGTCAGGACCTTGCTTTTACATCTCATCCAAAGAACGGCACCATTTTTACAGCTCAGTGTCCCCATCACTACACTGGGGCACTGGGATACACATTCAGAAAAAAAAGGGTAAAAGCCCTCTGCTGGCCTCACCACCACCTCTTCCAACAGCGACCCAAGCTTTTCCTAGATGGTCTGCCATCCAAGCACTGGCCAAGCCCGAACATGCATAGCTTAAGGTGGATGACCTGTTCTGAAGTGTATGTGGTATGGCTGCTGGAAGAGTTTATTAGTGCTATTTTTGTTTGTGTTTTTCCCATTGTTTATTAATTTTATTACTGTGTTGGTAACACTGCTACAATCTTGGTACATTTTCTGCTGCAACTGCTGCCATATTGTGGTGTTTTCATATGGCAGTCACCATGCTCTTTATGGACACAACATCCACTATCTGCTTCATGACTGGGTAATGTTGTAACATGTGGCATCATCACTCAGAAACTATTTAAGATGGTATCATGGTACTATTCATTATCTCTGTGTTGAGGTCTTTCAGAATAAATAAATAAATAAATTGGAGTATTTCCACTTGTTAGAAAATTCAAGTCAAATTAGTTCTAGGATTTCATGGCTTTGTTATTTTACTTTAAGATTTTGTTTCTCATTCTTGTTTTGGTTAACCAGCTCTGTTGTCCTAGTTTAAAAAGTCTATTCTCTCACCTACTACAAATCTGCCAATCACTTTTGGCAAGTTCTATTTTTATCCCTCACTCTGGAATAATTTCCCTCTGAAAACCTGCTAAGTCCTAGTGTTCATAATAGAATTCCTCTGGTGGTGCTTGGTGTTTTCTAGTAGGGGCTGCTGCACCATGATACTGGCCAGCTCAGCTCATTACATCTTCCTCCAAAGGCTGACATTAATTATGAGGGCACCAAGACATTCTCAACCTGAATGAAATCAAAATAAGTTTGGAACACAGATATTAAAGACTTGAGCATGACAGCAGAATGAAGGAAACCTTCATTTACGAGTACCAGACAAGAGTTGGGCTATAAACCCTGGTGATCTCCTGCTAGTCACTATGGACAGGAGATATGGGGTAGATCTAGCCCTTTAAATGAACACTTGGATTTAGGTCTGCAGAGACTTCTGGGGTCACTTGGGGGAGTTCTACTTTGATGATATCAGTAATTCCAGAGGTCGGTTTTAACCCCAAAAGCAACCAGGCCAGTAATCCAGAAATTCTCTCAGGCTTTAAAGTAAAAGCCTCCACTGGTCAGACCAGGGGTAGTCAACCTTTTTATACCTACCACCCACTTTTGTATCTCTGTTAGTAGTAAAATTTTCTAACCGCCCACCGGTTCCACAGTAATGGTGATTTATAAAGTAGGGAAGTAACTTTACTTTATAAAATTTATAAAGCAGAGTTAAAGCAAGTTAAAGCATACAAGAATAATTACTAACCAAGTACTTTATGTCGGATATTCGCTAAGTTTGGCTGAATAAATATTTATAAAACAACTTACTATAGTTAAATTAGTCGATTAGTATGTAATCGCAGCGCCGTTTGGTTGCTCCGCTACCGCCAACCATGAAAGCTGGAACGCCCACTAGTGGGCGGTAGGGACCAGGTTGACTACCACTGGGTCAGACCATGAGTGAATATGGAGCTGGATGGAAGAGTCTGGTAAGAGCTTGACTGGTGAAAGAAAGAAGGAAAAGTAGGAGTGAGCTGGAGGACTGAGTTGCAAGCTCTATCAGATAGGCAAGTGGGCTGCCACAAAAGGGACAAGCCTGCCACTGTAGGCCCAGAGAGTTGGTGTGTTGAATTATTTTTATTGGCTACTTTTTGGTGACAAATAACCTATTAATAAATACCCTTTTTGTTATTTTGGTGTCTTTTAGCTTTATTTTGGGATCAGTCCCTTCTGCCAGAGGTTTAATAATCTCTGGCAGCCTTCCATTATACTTAAATTAATCTGTGGCTTTGTTTTATTTTGTGCCTTCCAGTTCAAGTAAACCTTCAAGGAGAAATCAGCATAAGTGGTGGTGGACTACCAGCCCGGTACAATGCACTGCAGTTTCATTTTCATTGGGGTAGGGAGAGCGGCAATGGGTCAGAACACACCATTGATGGAAAACAATATCCAATGGAGGTAAGACAGAGGTGCGCACAACCTACATCTTCAAGTTGCTACTTTAGAATATCTGAATGCATACAACACAGGTAGCCATTCATGGTCCTGGATGCAGAGTTCCTTAATTTAATGAAAGTCCTTTTTCTTAACAGAATTTTACATTTAAACCAAAGGCTTTCCCCAGTATGGCTTTGACCTGTCGTGATAATTCAGCAAGACCCTTATTTCTGGCCTGTTTTTTAATGCACAGGAGTCAACTCTATTTGTATTTGTGGCTTCATTTTACTTCACTTGTCTGTTAAGAAGTTCATGTTCTTCATTTTTTGTTTTCCTTAACCAGTAGGCTGTTGAGGTTGCAATAGTAAAGTAATCAACTGATGACCGGCTAAATTTCTACCATTTCAGATGTGTGTGTGTCCACCATTTGACAACCTCTTTAAAACATATATTTAAAAAATACAAGTTAATAAACTACAATTGGGGTCTGTTAATCCTCTCGATTCTGCATACATTTTGTTTATTAGCAATGGCCACTTCTGTTTCTTAGTTGGAGAAGTAGAAGCAAGGTGTACATTTGATTAAGTATGATTAAGTAGGACTACAACTGTTGAAGACTGTCACCTTTTCATTATTACTAGTGTCATGTTCATCCAAGGCGATGCCAGAGATCAGAACACAACATAATTGTTATACTTTTTTTATTTCCCTTTCATGTGCAATTGAAATATACTGTGTGTAAAGAAGGTATTATTAGGGTCAAAATTTTAGTTTTGGGTTTTCATTGGATTTACATATTCCTATGTGTCAATGGATCAGAATGCAAATCTGTAGACATGTTTACTGAGATTGAATTGCTCAGTCTAAATGATGTATGGTTCACTTATTAGCACTGTAAAACTGTACAAGAATATAGGTGTTAAGCACAATCACTCCTGGAGATTTTGCTGTACAGAGATACCTCCATATACAATACATATGTAAGTGATGTATAGTGACAAGTATAAATATCGACTGAATTTTGAGCGAATTTTCACATTGAAAAAATGAGAAACTTTTTTTATTAAACATATTTATTTCTTGACGAGGGCTTTGTTTTTCTTTGAATGAACTTTGTTCAAATAAAAGTCAGATTTTCTCATTTTTTCAGTGCAATATGATGGTTCTTCAGCAAACAGTGATTTTTTTTCTAACCCTTCTTTCTAATTTTTACAAGGGGTGCCAATAATAGTGGAAGGCACTGTATATATAAATAAAACTGCTTAACATTTTTTGCACACAGTGCTGCTGGAATAATTCCTCATGACCCTGAACTGCATTAAGCAGGCTTGGAATGCTATGAGCATATATTTAATATTTTGACTGTGACAACTTTCATAGATACCACAAATAAAAGCAATTTGTTTTCAGCATTGTGTACATTTTGAAGTATTTTATGACGCCATTCTATATATCTTTATGTTTGTATAGCCGGAAACCAAACCCTACACTATTCTTGTTATGTTTTGCCCATATCTAGATGGATCAAGATTTACAAATGAGTAGCCTTTTGGCAATTTAGCTATTATGTTTCACATATAATACAAGTACTTTCTCTCATGCTCCTGCCATTATCAAAAGAGGAGCTATGACGTGAGAAGCTGTCTGGGAAACAAGACCAGGGTGATCTTGTTATGTTAAGTTCTTCAATGGCCCCTCAGTTACCATTAGCACATAAAAAGAAGAGAGCCAGGAATACTTCTTGGAAAGTGGTCAGTCACAGGCGTCAGCGTTAGGTGTGGAATCTTTAAGAAGTGTAAAGTAATGTAATCATTAACTGGGCACTATTCTGAAATAACATAATACCTACATGTCATGATTACAAGTTTTAGAGGTGGCAGAAACCATTACCAACACACACTAGTTGGGCTCAAGCACATTTGAGCACGGATGCATGTACTTTGGAGATGCAGCGTTCTCTTGATGACCTTGTAGTAACCAAACAACAGGCCAGGGTGACTGGTAAAGCGTCATTGCTGTAGTGTGAGTGGGGCCAACACTGTCTGATCTGTTTTATCCAGTTATCCTCCAGCTTTTCGTGGCCTGATGGAATTGAGAATTGAGGCCTTCCTAAATTAGCCTGAGATGGATGTTTACATGAGAGCTCCCTGCAATGGACTGGCGGACCTCTTATAATTTGTTTGGAGTTATGTACGCTAAATGTTGTGCATCTTTTGTGTAAAATTATCATCATTTTCTGTTGCTTTCATTTTTTTCAGTTATTTTTGTGATATAGTTGTGACACCATTTTTTTGTCATGACCACTGATATTTTAGGTTGTATTCTTTGAGTACTACCATGTTGTTACTGACAATGACGCTGTTTCTAATCATGAGACCAAGTACCAAAAGACATGTGATATAATTTATTCCATCCCTATTTAAGATGGTGGCATGCTACAAACAGTGTTGTAGTTTTATTACCTTATAAATTCTTTCATGTTCATTTATGAGTAGATTATTAGTTAGATAAAGCCTTCTTAGTAACAGTTTGGAGCTCCTTTATGACTTCTTAAAACTAGTGATTCTTGAGTAATGTGTTGGATGTGCATTCTAGGTCATTTGGTTCCTTCAGCTCAGACCCTTCCTAGTTCTTTGAAAATTCTTTTTTGTACTCCCTTTGGATTTCTGTTTCCTGATCGGTTTATCTTTTAGTTCAACTTAGACTGTCATATTTTAAAAATCATTTGTCCACAATATTCTCTGACTTTTGCCTAGTCCTGGATGAACGAACTTTATCCCTGTGTGATCCTCTATTGGAAAATATTGGATGAGTATATTTACAAGGCGCACTAGAACAACAGTGATCCTAATGGACAAGGGGGAGGGGCAGGCAGAAAATCCCTTGAAGTCCCATTCTTTTTCTAACCGATGTTCTTTATCATTATATTACAGAGAACTCCTTTTAAATAATCAGACATCAATCAATAAACATTTTACAGAATGCATAATTTTTTTGAAAAGGTTTATGTTAACAAATAAAATTGACCCCTGAATATAAAATATTTGAAACAAGCTCTAATTAAAATAAAAACTATTTTAAAAGTTCAACATAATTAAATCTCAGACAAGTTATGGTCATTCTGGAGATGCCAATTGTACAGATTGCACTTAAGGGGTTTGCAGATTATCCACTGGTTATTTAGTTGGGTTCCATTGCTATTGCCAATTTATTGGAATGGGTTTAGGATTTCTTTTCCCATGTCACATTATAATAACAGAAAATACTGAGCTTCCACTTTTCTGCACAACTACAAATGAAGCACCCCAATTGCTGTATTTATATATATTTGGAGAAGGGCGAGTAGGACACCTGAATATGCTTACAAAATTTTTGCCTATGCTAAGGAGTCTTACTATTTTGGAAGTTGTTGAAACTCTTTCATAGTACATGACATACACACTCTCAGCACTAAACCTACCAGGATTGTATAACATGATTATGGTGATGAGGCCAGTTTAGAAATTAAGAAAGCTGTTATTAAGAATCCATCCAATTTTCTATTCTATCTTAATCTTCTTTAAGCTCCATAATCTTCAGCAGCAGTGGCTTCTCCACAATATAGTCACAGGCATTTGAGCCTTTCCAGCCATCTAGCCAGCCCTGCTGTCTTTCTTTTCAGTGTGTCAGCCAGCAGGAAACCATGGAGGAGTTCCAGGCAAACTGCTACAGAGCTGAACCTGTGCTCCAAGTGCTGTGACATGGTGTCATTTGTGTTCTCCTCCTGGTCAAAGCATATCTGTCATTTTTCTGTTTTTAATGGGATGGCTCAGGCAGTAGCGAAAAGATGCCTTATATAGTGGGTATAATCTCAGCTGTGATAAATGTGCCCTGCAGCTGAGCCTTAAATGTAAAACGTTTCTATAAAGCAGTGGTGGCCATTCTGTAGAGTTAATTGTTTTGCTTGTTTTCCCACAGCTTCACATTGTCCACTTGAATTCTAAATATGATGCTGTACATGATGCAAAAAACCATGAAACTGGCTTAGCAGTACTAGGATTTATGTACAAGGTAAGTTCTTGAAATTTAAACACGCTACCATGGCTGGGTTGTGTCTGACATGGCATGCAGCACATACATTCATCCAAGTCTGCTGTTAAGGTCTTTTATTGTTTTCTTTTTTTGTTTTGTTTTGTAATTACACAGTATTCACTGATTACTGGAGATTTTACTGTTGGCTGCACATACTGGCTGTCGAAAATGAACAGTTCCAAATCTGGCAGCCAGATCTGCATGCATAAGGAAATCATTTACATTAACTTTAATGTAGGGAATGAAATTCTCTACAATAAGTCCAACCATTTATGGGTAGTGGGGCCAAGGATCAGAAGTTATGCATGTATGCAACTCCTGATTTATGTAGTCCTCAAAAAGATGGCATCTGTAACTGTCAGTCAGTAAATATATATTTGACAGCTTGATTGAGTATTTAAATAACTCCCCTTCTATCAATATTTCACAAACAGAAACCAATTATTTTCAATATTAAATATATGGTTGGATCATGGGTCTGATATTCAAAACCTAAATGCTTATCTGGGTGGAGACTGCGTCTATGTAACTTGCATACATGATCCACACCAAGGTTGAGTAATATGCAATCCATGTGTCATACTCTGCTCAAAGTGTAAATGCCATAGTGATGCACAGTGTTGTGCTCCTCCTGCACATAGCCTTACTGGTGTAATCCAAGTTTTGGGATCCTGATTTAGCTTTTATTCTTTAAAATATAAAAACTTTTGTAGTTTTTAAAGACTGGTTTAGTCACCCCTCAATACAGCAGAATATATCACTATGGCGCCATATTGCTGCTGTTTTTTATTGGGGTTGCCGCTTTCTTCTGCTTGTTTTGCATATCTGCAGCTACTGTATATTGTTAATGCCAATAATATCTATTGCTAGTTTCATGATTGGAAGTTGCCATTATGTGTGACTTCATTACATACTCCCTTATCACTAAGACAATGCGGCAAGGACTTTATCTGTGTATTTTGCTCTTTTATAGTTTACGACCATTTTGCTTGTGTTCCTTCAACTTTGTTTCTTGTTTCAGTGTATTGGGTTTTTGGTGATCACTACTTTTGAGTTTACTCTGATATTCTGTTTCTTTTGCCTGTCATTGACCTCTTCTCTACTCTGTTCTGCCTTTTTGCCCTTTTCTTAGGATTAGAGAAAATTAAAAAAGAAAAAACAGACAATAGTGCATTGACCCTTTCAATTACTGTGACTCTGTTAAGTGTTCCTAGACAGTCAACTTGTGTTCTCTTGCCTACCTCTTTGACTTAAATTATTGACTGCCCTTTTTGGTGCTTTTCCCTGATCACACCACTTATTTTTTGCATCTCTGAGACTATAATGATGCATGGGCTATACATGAGTCAGGGGAGTGCAGTTTTCATTACAGAATGTTCAGTACTTTTCAAATGTCTGTAAAAAATTTGTTGATATCAAATATCTGTTTCCAATATAGTATTTAACACTTCTTCATGCCACGTTCCTTTGTACTATTTTCCTTGGACCTGCTGAAGTCATGTCTGCCAAAAAGCAGACAGAGTAAGATGAAACTGCTCTGGCTATTATGGGTCTATGATGCAATAACAGGTGTTCTTTACGAAGGACCGGTCACCACTTCTAGCAACACAGACTCATGGCGACCTGCACTGGCTTTTCTCTGTGTGTCGTGTGTCTAGAACTACTGATCAGTGTTGAATCAAAGCCAAAGGGGACTGAGCTGCAAAGAAGCATCCAAGACAAATATTAGTGTAGACAAGGCCATCCCAACCCGACCTTCATGCAACTGAGATTTTATTACCTCTTGCATGCTGCTGACTGTAGTGACTTGGCACTGCATCATTTGGCTAAAGGGTGAGAGCTTGGCTTTGAGGACAAGGCTGTTTCTTGTCTTTCCACCCACTAAAAAGAATGACTAGGGGGCAGTAACTTGGGTAATGATAAAAGGATAATAGGTGGAGGAGAAGAAAATTATAAGTGGTAAACGGATTAGAAATCATCAAACTTTACTTTATTATTAAAGAACATTATGTCCCATTTTGTTTTTGAAAATCCAGCTCTCTAAACTAAACTGCACACAAAAACAGCAAAACACTTGAGTTTTCAACTATTTCTTCTTAAATTCATAATGTAAATTACTACTGTAGGCAGAGTTTCCTAGTGGGTGCCAAAAAGAAAATGAGGTCTTATGATAATCAAACGTCTATATTGGGGAGCAAACGATCATTTTAGTACCCAAGAATTGGTCTCTTCAGAATAAAGGGTTGTAAAGACCTGGGGGCGCATGGCTCCCCAAACACCTGACGCAACAGTCACAGGCAGAAGTCTTTACATGCAAATGTTAATTATTTACGTGGAGAAGCACTTTCCCTTGCTGCCCCAAGCAATGCACAATACAATTAAGCACCAAAGACACAATGCAGCACTGTAAATTTCTTCTTCTTCCTCCTATCCTCCTCATCTCCCTCTCTTCTTCACCTCCACAGGCAAGCTTCGTCCACCTCCTCTTGACTCTGGCTCCCCTCTGCGAGGGAGCTGGCTCTTTTTTAAGCCGCACCCAGGAGCATTCCATTTGGTTTGTTAGGGAGGTCTGGAATGACTCCCAGGTGTAGTGGAAGCCCAGGGCAGGGCTCTGCAGCTCCCACAGCTTCCCCTGGTGGCATCCACTGAACCCAACAAGGCTGTGCCGACAAATAGTAATTCCCATACAACCCTGTGGCAATAAGAGGCACTGTTAGAACCTTGCTGCCAAGTAGCAAATAGCGCCCCTCAAAAGACATCTCCTTCCTTTAAGGAGGTGTTCCACCCAGGTAAAGATGCTGGCTGTCCTTCACAGGGTAGAAGAAGCCCCAGTGCCAACACAACAGAAACAAATGTACTGTGTGCTTGTAATTTTTAAGTTACTTTGAACATAGTAACTAATTCATGAACAGGGTGCAGGATGCTGGATTTATACCAGTTGTTTTTATCTCTTGCTATTGCATTTGCATGTTTGCATACAATAACTAAATCAAGTATCCCATGTGTTCTTACACAGATAGATGATAAAAACAACACCAACTACTCCACCATCACTTCAGCTCTGCGAAATGTTTCATATAAAGGTAAGCACAAATCGGTCAAGTGCACAGTATCAGGTTGCATAGCTTTAGCTGGTAAAGATGAGGCAGCTGGCTTGGTTTTCATGATATGAGGACTATAATGCCCTTGACTTACTTCACAACTAACTCTCATTTAGGACACATGGTGCAGTTCCATGAACTTACACCATCTACTAATATGGACGTTTATGATTGCCCAAATAGTTAAGATTATATACTTGACGGGTTATGCAGACTGGAAAAAAGCCCATGGGGACATAAATACTGATATTCTGGTGTCCCATGTCCCATTTATTCGTCCAGCACTCTGAGCTGTTATACATATAACTTGTCCTGTACCCAGCATAAGGCCCAATTGGCGCTTTTGTACAGGCAATAAGTCCGGCAACCTCTACATCCTTCATATAACCAAACATTGCCTTATTCTGTTGTACAGGACTTACAGGACCCTGCGTTGTGTGGCCCTTTTCTCCATTCTGCCCTTTTCTGACCCCCAGCAAATCACGATTGGATTGGGTGGGATTGAGAATGTTATGGTACATCTCACAGATGTGTGTGTGAAAATTGGTGTGAGTTAGTGTGAATCTAAGATTATGTTACAGTGGTCTTGAAGAGAAATGGAAATATTTACACAGAAATGGAAGGTACCCCATGCAAAAGTCTTCTGTCTTTGATGGATTCTGTCGGGTTTCTCAAACTGGTTAACCATGTTTTCATTTATGTACATTAGGTCTAGTTTTCATCACTCATCTATACATCTTACTTCAAAACGGCTTCCCCCAAATACTACATCCTTAAAACATATCTTTCCTTATACAGAGTATCTGTATTGGTCCAATGTCAGTCAGTTAAAGTGTGTTACATGAGTGTGAGTGCAACCTATCATGAAATCGCTGATGCCAAAGCTACTATCTGCCTTGTGCATAATGATGCCATTGCCCCAAATGTGAAAAAGTGGTTCTCATGAATGAAATGAATTGATGGATGGATGAATAGATGTGGAAATGTGACCAAAAATGTACAACATCAGCACTGCTTCTCATAGGTCAGAATGCATTGTAATGGATTACGCCAAAAAAGGAACTATGTAAAAGTCAGAGTGATTCATCACGCTTTCAGGGTGTACAATACTAGTCCTGTTGAAGCCGCAGAGGGTGGGACTTGTGCTTTATTACTGACAGCCTTCCTTTTCTCTCTCTGTCACAGCTGACCAGGTGGAATTAGCCTCCACATTCCGACTAGACAGCCTTCTTCCTCCATTAGAAACTTTAAGCAGATACTACCGCTACTACGGATCACTCACCACGCCTGACTGTGCAGAAGCTGTAATCTGGACGGTTTTTGAAGAACCAATATCTATTAGTAAGAAGCAGGTAAATATGCATCTGTTACTGCCTTATTTAAAGGAGAAGTTGGGAGGAGTGGTACATCTTAGGACTGTCCATTGACCTTTAATTACATTTCTTTCTCATCTAAAAGAGTCGGTCAGGATGCAACAAGCAATAATAGATTTGCCTAAACATGTATGACAAAGCACAGTAGTTGCAACTGAAAGAAAACTGTTGTCTTGCTGATATAGTTTTGTATTCATGATCAGTGCAAGAACATTTTGTTTGAACACTGGAGAATGAATTGCTTGTAAAGGAGGAAAGCCAGGCAGCTGACTTCAATGTATATATGGAGACACCCACATAGGGGAGAGCAGTGTCAGACAATGGGTAACACATTTAAATCACTGATGTCACCACTGTGCCTACAACACGTGTCAAGAGCATGTGCCCATTTTTTAAATTATATTTTTCCATGAATAATGTTTTTCCATTGCTATTTTTTTTTCTTATGGGTGACCCCATTTTCTCATTTATGGCAATGACACTTGAAATGGAATAGAATAAGAAGCGGTGATAGCAATTCACATTTTCTAAGTTTGTTAGCAGGAGTAAATAAAAAAAAAATAGCTCTGAAACTGTAGACTAAATTAAGACACACAAAAATAAAGTATTTTTCATAAAAGTCAGAAAAGATGTTCAATTATGAAATGAATTCAAATGAAAACCAGCAATCCCAGGAACAGGATTGGGAAACACTTTAATGACACCTTTACAGCTCCCAAGTGTGTATAGAGTAAAAGGGTTATCTCAAATTTTGGATACTTAGAGTGGAGCACTTTCATCACTCATATTGCTTTACAATTGAGACCAAACATTAGCTTTATACTTAGTATTGGTGATTCCATTGGAAATTGGTGAAGGGTACAATCCCACACACAAAAATGTTTGCCAATATGGAGAAGGGAGTATTGGCTGAATGGACAGAAAGAAACCAGTTCTAAAATTTTTACTGTTAACTTAAATACAGCAGCCCACCCTTGAAGTTCTCATAATGCAGGGAAAGGAAGTCTGCCAGTTATTACTTGCTTGTTTTTAAGTCTGAGCAGCTGGTTGTGGGGTCACAGATGTGTGAATGACCTAAACAAAATTACTACCACCAGGCTGGGAGGTTCATGGACTTATAGTGGGAAATAGTGTTGTTTTAAATGTACTATCGTGCTTCATGAATGCCAATAATTATACAATAAATAATTATATAATAAAAATAAGGGAAATAAGTAGCTGCAGGAGACTATAAGACTGAAACAGCCACATCTAGGAAGACATGAACTACGCTTATCCAGCTAGTTTTGTGTTAATTGCATTTGAATCCCCATTGTTTTCACATCTTTAACCCTTTGTTGTTTCTCTTGTTTCATTTCAGTATGCCTCATTTGTGAACTCGATATTTTTCTCCTCTGCCACGGAACGCCCAGTCAATATGCAAGAAAATTTTCGACCTGTCCAGGAACTAAACAAGAGGCAAGTCTTTGCGTCCAAGGATGCGACTGAAAGTAGTTGCAGTGCTCCGACTGTCAGTCTGCTCCTGACCATTCTGTCAGTACTGGCAGTCAGGCTTGTTTGAAACAAAAAGGAAATGGAAAATGAAGGACAGAAGGAGTGGATATTTGCTTATTTGCTAACATTATTGGTACTAACAATTGATGTTTTATACGTTTAATAACTTTAAGGAACCAACAAAGCCATGCTGTTAAATATATATAAATATATATATATTGTGGACGCTAGAGGTGCTGTTGCCCCGTTAAACCCTCCAGACAGACGTCCAGGACACACATAAAAAGCACCAGGAAGAATCTTTAATAATTTTTCTTCAATAAGTGCGCAAAGCACCACATACTCCACAATTCTCCTATAATAATAATAATAAACAATAATCAATAATCACAATCCTCCACTCCCAGCAGCTCCGTTCCTCTACCACCCAACTCTGGCTCGCCTGCTGGTATTCCCAGAGTCCTTTAAACAGTCCGTGACCCGGAAGTGTTCCTTCTCCGGGTCAAACACCACATCATCCTTCAAGTATCCTGGAAGTACTGCGGCTTCCATCCTTGTGACTTCGAAGTACTTCCGGGTTTGTGTACCAATAATAGTCCCCAGGTTCTTGGTCCCTGGCGGCACCCACGGCATCCAACAGGGCTGATGGAACGGACTCCATGTCCCATGATGCCCTGAGGGAATCCGGGGAACCATTTCCATCCAGGGAAGCTGCCATCTAGCGTCCTGGGGGATGCAGTGCCCTGAAAAGGCTACTTTTCCTCCTTTCCTCTGTTGAGGGATGTCCCGGCCAGACTGAAACGCCGGCTGTCCATCACAATATTATATACATACACACAAACACACACACATATATATAAATATATAAATATAAAATGAATATTTGTAAAAAGCAAACATGTACAAAGCAAACTGTTTTAATAATAGTATTACAGAAAAATGAATGTCTATATAATCTTGCACAAACAAAACAAAATATTTTGTCTAACTGCACTGTTTCCTGTTTTATGTGGAAGAGAGATTTGTTTATTGCTCATACTGTTAATGTCAATATTTAACATATTTAGTTCTAAGCCAATGCAGTTGTGCATTTGTGAATTTTGCCTTTTGGTCTTTTATATAACACCTCTAAACAAAACGGCTGTTATTACCTGGATCCAAAATGCAGCTAAAAGCTTCTTTTTTAAGCAAGATCTGAGAAAAGATTGAAAGAAAGCGGAAAATCTTGTGCTATTCTTACCTGACCTCTTCTTTGAGCCTTGCTATAATGAGCTCCCTTCTCTGGCAAACACAAAAGATTTGACTGCCCTTTCAACTGGGAAGAAGTGATTGAAGAGGATAACATTGTTCCTTCCCCTAAAACTAATTCATTGTTGTATGTGTGTCAATATATTTGTTTGCATAGGAAGGCAGTGTGATCTAGTGGTTTAGGAATGAGAATGGGAATGATTCAAGTACTATCTCCATCACTAAAACAACTTGTGACCCTGATGAATGAATTTAATCTGCAACTGTACAATAAATTTCAAATTAACAACTATAATTTTATGAATAATACCCTTCTATAACAAACACCATTCCAACACACTTTACAGCAATTATAGATAAACATTACAACTTTTTAAAAGTATTATGTACAGATGGAGCACAAGTTGACGAGATGACTTTCTCAGTGTCACACAATGAGTCAGAGGTAGGGCCACTATATACATTGTTTATTATATATTACATCTATCCCCAACAGCAACAGTATAAACTACTTGGAAGCAGCACACATCTGCTACTGTTACCTGTGTGATAAAAGCATTTTACATCTGCCAGCTTGCTTTGTGAGGGGTTCCTTTCTATTTACATTTACAGTTACATTTATTTGCCTGATGCCTTTTTACCAGGTGAATTACAGCATTTGAGATACAATTGGTTAACTTTTCTTTTTGGCAGGTGAAGTGAAATGCTCATGGTTTAGAAATGCATTTTACTTGCATGTTCAGCTTATCAATGCAAATGTGAAACCACAGACAAATATACCTACTAAACACTGATGTTAAGATGCTGCCCAAAGAACTCAGAAACGGAATTAGTGCTTCTGTCATTTCAGAAAATCAAATGGGATGTGTTCAATGTTGCCTACCAAATCTACAATGTGTTTCAAAAATAATGTGCAAAAGTCTCCTGCAATCTAGCTGTCTCTTGATGCTAAAAAATGATCGAACTGAGCTACTGCTCTCGGTTTACTACACAATTGTACCACAAGGTCATAAATGTGTGCATGATGAGGTTGTGAAAGAAAGAACATAAAAATTCATGGTACCAGTTTGCTTAGTCAGGATGGGGAAAAGCTACTCAAGTTTCTCAATATATACACTGCTCTGGTCACCAGCCTCCATTAAGTGTATGTGGACAATTGATTTGCATTCTCTGAACATCTTCACCTATCATCCCTGGCTGAAACCTATTCCTATAGTATTGGGCACTGCTCCATTGAAGAGTTAGAGTGCAATCAACACGCCAGTAATTTCTTGATCAGGTATCTTAATTGTATAGTTTCATGTGAATGAAAAAGCCACTCAGACATGGGAACAAAGTGCAAACTCCATACAGACTGCAAGTGGAATTTGAAGTATGAAGCAGCAGGACTAACACCATGGAGCCATCAGGCCACTCTGCAGCAAAAGTAAAAAACATTAGTTCCAAACACTACAAATGCTTCAAAAGAATACACCTTTAGATAATCCCAGGCCACTCTGGAAGTAGGACCTTTGAATCGATTGGTCTAACTCAACTCAGAACTGAACATCGTCAACACGTCTCTCTCTTGACTCTGACTCTCTGTAATGTACCCAGATCAAGACACTACTTGTAACAGAGGCCTTCAGGCTTTGAGAATGCCCCCCTGCTTAAACCTCAGTCTTTTACTCACAATAATACTTAATCCTCTATTTGGAATAATACCTGATGGGACATTACAATGAACTTCCTTGATTAAATTCAGGGTCACAGGTAACCAGGGTTGTGAGAGAAAACAACCCAAAGTCAACTGAAACACACATTCTCACTGGGTCAATTAGGAATCACCACTTAAACTAATCTGCATGTCTCTGGGGAATTGGCGGAAAACCCATGTAGAAACATGGAGAACATGCAAACTCTATACAAATGATGACCAGGCCCCAGATTTGAGCCTAGGACTCTAAATCTGTAAGGCAGCAATGCTAACCACTACACCAATAGTATTTTCCACATAAAAGCATCCTCAAGATAAAGATAAGCAGTGTGATAAATGGATGTTCCAACCTGCTTTGGGCTTGATGCTACCATGACTCCTTTCGTGACCCAGAACTGAATAAGTATATTCAGAAAAAGAATGGATAGATAGACATAAACATAATCATTGAAAAATTGTTTTGTTTATACAAGCACAAACACTACGACCAGATAATTGATTGCTGATTTGCTATCTCTGCTTAAGACCTCTGGAAATGCCTAAAATTGATTATAAGATCTGATTTAGATTCAGAGGATCAAGGGGTTTTGGACAAGGAGCCCAAGCAAGGAGCTTGTGATTCACCCACATGATTTGCACAGTAAATGGATCTAGTGGCTCGGTGCAACTTTGACGCCATGTTACTTCAGACTGTCAGTAAACAATGCTGTTTTGTGTGAAATAAAGAAGCCTCTAGTCTTGCTGTGGGACCTCCTGCCACCCTGTCACCATAACAGCTTTTATCCCTGTGTTGTTTTAGTCACTTAGAGTTTAGGACTTTGGTTTCTATACATGTGTCAATTATCCACTTATAATTTATGTACAAAGAGACTCCAGGGATTGTGCAACATTATTTTTGGAAGCAAGTTTGTCAACATGTGGCTAACAAACCTTCCATTTTGGGCAAGATTCTGGTTTTAAGAAACCATTGGGAAAAACAAGAGATTAAGATTCTCGTTCTTTTCACTGCCTTTTTGTTTCTGCAGGAGGAGCTCCTTTTTCTTTCATTCTGCAGGAATGGCTTTTTGAAAGAGCGTTTGAGCTGAGCTGCATAGCTCCTTCTCACAAAAGTGAAATTGTTCTCGGGTCTGCCCTGCTTGCTAACACAATCGCAGTCACTTTTGTTACATGCAAATGAGAGCCCCTCCGGAGACTTGAGGATGAGAGAATGGCATTGACGCACTGAAGGAATGCGATGTGTTACAGACAGTGCACGTCTCGACACTTACACCAGCACTAGCATGCAGAATTCACAGCCATACTGGGTTGGGGCTTGCAGCCATTTTTGTTCATTTTTGCACACTACACATCTGTCCACCTTGTGATCCTGCTCTCCTGAGGAGAGTGAACACCTACTAAGTTAAGAAACAAACCTGAATGAGATACCAGTCCCTCAGAGGGCACATTAACCCTTATATCTGTACAGGCCAATTAGCTTTCAACCTTGTGATTTTGGAGAAAAATATAAGATTCATCTAATCATTTATAAAAACTGCCTCAGCCTTGATGGGCCATACTCATTCTTAGCCAAAATACAATCAGCAACAAACTACTTAAGACAGATATCTTTTGGGAGGTGGGAGAAAAACACACATTGGGAAAAAAAAAAAAAGTATGGAGAGAAGAACAAGTAAACCACAAAGACATTTAAACTATGGCCCCTAGAGCAGCACTTTGGCAGTGTTAACCTAATCCCTGCTGGAAATATAAAAAAGGAAATCATACTAAAAAAAGAAATGGACAAACAGAAATTAAAATGATAGAATCATGAAACAAAATGTGAAGGCACAGGAAACCTAGCCCACACAGAAAGATGATCAGAGGTTTCTTATGAGATGTACAAGATGGAGACATTCAAATACTAAGAACTGGCCTAAAATTATAAAGTCTAGTCAAATAATATGGAGAAATTATAGATAACATTAGAGGAAGTAATCAGGCAGATAAACTGGCAGCCTAGTGCAAGTGTGCTCCACACGCCACTGGCGACAACATGATTAAGAGGAAGAGCCCTGCTGCCCTTTTCAGTTTAGTCATAGCTTTTTTTTTCTTTTTTGTTGTTTAACTGTTTTATAGAGGCATTTTTACCATGGACATTCTCGTCTGGCCACACATATTTAAGAAAAGGACACTTTCAAAGTGATGGCACCACCTTAAGAAGCTATGCAGAAGGTGTATATGTGAATGAGACACGATAAAGCACTTGCAGCACTTACGACACCTGTTCCATGTTGCAAAAAAAAAAAAAAAAATTTTTCAACCAAATCGACCAATGAATTGCTTAGAAAGGCTCAAGTTCAAGGTGGAACTGAAAAGCTGAGGGTGCACATGTATTGTACATACAGGAGGAAAGTTATGGTGAACACTGTAGGGTCCAAGGGCCTCCCAAGCAACCCAGAAACAGGAAAGCAGTGGCAAAGTAAATTTCATATTCCAAAATGAAACATTTTTCTTAATAAGAAATTAGATCAAGTGTACTATGGAAAATTAGAAAAATTGGTAATATGATGACATAATGTCAATGTCAATGACATAGTTATGTTTGCTACAAACATTTTAGCAATATGCTAAATTATTCAAGCAAGTTTACAAGTTATTTAGTTTTTGCAAAACAGCATCATCTGCTGAGGGATGGGGCAGTGTGCCCTTAATGCAAAGATGTCCACTGCTGTTTTAAGAGATTTTAAAGCATTTGTTTTCTTTCGCTTTTTAAATATTTGTTTTAAGGAACTGAATTCAAACCCAATTACTTTGTGTGTGGAGTGCTGATACAAAATTAAAATATCAGTCTTCGCAATTCACATCCTGTTTATTTATTCTGCAGCACTGATAATCCACACTCCGCAATCACAAAATCTACATTTCCACTGCACCTCAGTTGTCATAAAAAAATCTTCCTCCTTCCTGATTTCTTTTGCTACTGCAAAGGACTGAAACTGAATGTTTTCAGGTCCTCACACAAAACTTACCATTAGGCAAAAGACATCTGAGTGAACAAATAAGTAAAAAAAGTGTTATGTAATTTATTGAATTAACAAATGTATCTAACATCAGATGACACTGTGTGAAAAAGTAAATGCATCCTCATTAAATCAACCCAATTTAAAAGGTATAATTTCAAGTCCGCTGATTGAACACAGCCAGCCCCGCACAATACAAACCTCTCTTATTTTGACTCTTACCATCAGAGTGATGTTGCCAACAGAAAATTTCAACAAATACTTAATGCCACAATCAAAGGAAATCAAAGGAAAGATGTTAGAAAAAAATGTTGATTTTTATCAGTCTAGAAAGGGCTTCAAAACAATCTCTAAAACTCTGGGACTCCACCAAATCACAGTGACAGCCATAATCCCTAAGTGACAACATTTTAAACAGTAGAGAATCTTCTCAAGGGTGGTCAGCTTTCCAAATTTACTCCAACAGCACAGCATAAAACCATCCAGGAAGACACAAACGATCTTTAAAAAAAACACATCCAGTGAACTGCAGGTTTCTCTGGCCTCAGCAAAAGTCAGCATTCATGACTCCATAATCCGAAAGAAATTTTTTGAATGATATGCATATATTATGTCCGTCACATACCAAGTTCCACAGTAAAAATATAATGTCAACAGTCAAACGGTGGTAGTGTGATGGGGGGGGATACTTTGCTGTCTGAAGTCCTCAGTGTCTTGCCATAAGTGATGGAACCATGAACTGTTACTGTCTTCACCTATTCCATCAACACTAGATAGTCTTGTTGACCACTATAACTCAGCCCTTCATTCAGCACTAGATAAAACTGCTCCTTTAAAACATAAGGAGGTTTCCTTTAAACGTTCAGCTCCTTGGTATAACTCAGAATTGCGATCTATGAAAGCAGCTGGCTGACACCTTGAGAGAATGTCACGTAAGACTGGCCTCACCGTGCACATCCAGGCTTTCTCTGACCACCAAAGAGCTTACAGAGAAGCACTAACTGCTGCCAAGAACACCCACTATGGTAGAATAATAGAAAGTAGCCACGATAACCCAAGGGTTTTGTTCTCTGTATTTAAAAAACGAATCGAACCCGCATCTGGTCCAACTCCCTCTTCTACTGAAGTCTGTGAGGAATTCCTCCACTTTTTCCGTAACAGAATTAAAGATCTAAATAATTCCACTAACATAAATACATCATCTGTTTATATCTCTCCCTGTTTTCCCACTCCATCCAGCTCCTTCTCTAAGTTCTCACCAGTCACATCTGCATTTGTTAATAACCTGCTTTGTAAAATAAAGCCGACTACTTGTGTACTGGACCCCATCCCCAGCACACTACTTAAATCCTGCCTTCATGCCATAATCCCGACTGCTACAACAATAATAAACTCATCCCTTGACATTGACTTTGTACCACTCACTTTTAAAATTGCTTCTGTAACCCCAATGTTAAAAAAGTCTGGTCTTGATGCTGACAATCTTAACAATTTTTGGCTTATTTCCCACTTACCTTTCCTGTCAAAAGTTCTCGAGCGTGTTGTAGCGTCCCAACTCACCAATTACTTGACCTCTAATAACTTGATGGAACCCTTTCAGTCTGGTTTCAGGGCGTGGCACAGCTGTGAAACTGTTCTGCTACGGGTAACCAATGATTTGCTTATGGCAGCAGACTCTGGACAAACCAGCATATTAATTCTGTTAGACCTCAGTGCAGCATTTGACACTGTCAGACATGACATCCTACTGTCCAGAATGGAGAACATGCTGGGTATCTCTGGCACTGCTCTCCAGTGGTTCAAGTCCTATCTGACTGATAGGCAAGAGTTTGTTAGTCTTGGCAACAGCAGATCCAGCTCAGTGCCAGTCACACAAGGAGTTCCTCAGGGCTCTGTCCTCGGCCCTCTTCTCTTCTGTATTTACATGCTTACCCTTGGCCATATTATACGTAGCTATGGACTGGGTTATCATTTTTATGCAGATGATATTCAACTCTACTTCAATGTTAAAAGTGGAACTTCATCAGAGCTTTCTCAGCTCACAACCTGCCTTAGTGAAATTAAAACCTGGATGGAGCAGAACTCTTTAAAATTAAATTGCAACAAAACTGAACTCCTGCAAACTGGGACTAAAATGCAACTTAATAAAATGAGCTCTTTCCCAGTCCATCTTGGCGGTGATCTCATCAGACCTGCCTCTACGGTAAAAAATCTTGGTGTCATTTTTGATTCCTCCCTCTCTTATTCTGCCCACATAAATCACATTAAGAAACTTTCTTACTTTCACCTCCGTAACATATCCCGTGTTCGCTCCTTCCTCTCCTTCTCTAATGCTGAGAAACTTGTCCATGCTTTTATCACATCCCACATCGATTATTGTAATTCCCCACTGGCAGGTGCCCCTTCTAATCTTCTATCACAGCTCCAGTTTATTCAAAGCTCAGTGGCAAGAGTCCTTACTCGAACCAGCAGCAGCGAGCACATCACACCCATCCTGTTCCGTCTTCACTGGCTCCCTGTGTCTTACAGAATCGAATATAAAATCCTACTAATAACCTACAAAGCCTTAAATAGCCTTGCGCCTAACTACATCAGTGACCTTCTCCATCACTAATGTGCCTGCCCACCCACTAAGGTCCACTGATTCTGGCAATCTTGTTGTACCCCACACTAATCTACACTCCATGGGTGACAGGGCCTTCAGCTGTATAGCGCCCAGACTCTGGAATGACCTACCGAAATTAATCAGGTCAGCTGACTCCACGAATTCTTTTAAAAAACAACTCAAAACTCATCTGTTCAGGAAGGCTTTTAGCTCTACTTGACTTTATCACCCTTCTCTCAGTTTACTTCTCTGTCAAGATGCTTATGTAACCTGTGTGTGTGCTAGACCATCAATGATGTTGTCTGTTAGGCTTTTTTTTCTCTGAATTCACTGTTGTAATCTTCTTTATTTACTTATCTGGTTTGTACAATGCTATATACTGTATACCCTGCCGTTCTTCTTATATTCTGTAAGTGCCTTGAGCATGGGAAAGGCGCTATATAAATAAAATGTATTATTATTATTATTATTACATTATCAAAAAACTCTTAAAATGAATGCCTGACCTTTTTCCCATGAGTTGAAGTTTAGCTGGGTTTTGACTGTGATCTAAAAGACAAAAGCAAGTCCACATTGCACTGGCTGAAAAGAAGCAAACTGAAAATTTTGGATCAGACTAGTCAAACTCTGGATTGAAAGCCAATTGAGGTGCTATGAAACTTACCTATATCTGTGAATTAAAGCAGCTCTGCAAGAAAGAGTGGCCTCAGACCCCTTCACTGCAGGAAAGACCAATGTTGAATAAGAGAAAGTGTTTGAGTGCAGTCATTGCCGCTAAAGTGGCACAAGCAGTTATGAAGTGTAATGGGGGCCATATTTTTTACACATTGCCAGTTGCTGTTAGATAACGATCACAAAATTACACAAGCAAAAAAATATACATTTTTTTTTTGTTCACTGAGGTACCCTTTATCTGCTATTAAATTCTGATTCAAGACCAGCAAACATTCAATATCAAAGACACACACATCTACACACAAGTGTATAATTTGTAGTAGAGCCCTCCCAGTGATTACAGTTTAGGATACAAATCCTTTTACACCTTTGGACAAACTCCTTCACATAGAGGAACAGGAGCCCTGGTGACGTTTTCCATATTCTGCCATTCATAAAACCACCAGTAGCAGCCATAGTTCATGCGGCAGCCTCCAAAAGTTTCCCTTTGGAGTGCCCTTTCCATGTATAGGTGTTATAATTCATTGCAGACACAAACCAAACGCTTTACATTATTTTTATTATTCCTGCCCTGCCCTTCTTCTCACCTATGTCAAAGGTAGTTACCCCCTTCTACCCAGACAACCCATAGAAGCAGGTAAAACCATTATGATGCAAGCTACATTATATCACCAGCACACAAAGCATTGTATGTTTAAAAATGCGTGCCACAAACACAAATTTCCAAGGTTAAAATTCGAGTCTGGCATTAGTACAGAGGACAGGGAAATTCTCACTTGCACATCATACTATTATGTGTGTTTTTTCAAACAGACTTGAGAGTAGATTGAGTGTCCAAGCTATAGTGTGGTTTGGATTTAGGCAAAAGGGGAGTCAATAAGTGGATAGGGCCTTGTACATGATAATCACAAGAAGCCTCCTCAGAATTTGCTATTCAGAACTCCTGACCAATAAGGCATAAGTCATAATTAACACTTTTTCTACTTTTGTTTTAAATCCTTGTAGGTTTTTCTAGGCCAAAGCTATTGCATTCAATGTTCTGGATGATTCAAATGGAGACAGGAGTTTCTGCACACAACTGCCCCTTTTGGAAATGAAGAGATGACATCACATTCAACTCATGTAGATGGAAACAGGCATTATTCCCATGTGTGGTGGTGCCCATGAAAATAATGCTCAATATGTTGGTGGCTGCTAAGAAAACCCCTTAAAAAATGACATTGCAATGACATCATGAGCATTAACCATTTAAACTAATATTAAAATAACACATACGTTCCAAAATAAAGACGGATCAGGGCATTCTCAGATGATAAAAAAAAAATCAACAGAAAAAACAGAAATAAGTATGAAGCAAAACAAATCAGGAAATTAACTACTGAGTCCCTGATATTAAGGAAAATGTCATTACTCTTCAGTGTCAGTTTTTTAATTTCAATAGAAGAACTGGTCGGTAACATTTTACTTTCTTCTGATTTTTACGAGCAAATATTCTTTTTGCAAAGGACATAGCTCCTCCACCAATCTACCCCTTTACAAGGTCACAGGGTGGTGGAACACTGAAGAAGTAGAAACCAATGCTGGGCAAGGTGCCCGTCCAGAACTGGCAACCCATACAAAGTTAACCTTATTTCTTATTCTTTAGGAAGTGGCAGGAAGAAAGAGTGAAAGAAAAAAAAAATCTGCCAACAAGCAGAGAAGACAATCAGGAGAGGAGACGTTGTCTTTAAGCAAGCCAAGATCAAATTCAACATGAACCAAAAATCAGTCAAAAAGACGTGCTTAAAATTCATTAACCAGAAAAACAAACAAACTTTTAACTCAAAGCGCTTCAGTTTTCAGAGTTATAAAATAAGGACACAGGCGACAACATTTTATCCCATTTCTCCAATGACTTCACATACCACAGGATTTAAGGTCATTGCTAGGGAAACATATTAACAAATGGAAGCGGCCATAAAGAAACAAAAATGGTGATGAAACAGCATAACATTATTCTAAAAATAAAGTATCTATCTATCTATCTAAAAATGACAAAGAAACATTGAAACAAGAAAACCAACAAAATAATAAAAAAGATTCTACGATCAAAGACCCATAATGGGTGAGAAAAATCTAAGAGAAATTTGAAAAGGTAATAAAAAATTTAATATAAAATGCCATATTAACACAAGTGAACACAAACAGAACATGTAAATATGATGGAGACTGTGACCAGGCCAAGAATTGAACCAATAAATATCAAAGTGATATATCACAAAGTGATATAAAGAGAACAATCAATTTTATCTGCAGTGCCTACACTTTCTCTTCTGAGACAATCCATTAAATGATTTCCTTAGGTTTTTATGTTTAAAGTTTGTAAACTGATATGTAGAACATATAGGAGTGTAGAAAGTAACAGAAAGAGAGAGAGAACGACATAACACCGTGGAGTCAAGTGCATTCCAAGCAGTTTCTCATCAGGAGTGTCAGGCAGTCTGCCTTGGAGTGACACACTGTAGAAGCGCCAGTCCCCAAAGAATGACCCCCCCCTCCACCCAAAATCCTGGGCACTATTCATCTTTTGACTACAGAATGGATCTTTTCTCTCACTGTACAAACTTTGCCAGTTGTCTCCGGAGAGTATGTTGGCTGCTTTGTGCAGCTTGTTTGTTCCCTATCTTCCTATCTTCACTCTTTAGAGAAGAAAAGACAAATCCATTTCTTTTGAAGTGTTAGGTCTACTCCACTTTATACCATCCCTGGAGTGTTTGCAGCACTAGAACTGTAAGACAGCTTTAAGCTGGTATGTTCCTCCTCCACTCAAAAGACCATAGGGAGCCCTCAAGAGGACAAAAAAAGAAAGAAAAAAGAACCATTAAAAATCCTTTTGATCATCAAGCACCCTTGAAGGGGCCCTAGGACTACATTAGAAGATGGCTCAGTTTGATTTGCTTTAAACTAGGGAGAGTAAATGTTACAAAGTTAACAATGACATTATGACATAGAGGGTGCACCATAGTGTCACATGCACTGTGACACACAATCACAGACTGTGGACGTGGTGTCAGACTTTCATGGGAGGTTGATTCAAGTGTTCACACAGACCCGAATCCAAGATTGGCACAGCCTATGGAGAAATGCTGTTGTTGGGTTTTATTTGTCCCAAGGGGGAAATTTAGCTCTTTCTTAGCCCAAGAAATATAGAAATACGATAACAAACAACAACCACTTCCCATCAAACACACACTAGAATTAAGCAAAAGAAGAAAAAAAAAATCAGATTTGACTAAAGAACACATAGTAAATTCTAGTGAGGTATTATGAGGGTGTATGCAGGAATGAAGGAGCCCCAGTAACATTTCTTTACAAACTTATGTGGAATAATTTGTTGACTGAAAGTTCACAAAGCTGGTGTGCCTGAGAGAGGATGTGCAGAATTATTCGTAATGACACTCAGTTTTGTTTTCATTCTCTCCTTTGCTCTGACCTCCAGGGGGTCCAGAGTGTGTCTCATACGGTATACCTGAGCCTGCCCTTTTAATTAGCTTGTTGATTCAGTGGGCCTCTCTTGAAGTGATGTTACCAGCCCAGCACACCACAGCATAGAAGATCATACTGGCCATCACAAAGTTGGAGAACATGTAATGTTACATGTGTAACTACCCACATTAAAGAAACACAGTGACATAAGAAAAAAAAGATTCTACTCTGTTCATTTGTAATGTTATGATGTGCATTTTTATTTAATGTTTTTTTTCCTTTTCAAAGATGCTTGAAAAGGAAAAGGCAAGGAAAAGGAAAGGCAGATAGCCAGGGTATCTTTTTAAACCCAAGGATTCTCAATATGAATTTAGTTTGCATTCTGAAAGTTGAATGATTTCACCGTCTTATCTGTGATGTGTTTTTGTTTTTACACTCTGCTATTTTGTGGAGCTGTTGTTACTTTGTTGCTAGGGTAACGACCCTACAGTGATTGGCTATAACTTCAGAGTCGAAGGTATGAAGGTCATATCAAACACTTCCTATTCAGCCAATATTGTTGGTAAATAACAAAGGATTAGCATATGGTCATTTAGTTAGTGATTCCTAGTAAATGACTTTTGCTCCACCTATTTTCAATAACAATTTAGGGTTTTGATTTTGTCCCGATGAAAGTATTTAATTGACTTTCCTGTTATGAATCTTTGCTCGTCTATTGACTCACGTCTCTTCTTCAGGTCCTGTATTTAAACAATCTCCATCACCTTCTCGGTATCAGATTACCAATATAGTTCCTTTGTGTTATGAGACCAGTCCAGCTTGTCATTGATGTGGATCCCCGCCATGGTAATTGTAGCAGTGCACCAACCTCCACATCCACTCTCTGAGGGTATCTCAATAACCAGTTCTTTGATTGCAGACAATTCTCTTTGCATAAGAAGGAATATGAAGAAACATGCAAATAGCATATCGTTGTTCTGTCTCACAAGGCATAGTAAAATAAATCGTAGTAAGAGAACAGGCAAAGGCTCAAAAAATGAGCGAGATCCAGAAGTCGTAGATTAAAATAATAAAAAAAAAAAGATTCAGAAACTGAGAATAAAATTTTTTTTTTTGTACAGTGAAAAAAGGGTTTATCCATCAAACACGGCTAATCTGGCACTTCTGAGCATGATCTATGAGCCTTTGCTCTGATGATGTCACCAACGGACGCGTAGAAGTGAGCTCTGGTAACCATTACCAAGGAAACAGCAAATGTAAAATGCTTTAAAATAGTGGGGCTAAAAGGGAAAACAAAATAGTGCTATGGCAAAATGTAAACAAATTACATGCTTCTTAATTAAGTAAGATGCACCATTTCTGACCAGATATTTAAAAATATTTTTTGTGCATTAAAAGTCCAGATTCCATAGAAATATAGCCAGGAATATAATCAGAAAAGACTAAATACATTTCTAAAAATTCAAGATCGCAACAATTGTCTTCCTACCATGCTGGCCAGAATTAAACAATAACACAAGAATCACCTTGCACATCTGTAAAAAATTAGATACGTGTACATATTTCTTTCACACATTACATGATAACCACCCCAGTTTTGGGAATGATTAAATAATCACAAAAACTGTTCCGATTTCTGGCAGATCTTAAGCAATTATCTTCCTAAATCACATAAAGTGAACTATATAGTGATTAATCTTAACCTCCATGATTTACTCACAGACCAGTCAGAGACACCTCAATTTTAAATGTTCAGCATTTATGACTCTATATCCTGTAGTATGGGGAAACACTAAGATAGTAATAGGCAATGAATAGGCAGTGAAATACGAGCAGAATAAATTTAATAAACATGGTAGCAAAAAATGGAGCCTCTTTAGTCAAAAAAGATGGACTTTTTGTAGTTTTCTCTACAAAAATAACACAAAGTTTGAAGAGTCAGTATTCCCCAAAATGTGACAGTAAATTCACTAATTTGTAACATTCTTTGTGGACATAATCTTCTACTGTGTGTGGAGTGCTCAGTATTGGAAATGACAGAATACAAACTACAGGACAAAAAAAAAAAAAAAAGAAAAACTGGTGAAATCTTTTGTTATGAGTGGTCTCTCATACTTTCAACATCACAATTTTGTAGTCTCTATCAGGCATTACCAGTTGGCTGTATTTCTCTCCAAGGCGTCTTGACGATGTGCTTGATAACTCATGCCTCATGACATTCGATAGCATAGCCAATTATAACTCTATGCTGTGCCCAGGACATGTGAGGTTCCCATATCTCTTCCTCTACCTACTCACTGACTTCTCTGTCTTTCATGTTACATCTCACATTGGAAAAACCCACCTACTGCACATTCGCTACTTCCTAATAAGTGAACATCTCTTAATTTCTCCCATGACCTTCAGTTGATTTAGGTCACCTCTCAAATACTATAACACATTCAATATAAGGCAAGAGAGTCTGGCATGGGCCATACTTAAAGTTGACCTTCACTGTCCAATGGTGGTGTCCATCTAAAGGGCAATGTGATCAAACCAGAGGCAGCAAATCAAAAAAGAGGGGAGAATAACACATGATACAGTTTAACATGAAGATTACTTAAATGTCCTCCAGGGCCGACACCTTGTCCCACAGTCAATTCTTCTACCTGCTGCTTCTGGAATAAGCAGACCCTTACAGACAATTAACCTAACCCAAGTGCATGAAGAAAAATGATGGCTAGGTTACATTTATTCTAATAAGGGAAAATAAACAATAGCGGAATTAATTTACTTCTGAGGAAAATACATGTTATTACACTTTAGATTTAAAACTAACAGACAAAGTAGAAATTATACAGACTCAAATCTGTTTTAATAAAACGTAAAAATAAAGAAAGCCTTTTTATATTTCAAATTTTATAAAGAAACTTGTAACAATTACCTGTCTGGGCAAAAATTTGTATTATTTCTAACTACTGTGTATATACTATAACACCAGACATCACTTCCTGTGTCAAATCAAGAGCCATATTATATATGAAATATTCTATCACATTTGGCAATGTGCACAGGCTCCAGAATTGGACCAAATGACCACAAATCATGGATAAATGGATAGATGAATGGTAGCACCATCATTTTCATTTCAAATGTGGAGGTGGGGTGATGTGGTTATTAGGGGCCATGTACAACCAAGTAAAGCCCAAACCCGACCTCATAAAAGATCTTATTTGAATCCAGCTCTAGACTTAAACAATTTGTGATCTAAAGCTTGGTGGCTATGGTTATGATCTGGAAGATGCGGGCTCACACTTCTGACTCAGACAAGTAAGAAAATTACAAGCTAGTTGCTAGCATACGAAAAAAAATGCATGAATACTCAGAAGATTATAATGTGCACAAAAATGAAACCTAGAAGATGGAATTGGGGACGGTCCGGTTCAGATTACTCCACTTAAGAATGCAGATAAATAAAAGAAAAATCCCTGTTAATTTAAGGTGCTGAAAGGACAGATTGTTCTCTTGTGTGGTATCTACGATCTCAAACATTTTGTTTTAAGATTATGAACATTACAAAATTTCAGGGCTTGGGAGGTTTAAAAGATTACCAAATTAATTGCCAATCCAACATGAACTTCCACTGTCCAAGATGAGTAACATGAACTCTACAACTTCGGAACAGAACCGCAGAGCACACAGCGAGGCAACTTGTTGAAACTGTGCCTAAGAAGAGCAAATGAGGAAGATGAGATGGGGGCAGAATGAAGTGAATGAAAGTGATAACCACATGAACTATGCTGCCCAAGGCTTAGGGTCCAATTTCTTCTTGTCTACAGGTAATTAGACTTTTCATATAAGAAGGGAATAATTGAAAAATGTGATGGTATAGCGGCACAGCAGTTAGTGATGCTACTCCACACATCAAGCCCTGGGCTGTTGTCTGTAAAAGGGGGCTTGGGGAGGTGCTCTTCTTTAGCACAATCAGCTAAGGCACCTGCATTTTGCACTGTGAATTCAGTGGTTACAGTTCACACCTAGCAGCTCAAAGAAAGGAAATGCAACTGTGAAGAACACCTCCTGAGCTAACTTCCTGTCAGTGACAATTGCCATTACCAGTTAAAAGATGATGGTCTCACATAAGATAAGCCATGAACACATTTAAATAAAGAAATTGCTAAAGGAGGACTATCAACAGGAGGATAAAGCATTGAAAGTACACTAACAACAATAGTGTATCTCTCCAAAAAAAAGTCAAATTACAAAGAACAAAAGCAATCAGCATTTTTATGAGATCATGGGAAAAAAGTTTTTTTTTTTTTTTTTTTAACAACAACTTGTTAATAATTCAGAAAATATCAACATATCAAAAAGAATTACATTTACTGGAGCTATGCATGCAGTGCACCATTATATACTTTCATAAGCATGTTTTGTCAAAATCAGTTTATTTTTGTATAGCGCTCTTCACCGAGTACAGGTTTAGAATACTGTAACAAGTTCACAGTTAAGATACAAATTTTGCAAATTACACAATAAGCAAACTGAAATTAGGATAAACATGCAGTAAGACAAAGCAGTTTCTAATTGATTATCATAAACAGATCCTGACAATAAGTGTCTATTAACATTAATATTAATATTGACAGTATTAAAGAAACTTATAAAAACTAAATCCATCTTTTTGTTTATCCAAGACTCAGAGAATATTGAATAAAGCATGTAAGTGTGTTTGTCATCAGCATAGCATTCACTTATTGTTGCAAACATATCATAAATCCATACTTTACATGAATACACACACATACATAAACATATGGTAGTCTCAGTCGGGACAGCAGGAGGTAGGCTTGTGGACCTACACAATTGCCAATATATACAGCTTAGACATCAGACAAAATGCTGCCTAATGTCTGTGGATGCTTGAGGCGTACAGCAAATGGCACATCACAAAGCCAAGATCAGCATTCACCCTATTTCCACACAGCTGATGAAGTGTATGCTCCAAGCCTCCCCATCTAAGTAATCATAGGTCTCTCTTTTTGTATCAATTAATATATTCTACACATATGCATACAACACACACAGCATATCAGTGTTAGTTGAGCCCATATGGAGCCGTAGGTAGGGGGGTGTTCTCACTCTGTGTGCAGAGCGCATGCCCATTTAGTTTCATAGCGCAGATGGGTAGGGCAGGGGGGTTTTGGATACTGCAGTGGAAAGGTCTGCAGCAGGCACTGCTTGAGTTACATAAACGGTACTCACAGTCTGCACTCCTTAACTTTTAAAATCAGCACCACACTGGTGAAGGTGCCCAAGGCAGCTGCCTATCTCCCCTAATGGATTGACTAGCTCTGCAGAATATGCATTCACAATACAGAAAATAATCCGCTGTTTAACATTTTATCATCCTTTTGCTACACTAATACACTAAACAAGAAATCTTGTCTGGCAGCTCTGAAAAGCGGAACATACCCTGGGTTATAATGCCAAGGGCTTATTTAAAATAATTACCATTGGCGCAGCATGGTGGCAGAGTGGTTTTTGTTGCTGCCATGCGACTACGTGAATCCAGATTCGATTTTAGATCACGTAGAGTGAATACATTCCCTGCATGCTCACATAAGTATTCCCCAGACACTGCTTTCCTCCAAACATGTAATTCTACCCAGCCTCAGACTGGACGGGTATCCCCTTCAGGGTTGGTTACAGGTTTCAGTCAGATACTACAAGGGAAGGCTGTACCAGCACAAACCCTTAAAATTAAAATTAGGTGAAACTTTTCAGCCAAGCCAAAGCACAGTCCCCTCATATACTGTAGGCACACACAGATTTTTCTTCCCTTTATTTACACAAAAGAAAATTTCTCCAAGACTGACACAAATTAAAGTCTGCCAGCACATTTCCCAAAGGAGTCACAGAGACACAGGCAATGTAACAAATGGTTGCTCTGCAAGGAGACCAATAACAGAAATGTTGCCATTTAAAGATAACAAAGACTTTATAATAATATATACACTGCACAGAAGGAAAAAATGCCACCAATGGAGTAAAACAAAAAAAACAAAAAAGAAACAAGATCACCCAGGCAGAAACAAAACCAACCAACCAAACCAGCCTCGGAACTTCAGTACTGGCAATTATGGGATTATTTTACACTTTCCTTCTCTTATTTCCGAACTATTCTGTGTTATGTAATGTGGCTCTTGTGTGTTAATAGCGACCATACACTGTAGATCACCAGTCCTCACTGCGGGCTTTACATTCTTTTTGTACCATGAAGTCCACACATCACAGATGCTTTGCAGAAATTACAGTAAAGCACAGCAAATTATTGCCTTCATTAACACTCTTTCAAATTCCATTTAGGAATGTGCCAGCTCACTCATTACCAAACAAGAGCTTTTGTGAGCTATATTTTAACTTGGGATCAAAAGTTTCCACACCTATTGTCTTAAGCTATCAGATCAAGTTTTGGGGAGGGCCTGTGTCTTTTCAATTTTTTTTTTGTTAACAGAACACTCCCAAGACAGCAATCCAAATCTAGCCTGGCAGTACAGTTCAAAGGCTGGAGGTCTTTCCGAAAATGCCCTTCCCAGTATTTACCCTTTTACTAGTGTCCATGCGAGCACAAGACTGCTGGCTCCATGGTAAGTAAGTACGGTCACTTCACTTCATTCAAATCTTGCTTACTTTGCAGCTGAATTTGTGGAGGCCTTGCTGTGCTTTCTCGCTGTGCTGCTCCCATGTTTTGGGCCCCCTGGTGACAAGCATCCTGGGATCTTTGGGAGTTTGGTACTCTGGGATGCCAACACTTGAAAGTTGGGGTTGTCCAGCATCACTAGGCTGTTGTTGGACTCTCTATTGGTTTCCAGAGTCTCGGATTTGGAGCGTGGCCCAAGGTTTGAGGACACAAGCGACTTGGAGGTCAGGCCAGTCATAGTGCGGAAGAGAACTTTGCTTTTACCTGGAACCAACGAAGGCACAGAGCGGGATTTCTTGCCGTCATCCAGGCCTTTCTTGATGAACTGCTGTTCCTCTTTAATGTTCATCTTCTGTAAGACATTCTTCCATTGGTCAGGTTTTCTTGTTGCACCTTGCTTTGTCTCAACTCTCTTTCCAGTGCTGTCACAGTATTGGCGCATCTCAGTCCTGAGACGGTCTATTTCCTTTTGAAATTCACACCTTAGACTTGTGATACTAAGCAGAAGTTCTTCTCTCAAAATGGTCATGTCACATTTTTCCTTTACATCTTTATTTTGGGCTTGTTCATCCAATTTAGAGTCTTCTGCTTCATCATGAACACCTTCTCTGGAAGCTCCCTGACTATGCAGCCTGGTTCTTTCCTGTTCTGCCTGAGTGACTCTTTGCACAACACCCAAAATTCCCTTTTTGTTTATATCCATGCTGACCTGAGCCCTTATTTGCTTTGTTACTTGTGCAAACAGCAGGTTGGTTCTAGCAGGACGATTGTCATGACTGGACTCTGGGTCTGCCATGTACTCCTCTTTTTCTGTGCTTTCGATATCAGAACTTCCTTCCAAGTTGACACTTTCACTTTCAGCCCCTTGCAAACTCAAAGTCTCCACTGTGGCCTCACTGCTTGACTCTGTGTCCACAACAATGGAGGGCAAAGTCTCACTGCTTCCAATTTCATTTTCTTCTTGGTTCACATCCATCGCTGTTGTTTTTTTCCTCAAGTTGCACCAGCTTCTATAAGGTGTGCTGAAGTGGTGATCTTTTTATTAGCTCTCTGCATACACCTCCAGTGAAGATTTGTTGATCAGCCAATAAATGCAAGCTTAGGCCTTTTGGGCTTTCTTCTCTGTGTAAAGAGAAGCCAGCACACCTCTAGCTGGAGCAGGCAGAACATGGGGAGCCCCTGGGGATATCATTTGCATGGGTCTCATTACTGAACAAGAGAGCTAGAGAGATCGCAAGTTCATCTCTAGTGATTGCAGTGGTAACAGCATGTTTTTATACATGGAGGAGGCATCCATGATTGCAGTACTTCAGTCATAACAAGTTGAGCTGAGCTTAACCAGTCTGAAGTGAGAGGAACATGCAAGATGACCCACTTGGGGAAAAGAAAAAAAAGGATTTGTGTCCCTTTCCAGGTGGCCAGCATCGGCAAAATAAGGCGATATTTGTGCCACATACTGAATTAATAAGGGTTTGGGTGCATAAATGGTATTTTTCCAAGGACTTCCAAAGCCGTCAATCGATCAATACTTCACTGTAAAATGTAATCAATGTACCTCACTGAAATGGGCGACACCCATTTGTGATCCCCAGGACAGCCACTCTGGCCAAAAGTTTAACATTGTGGACAATTCAGTACTGTGGGCAAGCTGTCCACTTTCCTCTTCCTATCTGCTGGGTTGATTTTTAAGGTTTCCATAAGAAATTAGATAAGTAATTTACCCTGGGAGATTTTTGGTAAGTTCTTATATGCTGGTGACCTTGTAATCATGGCAGAATCAGAGAAAGACTTACAAGGAAAGGTGAATGAGTGAAGGGGACCTTTAAACAACAAGGACTGAAGATAAATACTGGAAAATCTGATTACTGTATTAGCAGGAGGAAATGGGAGAGGCACTTAACACAGAGTAGAGCAGAGTTACACCCTAAAATAAGCAGAATCTGAAATACTAGCGGTCAGTTGAAACCCAGGTGGGGAGCTGTCAAGTGAAAATAGGTGAAAGAATTAAGGCAGCATG
The DNA here is from genome assembly GCF_900747795.2 of Erpetoichthys calabaricus. Lineage (NCBI taxonomy): Eukaryota > Metazoa > Chordata > Cladistia > Polypteriformes > Polypteridae > Erpetoichthys > Erpetoichthys calabaricus. The sequence goes on along the minus strand of NC_041411.2, from coordinate 14,379,964 downwards.
GAAGAAATGGTAGGAGATGCCAGGATAATAATAATTCTTTGCATTTATATAGCGCTTTTCTTACTACTCACAGGATGATATATGATAAAAGGTAAGGATGAATTTAATTGTAATGAGGCCAGTGTTGATGTACAGAAGAGAGACATGGATAAGAGGGAAAGAAAAATTCAAAAAAACTGGAATGACAGTGCTTAGTTGGGCTTTGGGTGTCTGACTGAGGGAGAGAATGAAGAATGTAAGAAGCAGAAAGGCTTTTAGTGATAACAGCAGTTGCACCGTTCACAGATAATGATAAAATGTGAAATATTTTCAGGATGGAAGCCTTATCTATATATAGCATTGGTCAGCAGAACCTGAAAATATGCTAAATGGGTAAGAATGGAGAATATAATCAACATATAGTATTGGTCAGTAGAAAAAGTGTATGACACTTTTAGAGCCAAGGAGTGTCATGGGAATATAGTGCATGTTGTTGTAAAAGATGAGTATGTCATAAAACCTAGATAGCGCAACAGTTATTCAGTTGTGGATAACAAGGTTGTTTGAATTGTACCTTCTTCTGAGCGCTCATTGGTTGTAAATTCTCAGCCACACGAGATTTCCGCTACAATCTGCAATAAAATCAGACAAGGTATGCTACACTTCATGACTTCCAGTCACAGGCACATGCTGCTAACTGTTCACAACTGGACAAACAGTTTGTAAATGAAGGCAACAGTTTAAAACCCACAGGAAACATTGTGCAGAGTGACAGGGTCTAATGCTACTGTGCATTCTAGTAATAGTCATATTGTTATGTGTACAAAGTACATTGAAATTCTTATGTGCATGTCCAACCAACATACAACATATGTCACCACTATCTGACAGCAGGATATGGAGTAAAATACTGAATACTGTTTGATTTTGATAATTATTCAGGAAGATCATTACAATGATTGGCATAGTTACACTTTTTTGTATTTTTGACACATTAACTGCCATTATCAGGAAACATTTATCTTTCATCCACATTAACACTTTTTACATCTACATTTACTTTGCAGAAGTAAAAAGAGCCCAAACATATGTTCTCATCATCTAGACTGCCTTATTAGTGCACAGCCAAAAACATGGCATGCAAGTCAAACAAACTACCAAAAAAAAAAAGAACTGTGCCACCTCATAGAACACAAGCTGTTAAACACAAACTAATTACACATCAAAATCAATCAGCAGTGTTACTTAGAGTAACATGGGAAGCCACGCTATAACTTAAAAAATTTACAGAATTTAAATATCCTTCTTAACTGAAGGCATTTGGCTGCTAAACCTCTGACCAAGGCCTGCGTTTTGTGCTTGAAACAATATGATTCAAGCAGGACTACTGTAAGCTCCCTGTACAGGAAGCTTCACAATTACAGATTATACAGATTACAGTGGGTCCGATTTGGTCTGACTTGAAAAGGACAGATCTGACTAGTGATTAAACCCTGTGAGATGATGTACCTAAAAAGGTCCCTACATTAATTACCATAAGACCTTAATCACAAAATTCAGGACAAATTCACATATTTTGTTAAGCATAAGTCATAGAGAACCCAATTTATGGGTGATGCACTCGTACAAGACTGTTCTGATAAATATGTGATATTTGGTCACCCTCGAAAACAAGACAGAACCCCACAAGTCCAGCTTGCTTGTTTGACAAGCTGGTGCCTGAACATGTCTAGTTCTTTTAACACTCAAACAAACACCTAGTGATCTGACACTTCACTTTGTAACCCAAATCTCACACTCACTCTAATTGTGGTACTACAGATATTGTATGAATTTCTTTTGGGCAGTTTTAAAATGTATACCAAGGTACAAAACATTTCTCCCACCTCCAGATAGCAAAATTTACCCCACAAACCATTTCAGAGTGGCTCACACCTCACTAAAACAATCATTTATCTAATTGTTGTTCACATTCTCTTCAAGATTGTGACAGGAGAGTAGCATTTTTAAAAACATCATGGGGAAAAAAACAAACAAACAGTGTAGTAAAACCACAGACCATTTTCAACTGCAACCCTCTACACAAAGTATTTCAAATCCTACTAAATATGGCAGTTATTATGCTGAAAATTAGCCTCAAATGATGACCAATAACACTAAGAATAAATTCAAACCTCATAAATGGGATAACTGTATCAGGTAGTGAATTTAATATAATTTTCCTAGTGACAATGGCATATTATAAAAGTCACACAAAATTTCTTGTAACTTAGATGAGTAAATGCTAGTTGTTATTATTTAAAACTGTGCACTTTATATTTTAAATGGATAATGTTGAAAGCTGTCATCCCCACACCAAGTCTGCCAGTCATAGTTCCTTTACAATATTTATTTCAACTACAACAGTAATTTTTAAACCTGACCTCCATCCATGTGGAACATTCTCTGTACTTTTGAGTAGTTTCTGTCTCTTATCTACTTCATGATGCAGTTTATGATATCTACATTATCAAAAAAAACTTGTCCTTGATTTCAGGATTGTGCAAGCTGAGGTTAGGCTTCAGGATGTTGAAACAAATTATGCTGGATACTTTACTTTCATCCCTGGTGCCCGTTGCCTGTTCCAAAAAGTTTGATAACTCTGTTAAATGGGATTTGTCTTTCCTAAATCCACACTGGCCATTCTTTAAATGATTATTTTCATTTAATTTACTGTACTTCTGACTATAGGTTCCTTTAATTTACCCTGGACAAGGTGCATTATGGCTTATGGGTCTATAATTACTTAGGCCCGGTTTTATCTCACTTTTTGTGGAATTGAGTTACATGGACTTGCTCTCCTGCCATGTACGCTTGTTCCTGGCACTAAAGCTGTGTTTTTTGTTACCATGCAAGTATGTGCCATACAGCAGATTTATATTTAATTCTTCTTTCCATTGACATTATCACAGGATGGTCTTGTTGGAGACAGTGTAAAGAAGTCAACTGAAAATAAATACATTGATCGGGGCCCAAATTAAAAATGTAAAGAATTGTTTACATAATGCATGATGTTTACTGAAGAATACTTTTTTTTTTTTTTTTTTAAACACAGCATGTAATCAATGAGTACTGCACTCTGAGCATGTCAATTTAACTAATAAATTGCAAACATAGTGGCACAATGTTAGTAGTCACATAGGTGTACAATCCTGGCCTGGAGTGCCACTTTTGTGGAGTTTATAGGGTCACATTGAAAGCACTGTGAAAAGTTTTCTCCCAGTAAACCAGTTTTCTAAAAGGTGTACGATCGGCCATATGGAATGATTGACAAGTCCTAATTGTAGACGAGTGTGCTAAGCGATGGTTTGACACCACCAGTTCAGGAACAGTTCTTTCCTTGCCAGTGGGTTTAGATGATAAAAGCAATGCGTACTTCAGCTTTGTCACTGACTGAATTCCCTATCATGAATGATACCCAGCCATACATTTTTCTCATTTCCCATAAACGTTTTCCAAGTCAGGCCTGTTACAAGCAACACATTATCCAGTTACTAAAACATGCAAGCAAGACTTGTCCTGGACAGAAAGGTCAGTCCAACAGCAGACATGCAAGCAATATTTACAGCTTACAACATTGCTTAGAACAAGTGTATGATTTTTATAGAATGTTACATAATTAATATGAAACACAAATGACCTTAGACGTAGACACCATTAAACAATGGCAAACAGTATTGCCTAAAGGCTAAGACAGCATACTGAGTTACCTAATCTACATGTAGAAATACAAGAATAACTGTGTTATACACTTCTGACTTACAAATTCACTTTAGACAAATGCATAATTGGTGCTTTACAATGCTACTTCATGGATTCTAAGTGCTGGGTTCAAGTCATGCACCTGCTTGATGTCGGTGTTGAATTTGCATGTTCTCCCCCTATTCCCAAACATATGCAAATTTGGTTAATCAAGGACTCTATGTTTGCCTAATGTGAACTCTGTACAGAACTGGCGCCTTTCCAGAGTCACTGAGCATGTTTGAAAATATATGAGGTAAACATTGAATAATGTATTTACGGTGCCAGAGCCTATCCTAGCAGTAGCCAGCACATGCCAGCAACCAGCACTGGATAATGTGCTAGTCCACCACAGGGCAGACTCACTCATACTGTGCCAGTTTATATCTTGTGAACACAAGGAGTACATACTTTAACAGAAACCCAGGGTGTCAAAGACATGTGTCAGCAGTACTTAATGTTGATTTACCTTAAGATAAATATAAAAATTAACAGAGGGCCATGCATCATCTAAGTGGCTGCTGTCCACATGGTGCTGCCTCTTCTTTCATCAGAATTCTTCCCAACATTGAATCTCTTCTGCTTACAAACATAACCCAGTAACTAAACAGCACTGTGTGGATATTATTACATTTTAAAATAAGTGGCTTTCTTTCAAACCAGTAGTGGTCCTTGGACACGTTAATGAGACCTCTTGATACCTAATCATAACTGCAAAGAGTGTAAAGGGGAAGCCTGAGATTTTGTCCCTTGGGAACTCCTTAGAGTTCAAGTCACCATACTGAGTGCTCCCTGGCAGGCAAAAGGAGGCAGAACATTTTGTACATTTTGAAGGCTGACTGCACTGGACCATGCCATCCAACTGAACCCCTGTTAAAATCATTTGCATGCAAGTTTTAATATAGATTAGCACAACAAGAACTGGAAATTGAAAACAGACTACCTGGCTGATGAAAGGGCACATCATGTGCAAGACCTCCTCGTTAGCAGGGGTAGGGAAAATATGAGGATATATTGTAAAAATATTACAATATAAAGGAAAGGTAATCTTTATAGAAGACTTGAATCAAACCACAAGTGAACTAATTTAACTGTTTATTAAATTAGGGATGGGAAACCTATCAAAAACACACAAAGAATTTCTCAGAGATGTACAGGAACCTCTTCTTTTCTACAAAACTAACATAACTGTCTCCAAACTGTTAAATCCCATGCCTAGTCATGAAGCCTGGAGCCTATCCCGTCAGTCAGCATTAGACACAAGGCAGGAAAAAGACCTAGAGAAAGCACCAATTCATCAGGGGATTCACTCACAGACATACTCATACAGGGTGGAATTATTACTTACTTTAACAAGCACATATTTGTAAAAGTACATAGATCAAAACACACACACACTCAAAAGGAGCACATACAAAGTCTACATGGACAGAAACTGGATGCAGTGTTGACACCCAGGAGGCTGGATATGTGAGGAAGCAGTACCAAACTTTAGGTGTAAAATAAAATCACTGGTATATGGAACTCCACTGCAATGAGTATGGCCCTATAAAGATTAACTTAGTGGCACCTAAGCTTACAAGAAGATCACTAATAAACATTTCAATACACAACAAACAGTCTGACAAAACCACAAGATGTTGTTTCTTTTTGAGAGAGAAAAAATATTGAAATTGTATTGAGAATCGACTAGGCATTTTTTTCTAGCTTTATAGTTTCACAAGCAGGAAAAGAAGTAAAAAGAGCCCATTAATTAAAATTTATCCTTAGTCACAAAGCTTATGAAAATAATATTTGATTACAAGCTATCATAGGGAAAACTTATGCATAAAGCCACAGGTGCTAGCAACAGGCCAGTTAACATACTGGTAAAGGAAACTGTGAGGAAAGATTTGAACACTGGTACTTGAGGCTGCAGGGCATCATCATTAACATTGATTGTGTGTGTACAGTATATATATTCACATAATTATACATGGAGAAACTCCCTCAGATACATAGATACTAGATATTCTAATTTATGCAGGCATATATCATCTCTTCCAGGGTCTGAGGTAAAGGGAATAAGAACTAAGTGCTAGCTTAATGTCTCTTCACTTCTGCCCTCAACCCACTGGAAGAGCCATAATGTCATCCAAGTCCCACCTTCTCACCTGCCCCTCCCAGTCCTTCTAACACTTACAACAGTATTCCAGTACCCATCCCAGGAACAAGACATACACATAAAGATCAATGTGCATGCTATCTCTCTATTATAAAAAAAAATCCTGGAGAGAAACAGTAGGGTGTCGAGACGTGATCTTCACGTTAAGATCATGGAAGATAGTTAAAAGACCCGCAAGGACCTTAAACATGAGACATTGTGCCAACAGAGTGACCCAGGACTGTCTCGCGATGACGTAGAACATGAGATTATTGCAAGACATACCCTATTAATATCAAATAAGACAACGGGGCAGCAAAACATTCAATCGTGTGAAGGATTTGAGCACACAGAGATCCAGGGTCTCACGCATATAAAGCGTATAAGGACAATACGTTATAAATGAAACGTCGACGACTAATCGAAGAAGAAAGCAGCATGGAGAAAAGAGACTCAAAAGTGTCAGAGAGAAAAATGAGCAAAAAAGAAAAAATAATCTAGGTGCAAATTCACAAAATAAGGAAAGTAATTGTCAGCCCGTAACAGGTGGAACTGAAACAAAGCACGTCCAATCGGGCTCAGAATTAAAAGACAGAGTAAAAGACAAAGTAGAACTTCATAAACACGTTCACAAACATTGGTGCTGTACACATGCAGAGCAGATTATGAAAGCAGTGGAATTTGAAAGGCTCAAAAAAAAAAAAAAAAAAAAAAAAAAAACACGTATGCACGAGAAAAATGTGGAGAAAGTTAAAGAATATGAAAGTAGGAAAATTAGAAAGTATAAAAAAAAAAGAAAGTAAAGATCGCAGTAGCGCAAACAAATGGAAATTATTACTCGAAAAAGGGAAAATAATCACCACGGACCAGGTGTCACTGAAAAAAAAGCAGGACAAAGCGAGGTCAGAAATAAAAGACAAAGAGCAGAAAACGCAGAAAAACGTCATAAAGAGGTTACAAAACAAAGGGGCCAAACACATGCAGAGCAGGTTAGAGATAATGAAAACTGGAATTCAAAAGACTCAAAAAAAAAAAAAAATGTAGGCGCAAAACACATGCAGAGCAGGATACAGAATATGAAAGCAGAAAAAAACGACAGTGTCAAAAAAAGAAAGTAAACATCGCATTAGCGCAAAAAAAGAAATTATTACTCGGAGAAATAACTAAAATGCGAACAGAGATCGAATATATGGACACAGGTGATATGTCAGAAGTATGTAAATATTGTAAGGCTTTGAAGTTTAAGTAAGAGAATTTCAAAAACATGTTTTACTTCACATGCATTTATTGGTTACTTTGCAAAAAAAATTATTAACTGCTGATCATGGTGATCGCTTTGTCTGTGCTGAAATTCCAAACAGAGAAACCTATCCTGAATTATGGTACAAAGTCATTAAACACATGTCTCACTGACCTCATTTAAAAGATTCCGCATATTGGGACTCGAAACATTCCAAATATTTTTTTTACAGAAATAAAAGTGAAACTAATGAAATAGCAACAATTCAAAGAAAGAAAAAAAATCTTATAAGTGTGTATCTGGAAAACCAAACACAGGGGTTGGTGAGCGAAGCAAGCAGGGGGCGAAGCCCCCTAGTTTTCTTTAAGAAAGAAAAAATAATTTCAACCACCATTAAATATGGTAGGCCCTGGTAATCCAAACCTTCTTGAGATCACGGCTTTTTAATGTTCCAAATCATGTTATTTATATGTATACACATAAGCACAAAAAAAAACATTTTAAGGTAATGAAGGACACTTTGTGTTTTATAACAATAAATATAAATACAGAATAAAAATCTGAAAATACTCTCTACACTGAAAAAGCATAGTAACTTCACAGAAAAAACAAACATGATAATATTAAAATAAAATTTTAAAAGAGCATGGCACAGTAGCTAGTACTGCTACCTCACAGCTCTGGAGAACTGGGTTCAAATTCCAGCCCACTGTGGAGTTTTCATGTTCACCTCACAGATTTTTCTCCCAAATAAGACCTGCTTTAAAATGAACCAATAAAATAAGTGAGTGTGCCCTCACATGGACTGGCTGGGTTCATTCCTGCCTTGTGTCTCATGCTGCAAGTGTATGCTCTGACCCTATTCCCTGTTGTAAACATGTAAATATATTGCACAACATTTACAAACAAGAGGTGGTAGACCTTTATTTTGCAGATTTAATAGTTGGGCCCGATATTTTGTCAATTTAATTTACATTAAATGGGGTGAAGGACATAGAAGGAAACATTACAATAATAATAATAATAATAATAATAATGAGGGTTGTGACAAAGAGAGAAATGGCAAGAAAATATGATCAAGGGTTGTAAGCTTCTGTTAAATCAGTGGTGAAACCATACAGTTCAACTTGTAAGAAAACGAAATGAAAGGCTGACAGATGTATCTTCATTGCCATCGCCCCTTTGCATCACTGATAGTGACTTTTTACAAGAACTCAAAAGAGGCATTTTCATATTGAGAATACCTGCTAATCAGCTTTATGATTTTTGCATTACAGTGCCTACCATGTTTCACTGTTTCTGTTCCAATCTACAGTATATTTGTTTCTTTATTAACTATAATGGGAATCACTGTGTAGAGCAGACTGGTTTAAGAATCAAATGAGGTTACAGAGAAGTTGCAAAAACTAAGAAGGACAAGACAGAAGATCACAGGCAAGAGAGCCATAAACCAAGGCCTAAACTGCCAAGAGGCACAGTGCAAGCAGAGAGCCGAGACGAGTCAAAACAAACCAAATGTGTGCATTGGATCTATCCTGAGAGACAGAGGAGGTTGACCCAGAGGTTTTCTCAGCCACAAAACTGCAAACTTGTTCTTTCCTCTCAGCTTCTGGAGCAGCTTTCCCGTCACTAGGAAATCCTGACTATTATTAGACACAAGGTCTGTATAGATCTTTTGTTGTTAAGAAAAAAAAATATGTATGAGGAATGCACTAGCTGATTATTCTTTTACTTTAATACTTTTAAAAATAGCAAAAATGCAAGGTCACAAGCAAAAGGTTTTACCGAGTTAAGAAAGTGGTTGAAAGAATAAATTAGTCTTTATTTTAAAGAATTCTCAAATTAGTAGGTGTACTGATTAAATTTTTAAAAAAGATGTAATATGCCAACTTGGACATGGTGTTGGAGAGCTACCTCAAAGGTTCAAATCTCAGCCTACACACTGGCTCAGTGAAAATGTTTAGTTCCTCCTGTGTACACATTGTTTACTGATACTATGTTAGAGGTGTGTGTGGACATGTTTTGTGTCCAGTATCATGAGAACAGACTTCAGCTTCCTGAAACCAAGTAACAGATTACCCAGTGTCGGATGGATTGGGGAAGGGTGGCTGGACAGAAACATTTTGTCATAATATTAAATTGTGGTGGGTGGTAGAGTGCTTTCCAACAGCTCCTGGGATCAGCAGCTTCATGTTCTCTTTATGCTTGCACTCATGGATTTTCTTTGGGTGCTCCAAGGTGTCCTAGCTGAGGAATGGTTCTATGGGTCCAAACCATTCATTTACGTTATCCTCTTATTAAAATTTTTTGCATCTTGTGAACATATTACAGTAAGGCAGGAACCACTCCAGGACTGGACATCTAGTTCATAGCAGATCCCAATGATGCACGTATACACACACACACACACACACACACCCCAAACCAATTTGGTATCATCTGTCTTTAAGATGTGGGAGAAAATTCGCATAGACACACAACAACACAACATTCACACAGACAGAGAACAGGCTGGGAATCAAAAGCAGTTCTCTGAAGCTGTGCAGCTACAGTGCCACTCACACGTTCAAACCCACCTCCATGAAATGTACAATGATGGTGGCTATCAGTTAATCCCATTGCTAAAAATAATTTAAATTACAGCCAAAGAGAACCCCATATACAAAAACACCACACAATCATTTAAAGGAATTTAACAGTTTGCAAATGCAATGGTTCACAGCCATAGACTGTTTATAATTAGCATAAAGTCTGGTCTCAGAATATCCCTACCGAACCTCCCCCCCAAACCCCCCTCCCCGTCTTTCTTACAATGCAGGTCTAAAGACGCCACTGTATTAAATAGATTGCGACTGTAAATTGAGTTGGATTAGGCATGGTACAAGTTAAATAGTTGTTACTCTCTTGTAATTTACTGCAAAGTATCATCTGCAAGGTTTTCAGCCAGAGCAGATTTCCTTTGTTACACCTACTGCTGATGGAGCTGGATTCAATTTCACACAACCCCAAACATTAAAAAAAATGCTTTAGAACATGGACGGATCACTCGTTTTTTCTTTATTTTCTAGAGGGCACAGAGATTATTGTTACTGCCTCACAGCTCCAGGGACCCATTAGATTCACATAGAGGTCCCCTCCGTTTAGTACGTTCATCTAATGCCTGTATTGGATTTCTCAGGGTACACTGGTTTGCTCAGTAGGAGTGTGTCCTGAGATGGTGAGGCATTGCATCCTGATTTTACTCTTGTGTTTAATGCTATCAGGATCACCTCTGTCTCTCTTTGACCATGTAAAGTGAACAGATAAACTGACATGCAAGCGTGTGCCCTGTGGTAGGGTATCAAAGCTAGGACCCTGGATACTGATAAAATAGTTTTATAAAATGGAAAAGACAGATTAGAATACTTTTGTTAAGTGTAATTTTATACAAAGCACAGGCCACAGCTTGTTGAACCACGATCAAATGTACTTCAAACTGACACAGGATACTCTTTCCAATGTGTGGATTTTTAAATTTTTGGACCAAAGACATCCAAAGAACAAGAGGATAATGTAAAAGGTTTAACCACTCTACATTATCTATCCATCCATTTCCTAACCTGCTCCTACAGCTCAGGTTTGTTGAAGTTACAACTTACCCTGGAAAGTGACTGTGGATAGGGATTCAGTTACCTAAAATAATTTATTTTTATTTTAAATTTATCTTTATATAGAGTTCTCCAATTTTATATTCATTTATCTTGAATGGCCAAAACACAGGCTAGACCAATAAAGCATGTTTGAAATAGATTGAACCTGTGAACTGGAGTACAAGCAGTCTTTTAGGGTAATATGTCTCTAAATAGACAAGGCTGGTGGGAAGCCATAAGGTGGAAGAACTTCTATCACTGGGATTATGGGTAATCATACGACGTTGGGTATTTTCATAGTAGCATTGTTTTGTGTGCAGAATACAGTAAAAACCTTACCTGCATATCCAAAAAATATACAACAATTCACCACTGTCCAGAATAATGATACACAAAAAGGTCATATTAAGAGGACAATCCCAGACCACTATATGGTCAAAAGTACGAGGACTAGGGAATCCATTCCCGGACGGAATTATCCATTCCCGGTAATTCGGGAATCCCACGTCATTCCCGGGAATCCCGGGCTCCTGGGGATGACACAGTGCACGGGCATCTCACGGTTTTAGAACGACGACACTTATTTTTAATAAAACTACTGCAATATGTTGACACCAATAAAAGACTAATCTTAACTACAAGCAGTTCATGCTGTCATATAAGTACATGTATCTACTTAGTTGCAGTAATAAGAGCGTAGAAAGCACAACATGTCAAGCGTGCGGTCGTCCAGGCGTGAGTGCACCTTCATGCAGAGTATGCCAGCCGCTGAGAAAGCATGCTCTGCCTCCCCTGAAGTAGGCGGCACAGTCATCAGCTACTGATACACTTGTTCTAAACAACGCCCGTGCTTGCCGTTGCTCTGAAACACCGCCATTTCAGCTTTTACTGATGCATTCAGTTTCTTGTCATCATTCTATGATGGCAAGTTTCTTGGCAGAATTAATGCGGATGCAACAGACTGATGCATTACAATTTCAAGTTGCTGTTCAAAGCTGTCAACAGCACAGATGTCAATGAACTCTGCCCTGTCCTGGCATTCGTAAGCTGCAGTGTGCAGACACCTCCCAGTCCACTGTGCTCAGTCTTATTGGGAGCAGGGAGACTGACTGCTGCTGGTCTGTTGTTGAATGAATTAATGAGCAACACACTACACCATGGGCCAAAAAACTGTGCCACTTAATTATTTTCAACTATAACTCTGTTATTTCTTGATCGATTTTTACACGCTATATATGCAAGCTTGGCCATTCCCGTTTTCCCGGGAATTACAGCAGTTTCATTTCCAGGTAATCGGGAGCCCGGGAATGGATTCCCTACTGTGGACACCATTCCAAAACAGTAGCACATATTGTTACCAGGTGCATCAAATCAAGCATACAGCCATGCAACCTCCATTGACAAATATTGGCAGTAAAATGGGTCATACTGAAGAGCTTAGTAACTTTAAACATGGCACTGTAGGATGCCACCTCAGCTTATAGTCAGTATTTGAAAGTCAGTATTTGAAATTTCTGCTCTGCTAGATCTGCCCTAGAGCAACTTTACGCAACTTTTTTGTGAAGTGTAAGTGTGAAGGAGCAATAACATCTCAGTCAAAAAATGGTAGACCACGTAAACTTAGAGTGGGACCAGTAAGCGTTGAAGCACATAGTGCATAAAATTAAACTACATCTAGAAGAAACATCAGCATAAAAACTGTGCATTGGGAGCTTCAGAAAATGGGTTTCCTTGCCCAGCAGCTGAGTGCACGTTTAAGATCACTATATGCAAAGCCAAGCGTTGTCTGGAGTGGCATAAAACACGCCACCGTTGCACTCTAGAGCAGTGGAAACATGTTCTTTGGAATGATGAATCACACTTCAATTTCTGGCAGTCTGATGGACAGATGTGTGTTTGATGGAATACCAGGAGAACACTGCCTACTGCACCACATCGTGCTTACTGTAAAGTTTGATGAAGGAGAGATAATGGCAGGGTTTGGGCTAGGCCCCTTTGTCGCAGTGAAGAGTACTATTAATGATACAGCATACAAAGATATTTTTGACAATTGTGCACTTCAAACTTTGTGGCAACAGTCTTCAGGAGGCCCTTTTCTGTTCCAGCATGAATGTGTGCAAAGCCAGGTGGTCCATAAAGACATGGAGGAAATTGAGTGGTCTGCACAGAGCCTAACCTCAACTCTGGGGTGAATTGGAACAGCGATTGTGAGCCAGGTCAGGTCCAACAGCAGTACCCAACACACAAATGCCCTTTTGACTGAATGGGCACAAAGTTCCAAAGATACTCTTCCAAAATCTTCTGGAAAGCCTTCCCAGAAGAGTGGAGGCTGTTATAGCCGGGAAAGGGAAGGTGGGGTAACTTCATATTAATGCCCATGGTTTTGGAATGGGACGTCCAAAAAGCAAATATAGGCGTGATGGTCAGATGTCCATAAACATATAGCCATATAGAGTAAATGGTTAAGTCTGCCATAACCAGATTAACCAACAATAGGAGAAAGTCAAAAGGTTACCTGCTGCTAGGAATAAATAGGGGTAAAAATGAGACCCTGTGTTATGTGAAAATGCACATAATGGTTCAATATTAAATAAATCCAAAGCAGTTTAGGTTGGGCAATTCTGATTGTGTTCTTTGCCCATCTATGTCTTTCTGTTGAGTTCACATTGCAAGAGAGGTGCATTGCATTTTGACCTGAACTCCCTTATACTTATTTGGGAGAAAAACCAGCAAAATGGTGGTGTTGTGGTTAGTGCTGCTGCTTTGCAGCTACAGCATCTGGAGCTCAAACCTCACACCCTGTTACTGGCTGTGCAGAGTCTGCATATTCTCCCCATTGTTTGTTTTATTCTGGGTACTTATTCTGACTTTTCTCGTAAATCACAAAGAACAGTGACTATGGTTCATTAGTAACATATCCAAGTCTGAGTGTGTGTGTGTGTGCACTCTGGAAACCTGTCCAATGTCGGTCCACACTTTGTGCCTAAAGCTACCATGATAACCACTTGCTCCCAGTGACCCTGAACTGGATAAGTAGGAAAGTAAACGAATGCAAGTCTGTAGTAAAAGAGGTGGGCACCACTTGATTGACTTAGTGGATTAAATAAGGTCACTTCTGATTATTTAGGAGCTGAGTAGTTGTCGACCCTGCTAAGGACCTTCTATTTACAAGGTGGATAAAACCCAACACTTTATATATATATATATATATATATATATATATATATATATATATATATATATATATATATATATATATTAAAAAAAAAAAAAAAAAAAAAAAAAAAAAAAAAACTTCCCATCTCAGTATTAATAAAACACAATCTTTTAAATATTTTATACTAGCTGAGTTACCCTGGTGAAAAAGAGGAAAGATAGAGAGTAATTAGAAATGATATACTACAAATATTTCTTATCCATAACTTTGTTACATTCACTACATAACTAGTTTTAAAGTTACAAACTTTGTTTGCATCAAAAGGAAAAAACATGGTCTTTGTATACAAAGAACCTAAAATTGCAATAAATATTATATGGTCACATCTGTGGTGGCTTGGGGACATGAAGGGAGTAATGAGAGAAATTCTTGATTAAAGAAAAAAGAAATAATATTTCAAAAATCTGACATATGGTAAGAAGTGCATGTGTTACAAATTTTAGGTCTGTGGCTTGAAAAACAAGGTTGTGCATGAAGAACAAAACATAGCGCTTTATGGATATAAGGATTCTGGTACCTAGAAACCTGGCATAGCTAATAGATGGCACTGTGGCAACCCCTAGAACATACCATAATAATGCTGTTGTGGTAGGCCAGTCACCTCGCCAACAGCTTTTGGCGAAAGCCACACCTTCAAACTAGTAGTTATGTACAGTTGTAGTGGCAAGGCAGGCTTTCTGAAGGGATACCAGACTGCTTGGCTCTCAGTGCAGCTGCACCACCTCTATAGAGTACCCAGGGGGCCTGAGCTCCAGGGACAGCGCCACCAGAATCTCCCAGTGGAAACCAGGCTTTTGGAGAGACTGTGCCTTAGAACAATTCAGCAGTGAAACATGCTGGCATGGAAAAGGTCACCCCATTGGTAGTCATCAGGTCCTGAACAGTAGCGCTCAGCTGTTTGCATTAGAGTCAAACAGCTGTGCAAGCACAGAGAGAGAGACACACAGGGAGTGCGTTCTGCAGGCAGAAAGTGGTTTCTGTACTTTTGTTCTGTTCGGATTGTCATGCGCCAGTCTGGGCCAAGAGCTGTGACAAACAGGCCTGCTGCTGGCTTGGAGTTCAAAGCACGCAGTGAAGTCATAGGACAGCTGTGCATAAGAATGTACAGAACTTGCGGACATCAAAGTATTAACACATCCATGTGTGGTGGTGTGTGAGGGACTATGTTGGGAGCGTGGAGAATAAGGCAACCCACTAGAGTGGTTATTCGAGATCATTTATTTATTTTGTTTTAATGACAAATCAATAGACTAGCTCTAGACTGGTAAGCATTATCTAAATTTGATTACTGAGGCAGACCTTTTTGTAGGTTTTTTAATTTACACATCTTTATCTCTAAAAATAGACAACGTACAACCAGGATAGAAGGTTCAGGTTTCCTAGAAAGTGCTTTAGGCCTCCTAGCTCAAACTCTTCTGGCAATGTCCTTCTACATCCTCTTGATAAAACACAAACGGTCAAAATGAGTTCACGGACTACTTGGTGGCTTCACAACACCTCCAGTGGTTGGCCATCGGTGCTGCAGATACACTGCTAATTCTGGATTGAGAAAATGAGCAGCTTATTGGTGCAGAGAAAGAAGGAAAACACACACACACACACACACACACACACATATATAAAAAAGAGTGAATTTGAGAAGACACATAGGTGAGTCACTCCACCAGATAATCAAGGACATATAACCAGTGCTAGAGAGGCCCAGGAGAGAAGATCAGGGTGTTTTATGTTTTGTATTGGTGTGAGCCTCAGTTTTTGATGTACAAAACTTGTTTTTGTAACTTTTCTTATTGTCTTTTTTTACCAGATTGGCAGAAGCTTCATAACATCGTTATTTTGCAATTTTATTTTTATTGATGTTGCTGTTATTTTGACTGTTTTTCAGCTTCAGCACAGCAATATTATTTTGTAGTAATGCCACCCATTGCCAATTACATGATAATAACACCAATAAGTACAACATCTCAAGACACATTTATAAGGAGGTGGTGACCAGAGATCAGTACCCAAGCATTCTCTTTATTCTAAGGTTCCTTTCATTAGAACTAAGAGAAAGATCTATCTAGCCTAAAGAATATAAACATTGACAACCGCATTAGAAGTACTTTTGTGTTTCATACATTTATATAATTGATCCATGACTCATAGTGGTGGTGTGGTTGGAATCAGACAGGCCCACCTGATATCTAATGATCCCATTCAATCATGTGTCCCTATTCTTCACTTCTTAACCAGCACCCAGAACTTCAGGGGTCAGCTATATCAAGGAAGAAGTTTAAATGGAAGCAATTTGCTCTTAAGGGTCACATGAAGGACTCACTTAGACAACCTTGTTTAGTTTTTAAGGGAAATATACGCATATTTTAGGGTTATTATTTCTTTAGATGATGTTAATGGCTCATTAAAACATGTAATACTGCTGTTTGACTATATATGGATATGTAAGTGTGACATTAAGGAAACAGCCCACTGAAAAGATTATTCAAAGATAAAACCAAATCTATGACGTCTTCTGCCTCTTCATAAAAGACCAGTAGTGAACTTGTCTCCCATCTCATCCCTTAACAGTTGTTCTCCCTTTTCTGGTTACTTAAGATAACCACCTACCTCCCCCCATCAATTTCCCAAGGTGCTATTCTAGCTTGCTCAGGCTATTTAAAGGTTAGAAAAATTTTTTTGGACAGTTCTGACCTTCACTCCCTGAAGAGCAGTCTGCAGCAGCTTTGTTGCTGGAAGTGGGCCGATTAACCCTTCCACTTCCAGTGACGCAGTTTCTTTTTTTAAAGTCCAAATGATAAGAGCCCTGGAGCAGCAGCAGGGACATGTGCTTGGACCTTTGACTTCCACTTCAAAAGGCCAGAGAAAGCTACACTTGCTTGCCCTTTTCAAAAGCTTCATTTCTTGGCACTAGGACAGAAAAGAGCACTGACTGTTGTAAACCGTGCTCCTAACTTAAATTTAAGATAACACTCAAAGAGAAAACACACATTACACTATAAATGGTGGTTTTTCTCCTTTTCTTAGCTTAGTATCAAGACAGACTTAAAAGCCAGTTCTCTAAGACAAAGGAGGATACTCCTAATCCCATGAGTGCCATCCAGAAAATTGGGACATTAAAATAAACTGAAAACATCCCACCCAACATTCTTCTCCAGCCCCATTTGCCTGAGAGGCATAAAGTCTCCTAACATGTACCTTCTATCCCTTTAGCCATTCATTTGCAACTAGCCTTTCAGTCTTTGACTGACTGACATGAGGGTCTGTCCAGGGCTATAGTAATATAGCAAGTAAGAGGCTTTGGCATTGTCATGAAGCAGTGTTTAATTTGCCAAGCCCCTGTCTACAGAAGGACTTGGACATTACCAGAAGATAAGGAGATACTAGTATATTTTTAGAATATGAACCCATAGCTTCATCTCTAATTTAGAAAAGCAACCCTCTTTCCTCATATTAACATGCTTACTTTAATAAAAAAGGGATATTATTGGGGCCTGCTTACTGAAATAAAGAATCTATATATTTAATTGGGGTATGGTGGTGATAGTGGTAGTGGACTGCTGATTTATTACATGTGGAGCCTTGATGGTACACTTCCAGGACAGAGTTTTCTAGGTAATATTACCACTGTTCTTGTGAGTTTCTGTCAGGAACTGATGCTCCTCCGCAAAATATGCACTCTCAGGCTCCATTATGTTTGCAGCTCTTGGTATCTTTATTCTTCTTGGTGCTTACTGATGACAATGGATGGATGAAATCCACTAGTTTGCAATGTTAGGATGAGATAGAGGGGCAGGGTGTAAAGCATATTTTAATAGTGCATGCAATAAATAACAGCACATGATTGTTTTATCAATATTAGGAGAACTTTATAAGTGGTTAACTTCAAAATAACAAGGGTCTATTTGATCTGTTATTATGCTGTAGTGGTCATTTTTAAAATCCAAGGATTGCCAATGAAATAAATCACAAGACAGGAGGTGAGTTGATGCTAGCCCACACTGAAATGGGCCATGGAGACTATGGGCCAGCAACACCTGGTACTGTATGGGGTTCCAGTGATAGAAGATTCTCTGCAAGCTGACAAAAATTAATGTCAGGAATCCAGCTTTGTCCTCCCAGACTACCAAATGAATCTCATGAGGATTGAATGGGCCAGCTGGTCATAGTAGAGTAAGGTAGTACAAAGAATGGCTTAACAAGGTCTTCCTTTTATTTTATTTATTTCTTTTTAATAAAACCTGAACAGCTGAAGAGGAATACAGCAGATAAGGCAAAAGAAGACCCCAAGAGATTCTTTTAGTATTTTAGTTGTAAAAAAACAGTTAAGGAGGAAGTGAAGTGCAGAAATAGTAAAGGGGAACTACAAGATACAGACATTGAAAAAGCGGATACCCTAAACATACTTTTTCTGAGGTCTTCACAAGTGAGCAAGATGGATAACCTCCCAGAGGTAAATGGGACTACTAAGGAGATACTGAGGGATTTGGAAATTGTAGAGGGAGAAGTACTGCTCAGATTAAATAGGTTGAAATCAAACATAACCAGCAGCTTCTAGTTTGGTCATGGAATGCAATACCTATTGAATGTCTATTAATTTTTGAGACTTATCTATTAAAAGATAATATTTGTGTTTAATTCAACAATTCTAGCACCTCTGTCAGAGGTGGCATTAAATTAAAAAGGTTTAAACACCTCTTTGTGTCATGTAAAATCACGTAATCCATCCGAGAAAATACTGCAGTGTTGCATCTTGAGTAAAGGGTGGCAAAAAGGGAATGAATTACTAGTGCTGTATACAAGAAACAGGAAAGTGGATTAGCTAGTCCACCTTCTCAGTTAGGCACAGTAGGCAGCTGGGTTTTTGTTTTGCTTATTCTATTTAAACATTGTACCCTCAAAGCCCATTATTTTGAAACTAGGTTGCTGTTTTCCCCTGTAACAAGCGCATCTGAAAAAGCCCTGGGAAAAAGAGCTGGGGTCAGAAATGGAGGCGGACTCTGCTCTACCCGAAATCTCTTTGACTACAGCAACCCCGACCCTCTCTTTCTCTTTAACAGATAGCCACTAGGACATTTGCCCTGTATAAGAAGTAACTGTGATCCTCACTTAATAAAACAGGTACCCGTTACCCATACTAGAAGACTTTTTTTATGTTTACCTTTGATAATCACTTTTTTTAAAACTATTAAATAGTCATATGTAAAGCTATATGAGTGACAAGTATTAAAAGTAGTATGGTACAAGAAAAGCAATGTATTTTTGAGATAAACAGAAAAAATATCCCATCAATTAAAAAATCTATAACAGATAAAGTAGGAAAAAGATATGTTTTGGAGAAGTGCCATTATAGGAGTTTTATACTTCCTCAGACAAAAGCCAATGTTGTTATTAATTATAGTTAAACAAGCACTGACATTTAAAGCAAATTTTCACTACAGCGTATTTGGGAAGAATAAGTATATAGGAGGATAATTTCCATGAGTTAAACAAAGAGGAAGATTTTCTCTTCAGTGAGAGAGTAGGATTCATTTAGCAGCTATCATTCCTAAAAGGAATACTGTCTGCTGGAGATAAAAGAAAAGAAAAAAGCAGGATAAACCTACAAGAAGAAAGGCGCAAGGGAATAGCTGAATACTGAAAGGACTTTCTTTATTAATAAATATTTAATACACCTATTGCCGCTGATGAGAGTACCACACTGAGCTTTTCATAATACAATAGACTTCATTGAATATATAGTATATACTGTGTACAGCAATTCTAAAAATTACTACACCATTCTACATATTTCACATTCTGCTCTCAAAAAAAAGTAATGCATTAAAATTCTGAATGACTGATTTATATCATAAGTTATGGTATTTTTCATTCTTTTTCTGAATTTAGAAAAAATGGATTTTTCTTCCACTGGTTCCACTATTTTGTGCTGTTTTTCCATTGGCGTGGCTGTTTTCATTGCTGCCCGAGCTGGTATCATGTGATTCATGTTACACTGTATGTGAAATCACTAATACCAACACCATTTAAGAGGGTGACAGTGAGTTCATGTTACTCTGGAATATTCAAACAAACAATCTAACCTTGGATTTTTTTTCGTGGTTAAAAAATAAAAACTTCAAATTTGGTTTAGGAGTTTTGTTTCACATTTCCATTTTGATTCCCTTAAATTTGAACATCCCAGTAATGAATTAAGGCCTGTTTTGCTTACAACACTTTCATAGTTTGCTCCTTTCCCTCATCTCAACATTTTGCCAGCGCCCAGTTTGATGCTGATAATCTACACTGCATATTCTACATTTTCAGCATTAAAGAACTGTTACAGAAATGCCTATTAAGTATTTTGAATAAAAAAACAAAGTCATTAGATACTTCATTGGAGCAAAACCACATTAGTTCATGTTCCAAAAATGGCCTTAAAAGGACATAGAAGTTAAAGATAGTGCAACAATGTATGCTAGACTGTAATTTATATATGGGAAAAAATTGCCTCACTAAAGACAAATTCATCTTTTGCTTTGATTGCCGTGTGGCTTTCTGTAATCCTTGCAAAAAGATGACATAAAAAAACAAAATAAAACAATGACATAAAAAACAAAAAGATGGCTGGACTGATATGAGCTCTGAGGGCAAAAAGGTAGCACTCTTCTAAAGGTTTCTAGTATATACACAGCAAACACAGCACAACTCCCGGCCCACCACAAACAGTACAATTCTCCTGCAAACTCCCTCCATTACTTGTGCTGCTCTCATATGCTAAGCCTTTTGGGTTAGCTTCCCTGGAGACAAAACAAAGCAAGAGCCAGAGTGTGGCTACAGCATTTGAAACAATTTGTTCTCTGTGTCATTAGAGTCAGGAGAAGTAAGTCCCTAAAGGCTCACCTGGCAAGAGCAAAACTGCACACACCATGCAAAAAATGAGAATTCAGGGGTCAAGGCAGGTAGTGCTACTGATCCCTGCTCAGTGCAGCTGGCATCTATAAACTTAGAATGCTAAATTAGAGAACACATAATGCACATTGCTAAAAGTGGACATTTTAGTCATGTAATTTTTGCTTTGTTCCACCATAACTTATCGTATATGGGGAAGTAGCGAAAGCTTTAGATTTGTTAAAAAAAAAAAAAACGATCTCCACGTTTTAGGGTCCCCTGATACTGAAAACACTGATATCTTGATGATGGCTAGGCGTCTGTCTGTGTGTGTGTGTGTGTGTGTGTGTGTGCGTGCGTGTGTGTGCGTGTGTCTGTGTGTGTGTCAAGGTTTCTTAGGAACGGTCTAGAGCTAAAATGGCTGGACAGGAAAATACCAAACTCGAAACTCAAGCCTGTTATGAGATGACAATGGGCTGATTAGTTTCTGAGCGAAATCATGCAAGAGAAAGAGGCACTCTAGAGCAGTGTTTCTCAACCTTGGTCCTGGGGACCCACTGTGGCTGCAGGTTTTTGTTACAACCGGATTCCTAATCAGTGACAACACCCGATAGCACTGATCTCATTTAATTAGCTGTTATTTTTTATTCGACATTCAGAAAAGCATAGCAGCATGATTTTTACATTTACAAGACATTAATAAATATTTCTGCTTTTGCTATAGATTTAACTGTTTGACTCTCTTTTGTTGTATACTTTGCCCTTTCTCTGTGCAGTTTTTCCCCCTTTGTTGCATCTTAATAATGACAATTTAAAACGAGCAGATCAGACACCCAGGCAAACAACACTGAATAATCAAAGGCTGCAACTCCTTTAAAGTCAGACCCACTAATTAGTAAATAATGGATCAATTAAACAATTAGAAGACCTAGAAAAGTAGAATGAAAATCAAGATGAAAATACTGTTAAAAAGAAAAAAATACATTGTTCCTATATAACTGCTTGGTACATTTTAATATTTTTTTTTTTTTAGCAAACTTAGTTTTCTAATTTCTATATTGTTCCCTAAACACAGAACTTGGGAAATATCAGTTCACTTAATTAGCCCAGGAGTTCAATTAAAAACAGAAGCTGGTTGGAACAAAAACCTGCAGCCACAGGGGTTCCCCAGGACTGAGTTTGGGAAACACTGCTCTAGAGGAACCTCAAATACCGCCATTCTGCAATTCATTAGGAATTCTTCTCATCAATTGCTATCGTATTGAACTATTTTATGATAAGAAAGATAAGCCTCAGAGCAGTATATAATTAGAACATCTAGGACTTGGTTCCTAGGGCGCAAAGCCTACTGATGCTCCACGTCCCAAATTCTTAATCCTCCTACAGTGGTATTGTTCTTCTAAGGTGAAAAACAGCAGATGCAAAAGGAAAAGGCACCAGAAAATGATGAAAAAATTTAAAGTCAGAAAAGTAGTATTGTTAAAAACGAAAAGCAGCTGTAAAATAACCTAAGAATATTACATAATTCAAAGCTTTTAGTCAAAAAAAACACCCAAAAGGTCTAACTCCAAAGAGCAAAAGGTCAATTAAATAATGCCTCAAAGGTTTTCACAAATTGTCCATGATCTTAGAAGTCAGCATTATGATAGCATTGAAATAAACTGGGTTGCCATGGTAATGTCACACAATACCACTTTTGGACATCATGTACTAGCAATGAAGAAGACTACAATGCCAAAAATGGCAATGTCCATGAAAAACAAAAAATGGTAGTGTGAAAATAATAAAAAAAAATAAGAATAAAAAATAAGCCAAATGTACAAAACCTAAACAATAATAACAGATATCAGATGTGTACCTAAATTTTCATAGATCAGCAAGCCCTTACTTGAGACATCAAACAGAACTGCTAAGTTTTTGGATTTATACCACGTATGACCATGGAGGCTGCCAAGATTGCATCAAGCTTGTGTTGTGTTTACATGGGGGTTCATGTCGACAGGGTGACCAGCTGTGTGGAGTCTGCATATTCTGTACATCCCTAAAACACATTCATTAGGGTAACTGGTGACTCTAAACTGGCCTTATATGAGTGAGTGTGAGAATATGTGAAGGATGTTGGTTCAATTCCCACCTGTGTCCTTCATCAAGCAAGATTACTGAGACAGAAATGTCAGCATCCTATAATCTGGAATTATTTTAAGTGACATTAAAAATTTTTCCTGTCAGTCAGTATTGCTCTGTGATGCTGCACAGTTAAGTCTCTGTCACATTTCACACCTTTTCTAGTGATTTTTAGTTATATCTTTTACTTAGATAATCTTAGCGAGTCATGGACAGCTGTAGCATGCACCTGGAAGTTCCAGTCATTTAGTGTGACATCCCCAGCTATGAGACTAGGCACAAGAAAACCAAATCAGGTGTGACTTTATTGCAAACTGCAGGGTTGGGCTCATGTATTTCTGTGAGAGCTGACAACCGTTTTGCACTTAGCTGGAAGTACCACACAATGCATATGGTGCCCACAGATAGAAAACAGCCTAATGGCATATTTAAGAAAAAGAAGAAGAACAGAGAAGAGGAAGAGCGGTCTCAATAAACACAGCACAAGTAAGGCAAATGTTCTGGACTGCATAAACAGAGAAGAGGTTTGTGGAGTCAGCACAAATCTGAATTAGGCATCTTATCTTTATCAGACTATGACAGAGTGGAGAAAGAATGAAAGAAAAAATGTTCCACATCAATTGGCTACCAAAATGGGTCAGCCTTATGATACTTTCACAGTGGACCTTGAAAGCCGTGAGGGAGTTGTATAATCCAGCATTTCCTGCAATTCATAGTCATGCTATCAGACATCCTCAAGGCAACAAGATCCAGCAAGTGCAGATATTAAGTATGATATGCTCTTTTACTTGAGACTGTGTAGTGTGATATCAGCCTTAAGGTTCTGTTGCAGTTTTATGGGTTAAAATAGCAGCACCAGCCTACAGGAAAGGACAAGGAGAGATGGACCAGCATTATACATTTTCAAACCTAAAGGAAACATCCTGAACTACACAAATAGCTGCTGCTCTTCCAGAACATTCATTCATTCTTTTTTCAATTTTCAAATTTTACACATAAGCTGCATGAATAGTATGTGTCTTTTGTTGGAATAAATGTTTTTGGGTGACTTAGCACAATTTTAATTACCAGTTTCTGATCAATTGCTTGAATACCCTTATATTCATACATTACACCCTAATCACATTATCCAATAAATTTAATTAAGTTTCTCTGACTAAAGGGACCACAAAAAGGTATGACAAAATGATTCCTTTGGGTCGCTTTAGTAGGGTCTGTGTCATGGTTGGATGCTGAAGCAAATGACCAAACATCTCTAGGAAAAAACCCAATTACAGGATGCAAAGTAAATTAGCCACAGTAGTTGAGGGAGCTCACATAGTAATAACTGATCAAAGTGTTTTGGTTATGTGCGCTCTGAGGCCCTAAGGCCAGTACTTAGCACAGCATTGCTGGTAAAGGAACTTCTAAATTGCTTCAAGTTATTGACTGACTTTTTAAGGTTGTGTTGCACATCTAATGAAGTCAATTCTTGTCTGTGCCCAATGAGCTTTAAACGGTTTCTGAACAGCTTGGGCTATTAGGTCCATTTAACAGCCGCATGATGAGAACAGGTAGTTAATGATCAGCTGCCCTACACCCGGTCACTTGCAATTTTTATTGGTGTTAAATTTACCTTTCTATTTACTTTTTAGCTGTAGGCATTTTTTTGGAAGATCAGCCCAGTTACAATACTTTAAGCAAATGGCAATTTTCTCTGGGTGTAGATAGCAAATGTATAATTAAAAACAACAAAGCTAAAATAATAATACTAGGCATCATGAAGGTCATCTGAGCTAATAAAGATTCTATGTGTAGGTTTAAGCTGACATTTCTGCCAAATTCTTTCTTGTTGAATTTGCAAACATTAATTTATTTTAAACTCGCCCAAAATAATCCCTTGAAGTTTTCTTCTCACTAGAGGCCTGCAAAGCTTACTGCTATACTTTAAACTCAGTTCTCTAGACTACATTGGAATCCTTGTTGGAAGGATGTTACAAATATCTTCTTGTTGAGTACATGGACTGAATCCATATGCTAGCCCAATGCACTGCAGCCATAATTTGCACTGCCTCTAACTCATATGTAAGTAAAACATGCCTTACCCAATAAAGTAATTCTGAATACAAGAGGGTTAGGCAGATCAGTTCAAAATTAGTGACACAAAGGAAGTCAGATCAAGATAAAATTAAGATCTTGAGGAGACTGAATCGTAGGAAGGGAATAGGAAATGAAAAAATTCA
Source organism: Erpetoichthys calabaricus (assembly GCF_900747795.2). Classification (NCBI taxonomy): domain Eukaryota; kingdom Metazoa; phylum Chordata; class Cladistia; order Polypteriformes; family Polypteridae; genus Erpetoichthys; species Erpetoichthys calabaricus. The sequence goes on along the minus strand of NC_041411.2, from coordinate 14,354,763 downwards.
GGAATTGGAAAAATAAGCATAGGTTAACAAAACAGCAAACCAGAAAGGCTAACCAAAACTCAAAGTCAGAATACATGCCAAAAACTATCACTAAAATCTTCTATAAGAGTCTTAGGCTTTCTCTAACACTAACAAAAAAGGTGTTCAGATTCAACAGGGATTATGTGTCACCATCTACTATGATGGGTGGGACTTTGTTGACCATGCAATAAGCAGAAATGCCTTGTTTGTGTCTTAGCACGACAAAATGGAAAAAAGAAAAAAGGCAGAGACTGTGTATGTATTTCAGCACCTGGAAAGCATTTGTACAGCACTGTTACTGTCAGACAGAAAGTTAATGGCTGTCAGAATGCAGCTAGCTTGTGAAACTTTGGAACACTGAAATGGTGCTGAATATCTGTTACTGACTCGTTCACTTTGCCATTCTCTGTGATTCCTAGTCACGTAATCTGACGAGATCAGGAACTGTAGCTGTCAAGTATAGCACCCTCTTTAAATAGAAGTCATGTAATGTGTCAACATCTTAACTAGCATAGTGATATTTAACAATATCGGCTGTAGCCATGTAAAGAAAGACACCAAATGGCAGTAACCGCCAAATTTCAGAATCAGAAGATTGCATTTTAGAGTAAAAAATTTTTAAAAAATTACCAAAACAATTTTAAAAAGTCAAAAGCTAAGAAGATTAAAACCAATAATACAGCACAAAGTATACCATACAAAACTGAACATAACTGAACCTGAAAATAACTGAACTCCAGAGAGAGAGAGAGAGAGAGAGAGAGAGAGAGAGAGAGAGAGAGAGAGAGAGAACTTGAAATCGCAACAAGAACCGAGATCTTCCTGACTGCTCTAATTATTATGAAGAATGGATCAGGAAAACTTAAAACTTTGGAGGCACCCAGCTTCAATCACACTCTCCTCAAATGATCACAAATGAAGAACAAGGAGGCTTTGTTACATGACCATCCATCCATCCATTTTCCAACCCGCTGAATCCGAACACAGGGTCACAGGGGTCTGCTGGAGCCAATCCCAGCCAACACAGGGCACAAGGCAGGAACCAATCCCGGGCAGGGTGCCAACCCACCGCATGTTACATGACCTGTGTTGTCAAATCAGGGAGTCCAGATCTTAATTGAGAGGTTCTGGTTTCATTGTTTCTATTTACTGGGTAACATAATAGTCACTGGTAAATATGAAGAGTCAATACATAAACCGAAAACCAATAAGACCAAACTCTTTAAAGATTAAACTAAACACAAGGCTTACATACTCAGGGATGAAATGGGGTTTTGAGCAATCCTCTATCTGGTGGGCTACTCAGCTCTAAGTAGATGTCAGAGTCAGTCATAGGGTCAGCATCTGAAAGAGGATATGAAGAGGTTTCTTGCACTTTACTAAATAAGCTATATAGCTTATTCTGAATGGACCACATTTTTACTGCCTAAGCAAATAGGAACCCCCTGTCTCAATGGGGACTTCAACATTGAACCACTGATTTTAGCCCCTTTAACCCCTTAAATACAGAGGCTCAAGTAAAAGAAGCAAATGGGTGCAATGACTTGGTTCACTGGGGATAAAGAATAAGAGTCTGAGTTTCATTTTAAATGTCTTAGAAGAGCACTATTACCAGAGGTGTTCTCTGAAAATCAATGGTCCCAAGGCAGAGTCTGGCAAAGAGATGAATAGTCTTTCATTAAACTGGAAGCAGAATGCAGGGAAAATATATAAGGGTGTCAGGGATGCATTAAAAATTAAACTTTGGCAACACACAGTGCTCCAAACACTCCTGCCCCCAAGTGAACACAATACAGGCTGATTCGCCAATTACACTAGAATCCATTTGTATCTTTAAAAAGATGCACGAAAATGCTATCGACTGCAAGCAGAAATGAATCTAAGTAGCAAACCTCTGGCACAAAAGCTTAGCCCATTGTTCACTGTAATGGTAAACAAGAGAGTAGAAACCTTTCCACATGCCATGCTAAATAGTTGGTCAAGACAGCTGGAAGGATAGGCGGCAGACAGAGAAATAAGGTTGCACTATACTTTTCAAATCCCATCCAGCAGTCTGGCTTATACAATGTACAAAAACTATTTAAAAATGTGACTGCATATTAAAAAAATAAAAAATAGAACATTATATACTACTGTGTAAAGTGTAATATAACAGATAGATATAAAAGGTATTTTTCCACTATGAAATAATAGATATTTAAAGCCATTGTACAATAGACAGAAAATATGACAGGCACTGTACTGTATAATAGATAGAACATGAAAGGCATTAGAGAGGTTGATTCAAAAAGAACTGAACACTTTCAAAAATGTATTGCTTAATAATTAAGCATCACATGAACATGACCACAACAGAATATAAATGACATAACCATTTAGTAAAGAAAGCCTCAAGGTTTTCTTAACATTATAAATGCTCAACGTGTGCTATACGTCACCCATGCAGTCTATTTCAACCCTGGGCCTTTGCAGCATAGCACTGTTGATGGTTGACACATCAGATACAATGTATTCTATTAGTTTCTCATATGCCATTACCTAGAACGAAATTAAGGGTAACTCTACAATTTGGTACATACGATAGCTAGTAACTAAATAAAATATTTTACAGAGTGTTTAATTCAAATCTCTCTATTATAAAAAAAAATCTTGGAAGGAGACGAGACGTGATTTTCTTGGAGACACTTTAACATCCCGCAAGACAAGGCAGTGAGACAAAAGGACAGCTGCTGTACAGGCTTTTAAATGTTCAAAGCGCTGCACGACATGCAGATCACGCAGCATGGCGGCAGCAGTAGCAAGCCAGCAGCTGATCAAGCAAACAGGAGGTTAGAAAAATGTTTTTGTTTCCCCTTTGTATTACCGTTTAAGAGGGGGTTTCAGAGGAGCGACCGCATCTCCTTAGCGTGCATTCAGCCCCCCTCTTGACAACATGAGTGGAAGATAGATATTAAAGGCAAGATGCAGACAGACAGACATGAAAGGAAATGTAAAGATAATAAAAGTTGATAGATGGACAGATATGTAAAGCACTATATAATTTCACAAATCAGTCATTTTTCTTTAATTTTTTTTAATTACCTTGTCTTTTTTCCTTTTCTTGTTCTGTATTCAAAAAGAGCACAGTAATGTGAGATTTACATATTAAAAAATTATTAATTAGTTTTTTCACCACAACATTAAAACACTTAAATCACTTTTGTTACTTTCCTGTTAATTCCTCTTTTCTTTGTGGAGCGTCTTCCTTAATTGTATGCTAATTTTGACAATTAATGATGAGCTAAGCAGACACAGTGACAGATGATAGTGAATGATAAAGGGCAGGAGCTACTTCAGTGTTATGCACATTAGTGTGTCATTTAATAAAGAACGGTCATGCTAAAATCCTAGAAACCGAGATAAGAACACACTAGGATATCTCTCTGTAACATGTATAAATGCTTATTTACACCCAGTTGTCTAATTTCTACATTTATTCCATAACACAGAGACATCAAAATGGCAGCTTACTTATTTAAGGTTGACATCCAATTACTACAAGGTAGTTAGAATGAAAACCTGAAGCCATAGCGGGGACCAACTCTAAACCTGACAACTGCTGATTTACCATATAGCATCTTTTATTTATATCTGTCAAACTATTAAACAGTGCCTTTCATATCCATGTAATCAATAGTTTGTTATTTTTATTTTTTTTCCAATCCAAAACCTCCATCCATCTCCTTTTCCTAATGCATTGTCAAAGGGCGCCAACTACCACATGGTCAAAGCTCCATTGTTAAGCCACCGAGCAGCACCAAATGCTTCGGAGTGGTTTTTTAAAAGAGGGTACACTCGTTAGGGATTGCTGGAGACATCAGGTGGATGGTTGAAGAGAAGCCACAGACACAAGGCAGTCTTAAAAGATAAGGCATGTGGTGTGAAAGAGCTGTTGGTCAGGGATGGTCACTTGTTTGAGTTCATTTCTCCATAGGATTTGTTTTGGTTTTTTTACCACTCACCCACCCAATTACCCCCTGGTCCCCCCGAATTCTGTTTAAAAATTGTTCACATGCATTCCATAAAAAAGTGCAGCCTTTGAGACCCAGCTTTAAATTGTGCATGGCACCCTCTGACCCCATAATTATATTCAAACAGAAACTGGCGTGCTTGCCGAAAAACAGGAAATTCCCTCAGCCAGACAAAAATGTTGGTATCCCAAAACACTTGTGCATACAGCCTTGGGATTATGCTAGCAAGAGGAGTAAGCCAAGATGCTGCAAAGGAAATATCAAAAATGGCAACTCAAATCCCAGCACCGACTCTGAACAAATTACTTTACACAAACAAATCAACTCTCTGAATATAATATGCAATATGAGTAATTTCATCATGAAAGGTGCTGAAGTCCCCCACCATCTGTGTGACTCACTAGTAATTAATGGCTCAGTTTGCTTCACTGATGCATTTTGCTCAACTGGGGCTTCAGATATCTAAGCTTGGTAATCTTGTTTCAATTTCTAAGAGGTCAGCATAAAAAATAAAAACACACTCATCTCAGGACCTTATCATGCACAATCTTGCAGTATGAATTATAAATGGCATGGATAATGTGGCGTCCCTCTGCATCCTGGTTCATTCCACTGAGGTATGTTGAAATAGGGAATTAACTATCTTAAAAAGTAAATCCTATTGATTTCCATTGGACAAGATAAAATTGTGTCATGATAGAGCACAACCAGGAAAAGGGTACATAAGTGCCACCTACAGAGCCTGCCACACTTGTCCAGATTGTCATTTTGATACAATGACATGCAGTTACACTCCAAATCCTGCCTTATAATTGAGGGAAACACACGGAAGATGAAAAGAAAAAAAATGAAATGAAGGGAGATTCAGTTCACTGATCTTGCTTGCTAAATTTGGACCAAGGATTATCCATTCATTAATTATTAAACAGCATTGGGCACAAATAAGAAACCACTCTGAAAAGGCTGTCTCTCCATCTCAATCACTCACAAAGAAACAATTTGCATTTCTCAAGTAAATGGACATGTCAGTCTTTGGAATATAGAGATAACCAATATTAACATGCAAGGTTATTATCATAAATGAAACCTAAAATGATGATGAAAAATACTATTCAAAAAAGATTAAATAAAATAAAATGATAAATGACTTAAATCAGTGTCTGTCACAACTGGACATGCATGTGCTAACTTGAGCTGCAGCAGCTCTAACATTAATCAAAACATATGAATAAACATTTGTTCTTTGTTTTTCAAAGCTATTTTCCTGCCACCAGACTTGCTAATTGAGTCCTTCTTAACCCTTTCCCATCATCTCTGAGACAACTCATCCACCGCCAACTGCACACACATCATCATTCCCAAGTTTACTTGTCTGCAGTGAACAGCAGCTGTTGACATAGCATTTGCGGCAACATTACAGCTGAATATGCATGTCAAAAATAATAATGACAATTCTTCAAATTCTGACATTGACAGCATGATTCTAGTTCTAATGTTAGTGAAACATATGAAAGGTGATGATATTGCTCAAACGATATATTATCATGCCACTTCAGAATGTGTTTATATTTCCAAGAGTGCAGGGCAACTTTAAAAGTTGATGTACACTAGATATCAAGGTCTCAAGGCAGATGTATCAGAAACAGAATAACCCTTTAAAAAATTCCACTATTTATAAGTGACATCTACTGTAGGTGTAATTGTGTCAGTGCTTAATGTACAGTATGTGAGCAGGAACTGGTACAGCAGCACAATATGAAACCAAATTATAGATGCACATGAGGACTGATGTCAGTTGTGACAAGCTATTGGCCTTCTTTGCACTTCCTGTATTTTACTGAGTAATTCAAAAGCCACAAAGAGTCAACAAATTGGCCAAAGGCTAAATCTGACGATTTAAGCTATACCCATTTTTGTTTCCTTTTTTCTTAGTTTTACATTCACAGCTGAAAATACCTGATTTCGTGAAAATAATTTAACGCCAAATAAAGTTTGAGAATATTTTTCCCTCCATTTTTTCATTCTCCTCCTCTCTTGTTATGTACATTTGGTACATCATATATAAGTATTTTGCTCACAATCAAAGATGCTGTTTCTGCTGTTTTGTGGCTGTCCATCCATATTATATTCTTTCACACTTTGTTCGTGGACAACTTGCTATTTTTGTGTAATGGCTATTCAAGTCTTATACAGTACAACCCCTAAGCCATGAAACTTCATACTAATTTTTCTGTGGTGTCCTACGTACACCTAGGTGAGTCCCAAAAATATATTCAAGCCCATTGGTCTCCTATCCCCCAATTGGTTTTCATTATATGTGTCTGTCGGAACACAGTAGAATCTGTTTTCCTGATTTTTCAGAAGTCTGTTGGCCTTTGGGTGACAATGTTCTCTATATAAACATTTTTTGACTGAAACTACTTTAGTAATCATATAGACAGAGGAAAATGACAAAGCCCAGTACGCAAGATTTTTTTAATGCAACATTGAAAGTGACACTCATAAGCACATTATCTTGTAGCGGGATATGATGTGCACAGTACCGATTGAAAGCACTACGTAAGTTAAAACTGACCAACAGAGTCATCAGAGATTGGCTTATGGCCTATTACTGGCCACAGAAAAGGAAAGAATGAAAAGTGCTAACAGTTAGAGCACACTTCCAAGACAATAACAGTTGAAATCATGTTTGCAAAAAAAAAGCTTGGAGAACAAATTCAGTCAAATACAAAAAAAATATAAAGGAGTCCCTAATATCTCTTTAACAATATCATAATGACTAAAACTAAAACTGAAACTAATACATATAAAAGTAGAGATTTTACGTTTGTATATAATATATACATATTTTATGTTATGTTTCTGAAATAAAAGCTAAATTAAACCTAAAAAAAGATTATGAAATAAAAACAAAACTGAATTTCAAGTAGGAAATAATTTCAGAAACATACAAAAGCAAAATTATAATAACCTTGTATCTCACAAACTTAACACAAATTATGATGAGATCAGGATTTGAAATTAATAAATGAGATTTAGCAGTGCTAAGCAGTGTGCCGCAAAAAACACTTCAGGTAACAGTGTACTACTGACTATTACATTGTTTCCTCGTTTCCTCTGTTCTTCACCCTTTATCATTAGCTTAAAAATGTTTTACAAAATGCCATGTCTGGTATGGTCCAGTGGATAGGAGTCACTGCTTTTGACACTTGTTATCCAAGGTCTTGTTCATGGCACATTTCTGACACCTGCTGAGCATGTTTATTTTAAAATTCATCTGTCAAATTTGATTTGGTATTGTAGCCTTATTGGCCACAGAAAGCCTGTTGTACCAACGTGCACTGTAAATGGTGCTATGTAAAACTGATTGACTGTTCTTAAGATAGCAAGCTTTGATGACCTGTTATTAACTCCAGCTCTGTCCAACGTCAAACCTATTACATTGAATATTTCAAATATTTGAACCAGATACCGTTTTGTAATTTATGTTCCTTAATTTCTGTGCCATTCGATAGACTCTCTCTTTATATTCATATTCATTTCCTTTCATATTTTTAGTCTTGGCAATAGGATAAATGTGAATAAGAAATCCAACTGTGTGAAAATTGAGCAGAACAATGTACTTATTTTGTACTCTGTCTTCGCCATTCCCAGAAGAGTTAAGTGCTCAGCAAAACAGTGATATAAAACAGGATTTTCTACCTAGGACCAAAACCTTTTTTAAACATTTTTATTTTATATATGATAAATAAGACAAACTTAAACCCCATAGTAAAACATTGGTGGTTATTGTACCCAGTCCAAATCTCTTCATCAGCACTCTATGTCTTCGTCATTGATACTAGAACTAGACAATAACGGGCACTAGAACAGTAGTGCATAAACATTAGTAGGAACAGTCTATATTAAATGGCAAGGGACCTTGACCTCATTCTGTTTCTTGTCTTAATTTTTTTTTTGTCAAAAATATTTTTGCAAGAAGCCTAAAGTAAAATAATAATAAAAATAAAATAGAAAAGTATATGACAATACAGTAAGTATAATTAAAATTACATTTATCCTCTCCTCTGTGGCTGTTGATTGATGTGTTGTGTCTGTTTGAAGATCTCCTATGCTGCCTCTCTCTTTATTTTAGCTTGCTGTGGCGTCTCTCCAGCAAGTACTGTGCAGTTCCCCAGCAAGTATTTTAATCTGTGCTGGCGTGCAGCTGATTATTGTATGTGTGGCGTCTCCCCAGCAACGGATTTTATGTACCCGAAAATAAATCTACTTTTAAAAGTCATCCCATTGTAATATCATGAAAATTTGTATATTTAGGAAAACCCCTTCAACGACTGACACTTTACACTTTACCGGGCCAAGCTTCTTAATCGCAAATCTGACATCCTCAGAGTGAACACTTGCACAACAACAAACACTAATCCCACCTCTTTGGGGAAGCTGGTCTCCGCGTATCAGTACCCGATTGGATTTTTCGTGCCTTATGTTTTAAGTGTTCCCTCATTTACCGAAATCCGATTGGATCATCCACGCGTTATTTTATAAGTTCCGCCCTCTCTGTCTTGTGTGACGCATCAGGCAGCCTTTGAAGCATCTGATATGCGTTTAATTTTCTGTCACAACAGTGGGCAATCAGCAGAGTCTCCCCAGGAACTGATGTAATGTGTGGCGTTTCGCTGATAATCGTGGCTGTGGCGTCTCTCCAGCAAATACTGTGCAGTTCCCCAGCAAGTATTTTAATCTGTGCTGCCGTGCAGCTGATTATTGTATGTGTGGCGTCTCCCCAGCAACGGAATTTATGTGCGAGGCCACAAGTACACAATCAGCACTCTCCCCAGCAATGATGTCCTTTATTAAAGACTGCCCGCGCATTCGCACTTCACCAGAAGACACGGACACATGGACGCACACAGGGATTTTATTAAAGAGGATGATGGTATACAAATGTTGAAGATGCTATAGAAAATGAAGGATGATGCATTAACCAAAGCGGCATCTTTTTTAGTTAAGAACCAATCACTAATGAGCCCTCTGAAAACATTGAACACTGACTTGGCTCTATAATAAAGTTTAAAGCCATACATTCTGCTCATCTACCTGGGCAGGATGCCAAATTGCAGTCAGGCTGGCCTTTTAACAGACTGCCTTGCTGCTAAAGTGTATGCCATCAAGAGCACAACCTCCCATCTATCTTGGGATGTGCACTGCTTGGGCAAAATAAGTGCTTATCGATTTTAGAGTGGGTGAGGGATGTCCTACCACACCTTCTCATCAATGAGAGAGTGGTACTGGAAAGCTGCCAGTCCAAGCACTCAATAAAGGGCTCTTCCAAATGTGGCTGCACCTGGCACAAAGAGGATGAGAAAAGGCATCTTGCCTATTCAGACTGATACACACGATAAAACACCATACTTAACCATGACCACTGCCTTGCAGTATTTGACCCACATATTCAATTCAAGATGCTGGTAAGGAATTAATCAATTATGAGAGCCTAACTGATAGATAACCCTTCATATTCCTCCTTGTCATATTTAACTAATAACTTCTTCCCTGCAACATTTGCCTGGCATATTCAACATTCAGCTAAGGGACTTATCACTTACAAACCAAGATGATGCAAATTTGATATACTATCGATAATTATTTACAAGACTATTCAAATCCACCAAATACAAGTATTGAAATATCTGTAAACAGGCAGAGAATAAAAGTAAAATGAGGAAAACAGAGTTAAAGAATGAAGATACAGTAATTCCACAAATGGACTGATTTAGAATCCATATTACTAATCGAGAATGCTAAACCGGATGGACGCAGGGACATCCGGCCATGGGCCGTAGCCGCAAAAAGAAGTACTGCGCAGGCGCCCCAAGAAATGAGGGGCCGCGAGAGGCGGATGAGGGGCCGCGAGAGGTGGACAAGACCACAGAAAAAAGGAGTGAGCACAGAAAAAAGGAGTCAAAGAAATGAGGCGCCGCGAGCACAGAAAAAAGGAAAAGGCACAGAAAAACGTAGTCAAACGCAGGCGCCGCACGAAACCCATTGCACACGAAACTAGCACACAAAAAAAAAGAAGACGCTCGCGCACAACAGCAAGGCACCCCCGCCCCCCTACAGGCACCGGACGGGACACACACCAAGAGGGGGATTCAACAAGCCCCTGGAACACAAAAAAAAAGAACACAAAACCACCCCACACACCCTACAATCAACGGACGGGACACACACAAAGAGGGGGATTCAACAAGCCCCTGGAACACAAAAAGAAAGAAGACGCTCGCACAACAACAATCCTCACCCACCCCCACCACATCAATAAGAAGTGACACCCAAAGCCACATTTCTAAAGGAAGCGTCCATATTAAACATACGTCATCTCAACACCTTCACACTAGGCAGCATAGGTGTCAGCATAGGTGGATCTCCTTCCAATAAAGCACTATTAACCGTTCAACTGCAGAAAAGGCTACATATTAACAGTGAGTGCGATCCTCCTTATTACTTATCCATATTTCGCATGCTGAGGAACAAACAAGTCATGAATACACGGTCACGGGTACAAAACGATTCGGATCAGATAACGGGACCAAACACACGAACACGAATGAAACAACAAAATACATGGCGGCGCATACAACGCGCTTCGGAAACTCCAGGAGAAAAAATGTCTCGGATCAAAAAACGCAAAGCTCAAGTAACCCCGTTACAGAGACGTGCCCAAATGGACAGACACAATGAACGTAGACGCATACAGCGCGCGTCTCAAAGTGCTGCATCGAAACAAGCACGATTTCAAAAGAAAGAGCTCGCGTCTCAGACATACAAAAAAGGGAGCGAAGAGACAGAATAAATGAACACGGACGTGTACAATGCGCATATGAACTGCCAGAAAACAAGCAAGCAAGACTCCAAAAGCAGAAAGCTCAACTGACCGACATACAAAAACGGACAAGGCTCGATACAAACAATGCACGACGTAGACTGAAACGGACTTTTCGCAAAGCGGAGGCGAATCAATTGAAACTCAAAAATAGCGCGTCACAAATAATGGACATGCAACAACGCGGCACTCAAACGCCACAAGCAAAACATGCCCGTCGCGGACATCAACGCCAGACACCTGCTAAACGCTTACGCCAGTTGGCTGACAACGCCTTCAATAATGAGTCCACTATTGAGGAAAATTCATTGGGATTAATGAATGTCATTTGCAATCATTGTCATTCACTTAACTTCCCAGAAGAAACAACTGGCAATACAAATAATGAATTTACACGTTGTTGTCAAAAGGGGCAGATTAGACTGCCTCCTTTACATTCATATCCTGAATATCTACAGAAGCTTCTAACTAACGATGTGCCTGAAAGTAAAAACTTTATGAACTGCATTAGATCCTACAATAGTTCATTTGCTTTTGCATCTACCGGAGTACATATCAGGCCACCAAAAGGCAATGGCCCATACTGCTTTCGCATATGTGGTTAACACAATGCACTATATTATGGCCAAAAAATATTAATGTTAATCACATTAATAACCAGGTCATTTCATTACTTCCTGGAGAGACACAGCTCTTTCTAAGCTCTGACAAAGTTGACTCTGATGACGACAATGAACATCTGAATTTCCCCTTAGAATATTTGAACACTATTAACCCGGCCGGATGACCACAACACAACCTTACCCTTAAAAACGGAACAATAATCATGCTATTAAGAAACCTTAACACTAAACAGGGTTTATGCAATGGCACACGGTTAGTTGTCAACACCACGACACACAATGTTATTCAAGCAACAGTTCTTACAGGATCACATGCTAACAATACTGTTCTCATTCCTAGAATTGACCTTACGAGTTCTGACCTAGAATTACCTTTTACATTGAAACGCCGACAGTTCCCCATTAAACCTGCATTTGCCATGACCATCAACAAATCACAAGGACAAACCATGGACAAGGTTGGCATCTACCTCTCTGAACCCGTTTTTGGACATGGACAACTTTATGTTGCCTTCTCACGTGTTCAACGTTCATCTGACGTTAAAGTTAAAGTTATAAATGATCCATGCCAAGGAAGACTCATTCAAGGACAAGACACCATCTTTACAACATAAGACACCATCTTTACTACTAATGTTGTATACAAAGAAATATTCCAATAAAACATTACTCTATGCCAAACACTCTATTTTTTATTTCTATACGCATCATCCAAACCTGCACACTGTACTATATCTAATTCATACATCTCACTCTTTGTCATGCCCCAACGCCAGGGGTTGGCGAGCGAAGCCCCCTAGTACTGTATAAAAGACATTAATAGCATACCTAGAGACTTATATTATAATGGCATTTTGGCTTTGCTCTACATCACCCTGGTTTGCTTCTTGTTGGGAATGTCTGGAATAATTGCCAGCAAATGGGAAGCTGTGTGTCAGGAGGAATTTATGATGGTATGGAGTTCAGAAAGAAGGAAATAAACAGTACATTACTACACAAGGTCATTGTGAAAGCTATACATTTGATTAAACACACAAGTGACTGAAAATCAGTCAACATCCATTAAAAAAGCCCACTTATTCTTATCGGGGCTGCAGGACCTACCCCAGAAGCACTAGGTGCAAGGCAGAACACAACCTTGAAGTGAATGCCAGCCCATCACAGGGAACTCAGTCACCAGAATGCAATTTTCAGCCTCCAGTTTTAAAAAAAGGGAAACTGCTTTAAGTGGCTATTAGTGGCAAATGTTTAAAATTGTTACGTTAAACGTTATGCTAGATATCAAATGCTCCTCATTCATGTTGGAGGAAATTAGTAAAATGAGGAAAACAGAGTTACAGAGAGCTACATTTACACTATAAAATTTTATACTGGAGCTGCCACATGTTTCTAATTTACTGCATGTGTAAATGCCCCAATTAAATGCAACCAAACATTTCTACTTTGAGCATACACTCTGGTTAAAAGATATCAGTTGTTTTTAATATATTGTCCTGATTCAGATTAAAAGGCCACTAATTGTTTCTGTTCTGGACGAGGTCACAGTGTAAATGCTTCTGACCCACATCAGATGCACTTCCACATGAAGTTGTTTAAATAAAGTTCACTCTGGTACAGTATCTTAATTTACTGATTAAAATTAGGTGATGCCTTCAAAGCTCTACCAAACCACATCTTCAGATGCCCCATAAACAGTCACAACATAACAAACTAAGAGAATAAATGAAATAATTATTTAAAAAATGCTTACTTACTGCTGATCTCTTCTCATATTATGTTTCTGTAAAAGGAGTTCAAAAAAGGGTGCTTTGTACCACTGTCCTGACAGGAATTAAATTCAAGGGGTTAAAACAGTGCAAAGAGAGACTGAAGGGCATGTTCACAGTGGATGTGATCAGGTTAGAGTGGAAACACAACTTTTCAGATTGAGTGATGTTTGGTTTCAGTCCAATTGTCATGTAAATGCACTAATATGCTAGTTATTCCCGAGCCTAGCGTGTCATGTGGCTCAAGAATTTTGTCATCATTCAGTTAGTAATTTCTGCTTAATTACTCTTTATATCAAACTAATAATAATAAAAATTGACCATGTTCACTTTACCTTTTGTAAGGTATATTAGCTGACAGTATTACTGCTGTGCATAATTTTCAATTGCGTACTATTCAATATCATAAGTACTTGTGGCTTAGAGAACAACTCATATTCAGACTGATAAGACACAGGTGTTGACAAGAATGGAGGCAAGGTCAGCCTTTATGATCCACAGATGGTCATCAGGGACTGGCCAATCACTTCAAATTGCAAATCAGACATGTGATCACCCTAAACAAGGAAGAGGACCTTGCTAGGAAATAAGGGAAATAAATAACACACACCTGAACCTCCGTTTACTGCTGTAAATTAACACGGAAAGGAAGTTAAAAGCAACAGAGAAGATATGGCGTATCACTGAGAACATAATTAAGAAACCTAAGCAGCTGCAGTAATCGTGGAGGACCAGAACAGAGGGTAAAGTGACAAGTGTCACCGTGGATGACGATTACAGACTGGGCACTGCATTTAAGTAATAATAAAAAAGATGAATATAGCTATTTACCATACACATCTTTGTAGCATTCATATACAGAAATACAATTGATAACTCCATCCTGCCTGGTCACAGAGGTATACAATGGCAGCAGACTTTTGTTCCAACTGATTTCTTTATTAAAAGAATTGACTTGGTTTATGGACTCTGAAATTTATTGAAATATTCTTCCCCTTGTGTCTGTTATCATTGTGTTTTATTCAAAGTAGGTACTTAAATATGAACATATACACAGATAGAAGTACCAGCCTTATTATTACACACTCTTAAGTAACTAAAAAAATTGTAAAATAATTTACAATTCTTAACAAGCAAATGAAACAAAATTAAAGGCTGGTAGTTAAGATTCGGTCACTTCTGTCTGGTGAATTAATTTTGATAAATTTTGAGCATTCAGGACAGATATTGACACACAGACATATCTGATTTGAATCGCCTGCAAAACTAATTTGAAAGATCAAATAAAAAATATCAGATATAAACCAAAAATCAGAAACCAAGTCACTTTTACTGCTTACACGGACATTCGTGTGGGCTCTATGCAATGCCTACTCTGTAAACCCCTAATATGGGATATTTTATTTACTAAATTCAAAACAAAGCTCGTGAAACTCGAGGGCAGCGCAGTGGTTACTGCTGCTGCCCCACAGTTTCAGTTTGCACATTCTGCTGGTGTGTGCTCGGGCTTTCCTCTCAAACACATAGGTCTTATGTTAACTGGTGATGCCGAATTGGTCCATTATGATTAGCAGGTGTCCAGTCCACAGTCAGATCCTGTCTTGTGTCCTGTGGCTTGTTTTCCGTACCCTAGACCTGTATAATGAAGTCTCTGATCGTGATGATTTTTTTCTGTTAGACATCAGTGATTGTTATTGTGCAACATGTGCATGTGTGCTCAAATTACCATACTGCCAACCTACATGTTTCCAGTGCAGTCATCTACTGCCATCTATTGTCAAAACTTCACATTGCCATCTCCCAATTAGTTTAGTGCGAAGTGTGCATCACAACGCTAGATCATTCTTATTTTGACTTAATTTTAAATTACCTGCATTTTAACATTCACAACCCTTAATTGTTTTTTTTCCCTAGCCAGCTGCCAACAGATGATTGCTCACCTCATGAGTCTCAACCTCAGCTCCAAGAAGGACACCATTTTCACTTCTATTAATTTCTTAACTAGAAGGCAATTCTTGGTGTTGATGAAATCTGTTATAAAATTCATTGGCATCCTAGTGTTCTCATTTTGCCACATAACAGTGTTGAGTTTCTTGATATTACAGTCCACATGTTTTGTGGGTCAGAACAGATAATATTTCTCAGGGCATCACTTGCTTCCTTCTCAAAAATGTTATACAAATAGACAGTGTATGATGGAAACAAGTGTACATTTTTGCTCAGTTATGCTACCGACTATGGCAGCCAACTGAGGTTTGATTTAAAAAAAAAATGCTGCTCAAATTCTATGGCTTCCCTGTGGCATTCTGTTCTTACTGTGTTAGTGGCTCTCCGCTAGACTCCTTACTGTTTGGAGTTCTTTATGTTATAGTGCTGCTTCTCTGTTTTTTGGATTCCTGGTCTTGTTTTATGGTTTACATTTCAGATTATTGATATCGTGTTTAGATTATATTCTTTTTGTCAATGTATTACAAATATCTAGAATCTAGTTTTTGCCACTAGTGTTTTGATTAGGTGTTTGTTTCTTTTAGATTTCCCTTTTGATTTATTTCGAGAACTTGTCTCCACTTATTAATCTTGTTTTGTTAACAACATTCTTTATTCTCTCTTTGATTTATCAATTATACAGGTCTTTTTTCTTAATTTAGAAACAGTTCAGGTAAACGTCACCTCTTGTGGGGATTCTAGTCTTTCTATAGTGTCTACAGCATAAATTATATAACAGCTGAATAGTGTCCTGTGGCATACAAAAAAAAAATCTGATATTATGCAACTGGTTCTGAGAGACAGTGGTCTGCAGTGAGTTTGGGTGTGGAGTAACATATGATGATTAGAGCTTCTCTGTTTGTTATTTGTAATATAATATTTACAAACCATTAATAACCTCTATTCTACTTGCTTTCTCAATGTCCTGCTGTGGCACTTGGTGCCACAACTCTATACCTGCCCATGGAAAGACATCTGAGATGCTGGGAACCTAGAAATCAAAGAATAGAGGAATTATTTTGTTATGTTAGGTTGCCCAGCACAGACACAGGAGGGGGTGGACAGCAAGTTGGTTGAGGACTCCAGGACTGTGAATGTGCTTGACTTTGTCTGTTACAGATGAAGTGGACCCACTTCCCTGAGGGATATTTCTCCTTTAAGGATGCTGCTGACTTGAGTTTTTGGTTTACTCTTCTACACTGTCAACTGCCAGCACCCTGTTGGCTAACAGTACTGGTGGTGGCCGTTGTTAACCCAGGCCTGGACTGATCTGGGTTTGGAAATTTGTATCATTGTCCGCATATTGATTTGGCAAAAAACTAAAATCCAAACCACTAAACCAAAGTAAATATCTGAATTACCAGAAAGCAGTGCAATTAGGATCACACTCAATCACAAGTCACCAAATTGGTTGCACTTAAAAGAGAAAATGTACACATGCATACATATAATACATGTTTCTCTTATTTAGTGTTTAAATAGCAATATGTGTATAATTTGCCTTTTATGTCTGATACCTGCATTTCTTACTTCAGACGGAAGGAGTTGCTGAAGAGTAAAACTGGAAGTATTTCATAAGGACAGCTAAAAAGAACATACAGTATTAGACAAAGTAGTAATATTGACATGACATCAGACATATACCTTATTGCACAGATAAGTGAATGCATAAAAGCAGATTTTTTTCCTTCTTTCCTTTTCATCAAACAATTTTTCAAAACCTTTAAAAACTGACATAAATGGAAATTAAGCGTTACTTATTACTTAGACCATCTGAAAGGCTTACATTGAACGGGCCGTGTAATGTCAGGTCCACCAATACGGCACCCCAATCCCCACTTAATGCAGATGGGTACAACTAGTCTTTTGTTCAAGGTGGCTAAGTATTTTGCAAAATATTTATGTTTATATTTAAACGGAAACGGAAATGTGGCAAGTGATTTTGTCTCACAGATATCTTGGGTTTATTTCCCTAATATCATGTTTGTGTGATGTTTGCTTATTCTCCCTATGTTTTTCAACAGATATGCCCATTTTCCACTCATACCCAAAAGATATGCAGGTTATATTAACTGCAGATTACAAATATGCCTCACCTGAGTATCAAGAAATTAGACCCTGTCCATAAATGATTCCTGCTTTGTGCCGATTGCTGCTAGTATATGCAGCAGCTCGCTACAACCATGAACTGGATTATGTGAATTTGACACTGTTAATGTATACTTGTTTAAATGTAATAGATTTTCTAATGTACAGTTATGAAATTCTAAATTATTTCCAAATATCATAGCTTGCAGGTTAAGTCCCAGCAAGGCCTAAAAAATAAGACAGCATGTGCTGGATACTAAACCATTGAAAGAAAACGAGAACTTCCGGAGAGCAATATGCCCTGCAGGTCTAAAAGCTGTTCTAGAAGCAATTAGAAGCAAGGTAGCATGGGGGATACAATTGATTCCTGACCTTTAATTATGTGTTGGGGCTAATGAGGTGTAAGAATACCTGTAGCTATAAAGGGAACTCTGTGACAAAGACCCTGTGACTTAGCATTCCTTCAGTGACCCCTTACTAGTATCAGGAGCATGTTTAGGGACTACTCGGGAAGAATGGTCCACTAAGTGAAGTCAAGAGTTAAGAAGAGGCAAACACTCAACTGGCAGGAAGATGAGGGGCCTATAATAGTAGCAGCATTGGGCTCAAATCAGAAACACTGCATAAGTCCATCACAGAACTCTCTCACACAATCACATTGAGGTTAATTTAGAGTCACAAATTAACATGGAGTAAAACTCACCAAGATAGGGGCAGAACATACAAACTCCACAAATACAATAGTGAAGCGCTGGATTTAAACCTAGAACTCCGAAGATGTGCTACAACAGCTGTGCCATTCATAAAAGCATAATAATTTCTTTATTGTAAGTATTTATTAGCAGTTTATGACTTAAGACCCCAATAGCTGAGGTTCCTCCCATGTCATAGAAGTCACATCGTATGTCCCTAGAGTCAGTTTTGGTAACCAGGGATTGGTCCGCCAAAGTATTCAACCTCCACCCAAGCCATAATGCACCTGACCCTTATGGCTCACCTTGCAGGTGGCTGGGCCACTGGAATATGGACCAGTGTTGCTCCATTGGGCTGTGCCTGGCCAAGTCCCATAGGTAAAGGTCTGACCATGAGGTAACTATTGATGACCTTGCCTCCTTGGGTTGGCTCCAGGAGAGGGCCTGGTTTCCTTTTCAGGGCAAGGTTACCAAGTCCTTGATTTGTCTTTTCATAGAAGTCAATATGAACTGTACATGGTCTGGTTCCTCACCTTGGACCAGTTTTCCTTGAGTGAACCCACCAGATGCAATTGCTCCAGAAAACATAGCTCATAGGACCATAGAGATACATAAACCCCTGCCCCCAACCCCAACCACAACAAGATAAGGTAGCAATTTATGGAGTGGGGATAGTCATTGGTGATTACAATGGTATTCTCAAACCTGGTAGTGGACACCAGTGGGAAAGGGAGACAGAGTGAAGGAGGAGTCTTTTTGAGCATGGTTACCTTATATTAGTAGCTAACAGATACCAACAGGCCAAACAGAATGAGGCAAAGACAGTGGTGGAAGCAAAAAATCTCTGGTATGGGAAGATTTCAATGAGACCATGGAAAATTACTTTCGGTCATGGATTTCGTCCTAGGCACAAAACACTGGAACCAGCTTTTTACCCGCATAAGTATTCTGTATGGTTTGTTGGAGTACGACCAACCAGCCTACAGGTCTTTCGTGGACTTGTAAAAGGCATATGACTGCATCCCTTGGGTTGTTCTGTGAGCCATCTATTGCGAGCTATTTGGCCCCTGTACAACCAGAATGAAAGCAGGGTTCACATTTCCAGCATTAAGTCAGACTTGTACCTGGTGGGTGTGGGACTCCACTGGGGCTGCCCATCGTCACCGATTCTGTCCATAATGTTTGGCCAGCATCTCTACAAGCAGCCAAGGCGGGAAGAATATCTAGTTCAGTGGCCTAAGGATGCTTTTTGTGGATGATGTCCTGCTGGCTTCATCAGACTGAGACTTTAGACACACACTGGAGTGGTTTGCAGTCAAGTCTAAGGACATGGTTTTCAGCTGGAAAAGGGCGGTGTGCCATCTCTGGATTGAGGATGAGGTGCTACCTCAAGTGGGAGAGTTAAGTATCTTGGGATCTTGTACAGGGGTGAGGGAAGAAGGCTGATCAGAGCAGCCTCCACAGTCATGCGGGCATTGTACAGGTAAGTTCTGGTAAAGAGTCAAAGGGCAAAGCTCTTGATTTACAGGCCAGTCTACAGTAGTGGCCAAAAGTTTTGGCAGTGACACAAATGTTGTGTCTGCAAACTTTGCTGCTTCAGCATACTGATTCTTTTACATGTTTCTATGGTATACTGAAGAACAATTATAAACATTTCATAAGTTTTAAAGGCCTTTATTGGCAAACATATCAAATTTATGTAAAGAGTCAATATTTACAGTGTTGACCCTTCTTCATATCTTCTGCAATTTGCTCTGACATGCTGGATATCAGCTTCTGGGCCAAATCCTGACTGATGGTGATCCATTCTTGCTTTTTAAGGGCTTGGAGTTGATCAAAATTTGTGGGCTTCTGCTTGTCCACCCACTTTTTGAGAATTGACCACAACTTCTCAATGGGATTAAGATCTGCGGAGTTTCCTGGCTATGGGTCCAAACTTTGAATGCAATGATCTCCAAGCCACTTCATTATCACTTTCGCCTTGTGACATTGTGCTCCATCATGCTGGAAAATACACAGATCATCACCCAATTGCGCCTGGACTGTTGGAAGAAGTTACTCTTGGAGGACGTTTTGATACCATTCTTTATTTATGACATGTTCTTGGGCAGAATTGTGAGTGGGCCCACTCCCTTGGATTCAAAGTAACCCTACACATGGATTGTCTCAGGATGCTTCACTGTTGGCACAATGCTGGACTGGAGTAGCGTTACTTTTTCCTTCGCCGGACAATCGATTTTCCAGATGTCCCAAACAGTCGGAAGGAGGAATCATCCAAAAAAATAATTTTGCACCAGTCTTCTGCTGTGCAATCCTTGTACTTACTGCAATTCAGTCTGTACTTGATGTTTTTCTTGGAAATAAGTGGCTTTTTTGCTGATCTTCCTGACACAAGGCCATTGTCCAAAAGTCTTCACCTCACTGTGCATGCAGATGTACTCACACCCACCTGCTGCCAGAACTGAGCAAGCTCTGCACTGGAGGAACACGATTCTTTAGCTGACTCATCACTAAGAGACGGTCTGGTGCTTGCTGGACACTTTTAGATGATAATTTTTTGCCAGGTCCAAAATAAGTGAAAATGGGTTTTTGTGATAAAGTTAACTTTTTATGTTAATAAAGCTCTTTGCAATTAATTAATATGCATCTGATCACTCTGCACAGTAATATAAAAACAATGTGAATTGCTACCACAAAAACTGAAGCTGCAAATTTTGCAAAACACATTTGTGTTACTGACAAAACTTTTGGCCGCTACTATATGTTCCCATCCTCACCTATGGTCACAAGCTATATGTAATGACCAAAAGAACCAGATTGCAGATACAAGTGGCAGAAATTAGTTTTCTTTGCAGGGAGTCTGGGATCAACCTTAAATATAGGGTTGGAAGCACTGATATTCAGGAGGAACTCAAAGTAGAGTTGCTGCTCCTCTGCATCAAAGGCAGCCAGCTGAGGTGGTCTGGGAATCTGATGAGGATGCTTCCCAGGGGAGGTGTTTTGGGTATGTCCAACTGGGAGGAGATGCTGGAGAGACTATATCTCTCGGCTGCCCTGGGAACACCTTGGTACCCTACCAGAGGAGTTGAAGGTGGTGGCATGGGAAAGAGATGTCTGAGCATCTTTGCTTAGACTGCTGTCCCTGTGACCTAGACCCATACAAGTGTCAGAAAATAAATGGATAGATGGAAGGATGGACTCACTAAGACACTAAGGATTCACAAACTACTTTTATTTTTACATATCACCAATCACAGTTAACCCTGTGCCAAATACTGTTTACACATAGTATTTATAGTACGTAATGCAAGAAGAGACTGGTGAAGTGGCTTCTTCAGGAATACATAAACAAACAAAGAAATGGCAGAAAAATGTTAATTATATCAACAATGGTGAACAAATGTAACACGGAGCTATGAATTTATCATATGGAAACCTAAACACTGTTTATGAAATTGTCCATCCATTTTCTGAAAGCATTTTTTCTAGTATATGGTCATGGGGAGCTTAAGCAGGCACAATGCAAAAACAAACCCTTGGTGGGAATGCAGTATATGGTAGAGCACATTCGTGGTCTTCAAGGTCTTTAATACACATCTCCCCCACATCAGACTCACATTAACATAGAAGTAACATGCAAACCCCACAGTGAAGACTTTTTCAGCTGGAAATGAAAACAAGGCAGATAATGTTAAAGTGGATGGCACCCACTCCAGGTGTTGTCCCCGATTTGCGTCTCAAGAATACTGGGATAGGCTCCAGCTTCTCCATAACCCTGCCCTGGAAAAGTGGGTTAAGAAGATGGATAAGTGGATGGATGAATGGATTTTGTCACGTCACAGAACTGACTTTAGCCTATTTTTTTCACTTTTGGAAATACAGCATATATACTTTATGTAAAGTTCTTCATTTAACCAGCAGAGGTCAGTGCTGCCCATAAAAAGTGGGTAAAGGTTACCTTGAGGTGTTATTTTTAATAAAGAAGCATAACAAAATAAACTTGTGTTCATTGACTGAGTATTTTAATTTTTAAAGGATGGCTGTCTAGTAAGTTATGAAAGGTCATAAAAGTAGTTTATCAATTAGTATAATAACTGATGCATCTTTACGTTCAACTGATCCAGTCATATATTTTCTATTTCTGAGTTCTGAGGAACAGCAATAGGTTCAAGCCAAGAAGTCCTGGACATGCCGCTCTTTGTTCTTTGACATGCCACAGAAGATCTGCAAAGGAGTCACATTCCTGCATATCATCAATTGCGCACTTTGCCTGGGCAGCTCTCACGAATCTGCAGTTTAAAAGTCTCAAAAAATTTCAGTTTTGTCTTCAATGTTCAACTTTTTGTTTTGAACTTCAGGTTTCCTCCAGGATCCCCAAAGATGTGCAGGTTAGGGTTAACTGGTGAATCTAAATTGGTAATTTTACATTTTTTTTTTTTTTAATTTTCAAATTTTGCTATGGTTATTTTTAGTGCCTGTTGTTCCTGTGTTTGTATCCTTTGGGCTTGGACATAATAGTAATTATGAAGGAGCAAATTAGAAAGACATGCCTAATAGTCAATTGGCAACTGGTTGATTTCTACCTTGTTGCCAGGACAGGCTGACGTGAAATGAATTGGATTACACTTTTGAGAATGGATGTACATAATGTCAAGAAATGTGTTTTACCCTACTTTTAGAAAAAAACAAAAAAACAGCAGGTTAACTTACAAGAGACATTAGGGGACACGGTTTTTGTGCACAAAAGGTCACATATCTCTGGAAGTAGCTGACACAGAATGTGACCCATGACCCCCACAAAGCTTTGATATTCTGCCCGGCTTTTCCACCCCTGCACTGAGTGGACTATAAACCACTTGTGGATGTTCATTCTGTAATCTTGTGACCTAGTGAATAGCCTGAGGCAACTGCTTGTAAACGCCCTTCCAAGTTCTGATGTTAAATGGAGCCCTCCCTCTTGGACCAGACATCTACTGTATATTAGTTTTTTTGTCCTTTCCCTTACTGTTATAATTAATTCAGTATTGGTATATAATAAAAGAAAAAAAAAAAGATAACAAATGCATTCTCTTGTTCTCTGCTATTCCATTGCATTTGTTGAAGCAACGCAAAATTAATAGCAATGTAGCATGACTGAAATGGACAGCATAATATTGTGACTATATGGCATTTCCTCGCCTAAAGGTTGCATTACATGAGGTGATAAATGCAGCACAGAATTTTACCAGCATTCAGTGGCCTTCTGTTAATGACATACTATATCCAATACTCACTGCCTTACTAAGTCAAAAATATAAAAGAAGGACTTGGACAATTCCGTACAGTTACTTTTCTTACTCCTTCCATCTGGCTACCAATTTCGGACCATTGTTTTAACACCAGTATATTCCCATACAGTTTCTATCCACAGCTTTTAAAGCTACTCAAAAGTCAAAATCTACTGTATGTTGTATTCTGTGTATGTTTTTTAAATGTGTGTCAATTTGTTGGTATTTTATAACTGACATTTCTGAGGAGGGTTGGACGTAATAATTTCATTGTACTATGTAAACATTACAAAAACCTGAATTTGAACTATTGCTAGCTGAGCTCCTATCTGTGACTAATTATGTGACTATAGAAAATCCAATTTGTCTCTGTGTAGGACATTTGTAAAAATGTAGACATCTGTAGTGTCCCCGGATGTTGTTAAGTACTCAGAGTATAGGAAAGGGGATCTTTAAATAAAAATGTATTATAATGTATTACTTCTACGCACCCAATGTGGATGATAGAGACTTCATCCAAAACATATTTGCATCTATTCCCAATGTGAACACTCATAAAATTATAATGGCTGGGGACGTTAATTGTGTTTTAAATCCAGACCTAGATAGGTCTCCTGCCACAGGCGTGTTCGCAATACTGCAAAAACAATTACACAGTTTGAAACTGGTCACTACTTATCAGACTCCTGGAGATTTCTAAACCCAAACTCAAGAGGATATTCCTTCTACTCACCAGTGCATCACTGTTACTCAAGAACTGATTATTTCTTTATAGATATGTTATCTCCGACCAGCCCCTTTGATCATGGAGCTAAAATCATTATGTCCCACATACTCATCTCACAACTGGCATTTTATCTTTCTCAACTGGAAGAATCCTAAATCACTGCTTTTAAGTCAGTGGGTAACTGATGTTTTACTCTGTTGGCCTAGCTGTCTTTCTCATGAGTGGGGGCTGATTTGATTCAAACCTAGTTTTGTAAAACTTGACTTGCTTGTACAGAATGTTTGATTTTAAATAAATTCAATAAAATGTAAAAATAAATAAATAATAAATAAAAAAAATAATGTACTGTATTACTTCATAGCCTCTCAGTTTAGAAGCTTCTGCTATTAACTTTAGCTGTGTGTTTGTGGTGAATGCTTCTTACAAGAGCCATTTGCTACTTATTTAAGTTATATTGAATGTTTACCTATATATTAGTGCATAACCTATAGGAGGTTCTTACAACCCTATCCATCCACCATCCAATCATTATATCCTAACACAGGGTCACAGGGATCTGTTGGAGCCAATCCCAGCCAACATAGGGCACAAGGCAGGAACAAATCCCAGGCAGGGCACCAGCCGACCGCAGGAGACACACACACACACACACACTAGAGACAATTTAGGATCGCCAATGCACCTAACCTGCTTGTCTTTGGACTGTGGGAGGAAACTGGAGCACCAGGAGGAAACCCACGCAGACACGGGGAGAACATGCAAACTCCACACAGGGAGGACCCGGCAAGCGAACCCAGGTCTCCTTACTGGTGAAATTGGTATTTTCTAACTATTTCTAGCCTCTCTGACTATAGATTAGCCTCAGTTAGTGATCTGCCTTGCTGTGTGTAAGGCATGGAAGGTACACAGTTTTACGTGCCCAATAGTATCAAAGTTAACCTTCTTCTTGAATGTACAGTGCCATAGGTGTAGAGCATACTGAAGGCGAAGTAAAGCATCTTTAAGTATAGAAACAACAGTTTGACAAGATAAGCTAAGTTTAGAGAAGAAACATTTTTTCTATTTTTTTTTTTTTTTGCCTTTTATTCTACATGTGTAACAACCTTTTTTCTTGATTCTTGTGTGGACTATTTGCTTTGAATTTTCACTAAATATTTTAAAATAAACCTTTGGGGTGACAGATTTCTTTTGGCACGCGTTTAACCCATGCTTGACCCTGCCTTATACACCAGCCGCTACACTTCTAGAATATTTTTCTATGCTATTATCACCTGACTAATATTATAGCAGTGTCAATGAGTTGATCCAACTTCAAAAATTTGATCACTGTGTGTGACAATTCGTGATTCTATTACTTTTTGAGAAAAATTTTGTGTGATTTCTGATCATGCTAAACACACAGATAGACTGGTCAAGGTTAATGGCAGTTTAAAAATACATTGTTACACATTTTTTCCAATTAGCTGTGAACCACCCAATCTCACTGAGATTACACAGTTGGTGAAGCAGCCAATACTGGGAAGGCTGCACGGACTGGTGGTAACCAGGGAGACCTTCTCCAGGCTGGTGGTCAGGCTATCCTCCTGGCATTGCAAACAATCTTTGCAACCATTTGGGAGATGGGCATCATCCCAACTGACTGGGAAACGGGACTTGTCATCCCTATCTGGAAAGGGAAGGGTGATGGCCTGGATTGTGGCAACTACAGGGGTATAATACTGTTCTCTGTGCAGTTTAACATGTAAAGTGGATGAAGAGAAAAATGTATGAAGCGCCCACTGGGCTCACTTCATGAACTGAGACGGCTTTATGTGCTTTGCAATGGTTTCCTGTGCTCTGCAATTAAGTCCAGTTCTGACTGCCTATCTAAAGACTATGCCTTTTTTTTCTTGAAGAAGACTTCTCCATGACAGACACTGTCCCATTTTATTAGACATTCAATACAGTAATGCTTTTGTTAGCTTCCTTCACATGTTATCTAGGACCTCAATAATGTTTTGAGCCCACTGTTTAAAGTATTAGAGCAATTTGATGAGAAAAGGCCACTCAGACCAAAAAGTTGCTTGTTACACAGTACTATACCCCTAATTCCTCCAATATTACATCAAGTCCAGTTTTGAAAATCCCCAATGTGCCACTCTCTACCACATGACTTGGTAAATTATACAGGAGTCTATTGTTCTCTGCGTGAACAAACTTTCTAACATTTATGCAAAATATACCCTTAACACTTTGCATCTGCGTTTCCATTGGTCCATTTTTCTAAATAGACACAGGCTCAGAAACACTGACACATAACCCATTTTCTCCCAAGTGAAGGTCATTTTGCATATTTTTTTAGCTATCAGCTAGGTAAATCTCATTGAGGACATTCATCACTGAAAACATTTCTGGCATCATGGTTTGCCTTACAAAGTGGCTCTGGCAGCACCTACATGTGTCTCATAATTACACAGTAATAATAATTATTATAACATGGTTCTAAGCCCTAAGCAGATCATCATATAGAAAGAATAACTAAAATACCCATCTAAATTAGATCCATTTGATTGATACTATTGTAGTCAGTCTCCTACCAACATAGGGTACACTCCAATACTGAGATCATATATATGTTATATTATTATTTTGTATTGGAGAAATGCTCCACTATATAGATACAGTATGGTAGTTCCTTATACATTCCACTTTTTTTGGTCTACATTAGCATTGTATAGTGGGGTATTTCTGCCTTGTAAACTAGAATTTGTTATATGCATTTTCTTTTTATGAGCTTTAAAGTATTTATACCATATGGCTCCAGTGTCATCTTTATCTGTTAAAATGTATTGAATCAGTTTTGATAAATTTCAGTCAGTCTTTTGCTTGTTATTTTGTTTTGCTCCATAATATATTCTTTTCCCTTTGCTAACTAATTTGTGAAGATCCTTGCTGTGAAAAACATTGTACAAAATAAAGATTCTTTGATATCAACGCACCCACTTCAGCATCCTGGTACAAATAGTTCCTGATATCACATTGCACTGACAACAGACTATTTCAGAACGCTGCTTGACTTCCACTGCAGTTTTTTCTTGCCCTGTCACAAGATATTGCATGCTTAGAAAGGAATTTCACAAGAGGTCTGATATCGAGATCTATTAAACTGGTGCCTTGCTCTCAATGAATCTGTATTTTGTACAGTGCTTTTCACTACCAATTAAAAAAATAATGAAAAACGTTAAATGGTAGTCTTCCCATAAAACACTTTTTTTACCCTAAAAGCTAAAATAATCTCGATCAATCCCCCATTAAGTAATAAATGATAAAATAACAAATGACAGTCAATTCATAACTTTGAGAACATTATAAGCCTTGTTTGTCTTGGCTAGAAGCTTTGAACTGAACTTGTTACGAAACTCTATACTCAAGTGAAGAATACTATACAAAAATGAACAGAACTGGCTGCATTCTAACTTGACAAGGAGTGATAGAGGATTTTTGAAATTCTCTTTTGATAATTTCTATCTGAAAAGCTTGAAATGCTTCTTGCAATGTTTCCCTATTGCTAAATGACCCACATGGCTATCACACACAGTATCTAGTGTATGCAAGTTTATCATGTTCGTTAACTTTATTTTGGGTCATTATTCCCTTGGGAGGCTACAGATATATTGTTGAAAGGGAAGGATTTTCAAACCATAATAATTACTTGATGAATGTTGTAAACCATTCCAAGCCACATGGCAGGTCATAACTTTTTAAGGTTAGTGGCACACCCCCAGTCGTTATATGTGTGGAGTTGCATATTCTAATCTGCTTGAACGGGTTATCCTCCCATCTTCCTAAAAATGTGCATTTTTGGTTAATCGGTCCTGTGTGAGTGGGTCCTATGATAGATTGGAGTCCTATCCAAAACATAATGCTTCCAGGACACATTCAGGCCCATCTTGAAGTATTAACATTAAGAATGCATGTATTCAATTTGAATTGTTTCATAGTGCATTTTTGTGTAGTTTTATATTTAAGTCATTTGACTGTAAACTACATTTCATTTACAGTTTTCACTACTTTGTTTGGATTTGTTTCAAATAAATAAAAAAATTAATAAAAATTGTATTTTCCTAATGTAAAAATTCCTTGAGATTGTACTGTACTGTAGAAATATGTCTTACAACACTATACTTTGTGTGGTTTATGGATGTGGTGAGAGAGGACATGCAGGTGATGGATGTAACAGAACAAGATGCAATGATCCGCTGTGGAAACCCCTAACGGGAGCAGCCAAAAGAAGAAGACGACGACTATATTTTGTGTCACTCTATGAAAAGTTCTGGGTAAAATAATAAGAACAATATTGATTTCTGTATATTGCATGGTTTAAGCTTTTGTGAAATAAAAACCTCAGAACTTCAATTCAGATATGTAACACGTTCTTACTAATGCAGGCGTAATTCTCACCTGTATAGAAACATAACACACCATTCTGAAACTTGCTCAACAAAGTTCAGGATTGTGGGGGGGGGGGTTGTTGGCACCAGGTAGAAAATAGGAGAAGGTGCCAGTCCATCTCATAAGACTCTCAGACACACACACACACTTACACATATCAGGCCAATTTGCACAACAGGCACTTCTTGGGGTTGTGTCTACAAACAAATGTGTTATCTTTTTGTAAACTCAGTATCCAGGAGCAACACTAACCACTGAACCACTGTTACACCCTAATTTCTATCCTATTATTTATACTCTGGCTTCCTCTTTAAGGTTGGCTAGCAATTGGAAAGTTGAATGAAAAATTGTTCAGAAGCAATTTTATTTACATTTTTGGAAGATTCAGTTAAAAGTAAAATGAAATGTATAAATTATTATAACAAATCTCTTGCTGACCTCAAACATCCTGTTCCATGAATAGGACATTTGGTGAGTTTGTTCAGTGATTAATTATCTTGTGTGCCATGAATCATTAGTTTCCCCCAAGAGAGAGAGAGAAACAAATGCTTTTTTAAGATAACAACAAAGGCAGACAACAGGAAACAACCCCCCCTCAACCCCGATGTTAGGTTATAAGTGTGTTTGTAACAAAAGCACATTTTGCTCTTTAGGAATGTGCTTTATTTGGCATTCTCCTTGCATTTACAAACTGTGCAATAAAGAGGGCAAACAGGCCACCAGTTAGGGCATGCATTGTCTCAAAGAGACCCCCAATAATGGGAGGTTTGGAAGTTTCTCTGTTCTTAATTAACTTGACCTCTTTTGTGTTGTATTGGAGGTTGATTTGCACCGTCTTTTAAACACACATTCCTATCAGGAACCACTTTTGTGGTTTTTTTTCTTCTTCATGTTAAATGCAACAATCCCGACCCCCCATTAATCAACACTATTCAATAAAAATACAGTTTAATTAAAGTGTGAAACCCGAGACCTTCCTACTGTGAACATATTTTAAGTTAACAAGATCCAGCAAGAAATACAGCATATTTTCACTACATATGAGGTGATGTTTACAAAGCACCAGAGGCCGAGCTGCACCCGAGGCCCAGGATATAAAACGCTGACTGAAAAAGTCATAGATCAATGTGAATAGGACATTACATTATTAGGAGAGACAACTGGTAATTAAATGAAATATACAAGGAATGAAAATATTTGGAGAGCTTAAAGCGTATGTGCTGCATTTTAAATGGATTAGCGAAGTCACAGAAGAAAAAAAAAATTGTTGACATGAGATTTTTTTTAAAGCTATGCTTACAAGACAGCTAATGTTGTAGAAAAAGTTTTTGATTTGCAGGTCTGAACAAATGATGGTGGTAATGCAACAAAAAGAGGATTAAGAAGTAGTTAAAATGGTCCATTGAAAAGCTAGAATACCCAAAATGTTTGTTTTGTATATATATATATATATATATATATATATATATATACACACATACACACACATACATATATACTAGGGGGCTTTGCCCCCTGCTCACTTCGCTCGCCAACCCCCGTGTTTGGTTTTCCGGATACACACTTGTAAGATTTTTTTTTTTCTTTGAATTGTTGCTATTTCATTAGTTTCACTTTTATTTCAGAACTTCTGTAAAAACAATATTTGTAATCTTGCGAGTCCCAATATGCTGAATCTTTTTAATGAGGTTAGGACAGGTTTCTCTGTTTGGAATTTCAGCACAGACAAAGCAATCTATATCATCAGCAGTTAATAATTTTTTTTTTTTTTACAAAGTAAAAAAGTAAGTAGAGTTCTGCATTGGACTCCTGTTTGTAAAGTCGTGCTATTTTCCTCTCACAGTTCCAAAAGTGCATGGGGTTACCAAGGTGATACCCCAGCTTTTGTCTAGGTTTTTGTACAAGGGCTAGACAGAACGTTTTTGACTCCTGGGGTAGATTTAGCTTTTTAAATAAGCAGACAGATAAATATATAAACACTAACAAAGTAACCAATAAATGCATGTGTGGTAAACTCCGTTTTTGAAATTCACAAGATTCTTTATTTGTCACATGCATAGTTATACAGGACAACACGCAGTGAAATGCATCCTGATCCGTTTATCAATATATCAGTTAGATTAACAAAAAGTCATAGATTGAAAGGTAACAACAGTATAGTAGAACATAATAAATAAGTACAATTATGTGAATAAAGTAGAATTAAGTGTTAAGGTGCAATAGTGTAGTAATTATTGTGCAAAACCAAAGTTAGACTGGTGCATAGTTAAATGAGGCAGTTTGTTTGTTTGCGCTTCTGCGATCTTTAACTTTCTTTTTTTATATTTTCTAATTTTCCTGCTTTCATATCCTTTAACTTTCTCCACATGTGTATAGTGCCGTTTTTTTTTTTTTTTTTTTTTGAGCCTTTCTAATTTCACTGGTTTCATAGTCTCTAACCTGCTCTGCATGTGTTTATTGCCAACGTTTGTAAACGTCTTTATGAAGTTCTACTTTGTCATTTTACTCATTGCCTTTTAATTCTGAGCCGTACAGTACAATACATAGAACAGAATAAATCCTCAATACAGTATAAAAATAAAAATTCTAGAAGTACGGAGTAGAATTCCACATTAGATGATATCACATAATATGATTTGGATTTGTTTTAAGTCCTGGAGACCTCATTCATCAAGCTGCCTCCCCCATTTTGCCATTCCACATCTGAAATAGCGCTAATCCGATGAAAGGACCCCTCATTCCCACGTCCCCAGTCATCAGGGATGACTTTACCTTAGGCAGGCAATCTACAATTTAAAGGGATTGTTATTTTCTTGGGAATTGTTACATATGCAATATTTTCACTTTTACTTTAAAAACTTTTGTAAAAGCAATACTTGTCCTTTATTTCCGGCCACATGCGTGGTTACATCTTTCTTGCCAGACGTATAATGCTGCTCGTGTTGTGAAGGTGGGTTGGGGGTGGGGGTCTGAATACACGCTAAGGATATGCCTTTGGATCATTTGCTGTCTTTTTGCTGCTTGCTAGCTGCCTCTTCTGCCTGTTGCATGTTGTTGTTTTAAGAGCTGGGAACACATGATGCTTGCCTGCCAAAAGCAATCCAACAACTGCTAGCTTAGAGGTCTGTTGACTTGTTTTAAATGATGGCTCACTGCCTGGTCTCGCGTGACATTGTAAAAGCAATACCTTTCTTTTATTACTGGCGTGGTTGAATTCTTTCTTGCAGGATGTATAACGCTGCTCGCGTTTGGTTGGGGTAGCTGCTGTTGCGCTGCCTTTTGATCTTTTTAAAGCCTGTACAGCCACTGTCCTTTTTGCTACGGCCCTGGGACAATCTCTTGGCACCAAGTCTCATGTTTACGGTCCCCGCGAGATGCACCGTGGCAAGTCTCCTTGGTCTCACGGGTCTTTAAAATGTCTTTCAAGATTAAAGATTATCACGTATTGTAGCCTTGCATGTGCTTTCCATTTCAGGATTTTCTTTTATATATAGAGAGATATATACACACTGTATATAAATAAATAAATAAATAAATAAATACACACATATATATATACATATACATATATAAATAAATTACAGCCATTTTTGAAACATTTTATCCAGTGCATTAGGAGGCAGGGAGTGGTAGATAAGAACCAATCCTCGATGGTATACCAGGCCATTTCGGAGTACACTCATATACACTACAATTTAACCAGACTGATTGACTTCACCCACCAAGCAGAATGCCTTAGAACTGAGAAAAGTGGTGTCCCTTTTAGAAACCCACATAAACACAAGAAGAACAAAAAACATACACAAAGAAGGCACTGTTCCCACGTACTGAACTATGGAATTGTATGAGGCAGCAACCCTAATTAATGTGTCAGTGTGTTAGAATAACGGTGTATGATGGCATGATGGTTAATGCTACTGGAACCTCACACATATAGCATCCTTGGCTTGCATCTCATGCCTATTTGTTGTCTGTGAGAAATATGGATGTTCTCCCCATGTCTAAATGGGTTTCCTCCGTGTACTTGAGTTTTCTTCTACATACCCAAAGACATGCAGTTCAAGTTAATTGGCAATTCTACATTGAGTGGATGGGGCATATGTCAGTGCCCCCTGCAATGAACTGATGGTCCACTCAGAGTTTTTCCTGTCTTGCACAGTGGGATAGGCCTGGCTCCCGTAACACTGAAATGAATTAATGTTATAAATCATGAAACAATGAAGACATCCAGTGCTTTAGCATAAACATACTCATACCCTTAAGCAGATTTTCCTCCAGATGTCTTCATTAAACTTTGTTCTAAGAAGCCACTGCTCAGGAAGTGTTTGAGTCAACCTAGATAACCTACTATTAAACAATAACTGCATATTTTAGTTAATACTCTGCCCTTAATTATGGGAAATGCAGGTAATTATAGGGCACCGTTTGTAGTGTTCAGTGTTCATGAACCAACTAAAAATTTAAGTCATGTATAAAACTTCATACAAAATATGCAATTTTTTAAATAAAAATCCTTGCTATCTTTATTGAATGAATCCTACAGTTCCTATATTTTATCTCATTTCTTCCGTACTACTACATACAGTGGTGTGAAAAACTATTTGCCCCCTTCCTGATTTCTTATTCTTTTGCATGTTTGTCACACAAAATGTTTCTGATCATCAAACACATTTAACCATTAGTCAAATATAACACAAGTAAACACAAAATGCAGTTTGTAAATGGTGGTTTTTATTATTTAGGGAGAAAAAAAAATCCAAACCTACATGGCCCTGTGTGAAAAAGTAATTGCCCCCTGAACCTAATAACTGGTTGGGCCACCCTTAGCAGCAATAACTGCAATCAAGCGTTTGCGATAACTTGCAATGAGTCTATTACAGCGCTCTGGGGGAATTTTGGCCCACTCATCTTTGCAAAATTGTTGTAATTCAGCTTTATTTGAGGGTTTTCTAGCATGAACAGCCTTTTTAAGGTCATGCCATAGCATCTCAATTGGATTCAGGTCAGGACTTTGACTAGGCCACTCCAAAGTCTTCATTTTGTTTTTCTTCAGCCATTCAGAGGTGGATTTGCTGGTGTGTTTTGGGTCATTGTCCTGTTGCAGTACCCAAGATCGCTTCAGCTTGAGTTGACGAACAGATGGCCGGACATTCTCCTTCAGGATTTTTTGGTAGACAGTAGAATTCATGGTTCCATCTATCACAGCAAGCCTTCCAGGTCCTGAAGCAGCAAAACAACCCCAGACCATCACACTACCACCACCATATTTTACTGTTGGTATGATGTTCTTTTTCTGAAATGCTGTGTTCCTTTTACGCCAGATGTAACGGGACATTTGCCTTCCAAAAAGTTCAACTTTTGTCTCATCAGCCCACAAGGTATTTTCCCAAAAGTCTTGGCAATCATTGAGATGTTTCTTAGCAAAATTGAGAAGAGCCCTAATGTTCTTTTTGCTTAACAGTGGTTTGCGTCTTGGACATCTGCCATGCAGGCCGTTTTTGCCCAGTCTCTTTCTTATGGTGGAGTCGTGAACACTGACCTTAATTGAGGCAAGTGAGGCCTGCAGTTCTTTAGACGTTGTCCTGGGGTCTTTTGTGACCTCTCGGATGAGTCGTCTCTGCGCTCTTGGGGTAATTTTGGTCGGCCGGCCACTCCTGGGAAGGTTCACCACTGTTCCATGTTTTTGCCATTTGTGGATAATGGCTCTCACTGTGGTTCGCTGGAGTCCCAAAGCTTTAGAAATGGCTTTATAACCTTTACCAGACTGATAGATCTCAATTACTTCTGTTCTCATTTGTTCCTGAATTTCTTTGGATCTTGGCATGATGTCTAGCTTTTGAGGTGCTTTTGGTCTACTTCTCTGTGTCAGGCAGCTCCTATTTAAGTGATTTCTTGATTGAAACAGGTGTGTCAGTAATCAGGCCTGGGGGTGGCTACGGAAATTGAACTCAGGTGTGATACACCACAGTTAGGTTATTTTTTAACAAGGGGGCAATTACTTTTTCACACAGGGCCATGTAGGTTTGGATTTTTTTCTCCCTAAATAATAAACACCATCATTTAAAAACTGCATTTTGTGTTTACTTGTGTTATATTTGACTAATGGTTAAATGTGTTTGATGATCAGAAACATTTTGTGTGACAAACATGCAAAAGAATAAGAAATCAGGAAGGGGGCAAATAGTTTTTCACACCACTGTATTATCATATTATTACATGTTATCTCAAAGAGAAATACAAACTTGCTGTGATTAAACTATTGGGTGCCACTGGCAATGCACAGGTTACATACCTGTGCTGAATTAGCAGTTGTGGTGGGGAAAGGCCACTGATTTTAGTGTGTATCATTGTGTCCACTAACCACAATAGACAGGCCTGTCGGAGAATTCTCTGTGACCACTGCCTACAAACAGTGGAATTAGAAGCAGAGCAAAAACATGTGTGCCAACTGGGACATACTTCAGGATTGTTAATTGCACCTGCGAAAGGTTTTCATCTAGACTAAACAGATTATGCATAGCATCAGACATCTTGAAACAGGTTCTTCTCCAAGAGGCACAATGATTGGATGTCATGCACAGTGTAAAATGTTTTAGAAATTAACTAATTTTAATAAGTTTTTGCTCAAAACTGAATTACTCCACCACTATGATAAAAAAAATGTACTGCAGTGATGTTGCTGCATCACATGCCTGATGATTGCACCATTACCAACAACAAAGCACAGAAATGACACAGAATGCAAGAAAAATCAGAAATACAAAGTAGTGCTAATATAATACCAGGAATACAACGTTAAATTAATCATCCATCCATCCTCTTCCGCTTATCCGAGATCGGGTCACGGGGCCAGCAGCTTCAGCAGAGATACCCAGACTTCCCTCTCCCTGGTCACTTCTACTAGCTCTTCCAGGAGAATCCCGAGGCGTTCCCAGGCCAGCCAAGAGATATACTCCCTCCAGCGTGTCCTGGGTCTTCCCCAGGGCCTCCTCCCGGTTAGACGTGCCCGGAACACTTCACCAGGGAGGCGTGCAGATCAGATGCCCGAGCCACCTCATCTGACTCCTCTCGATGCGGAGGAGCAGCGGCTCTACTCTGAGCTCCTCCCGGATGACTGAGATTCTCACCCTATCTTTAAGAGAAAGCCCAGACACCCTGCGGAGGAAACTCATTTCAGCCGCTTGTATTCGCGATCTCGTTCTTTCGGTCACTACCCATAGTTCATGACAATAGGTGAGGGTAGGAACATAGATCGACTGGTAAATTGAGAGCTTTGCCTTACGGCTCAGCTCCTTTTTCACCACGACAGACCGATGCAGAGCCTGCATCACTGCGGACGCTGCACCAATCCGCCTGTCGATCTCACGCTCCATTCTTCCCTCACTCATGAACAAGACCCTGAGATACTTGAACTCCTCCACTTGGGGCAGGATCTCGCTCCCAACCCTGAGAGGGCACTCCACCCTTTTCCGGCTGAGGACCATGGTCTCGGATTTGGAGGTGCTGATTTCCATCCCAGCCGCTTCACACTCAGCTGCGAACCGATCCAGAGAGAGCTGAAGATCACGGCCTAATGAATCAAACAGGACAACATCATCTGCAAAAAGCATTGACCCAATCCTGAGTCCACCAAACCGGACCCCCTCAATGCCCTGGCTGCGCCTAGAAATTCTGTCCATAAAAGTTATGAACAGAATTGGTGACAAAGGGCAGCCCTGGTGGAGTCCAACTCTCACTGGAAACGGGTTCGACTTACTGCCGGCAATGCGGACCAAGCTCTGACACCGGTTATACAGGGACCGAACAGCCCTTATTAGAGGGTCCGGTACCCCATACTCTTGGAGTAACCCTCACAGGATTCCCCGAGGGACATGGTCAAACGCCTTTTCCAAGTCCACAAAACACATGTAGACTGGTTGGGCAAACTCCCATGCACCCTCCAGGACCCTGCTAAGAGTGTAGAGCTGGTCCACTGTTCAGCGGCCAGGACGAAAACCACACTGTTCCTCCTGAATCTGAGATTCGACTATCCGACGGACCCTCCTCTCCAGGACCCCCCGAATAGACTTTTCCAGGGAGGCTGAGGAGTGTGATCCCTCTGTAGTTGGAACACACCCTCCGGTACCCTTTCTTAAAGAGGGGGACCACCACCCCGGTCTGCCAATCCAGAGGCACTGTCCCTGATGTCCATGCGATGTTGCCGAGGCATGTCAACCAAGACAGTCCTACAACATCCAGAGCTTTGAGGAACTCCGGGCGTATCTCATGCACCCCCGGGGCCCTGATACCAAGGAGTTTTTTGACCACTGTGACCTCGTTAACCTCAGTCCCAGAGATGGGGGAGCCCACCCCCGAGTCCCCAGGCTCTGCTTCCTCATTGGAAGGCATGTTAGTGGGATTGAGGAGGTCTTCAAAGTACTCCCCCCACCGACCCACAACGTCCCGATTTGAGGTCAGCAGCACACCATCCCCACTATATACTGTGATGACATTGCACTGCTTCCCCCTCCTGAGACGCCGGATGGTGGACCAGAATCTCCTCGAAGCCGTCCGAAAGTCGTTCTCCATGGCCTCCCCAAACTCCTCCTATGCCCGAGTTTTTGCCTTAGCAACCACCGAAGCTGCCGATACCTATTAGCTGCCTCCGGAGTCCACACAAGACAAAAGGGTCCTGTAGGACTCCTTCAGCTTGACAGCATCCCTCACTGCCGGTGTCTACCAATGGGTTCGGGGATTGCCGCCACGACAGGCACTGACCACTTTACAGCCACAGCTCCGGTCAGCTGCCTCAACAATAGAGGCACGGAACATGGCCCATTCGGACTCAATGTCCCACACTTCCCGCAGGACATGGTTGAAGTTCTGCCGGAGATGGGAGTTAAAGCTACTTCTGACAGGGGACTCTGCCAGACGTTCCCAGCAGACCCTCACAACACGTTTGGGCCTACCAGGCCTGACCAGTATCGTCCCCCACCATCGAAGCCTACTCACCACCAGGTGGTGATCAGTTGACAGCTCCGCCCCTCTGTTCACCCGAGTGTCCAAGACATGTGGCCACAAGTCCGACAACACAACCACAAAGTCGATCATTGAACTGAGGCCTAGGGTGTCCTGGTGCCAGGTGCACATATGGACACCCCTATGCTTAAACATGGTGTTCATTATGGACAATAACAAAACACCGCTTGGGTTCAGATCGGGGGGCCATTCATCCCAATCACACCCCTCCAGGTCTCACTGTCATTGCCCACGTGAGCACTGAAGTCTCCAAGCAGAACAAGGGAGTCCCCAGAAGGTGTGCCCTCTAACACCCCCTCCAGGGACTCCAAAAAGGGTGGGTACTCCAAACTGGTGTTCGGCGCATACGCGCAAACAACAGTTAGGACCCGTCCCCCCACCTGAAGGCGGAGGGAGGCTACCCTCTCATCCTCCAGGGTAAACCCCAATGAACAATAAATATGCCCACACCCGCTCGGCGCCTCTCACCGGGGGCAACTCCAGAGTGGTAGAGTCTCCAGCCCCTCTCAAGGAGATTGGTTCCAGAGTCCAAGCTGTGCGTCGAGGCGAGCCCGACTATATCTAGCCGGAACCTCTCGACCTCGCACACTAGCTCAGGCTCCTTTCCCTTCAGAGAGGTGACATTCCATGTCCCAAGAGCCAGCTTCTGTAGCCGAGGATCGGACTGCCAAGGTCCCTGCCTTCGGCCACCACCCAACTCACTCTGCACCCGACCTCCTTGACCCATGAGAAGACGTTAAATTATCTGCCCATAAATATGTAGCTATTTCTTATTCATTCTTTTATAAACATATGTTTATTGTATGTACAATTATATTTTGTGTAATTGGCAGGTTTAATTTCATTTTTTGCATGATGATTAATTTTTACTGACATGTAGTTAATGTTTTCATAAATCGTTTTTGTTCTAGATAGATAGATAGATAGATAGATAGATAGATAGAATTTTATTTGTCCAAGGAGAAATTTACCTTTAACAGGAATTTAAGAAGTATCAAGTAATAAACTACAACACCACCACCCCCCCCCCCCACCCCCCTACAACACACACAACAATTAAAACAAAAATTAAAAAACAAAACACTTTTCACTTGGCTAAAGCAGTCACAGTCAGTCATTATAATGGCATATTGTCATAGTTATGAATGCATCCCAGTAACATTTTTTAACACACTTCTGCTAAATAATTAATTGATTGAAAAATACCCAATACTAATGTGTCAAAGAGAGGATGAGCATTACTGTTCATAATGATCACCATTTTTGTCTTTATTCTCTTCCACACTTGAGCCAACCTTTTTCATCAGCTTGCTGACTTGGTGGGATTCTCTTGATGTGATTTTATTGGCTCAGCACACAATAACATTGCCATTCAACAGTACATAGTACATGTAAAGTATATCACTGCCTACATTAAAGGAATGCAGTCTCCTAGGAAAAAGAAGTCTGCTCTTCTCTTTCTCCTTGTTACTAAAATATTACAACATTCAAACAATTGTGACGAGTACAGGCCATTCAACCCAATAAGCTCGCTCATCCTATTCACCTAGATTGCCTAAATATACATCAGGTTGAGATCTGAAGGTCCTTGAAGTCTTACTCTCTACCACACTACCTTATAATTTATTTATGAGTCTGTGGAACTTTGTGTGAAGAAAAGCTTTCTAACATTTTTATGAAATCTGCCCAAAAACAAGTTTTCAACTGGGTCCCCTTGTTCTTATTATATAATTAATTTTAAAGTAACAGCTGAAATCCACTATACTAAGTCCCTTTATAATTCTTAATCATGTCAAACCTTAATCTCTCTGCCTCAACTGAAAAGGTTCAGCTCTTTCAGTGTCTCCGCCTAGCTCATACAGTATATTTCTTAGTTGAGTTACAATCCACACATCCTGCTATACAGCTTAATATCCTATTAGCCTTCTTGATGTTTTTTGTCCACTATAGTGACCAGTTCACTAGGATTCCTGTGTCCTTCTCATAAGGGATACTTTGAAGTTTCAGACCCTCCATTATGTATTCAACAATTTAAACTTCTTGCATGTATTACTTAATATCTATTTAAATTAAATTCAACCTGCTACAAATCTGCCCAAGCCTGTATGGTGTCCACATCCCTCTGTGATTCTAGAGTATCTGCCATTCCACCTAGTATGGTATCATCCATCCATCCATCCATTTTCCAACCCGCTGAATCCGAACACAGGGTCACGGGGGTCTGCGGGAGCCAATCCCAGCCAACACAGGGCACAAGGCAGGAAACAATCCCGGGCAGGGTGCCAACCCACCGCAGGACACACACAAACACACCCACACACCAAGCACACACTAGGGCCAATTTAGAATCGCCAATCCACCTAACCTGCATGTCTTTGGACTTTGGGAGGAAACCGGAGCGCCCGGAGGAAACCCACGCAGACACGGGGAGAACATGCAAACTCCACGCAGGGAGGACCCGGGAATCGAACCCAGGTCCCCAGAAGTATGGTATCATTCTTAAGCTTAAAAATATTCTGCAGTCGGGTATTTAGTGTTTGCATTCAATAAGCAATAATTCAATTCAATTCCTCATTAACTTTCAGCATATCGTAGTGGAGGGGTTTGCGTGCCCCAATGATCCTAGGAGCTCTGTTGTCCGGGGCTTTATGCCCCTGGTAGGGCCACCCAAGGCAAACTGGTCCTAGGTGAGGGATGAGACAAAGAGCGGTTAAACAAACCTCCTATGATGAAAAACAATTTTGGACGGCGTTTTCCCTTGCCCGGACGTGGGTCACCGGGGCCCCACTCTGGAGCCAGGCCTGGAGGTGGGGCTCGATGGCGAGCGCCTGGTGGCCGGGCCTGCACCCATGGGGCTCGGCCGGGCACAGCCCAAAGAGGCAATGTGGGTCCCCCTTCCCATGGGCTCACCACCTATGGGAGGGGCCAAGGAGGTCGGGTGCAGTATGAGTTGGGTGGTGGCCAAAGGCGGGGACCTTGGCGGTCCGATCCTCGGCTACAGAAGCTGGCTCTTGGGACGTGGAATGTCACCTCTCTGAAGGGGAAGGAGCCTGAGCTAGTGCGCGAAGTTGAGAGGTTCCGGCTAGATACAGTCGGACTCACCTCGACGCACAGCTTGGACTCTGGAACCAATCTCCTTGAGAGGGGCTGGACTCTCTACCACTCTGGAGTTGCCCCCGGTGAGAGGCGCCGAGCGGGTGTGGGTATACTTATTGCCCCCTGACTTGGAGCCTGTACATTGAGGTTTACCCCGGTGGACGAGAGGGTAGCCTCCCTTCGCCTTCGGGTGGGGGGATGGGTCCTAACTGTTGTTTGTGCGTATGCACCAAACAGCAGTTCAGAGTACCCACCCTTTTTGGAGTCCCTGGAGGGTGTGCTAGAGGGCATACCTTCTGGGGACTCCCTCGTACTGCTGGGAGACTTCAATGCTCACGTGGGCAATGACAGTGAGACCTGGAAGGGCATGATTGGGAGGAATGGCCCCCCCGATCTGAACCCGAGTGGTGTTTTGTTATTGGACTTCTGTGCTCGTCACGGATTGTCCATAACAAACACCATGTTCAAGCATAGGGGTGTTCATATGTGCACTTGGCACCAGGACACCCTAGGCCTCAGTTCGATGATCAACTTTGTGATCGTGTCGTCGGACCTGCGGCCACATGTCTTGGACACTCGGGTGAAGAGAGGGGCGGAGCTGTCAACTGATCACCACCTGGTGGTGAGTTGGCTTCGATGGTGGGGCAGGATGCCGGTCAGGCCTGGTAGGCCCAAACGTGTTGTGAGGGTCTGCTGGGAACGTCTGGCAGAGCCCCCTGTCAGAAGTAGCTTCAACTCCCTCCTCCGGCAGAACTTCGACCATGTCCCGAGGGAGGTGGGGGACATTGAGTCAGAATGGGCCATGTTCCGTGCCTCTATTGTTGAGGCAGCTGACCGGAGCAGTGGCCGCAAGGTGGTCGGTGCCTGTCGTGGTGGCAATCCCCGAACCCGTTGGTGGACAACGGCGGTGAAGGATGCCGTCAAGCTGAAGACGGAGTCCTACCGGTCCCTTTTGTCCTGTGGGACTCTGGAGGCAGCTGATAGGTACCGGCAGGCCAAGCGGAATGCGGCTTTGGTGGTTGCTGAGGCAAAAACTCGGGCATGGGAGTAGTTTGGGGAGGCCATGGAGAATGACTTTCGGACGGCTTCGAGGAGATTCTGGTTCACCATCCGGCGTCTCAGGAAGGGGAAGCAGTGCAGTGTCAACACTGTATATGGTGGGGATAGTGCGCTGCTGACCTCGACTCGGAACGTTGTGGGTCGGTGGGGGGAGTACTTCGAAGACCTCCTCAATCCCATTAACATGCCTTCCAATGAGGAAGCAGAGCCTGGGGACTCAGAGGTGGGCTCCCCCATCTCTGGGACTGAGGTCACCGAGGTGGTCAAAAAACTCCTTGGTGGCAGGGCCCCGGGGGTGGATGAGATACGCCCGGAGTTCCTCAAGGCTCTGGATGTTGTAGGGCTGTCTTGGTTGACACGCCTCTGCAACATCGCATGGACATCAAGGACAGTGCCTCTGGATTGGCAGACCGGGGTGGTGATCCCCCTCTTTAAGAAGGGGGACCAGAGGGTGTGTTCCAACTACAGAGGGATCACACTCCTCAGCCTCCCTGGAAAAGTCTATTCAGGGGTCCTGGAGAGGAGGGTCCGTCGGATAGTCGAACCTCGAATTCAGGAGGAACAGTGTGGTTTTCGTCCTGGTCGCGGAACAGTGGACCAGCTCTATACCCTTAGCAGGGTCCTGGAGGGTGCATGGGAGTTTGCCCAACCAGTCTACATGTGTTTTGTGGACTTGGAAAAGGCATTCGACCGTGTCCCTCGGGGAATCCTGTGGGGGGTACTCCGAGAGTATGGGGTACCGGCCCCCCTGATAAGGGCTGTTTGGTCCCTGTACGATTGGTGCCAGAGCTTGGTCCGCATTGCTGGCAGTAAGTCGAACCCGTTTCCAGTGACAGTTGGACTCCACCAGGGCTGCCCTTTGTCACCGATTCTGTTCATAACTTTTATGGACAGAATTTCTAGGCGCAGCCAGGGCGTTGAGGGGGTCCGGTTTGGTGGGCTCAGGATTGGGTCACTGCTTTTTGCAGATGATGTTGTCCTGTTTGCTTCATCAGGCCGTGATCTTCAGCTCTCTCTGGATCGGTTCGCAGCCGAGTGTGAAGCGGCTGGGATGAGAATCAGCACCTCCAAATCCGAGACCATGGTCCTCAGCCGGAAAAGGGTGGAGTGCCCTCTCGGGGTTGGTAGCGAGATCCTGCCCCAAGTGGAGGAGTTCAAGTATCTCGGGGTCTTGTTCACGAATGAGGGAAGAATGGAGCGTGAGATCGACAGGCGGATCGGTGCGGCATCCGCAGTAATGCGTGCGCTGCATCAGTCTGTCGTGGTAAAAAAATTTACCAGTCGATCTATGTTCCTACCCTCACCTATGGTCATGAGCTATGGGTAGTGACCGAAAGAACGAGATCGCAAATACAAGCGGCTGAAATGAGTTTCCTCCACAGGGTGTCTGGGCTTTCCCTTAAAGATAGGGTGAGAAGCTCAGTCATCCGGGAGGGGCTCAGAGTAGAGCCGCTGCTCCTCCGCATCGAGAGGAGTCAGATGAGGTGGCTCGGGCATCTGATCAGGATGCCTCCTGGACGCCTCCCTGGTGAGGTGTTCCGGGCACGTCTAACCGGGAGGAGGCCCCGGGGAAGACCCAGGACACGCTGGAGGGACTATGTCTCTTGACTGGCCTGGGAACGCCTTGGGATTCTCCCGGAAGAGCTAGAAGAAATGGCTGGGGAGAGGGAAGTCTGGGCATCTCTGCTCAAGCTGCTGCCCCCGCGACCCGACCTCGGATAAGCGGGAGACAATGGATGGATGGATAGTAGTCAAAGCATATTCTACTTACTACGGTCGTCTTTTGTCTGTTATTTTAACATTTGATTTCAGGTTTCTTTCAGTTTCAAAGCATTAAATGTCTATGTTGCTCAATCCTTTCACTTTTAACAATGTGTCCAATACTGTTTTATAAATCACCCTTTGAGACTACTTCTTGGAAATCAAATGTAAAACATTTGATTGGGATAACACAGCATAGATTAAAATATTCATTTCATTCCGTATGCTCATCTGGCTTTAATACTGGCCCAAGCTTTGGCTCGGTCTCCAGTCATTTGGTTTCATGCCAGGTTTAATTTCACATAACGGTGAATGACTAATATTTGAGTTTCTGTAAATGTACAGAAATTTCCAGGAGGATTAGGTGTGATTGCCGTCAGAGAGGTACAGCAAATGTATAATCAAAGACAGTTCTTTAAGGAATATGCAGGAATCATGCTTAGGACAAATGTAACTAAGAAAGTATAAAAGAAATACACAGATGAACACAAGATATGGCAAATAGTGAAATGCTCCAGACCAGGGCGCCAGAAACTTCATGGTCTAGTGGGTCTGCAATGTAGTTCTCAAGGGGTGCCGAAAGCTAAATGGGAAGGGGGCATTGACTATCACAATGTTAAATTGTTTGGCTGGTTCATGTGTTCTGGTCTGTATGAAAATACAATACTTTATTAAAGTTTCTTCATACTTCAAGGAAGTAAATTGACATGTATCTTGTGTGTCAGTAGTGTACCTTTTTTATTCAGTAAAATAATCAAGCAAGCTGAATGACCACCTGAAAATTATGACATAACATTGATAGGCTTCATTGTCAGTCAAGAAAGTGTGGTAATCTTCCTATTCTGCCGTAACATGTGTTATCTTTTCTTTGTGGCAAGTCAAAGTTTTTATGTCATACAGAAATTTGTTTGAATATGTTATTATTATCAAGGAACATATAGCAACCACTGAGAAAATTATATAATTTTTAGGAGATACCTTACTATCCCTGTAGGCCAAACTGAGTGTACAGACCATGAAATAGGAAGCCCTGTTCTAGGACTCCAATGAATTCCAGCTTGGTATAGCCCAATTTCTCAAGAATGGAGTAGCCAGTTCCAGGACACCGGATTTCAATCGACTCACACAGTCCCAGACAGACTGATCGGGATTAACACATATTCATGGCAAAATTTACCAACCGTTATGAGTCAAGCTTTAAACAGGGCTCAACCATGGACTATAAGGCTGACAAACAGATCGAATCACATTCACGCCATATGAGCAAGAGGTGCTGCGGACAGTGCATGAAAATTATCAGCACATC
This sequence comes from Erpetoichthys calabaricus, assembly GCF_900747795.2. NCBI lineage: Eukaryota > Metazoa > Chordata > Cladistia > Polypteriformes > Polypteridae > Erpetoichthys > Erpetoichthys calabaricus. The sequence continues at coordinate 14,310,029 of NC_041411.2, read as the reverse complement.
CAACAAAAGAGGAGTAACACGGCAGCAGCAACCAAGGAAAGGGAGATGATGTGGAGGAATATCACTGACAGAGTGAATGCATAAAAAATTTAATCCGTGTAAACTGTGTGGTAAATTGTTGCAATGTGCAAAATGTATCCCTGACAATGTTACTCTACTTTAAATATTATATGACCTCAAGTAAGCATTGTATTATGTTTTTCTAATATCAATAATAGCAAGAAAGTCTAAGAACCATGGAATTAAGTGTTCAGCATATACAGAGTTGTTCTAGTCATTATTGTGAGAGTTGCTTGCTAAATGTTATCCTGCCTGCACCGAACGTTGTATTGTCCAAAAATTACATGCAAAAAGACACCAAAGATTAATTACTGTCATGTATAAATAAATCTACAACAGATGAACTACAGTGTCCAGTTTTTAAATGGTAGCCTAACCTGTTCAAATGTGAGATCCCGGATATTTGGGCTTAATGTTTGTACAGTAATCATGTGTGTGAAATCTTATATTATTTTAAGAATCAATAAGAAGACAAAAATTGATATTTGTACTGAGTATTTGATATAAAAACCTGCACTTCATTCATAAATGTCATCAGACAAACATAAATTACAATACAATGCAGAAGTAATATTGTTACCTTATTCAATTACATACCCCCAAATGGAAGCTGCATTAATAAGTACATTGGGTAAAGGTATCCGCTGAAGAGGGGGGTCTTCAGAGGCGTTTCTTTAAAATGTTGAGGGACTCTAAAGAAGGGCTGATGTTGGCCAGCTCATTACACCTGCCAGACTATAATACAGTCAATATTATTATTCTTTTTATTGGTCAAAAATGTTGCAGTTGTTTAAATTTGACAGCTCTACCTGTGAGTTGTGGAATTCTTTGTTGATAGTAGTTACTTTTTACTGTCTTGGAAGGCAGCCTGTGTGTGAGTGTGTGTGTGTGAGCAGATGCTGATTCAAATATAGGCACACTTTTGCCATCTGTTTGCAAATATGTATGGCATCTCCAATACTGTGAAGAAAATTGCCCTTTACAAAAAAGAAGAAAAAAAAAACACTATTTAAAATGAACATCATTTTCATCAATGTCAGCATTAGCCACGATGTGTGCCACTGAAGAAGTCATATTTTTGAAGTTTGCTAAAGTTCTTAGGTGTAAAATGGTAACATTCATTCAGACTCTCCTCTGGGTATGCCAGAATGTCTGATCACGGTCTAATTATGTTTCTCCTGGGATAACCTGGCAAAATAGTTGAGCTACTCTGTTGATTATTCGTTCAGGAAGGGCATGACATTTTCAACATTTCCTGGATTATTTTTTTTTTGCTTCTTAAATGAGATCAGCATTTCTGGTAGGACACTGGAACAACATATATAGTATTGTTTAAAGAATACATTATGTTCAGAAGGGTCTAAAATCAATTAAATATTTATCATTCTAAATTATCCAAGTCTAAATTTTTACGAAATTACTGCATCACATATTGTCAAGTCCTGCAAAAGAGTAATGGCCAGAGGCTAACAAAATATAAACTTTACTCAATTTAATAGCAGCAGACAAGAATCCGCATGGGCCAGTAGCCGAGACATCCCCACGAGTTCTAAGGTAGTTGATGTTTAAACATGCAGTCAACATAAACTGCTGGGGGTTTACACTTTCATGAGGCATTTATTTTCTAGTTTTGACTTGTTTACTGACAAGTTTAAAATCATTGGTTTTTCCTTCTAGAACACAGAGTAGAAAGAATAGTCGAACAGAGTTGAGAAAAAAAATGTATCTTAAAAACTGCTTTAAGAATACTAGTGCCGACCTCTGAAAAAGCATACCTCTCTTAAGGAAAGACTAAAAACAAAAATGTACTTTTAGTGGGGTGTAACTATCATTGGCTAAAAAACACCAGCACTGAGAAAATGAAATGCATTTTACTAAATATAAAATATCTTGCTCAGTTTTATTTTCCTATACTGTATTTCCCACTTGCTGCATTCCAACTCTTCCTGGGCAAGGACCAATCCTTCCTCTTTTTAAATAACATGTTGTTTTCTGCTCTTTCGGAAAGCATTTCGGAAACTGATCTTGACATCTTTCAGGGCTCCATAGACATATTTCTGTCATCAAAATGATTTGATGGCAGAGCCTTTTTTATTTAACTGCCCGTCTAAGATACATTTATATCGCAATATGTGTGTCACTTTTCTAAGCAAAAGTAAAATGACATACAGTTCTGCCAGGATCTTTTCTGGCTCCCTCTCAACCCAGAACAGGATTAAATGGGCTTGATTTTGTAAGCATTAAGTGCATCATGGTAGTGCAATGGGTAGCACATTCTGAGATTGAATCCAATGCCCAGATGTTGTCGGTGCGTAGTTTACACATTCCCCTATGTCTATGTTGATTTTCGTCCATTACCATGGTTTCTTCCTACATCCCCAAAAGCCTGCTGGGTTGGTTAACTGAAAATTCTAATTTAGCCCCTGTGTGAGCAGGTGTGGATGTGTCTGTGAGTGGGCATGGCAATAGGTTGGCATCCTGTCCAGGGCTATTTTTATGCCTTGAATCCAGTCCTGCCAAGATAAGCCCTGCACCCAGTGAAACTGAATATGATTATGTGGATTTGAGAATGACCTGAGATGTATGCATTCTGACAGGTGGCCACGGCCATTACCCGGCCAGGATGCCAGCTGGATGGAAGGACTGGGGGAAAAAGCCTCTACAAGGCACTACCTTCCTTGGGACACGGCAGCCATCCTGGGTGGCTGTGGCACCACAGATTCTTGCAGGGCACACTACGAGTTGTGTTTGGCAGAGCCCTGTTGGGTTATGTGGGTGCCACAAGGGGGAGCTGCAGAGCCCTACATTGAGCTTTCACCACAACTCAAAGTAATTCTAGGCCTGATTAATGAGCCACCTGGAACACTCCCAGGACCATCTTAAAAGAAGCCGTCTCACTCCATTCAATGAGTCAGAGTCGGGAAGAAGAGGGATGAAGCTTGCCAGTGGAGAAGGAAAGGAGAAAAAGAGAAGGAATTGTGTTGGTTTGTAAATAAACATGTGCTGTGCTAGAACGTGTGTCTCTGCCTGTCTGTGTCATGGCTGGGGCGGCTGGAATGCCCCTGGTTTCCACAGCATGTATGTTGTTGTTTAAAATGTGGTGCCCTTTCCTTGCCATCCATCACTTTTATTAAGGCCATGCAGCTTTGAAATGGACCTTCTTTTCTATTTGTGTTCGTACCTTGGTGGTCATAGATTCCACTACAACACACAGTGTCTGTAGAAAACACAAAGTCAGCCTACAATAAGGGAAATATTAGTACCTGTTGAATTGGCAAATATAGAAATCCTCACAGAGTTCTTAACATGGCACCACATTGAAACTGTTGCCTGTGCTGTACTACAGCCATTCCTGAGGCCAACCTTTAAAATTGAATATATCATAGACATCATCAATTGTAGACAACTAATAAAGTTAGGCATTCAGCTCACCTCTACTAACCACAAAGGAGTTGACTAATATTTTTTTTTCTGTCAGGGTTCTTCTTTTTTAATTTCAGAGACATTATTTGTAGACTGACTCATCAACTGTCACCATAAAGTGCAAGGTATAAACAGATCAGTTGTACCAAACTCAAAAGGCCTAGAAATTAGGCAAAACAGATTTCAAAAGTTTGAGTACTATTACAAATTCTTCAGTTTTGTTATTCCTGCTCCAAGTCTTTTTATCTTAAAATCATGCACTACAGATAGTAAAGCAACAGTTTTTTTTTATACACAATTGATTAAATCAAAATGGCCAACATCACTAGGCCTGCAACATTACTTTCAGTTACCCTTTTACTAGCATGCTGCTTGATGAAATATAATATAATAAACCCGTAGCAATATACAAGTGGAAAAATGTACATAAAAAACAAGAACATCAAATGCACTTTAAACAAACCAATAATGTACAAGTACAAGCATCATCAGAAAATGGATCAAAAAATCTGCCAGATCCTGACAACAGCCAGGCTGATTAACTTGTTCAAAATCATTTCTTATGACAACCCAAAAGCATAAATTTATTCTACTATTAAGTGACCAGTAGTGATCCATACTACTGCACTACTAGCTCATTTATTACGATAAAAAGATATGTAGCTAAAGTGTTGTGAAAGGTGTATTTCACAGAGTATTAATTTGAGGATATTAATGCAGACACACACGTCTCCACATAAGGAAGTAGATCTCACTGGCCTGTGTTGAAAAGCTCTTATCTTTGCCATGTTTAACTGTTCTGTCAGCATGTAAGAAATTGCAATCTGCCTTCAACAGACCTCTGAAAATGCTCCAGGGCTTATCAAGTGCTTACCTGGGCTCTCCTGTACAGCACAATTCCAGAAAGGGAGATTTACCATTCAAATACAAGTCTTGGCATTTCAGGGAAACTGTAACTTTCATTTCTTCTCAATGCTCACTGGGAAAATAAATGAGTTTAGTTAGTATTTGAATTTTGTCCAAAAATGAATACATCCTTACAAGAAGTTTTGCAATATTCTTAATGTTTGTATTTATTTATTTTGAATTTTGAAATATTTATTTTCAAATAAGAACACAGCTAAGAAGAAGGCGGTCCTGTCCATGAAGCCAAAGGGATTGTGAGGATGGCAGATTGAAGGTTGAGGAAGCACATTGGTACAATATGCAACATTCTTTAGAAGTCTGTGTTATATGCTATTATTTACAGAAACATGGAAAATGTGAAAAGAGAGATTAGGCCACAATACACAAACAACAAATTTTTGAGCCTCTTGGGGGTGGCCTAACAACTAAAATCTTTTACAGCTGGGAAGTTAGACCTCTTATTCATCTCCAAGGAAATTCATGCTGCAGTTTTCTTTGTCTCTACTTCAGATAACTCTACCCACTGTTTTATTACTCTTGAATTTTTAGTAGACTGAAACAATCTAAAACTAACTAGAAGCCAGTGTAACAACTTAAGAGTTACCTGGTCATATTTCTTGGCTCTTGTGATGATCTTTGCTGCAGCATTATAAATTAAATTGATGCTCGAAATAACAATATTTGACTTGTTTGTGAATAACACATTGCAGTGGTGTATTCTGCTTGGAGTAAATACATGAATTGCATTCTCTTTAACCTTACTAAGAAAGAATAGTACCCTCCTGAGCATTAGACCCAAGTGTTACTCAGGCTGCGAAAGTTGTGCTAAAAGTGTTAGTCCCAAGTTTCACTCAGGCAGTTGTACCGATGCGTCTTGTGTAAGGTAAGAACCAAGAATCATTCAGGCTGTAAAAGTGCTGGCAGTGATGCCATTCTTTGAAGAAATTATGCTGAGTGTAGGTTTTCACTAATTATGAAATATCTGCACTTTACCAATAATGAAAACTTTGATGAGAATACCCATCCAGCACCCAAAATGAAGAAAATTTGGGAGATATACCAGGCGATTGTTGTAAAATTTCAGTGTGTTTACATTCTGGACTGCAATGTCAGCATTGATGAAAGTCTCATGGCTTATAAGGACAGACTGTCACGGATACAACACATCGCGTCAAAAAGAGCAAGATTTGGCATAAAGCTTTACAAGGTTTGTGAATCTAAAATGGGATACATTTGGAATTCGGTTCTGTACACAGGGAATGTTTCATCGGAAATACAAATCAGTACGGCGCTGAAATGGTAAGACAAGAAAGACAGTTTGTCTTCTTAGCACTGTACATAATGCAGCTACAGTCACTGTACAGGCAAAAAGCTACAAGCAGCTTACGAAGCCATGTGCTGTGGTTGACTACAATAGCATGATGGGCAGCGTAAATCATGCGTATCAAAAACTGACTTTAAATCCCGTTATGTGGAGGCAACAAAAGAAATACTACAAAATGCTATTTCATCATCTGGTGAAACAGTGCATTCGTGTCATACAAACAAAAAGCTGGCAAAACTGTATCTCATTCAAACTTTACATGCCAGCTTGTAGAACAAATCATTGCTACACATCCATCGTAAACACTAGCACTAAAGAAACGTGGTCCACCCAGTACATCACAGATCAATCCAGAGCATCTTATTAGTACACAATTTATTGATTACATACCTCCAACAGAAAAAAAAACAAAAAAAAAAACAGAATCCAACTCACACCTGTGCAGTGTGCTGTTCAAAAATGGATAAATCTGAAAAGAAACGCGTGATTATTGTCCCGACTATGAGGTTGGATTGTGTCTTTCACAGTGCTTTAAGATTTACCACACAAAGGACTCATTTTGAGATTATATACTGTTCAGACATAATTAGTAATATTATTATTACTGTTATTATTATTTTTGCTATTATTGTTCATTTCATACTACTTTTATTCATCATTACTATTATTATTTGTATAGTTATTATACTTTTGAGATTTAATAAAAATATAATTTTCCATGCCAAAACAAAAATGCAACGCTTTTTACATGTTTTTTTTGGAATAAAATCCAACGCTAAGGAGGATAATTTTCCTCTATTTTTTAGCTAGGAAAAGTATGCTTTAAATATTGTTTTGTGTTTTCAGAGATAACTTGCAGGAAAGCCACTTCACAGGTTAAGAGAGCCAGATCTGCTGAAATTTAACCCCATCATTCAGAGTCTGTCTCTCACCACTCCCATCTCAGGGAGGACAAGAGAAGATACAGTTGGAATATTAACCTGGCCAGTTCCTCTCTGGTGATAATTATATTCCATAAATAGATATCTTCTGCTATTGTTTAACGCAGTAGGTTATACTGCCAGTCAAATGAATAAAACATTCACAGAAAGATCAGCTAGAGTATAAGATTACACTACTGATTTATCTCTTATGATAAATGGATACTTGTACACTCATAAGATTGCAGATGAAAGCACATGAGGAAATTTACACTGACATCCATTTCCTTATTGAGGATGCAGGTTATATCAACATGTGTTAAGTTTAATCTTGCCATACTTATCTGCTTATTTAGTAACAATGAAATAGGCACAGTTGTGTTTCTTTCTGTCTGAGTGACTACCTTGTGTGAGACAATTCTTTTGAGCAAAGTTCATGTCTATGGGGATTTCTGGTCTGCCTCTATGGTTGAAGGCATCTCAAAAAACTAACATTTGGGTGTTTTTAACTGTTTTCTGGGGAAATTTCTTTAAATTTTAAAGCACCAGAATACTGTGGAAAAACAATTATTCTTGGAAATGTTTCATAATTAATTTTACATTTTTATTTATGTCATCATTTGCCTAAAGAGTGACTGTTTTCAAAATTAGGCTGACCAAGGGCCATTGGAACTAGACTATATATACAGTATTTCAACTTATTTCATTGACATACTCAAACTCACTAGATGCTGAAGGAACCCATAGCCTTTTGGTTGCACTGAACACAAGGCAGGAAACAGGGCCAAACTGGAATCGCCAGTTAACTAAACCTGCATGTCTTTGTCTATTAGATTATATGGTGATTTTGAATTGGTTTGCTGTGAATGAGTGTGGGTTGCTAAGTGAATGTGTCCTGTAGTGAGATGTCTTCCATTCTAGGGTTTGTTCCTAAGTAGTGTTTGATGCTGCTGGGATTAAACAACTGCCTATGCACTTTAAGCAATAGCCACAGAAAGACTGTTTGTGAAACTAGTACAGATCAACCGTCTGCAGAGATAAGACGTTCTAAGAGTTGAGGTAAAGTGGAAGAATTTAACTTCTAAGTGAAAAATTCAGCAGCCTGGAATATGCATGTCTTCATCACAAATATTGGCCAAGGCAATACTATTAAAACATAATTATATTTGGAATTTTCCTTACAGAAATTTCCTTTTTATAGAGTACCTTTTAATTATAGTTTTATTTGAGCAAATCTTTTAAATTCTACAAATGTCAGCAATTAACCAATATATATATTTTTTTTTTTACACATGTGACAGCCCTAGTAATTTTTACTGTTCAACAGTAGCAATTAATGCTAAAAGAAGCAGCTTTGTGGTACTAGAGATGAAGATAATTAATCTTAAAATTCTTATATTTCAAGATTGCAGCTTTATAATAACTTCAAAGTAGTATATTTCACCATTACCAATGTTGGCACCCTGCCCCTGTTTATGGGGCACAGACCCGCTACTTTGGTTAAATATCTTATTTAATTATTAAGGTATGAACTCCTCTCATAAAACTGTTTTTTAAAAACACAAAATAAAATTACAAACCAAGTATTATACCTCTCTTGCTATAAAAATGTGGTCACTGTTTAATAAGGTTTCTGTCTAAACAGAATAAAAACATCAAATGCAAGTGACTTCCTTGTTAGCTGTCTAAACATTTTATTGTAAGAAAAAATACATCTTAGCCTTTTTAGTTCTTATGGTAAAGTATTCATAATTATCTATGAATACAATATGTATCTACTAAATGATAATTTATTATCTTGATCTTGTCTACAAGTTAATTTAAATTGCCTTTAAGCAACAATATTTTCTAAATACAGTTGTTAGTCTTACTGATCAGGCTTATTTAATTGATATCTGGGGTCCTAGGTATCATTTCTGATAAAGCATGCTTGCATAATATGTATTTTAATTTTATTCAAACATTGCCAAATACTGTATCAGTTGTATGCACGTTCACTACTAGATATTACATATTATGTAGGAGTTATGCAAGAGTTTAATATGTGTTTTTTAAGATTTGTGATGTTCTGTATGTCATTAAAAAAACTTCTAGCAAACTACATTTGCTTCTTGGAACAACAGAAACTGAACCAAACTGATCAAAAAAAAACCTAATGTATTAGGTAAGCTTTCTCATGGCAGCCACCCTACAACAGACACAAAAAAGTAAAAGGTGGGAACAGAAACAATGGCTTAATGAAAAAATAAAATAAACACAGGATTGGGGGAACTTTTTCAGAATTTTTCTCTTTGGAACACCATGTTTTATACAAACGAAGAACTTTTTAATGGAAGACTACCTTACTCTCCTAAAATATGATAATATTATCACGGAATAACTAAAGATAAAGTAGATCTTCAAACACATTGGTCCTGCATATAAGAATTGACTGGCCTTCAGACATCAAGTCAAGTAGCTTTTATTGCCATTTCAGCAATATAGGCCTACAGTTAATACAGTACATAGCGAAGCAACGTTCCTCCAGGGACACGGTGCTACCTAGAAAATAAGACTACAAAAAAATTACACATATAGTTAAGGTCATAATTATTAGCCCCTATGATAAATGGGACATTCTCCTACATTTACGTCCAATTTTAACATAATTTTTCAAATTTTACAAAGTAAAACATTTAATGTAAAAACCTTCTATATTGTTGTATAACAACTTTATTGAAAATTGGGGTATTCAAAATATTTAGCCCTATGTAACTTTGTCAGGTAGCTTTGTAGTAAAGTTAAATGTTCTGGTGTCAAACCACAGCTGAACTCCATATGACTTGATGGGCTCAATGAATTAGCACCTCGTCCTAATAAATACACTGAAATGATCAGGGCTAGTGGTACTTAAAGGCAAGATTGAGAGGCATCACACTTACATTCTTTGTAAAAAGTAATTTCATCATGTCAAAAATCAACGAAATAAGTATGGACCTCAGAGAAACGTTAGTCGAGGTTCATCTGAAGGGGACAGGCTATATGGCCATTTCCAAGTATTTCTATGTCCACAACAACTGTATATTGCATCATTGCAAAGTGACCCTGTCTGTCAGAAACAAACCTAGATGTGGTGGCAAGCATCAGATTTCAAAGACTTCAGAGAAGGAAATAATCAGACATGGTAACATGAAACCCTGGATCACTGCAAATGCCATTGTCACTGAATTGGCCTCTTCTGGACTTTAAGTCTCATAAAAAACTGTTGTGAGGGCTCTTCATCATGAGAGATTTCAAGGTCATTGGCCAAGGAAAACTCTGCTGCTTACACAGAGGCATATCAAAGCTAGACTGGAATTTACCCAGGACCATTTGAAGCATGGGGATGAATTTTGGAAGTATATCCTTTGGTCTTATGAGATAAAACTGGAGCTGGTTGGGCACATGGATACAGCTTTTGTTTATCAAAGGAAAGGAGAGGCCTTCAACCCTAAAAACACAGTTCCCACAGTTAAACATGGTGGTGGGGATATAATGCTGTGGGGCTGTTTTGCTGCATCAGTCACAAGAAACCTTGTTTGGGTACATGGCATATTGAGGAAAGAAGATTACATTAACATCATAAAGTATAATTTGAAGAAATCTGCTGCCAATCTGGCTCTGAGTCGTCACTCGGTCTTTCAGCAAGATAGTGACCTAAAGCACACATCCCAGTTAGTCCAGAAATTTTTGAAGAATATCAAAATCAAGGTCTTGGAGTGGCAATCTCAAAGCCCAGATCTTAATCCTACTGAGAATCGTTGACAAGAGCTCAAGGCTAAGGTCCACACATGAAAATCATCTAATACGAGCTGGTGTAATGGAGGAATGGACTATGACCCCTCAGGAGACTTGTGCAAACCTTGTGAGAAACTACAGTAAGAGGTTGCTATCAGTTGCAAGTCAGAAGGGGTTCATTATTGACGATTAATTGCCAGAGAGCTAATATCTTTGGCCATGCTATTTTTGTGTTTTCTTTGTTTTAATTAAGTACATCAGTAAAATATTTTCATCAAACTTCTTGAAAATTGTTTCTCTGTTCTTTTGAAAACAATTATCATAAACACTTGAAATACCAGTCTGTTCTTAGAAACATTAACGGTTTTCTTCAATTTTGACCAGGGAGCTAATATTTATGACATTAACTATAACATAAAAAACACACACATAACAAAAAAACTACACATCCATTTTATTTAACATATACTTAAATTAACTTAAATAATCACTTTTGCTCACCCTGTCTGAGATTTACCCTGAGTAGTACAAGAAACCACGAATCCATCATGTAAATGTAACATAACAACATTCATGCTTAATCTTATTCTGGGCTACACAAGGGGGGTGTGGGATGGAGGTGATTTGCTGCAGCCTATCCTAGTGGAGGGGGGGGGGGGGGGGGGGGGGAGACACTGGACAAGGCATTAGTCCACTGCAATGCCCACTCACGCACACACCCACATTTACACAGGGACAATTTATAACTGTGAATTAACCTATCACACACTTCTTATGGACAACAGTCCAAAGTGAACACTATCGTGAATTACTTTACATATTCATTAGAGTATAACTATTTACATGGGAGACTGAGCATTTTGAATAAGTAAATCAATTAACCTTCACTATATATAATACCAGCATGCAACATGAAAAAGTGCTTTACAGAGTTAACAAAAGTTATGTAAATGTAGCCTTTAGTTCACAAACAGAAAACAATGCGCCATTGACACCAAGAACAGTCTGAAAACACCTAATGAGAAGAACAGACAATAATGCAATATGGATACAGAGAAGTGAAACAAGTATGACAGTAGAAGTGGTCAAGAAAAAACAGGACAGGTAAGGCAGGCCTTAAACCTTTGATCTAAACATTAAAATTGACACACCTATGAAAAAAAAAAAACACCTAAGAAAAGGAAACAGGAGAATTTATGAATATTCACCAAAAGCTACATGGGAATTTTTGTGACAGCAAGCCATTTTATTAAAATATTAGAAGTTACTAATCGGACACCCTATGAGGTTAGTGTCAACATTACAGCATGCTTTATGCAAAATGATAAGAAAATTAGTCATCAAAAGTATTTTAGGATTTTGACTTTTTATGGCGATCGCACCACATTCGTATCTTGTGACCTCATCTTAATATTTGCTTTGCATCATGCTGCCATTTATAATAATCTAAAGGCTATTGACTTTTTTTGTCATCATAGATAGATAGATAGATACTTTATTAATCCCAAGGGGAAATTCACATTCTCCAGCAGCAGCATACTGATACTAAAAAAACAATATTAAAGATTGATAACAGTGCAGTTAAAAACAATGTACCAACTTATCTTGCATACACAATATATATTATCTTGTTGTTGTAACATACTCTATTATCCAGGAACACTAAAATACTTCAGCACAAGACAAAATATTCTAAGCTGCACATATCTCATTTACAATTGCAGACTAGCAGAAACAACTACAAATAACACAGGACAACTAGTTCAAATCCCATGCCCTGTTGCTATCAGATTCTCCCCATGTCGGTGTGGATTTTCCTCTGTGTAACACAGCATTCTTCTCATAGACAAATTAGTAATTCTGAAACTGGCCCCATGCAAATGTGAATGTGTGTGTGTGTGTGTGTGTGTGTATATATATATATATAGGAGTCTACACTATATTCAGTGGTGGTGAGATGGGCTCTGCTCCCCCATGTCCCTGAAATGGAATAAGTAGGTTGGAAAATTTCATGTTATGTTGCCTTAAATTAAACAATAAAAATAATAATGAGAAAATTAAAACCAAAAATAACATTTGAAATATTGAAATATGTGCTCCAATTTAAATGTTTAAAGTCAAAATATTTTCGATTGTAAAACAAATTTGTCATAAGGGACATCACAAAATATACACAAATATACAGCAGGAAAGGAAAGCTCTGTTGGACCATTAGCCTAGTTGTAGAGGTCTTGACTCTTATTTCTGCCAGGTAGGGTGGCTCGCTGTATTGTCCAACTATCAAGTATGACAAACACACTCTCTTTATGACACAGAGCAACTTTATCTCATTTTCTCTCAGGATCACTTCAGGCTAAATCACAAAACTGTTTTTGGGGTCATATGCTGCCCGTAACTTTAAGTATGACAGGGTTAAAACTCCCTAAAGTGGCTCCTGGTGTCCCTGAACCCTCAGTAGTACTTATGGGCAAATAAGGTTCAACCCTTTACCACTCTCTCTCTCTCTCTCTCTCTCTCTCTCTCTCTGCCTATCCTCTCCCCACTGTTGGATTTGACCATTGTATTTATCAGGCACCAAGTCTGACAGGCTCTGCTACCTGGTAACAGTCCTCAGCCTATCTGTGGAGGCTTATGCACAGTCTCTCCTTTGACAGCATGATTCTCAAACTTGTACAGAAATCTGTTGCACTTTCCCAGTACCTGTGCCACTTTCATGTTGGCCACAAGCTCTTGTCACCAATACCCATTTCACAATGATTAGGCTGATTTATTTTAGTTGTATTTTAAATAGACGCTAAAGGCCCCTAAGTGATAATGCAATAAATGTTAATATAAAGCACATTAAACTAAAGTGAACTTAAGCCGTGTTATTATTTTAAAGCCAAATATATTTCTCTGGGGAAACATGATACAGTAATTGCTAAATTTGGTGGGTCCAGGCTTTATTTTTTTTCTCCTCATGAGTTTTTCCTCTGAAGCTGTGACGTTTAATGTTGAGCGCGCGCACCCACACAGTATAATCTTGAGCACACAGTACTGTACCGCATGTGTTACTTGTTATCTCATTTCCTTGCTCACAGTTCACTTTGTAAACTATTCCAATGTGATGTTTTTTATAAAACTGTAAAACTGTGAAAATGTAATTCTGTTGGGATTGGTTTCAAAGCAAACATTTTTAACAGATAACCCATGATTGTTTTGTTTAGGGTGTATTCAGGAGAGCTGTAAACAAATGTATCCTAACCCTAGCCATACTCCCGTTCAAAGAGGGAAATCCTTGTGTAAATGGAACATAGCAATAGTTTAGTGTAGGTACCATTTTATTACAATTAATGTTGCAGAGGTAGTGCTGCTGTCTCGCAGTTAGGAGACCTGGGTTTGCTTCCGGGGCCCTCCCAGCGTGGAATTTGCATGATCTCCCCATGTCTGCATGGGTTTCCTCCGGGTGCTCCAGTTTCCTCCCACAGTCCAAAGATATGCAGGTTAGATGCAATAGCGATCTAGTGTGTGTGTGTGCCCTGCGGTGGGCTGGCGCCCTGCCAGGGGTTTGTTCCTGCCTTGTGCCCTGTGTTGGCTGGGACTGGTTCCAGCAGACCCCCGTGACCCTGTGTTAGGATATAGCGGGTTGGACAATGACTGACTGTGGTTTAGCTGTTCTGCCTTCTTTGGCCTTGTTAATAACTTCTTTTGCACTCATTATTATTAGAAGACAGCTTTATTTTCAGTACTCCTTTCTGCATGTGGCACAAGGTCAGAGTAACATTATAAATAAGTATGTCTACCATACTATAATATAAATTTATAACTCCTGCAATCTTTAATAAATTGTATATGCCTCACTCTTCTATCCTGTGGGGAGATCTAAAACAGATCATCATCATTTTCGTTTAGCAGACATGTTAACAAAAATCATTATACAGGCAATATTTTAAGTGATAAGCAAAAATTTAACAGGCAATGCTGCATAAATTTAAAGTACGGTTCAGAACTTTCAGTGTTGCAGTTAATCCTACAGTTTGATGAAAAACTAGCCAGTTTGTTGATGGCTGGCTGACAGGGTCTGAACAAGCCATAGATAACCAGAAATGAGCAGAGGAGAAAGAAGCATAAGCCATACCATCAAATATATACTAATTCAGTTCTTTTCAAGAAAAATCTTTATAATTTGATATAAGGACCAGGAATACCAGCTGCACTGGCCATCCATGCATTTTATTGCTTGCTCATTCCAACTTCTGTTTGCAGTGTCCTGGAACTGAACTCATCAAAATATAGACGTTTGCTCTTAAAGGCAGGAACCAGCCTAACACATGACCCATTCAAATCAGTTTAGAGTCTATGATCAACCTAGTGTACAAATCTTTTGAAATATGTGTGGGAAACCCACAAAGAAAAGGGAGAATGTGCAAACTCAAACTCATGAGCCAGAATCTATGAGGTTGCATAATAAGTGCTCCATAGAACACCAACAACAACTAACATGTGTTACATGTAAACTGAAAGTACTCCTCTTGATGAGCCTTTAGCCTCCGCTTAGAAGGTACCAAAGATAAACAGACATGGCCAACTTACGTCAAAAATCTTAAAGGGGAAATTTCTCTTAAACAGCTGTTACCAAGGGCTTATCAATGTCCACAGTTTTATTTTCTAATAAAAAGGACATAACACTGCTTTCTTGCTAACTTACATTTGCTACAACAGTGACACATGCAATAAATAAATTAGTCTGAAGCGAGTCCTAACAAGAAAGAAAGTTAATAAAAGTATTATAATATGGGCGCTATAAATCAAGCGGTCAGGGACAAACATCATCTAGTAGAGGACGTTTCACTTTTGGAAGCTTAAACATTTACAGTAATTCACTTCTTAATGATTTTCAGGTTGCGTGGCACAGTGGTTAGCATTGCTGCCTCAAAGATCCAGCATCCAGAGTCTGAATCTCAGGTCCAGTCGCTTGATACCTGTATGGAACTTGCACATTCTCTGCATAGGTTTATGTACAAGTCACTGTCACTAGGATAAAGGAGGAGAGCCAGAGTACATGGTGAAACCCCACCAGAGACGGAAACTTTAACCATTAACCTTTATTCAATACAGTGCTTTACATCAATCAAACATACATTATATTGTAATTTTTAAGTGATTACAAGAACATACATATCTATACATACATACCTACCTACCTACATATACATACATACATATATATTATATATATATATATATATATATATATATATATATATATATATATATATATATATACACACACACCAACACACACACACACACATATACATATACTAGGGGGCTCTGCCCCCTGCTCGCTTCGCTCGCCCATCCCTGGGTTTGGTTTACCGGAAATACAATTTAAACAGATTGTTATTTTCATGGGAATTGTTAGATATGCATTATTTACACTTTTACTTTAAAACTTTTGTAAAAACAATGCTGTACTTGTCCTTTATTTACTGGCCCCTGGCATGGTTAAATCTCTTTCTCACAGGACATATAACGCTGCTCGCGTTGTGGGGGGTGGGGGGGCGGTTTGGGAGGCGGCTATAAATATATTATCTGTGTCAGATTCTACAAATTTAATACAACGGCTGTCGGGGAAAATTATTGACAAAATGTTGCGGGTGACCAAAAGCAGTGAAATAAGTGGTTTTCTACTTTAGGGGCTTCTGGGGCCACCAGGTACAATACCAAATTGCAAGATCCTGCTGTACTATTCTCAGAATACAATTCATTCAGCAAAACTACTATTCTTCCATCCATCTGCTGAATCTGCATTCCCAACAACTGGGTACCAAAGACTCATGTCAGGAACCAAAAATCTGTTTATTCATTCACTCATTTATTTATTGACTGACAGAAATGGAGAGGGAATACTGCATCCTGTTACCGTCCATCCAGTTTGTAAACCCACTTTCTCCTTTACAGTACAGGAAAAAACACATTCAACCCCCTTAGATGAAAGCCCACGGGTAAAAAGGGAGAACGAGATAACTTTACTTGAACCAAGATCTTTGCGACTCTAACCACTGTGCCAGTAGCTGATGAGCCATCTGCTGATATTGATTGAGTTTCAATACATTAACCTAATTTTCACGGTTCATAAATGTATTTGCGATGGTGGGGGGGTGGGGGGGGTGTGCCTTCCTGATTACCCCTCTCCAAAACACAGAGATCTTCTGGTTTGACCACTTACTCGCGCTTACATGAGACTCGCTTTGCTCGCCGACCTGTGGGGGAGTGTCCATGAAGCGCTCACTAAAACACTCTCTTTCCCTTTTCTTTTGAAGCACAGTTTCTCTTTTTGCGAGCTAACTCCTAAACAGAATGATGGCTTATCGATCTTCTCGAACATCTCGGACCCGTGTCCGCTGTTGCATTTTCTTCGTGTTGCTCTGCATTATCGGGCTCATTGTGCTTGGGGTCCTACTGAGCGGAACCTCAAATTGTAAGGACGGCTTCAGGCACGCGGCGGTGGCTGCTGACACGGCGACATGCTCTGAAGTGGGCAAGTAAGTAAAGTTTGGTAGATTGCGAGTGTTATGCGCGTGTTTGCCCCGAGGCAGCATCACATTGTGGTGTTTGAGTCTTGTTCTTCTTAGTGAATGTGAGTTTAAAGATAATGGGTATCCTGTAGGTGTAACAGTCAGTGTGGACATGAAACTCACATGCAGTGGTTTTCATCATGCAACAAGCAGCTGTTTAATCGGTTTCATTTTCCTCAGCTGGCGGATAGATCTGAAGCTGGACTCTGAAAGTCCACTACTTCGGAGCTTGAGCGCTTTCACTGCAACTCGTTAAACTAAAGGCGAGAGTTTAATGTGGGCAGAACTATATTTGTCTCCGCATACCGCATGTTATTTAATGGGAGGCTCCTAATCACTGCAGTTACACAAAGGAGCTTTAAGAAGAAGGAAATATTTTAGAGAGTGGGGGGAAAGGCGTGAAGGACAGATTTTATTCGGTTTGCATCCGCCAGGTATAGAAAAACCCATAAACAAGTGAAACTATTGCGTATATCAGTGCCACTGCTACACTGAAATAGCCTCCTTTTAACAAGTGTCACATACAGCTTCATCACAAAGCGATTGACCTGATTGATTGACGCGACAAAAGAAATCAACTGCGTAAATAATTTACATTTAATTTATTTTACATTCCTTCGTTCGGTAAAAGCATCATAATAAGGCGTTTCAGGGAAGAAGGATACGATGACACGGTCAGCGCAATGCAAAGGTGACGCTGCACAAAGCATCTGCAACTCGGTCATTGCATTTTGTGCCATTCAATATACTGTATTTTAAACGACTTTGGTGCTGTTAGAGCATTTGGATGTATGACAAATCTAAGTCTTTAGCTCATCCTTCCAGTCAACTGAACTGGCTTGACACTGAGAGGACCTGCTTAAGAATTTCGTGTGTTCAGAAAATCATTCAGTCTGTATTTTATATTGCTCCAAGTCACCAAAAGATTTGTAATATGGTTAGGTAAGAACTATAATGCAACAGATTAATAGTGAACGAAGAATCTAAAGCACTTACTTAGCCATTATTTCCTATAGCGCCCTTCACAATATTGCACCCTTCTTCCTTTACATTTATATTAAATTATGACAGTGGGAACAACAAAAAAATTTTAAAATGTACATTAATTCTGTGGATAACTGTGGATGACAACAAAGAGGAGGGCAGCCAACACATACATGCACCAGTATTGCTCACCAGGCCTTGGCTTCAACTAAAGCAACTTAATTTTCTTATACGGAAAGTAATGTATGAAAAGTCTGACACTCTAATTCTTATTGTTGATAAGAAATGTAATGATTTACTTCATGAGGTAGAAGTACTTAACAAACAGGAATGGTTGAGTCAGACATTTGAATATTAAAGTATGTGCTTCAATTTAAATGTTTAAAGTCAAAATATTTTTGATTGTAATAGAAATTTGTAATCTTTCACCTTCTGATTGAGGTCCATAGAGGGCTAGATATGTAGTCAAGGATCAAAGTTCATACATTACATTATATTCGTTATCAGTCATCTTTAAATCTACTACTAACCATGGCGGTGCTCATATGGAGTGGTTCTTGACCTGCATTGGAGTTGGCATTGGCCCCTTATGTCTCTGAAATGGAGTAAGTGGGTTCAAATGTGGATGACTTCTGCATCTAACTGGATGACATTAAGCAGTGGGTGAGCCAATTGAATGGATTCTGATGGCTGCGTTACGTTTCGAGTCCTGAGTCAGGACTGTAGTGGGTTAATTTTGATTTTGTAGTCTGTTATTTTATTATTTTAGAACAAAAACATCAAAGACAAAATTCTGATTATATCTGCATGAACAGTTAAAAATAAAAGTCACAGAGTGTTCCTTCAGAGCAAAGCCATAGGGGGAACCACTTTTGGTATTCAAAACAGCCATTCACATGAAGGTTCCAGAAGAAACCTTCAGTTATTTAAGATCCACAACAGACTCCATAAAGTAAATAACCATGGACAGATGGCAAAAGATTTGTGAAATACCAATGGGTCATGATTTTAAAAGGTCTCTTGCTGCATTCAATAATACAGGGTAAGATCAAGTTTTCTTAATCTGTTATTGTCCTGCTGCATAGCCTTCTGTGTATTAAAGATTTCAGTATATTTCTACATATTAGGAAATTTTTGAAAGCACAAAGAACCAAACAGCTCTTTGTCAACCAATGGTTCTGAGGAACCAAATGGCACAGTAAAGAACCATGAAATGCATTTAAAGAACCAGCTTTTTTTAAGAGTGTAGGCTGATAAATGGTGTGGAAAAAGAACACAAGTGCATCTAAATCCAATTGGAGGCCTCTCCTTCTCCACACTCTGTCAGACTGGTTGAGTTTAGGCTGTCTAGGACAGTGACAAGAATGTTTTTTGTTTTTTTTTACCTGGAAAACCATTAGCGATACTGGGGGTAGAGGAACACTCCATGATAAAAGTAACTGAGCTCAAAATCAAAACTGATCTCTGTGGTTAAACAACTTGCCAGCCTGGAGCATGGAAACATGACTCAAAATCCAGGTAGAGTCAAGTACAAGATTAAGTTTTGTTACAGGTAATGACAGGATGGTTTAACAGAATCCAGTATTCACCAAGAAGGAGATGAGTTTTTTGTATTGTACTTAGTGAGAAGTCAAGCAAAATGACACTTTTTATTGGCTAACTAAAAAGATTACAATATGCAAGCTTTCAAGGCAACTCAGGCCCCTTCTTCAGCCAAAATGTAATACAGAAACTGGAGTTCCCTGTTTTTATATACACACTAGAACAAGTAACAACATTGGTAAATCTTTAAGTGAGACATCTTAAATGTAAAAAATGAATAGACCTCTTCAGGCTAAGATTCATTTAGCAAGAGAGGAGAACAATGTATGGTCAATATCTTCTTATCCAAAGAAGACACCCTAGTACTACTTGTACTGTATTTGAAATTTTGTAAAAATGGTTCTGTTCTTGCAAGGTTTTAGTTGAGTAGTATATTCCTCATTATAGATGGACTGCATGCCGCCACTTGCAATGTCAGATAATTTCTGTTGTAATAAATAAGAATCAATATTTGGCAGTCACACCCCACCATGTCTTATGGCCAACATCAACAGTTGATCTATTTATAACTCACAACTGATTATACTTTCCAACATCATTCTTGATAGATGGCCACTTGTGAACTACTCAATTGCTATTGCGGAATAAAAAGGAGTCTGTCAACTTTAGCATATATATATGATTTTGATCTAGTTCAACCAGTTGTATCAGTCACAGAAACAAAGCAGAGAACACAAACAAATGTGTGAATTTGACATGAATCACCCACGGTCTTACAGGGCTTTCGGTTCTATAGGTACCACTGAACATTTGTCTGCCATTACTACCAGTTTGTGTTTTTAAATGTGTGGATGAGTTACTGTTGACCGATAAATAAAACTAAATTTATAAAATAGTCAATAAAGAGCTCAGTTTGCATTTTTGCAAAAGGCATACCACCTACAGTAACTCAAATCAATTTAACAAGTAAATAAACCACACATAAAATAGTTTCACCTAAGCCTTACCAGTAGAAAGCAACTCTTCCAGTTTAGATCATCTGTTTGACACTTTATAATGGAGTTTGGGCATGTTAATGGGTATGTGTATTGGGTTTGCTCTTCAATGAAACAATACTTATCTTTTTAGTAATAGCTCAAACTGGATATTCTGTAGAGACAGCAAAGCATAAGCGAAATGACAAACCATTTGGTCTGGGATGACATTCAGTCTTTTACTGGACAGAAGATTGGAATGGAAATTCGCATACTGAACAGTGTCACAGCCATTTGGGCTATTTTAGATGGAGTTGTGTGTGAAAATAATGAGCTTGGGCAGAGCACTTTATTGCAGACTATTTTCCCTAAAATTGTGCAGTAATGACAAAATCCCCTCTTTATTGCTGCACCCCAGTACATATTCAAATAAATAGGCAAAATACATAGCTGCTTGAAATAGAAAAACAGATGCATGAGACCCTTTTTCCATTGTTACATGTTGGTAAAGAAAATGAATGAGTAATGAACCCTGTTTATGTTATAATTTCATATCCTACCGTTGCTTTTCACCAAGAGCTCGTTTCCTATTACATCCCCATGATTTTTTCATAGTGTGCATTTATAAAGGGAAGACTAAGGAATGTGTTTTAGGTCCTCACTTTTTTTTTTTTTAATCTTTGCGTCAGTATAATGAAAGTTTCTCAGACTGACATCTTAGAATTCCAAACCTAGAATATGGCAGTACAATGTTCTCTTGACTTTGGGTTCCCACTTCTTCATTTTTTTTATCATTTGTTTATGTGTCAAGAACACAAAAGTGATTTTTCTTATATCGATTGTAGTGAAAAGTCAAGCAAAATTACACCTTTTATTGGCTAACTAAAAAGATAACAATTTGCAAGCTTTCGAGGCAACTCAGGCCCCTTCATCATCTTGCCTGAAGAAGGGGCCTGAGTTGCCTCGAAAGCTTGCATATTGTAATCTTTTTAGTTAGCCAATAAAAGGTGTCATTTTTGCTTGACCTTTCACAGCATTCATAATGGCTAATACGGCACAACACCCTAGTACTAAAGTTTAAAGTTTCTTTATTTAGTCATGTTTACACAAGAAAACAGGAAATTTGCCTTTTCAGTTGCATCTAATACAGACAGAATGAACTAAAACAGACAAATAGAAACAAGAAAGGTTAAGGTAAGGCAGTTAGATAATACATATTTACACCAAAAAAAAAAAAAAGGTTACAGGATATATATCAAAACCTTGATCATTATCTCCGATATTTCTTATTGAAAAGTCATATGGCACTAGGAGGAAAGGAGTTTCTGGAGCGATTTGTGTGGGTTTTCAGAGCGACTATCCTTCCTGATTTACTGAACTTTAGTTCTACATGTAATGGATGACTGTCATCCGTTGAGATGATTTCCAGTTTCTTTTAACATTGCCCTCTGACACACACTAGTTAAATCATCTACATCAGCCCCAATCACTTTAGCTGCATACTTCGTAATCTGCTGGAGCTTTTTTGAGTTTTGGTTTATCATCTCAATTCTAATATTCTTTCATCTGTTAACTGCAGTCATATCAGGGTGTATGCGATTAGTAAAAATAACCAAAGCTGAAATAATTGTCAATAGGTTGGATGACTAAGTGCTTAGAAACATGCTTTTTTTGGCAGAACATTTTCTTGTATGAGGGGGTCAGGACTCTGTCCAGGGGGTTACTGCTTCAGAAGCAGCAATTTGGATTGAAAAGTAACTGCTGGCAAAGCAACAGTATGGTCAGGGTTTTGGGAGGTCTAAAGATTTAAGACTTAAATAATGTTGCAAAAGCATCATTAAAGACCATGATAATAAATGATTTGGAATGAAAACAAGGAGTCCAGTGTCCACTTAGTGGGTGGTTTGTATAAAGCATGAGTGTCTTGCTTCAGTCCCAAAATATTTAAGTCATGGGTCAAGTTGCCACACACCATCACCGGGCTGTGAATGGAAAGTTCAATGACAGCATTTGTTCAGGAATATGTCCTACTCATGGCTTTTTATTCTTTATTTTGCCTTATACAATTTCTTGTATTAGGAATTTGTTAGTTTTCGCATACCCCTTGGGGTCAGAGCACAGGGTCAGCCATTGTACAGCGCCCCTGGAGCAATTGAAGGTTAAGGGTCTTGCTCAAGGGCCCAGCAGAGTAGGATCTCTTTTTTTTGGCAGTGACGGGGATTCGAACCGGCAACCTTCGGGATACCAGCACAGATCCTTAGCCTCAGTCAGTGTCAGTGTGCTATATTTGCAATATTCTAAAATAATCTCTGGTTATGGATCTGTGTACAATGAAACCTGATTAGCTAATATTGCATTGTTAACTCAAGATCTCTTAATGGCAAACCATTGGTGCTATATGAATTCATTATTCAATATGCTTTGCTTAACAGAAACTTGGCAAAAACCAAACAAATTTACTTCTCATAAGTAGGTGACAACATCCAGATACATTTACTTCACAGAGGCTTGCAGCTCAAGACAAGCCTGAGGGGTGGCAGTAATTGTTAGATCTGAGTGTAGTGAAAAGTCAAGCAAAAAGACACCTTTTATTGGCTAACTAAAAATATTACAATATGCAAGCTTTCAAGGCAATTCCGGCCCCTTCTTCAGGCAAGATGTAATCAACATTAGATCTGAGTTAAAAGTTAAAAGAATCCCAATTGACTGCCCATTGTCTTTTGAGTGTCTGACTCTTAAACTAATAATGAGATCTGGTCCTATCTTGCTTGTTGTTCTTTATCATCCCACCCAATACAATGGATCTTTCTTATCTGATCTGACTGAATTATTAACTCAATTAAGTCATTCTTCTTGGCTATTTCAGCGTCTTTATTGACATCCCCACATGTAAACTGAGAAAGGAATTCCTGTCCTTTCTGGACTGTTTTGACTTGGTGCAACATGTTGATTTTCCTACCCACTCTGGTGGTCATATATTAGACCTGATCTGCACATCTGCCTTATCTGTCAGCAAAACTAATAACAGTGATTTGGGACTCTCGGATCATAAAGCAGTACTTTTCACCGTTTCATTACCCTCTCCCCCCCTCTTATCTGTAAATGTCAATTTTTTTTTTCAAAAGCCTTAAAAATAACTGTCCCTCCATCCTTGCTAGATCCATTTCTGATCTCTGAAAGATGAGATGTGAATTGTTTCCCTTTGGATAGTGATCTTAGATGTACATTGTGTGCTGCACATAGTGGATGTTATTACCCATTCTGCATAAGCCTATTGGACAGAATAATTACAAACAAGCTGTGCATTTAAATGTAAGTGTTGGCTCAGCTGGCTGCTCTGACTATCTCTTTCTTAAGCGCAGATATTTTTTCCCAGAACATTATAATAAAATAAATTAGACTTTACCAGGGCTCTTGCCAGAAAAATACAAAACACAGTTCAGTTTGCCAGAGGAGCTAGCCTGTTTCTGATATGTCCAATTTTAGATTAAACTGGAAACTAAAAAAAATTGTCAGTTAAGTTGAATAATTCAGCCCAAGTTGTAAGAAGTAGTACAGATGAACAAAACAACTTTAATCATGAAACAATTTCCTTAAGAACTGTTATAAAAGATATATTTGATTATTGCATTATTAACTGTAAATCACATTAAGGCATTATTTAATTTGCTTTTGGCTCTGTGTGCAACTAGACAGAGAATGCATGTGCAACTTAGGCCTATGATGTTTATATAGGTTTGTGTGTGTAGCCATTTGTATTTCTAGCCATTGTTCTGGATATGCCCCTGCATCTTGGCTTTATTAAATGCAGAGCAATATCCAAGTTGTACACCAATCATGTAAAAATCCCTTTGTGACAGTACCATGTTTTTTCACACCACAAGACTAGGAAAGTCCTATAATGGATCCAGTAACATGTCAGTAAACTCGGGTTAGACCATACAAAGTTTTCCCCCCATTTTTCAATGTCCAGCATTATACACCTTAGCTCACTGAACTTATACCTGCCTGTTTTTTTTAAGTGTCAAGAATGGATCTTAATATTCAGTTGTTACTTCTCAGATTATGGGCTATCTGTTACTCCGCAAAGGTTGCAGCAGCTACTGTTGACTCTTTCTTCAACAGTCCTACATGAGTACTAGTAGCTGAATATTTTTTAGTTGTTAGTCTATACTTGGTACACCAATGATAATTTGATGTGAGAAAATTCTGGCAACTTTGCTGTTCTCAATACATTCTTGCAGACATTTTTGGTGTCCACTACTATGTTATGTTCAAAGCTCCTTTTAATTATCTACAAGTGATATTTTTTGCATTGCTCATTTATTTTTTTGTTCAGTTTAATGTAATGCCTGTTCTGTTTATACTGATAGCTTAAACTGTAAAAGTGGTTTCAAAGACACTAGGTTATCTACCTTATATTCCTGTAACTTGACTTAATTAAACAGTTCAAAAGACTATAGAGTATGGAGCTAAATTTCATTCTAATGATGGATTGTGATGAGGTTTTAATCATGAAAACCTGCCAAATTATGTTAGTTATTATTTACTTATTCACATTGTGCAATTTAGTAAAAAAAAAAAAAAAAAAATTAAAAAATAAATAAAATCAGTCTGTTTGTTTCTTCATGTTGCACGTTCGAGTATCAGAGAGCCCAGAAAAGTCCAGCTTGTCTTGTTTTTCGCACTAAAACGTCTCTGTCTCCTTCAGCCAAAAATATTTTCTCTCTGTGTAGTTCTATTTTTCCCTCCAGTACATCAACTCTTTTCCTCAAGGATGATTTACTATTCATCTAATTTTTTCCTGATAAATAATATACTGTTTCTTAGATAATTTATCATCATGTCAAATAATCTTTTAGGTTATGTTGGGAGATTTAGATGGAAACAAAATCAAATAATCAAGTAAACATGTTTCAAGAATAGAAATGTTACTATTGCAGCATTTAGTTTTAAATGTAATTTAAAATTTTACATTTTTATGAATATTATTTTTATCTTGTCTTGTATTTAAGTAACTCTTCCCATGAAATTCTTGTGCAGACCATAATAATACATTTTATTTATATAGTGCATTTCCCATGCTCAAGATTCTTCACAGAGTCTCATAAAGAAACAGCAGGTACTGTATATGTAACATTGGCTACAGATGTTTCATGAATAGAACATTAAAACAGATAGATACAGGATATACTGTACAAAGACATTAAATAGAATAAAAGACAATGAACCAGAGTAAGATACTAAATTCAATACTAAAAGAAAGCCCAGCAAATAATATAATAAAATCATTAGTTACCCAAAGCAGAGCAGTTTCACAGATGTGCTGGACTCCGAAACCAGACTGAAAGGGTTCCATCAAATTTTTAGAGGTTAATTAATTGGTGATTTTGGAGGCAACAACAGGCTCAAGAATTTTTGACAGAAAAGGTAAATGAGAAGTAGACCAAAAATTGTTAAGATTGTCAGCATCAAGACCAGACTTTTTTTTAACAGTGAGGTTATAGAAGTGATTTTAAAAGTGCCTGGCACAAAGCCAATGCCAAGGGATGTATTTATTATTGCCGTAACAGTCTGGATTATGGCATGAAGGCAGGATTTAAGAAGTGTAGTGGGGATGGGGCCCAGTACACATGTAGTGGGCCTCTTTTTACAAAGCAGGTAATTAGTAAATGCAGATATGACTGGTGAAAATTTAGAAAAAGACCTGGATGGAGTGGAAAGACAGGGAAAGGTATAAATGGATGATGGATTTCTGTAAGTTTAGTTATTTAGATCTGTAATTATATTGCAAAAAAAAGAAGAATTTTTCACAGACTTTGGTAGAGGAGGTAATTTGGCCAGACGCAAGTTGAAGTAGCTTATTAACTACAAAGAACAATACCCTTGGGTTATCATGGTCACTTTCTATTATTCTGCCATAATGTGTGTTATTGGCTGCACTTGATGCATCTCTGTAAGCCCTTTGATGGTTAGAGAAAGCCTGGATATGCACAGTGAGGCCAGTCTTACATGGCATTCTCTCAAGGCATCAGTCAGCTGCATTCATAGACAATAACTCTGAATTGTACCATGAGGCTCAGCGCTTAAAGGAAAGCTCCTTATGTATATAGGCGGAGTGGTGGCTCTGAGGCTAGGGATCTGCACTGGCAATCGGAAGGTTGCCAGTTCGAATCCCGTAAATGCCAAAAGGGACTCTGCTCTGCTGGGCCCTTGAGCAAGGCCCTTAACCTGCAATTGCTAAGCACTTTGAGTAGTGAGAAAAGCACTATATAAATGCAAAGAATTATTATTATTATGTTATAAAGGAGCTGTTTCATCTAGTGCTGAAAGAAGGGCTGTGTTATAGTGATCAGCCAGACTATCTAGTGTTGATGGAATATGTGAAGACAGAAAAAGACCAGAAATGGAACTAGCAAGGATAGAAATACAGATATTTTTAAGGTTTCTGAAAGAAATTTGACATTTACAGGTACGAGGAGGGAGAGGTAATGGACAGTGAAGAGTCCCAATTCCCTACTAAGTGTTACCCACAGATAATCCAGATGTGCAGATCAAGGTCCAATTTATGACCACCAGAGTGAGTAGGAAAATCAACATGTTGCACAAAGTCACAACAGTCCTGTAACGTTTGGAATTCATTACATGTAGTAATGTCAATATGGATGTTGAAATTGCCAAGAAGAATTACTCTCTGCGAAAGGGAACTTGAGTGGGTTAATAATTAAGACAAATCAGATTAAAAAAAAAAAACAACATTGTATTTTGGGTGGGATAGAGAACAATGAGTAAGACAGGACCTGATCTTGTTATTAGCTTAACAGCCAGACACTTTAAAGACAGTGGGCAGTCAATTGGAATTCTTTTGATGTTTACTTCAGTTCTAACAATTACTGTGACTCCTTGTTTTCATCTGCGAGGCTCTGCAAAGTAAATGTATTCGGTGTCACCTCCATGAGAGACGTAAAATTGTTTACGTTTTACTAGGTTTCTGTTAGGTAAAGCATGTCAAGGTTGGAGTCTGTAATGAACTCTGATAGCACCAGCTTTTGCCATTAAGAGATTGTGAATTAAACAACGCAATATTAGCGGACGAGGGGTCATTGTGGACAGAGTTTATTTTAAGAAATTGCAAATTTGGCACACTGAAACTCCTATTTCCAAAGCCATGAATAGGACAGTGTTTCAATGTCATTGAACTTTTCATCCACAGCATGGCAGTGGCAGTGACCTGACCAGCAATGTAAATATTTTGGGCGCCGCACAATACCAATGTCTTTTAGGACATTCCAGTCTGACCATTTGCACTGAACAAACTGTATAATATGGAGGAGTTTATCACAAGAGTATTTTAGCATAGTACAAAGCAATACTTACTGTATCTGATAGTAGCAGAGACACAGCACAGCACACATGAGCGGCAATAGCAAGCAGCAGAAGAAGCATGGTAGATATTGCAAGATGCACATGAAGATACCAGAATTCAGAGATTCCAGTGTACAGCCACATACGTATGACGCTTATACATAGTACAGGTGTGATCGCCCCTGAGCAAAATCAGATCATTTCTTACCTTAATTTAGATAATGAGAAATAGGCTCTTTTACATTTCTCTCTTGCTTCCCTAACCAGTCAGTCCTCAGTGTTTATTATTGACCTTTGGTATCATAGCATTGTTTTCTACAGGAGGTTCACACTTCCTGAGAAATGCCCCTTGTAATTACGTATAAGCATAAAGACTTCAAGATTTTGTTTGTTTCCAGTTGGCCTTGAAAAGATGCCTGAACAGAAATGAAGAATATTGCATTTAGCTTGCTACCTTTAACACTGGCTTTCTTTCCTAGTAACAAAAAACTGAAAACAACATAAAGATCAGCAATCAGTTATTATGACAAGACTCTCTCCGTTAGTGGACGCATATATAGGTAGTTCTCTTTT
This sequence comes from Erpetoichthys calabaricus, assembly GCF_900747795.2. Lineage (NCBI taxonomy): Eukaryota > Metazoa > Chordata > Cladistia > Polypteriformes > Polypteridae > Erpetoichthys > Erpetoichthys calabaricus. The sequence continues at coordinate 14,281,642 of NC_041411.2, read as the reverse complement.
TCACAATATGTTGAACATGCTATCCAGCTGAAATCAAGTGTTGTTCTATGAAAGACACTCTTGAGACTAAACTCACAGCCAGAACAGCAGAGTAGCAGCTGTCAAGTTGGAGGATATATAGGATGTTAAATAACATTATTCAATTCTTTGATTACAAAATGTTCACTTATGTTTACTAAATCCTGTCATTGGTTAATAAAAAAATGATTTGTATCTCTGTATGGTTTACACCCTTGCCTCTTGCATACTGCCTCTTTTTAGAACTTTGTAGATAAAGGAAAGTATTTTATAACTAGCCTTAGTTATATTCTTATCTCTACTTTTGCAGCTGCTTAAACTCAAGTAATACATTTTCTCATATAGCATCAAACATCATATAAAAGGCTGATTTTTACATCAGATTAAAATGCTTTTATTCAAATGTAAACTAAACATTTTATGTATCATAGAAAATAAAAAGCTTAATCCAGTCATGGTGGGGATGGAACCAGCACTGGGCACAAGGCCCAAACCAGTCCTGCACAGGAAACCAATCCCTCGTAGTATGCATCTACATCTGAGAGTCAGAATCTATATGTGAATAAAGTATATGTATGCAAAAGCAATCAGTCTTGTCATGCCCACACTGAATATGTGAACCAGCAACCTCATTAAACTCATTTTTGTACCATCTGCAATGGATTTAGAAAGTATTCAGATTTCTTCACTTTCTGCACACTTTGTTTTGTAGATTTAATTTTAAATAGAACAAATTGCCATTTTTGCATATTAGTCTACACTGAGTAACCGATAATGACAAAGTGAAAGCATATTTTCAGAAATGTCTGCAAATGTATTAAAATAAAAAAAACTGAAATTTCTCATTTATTGTATATTAAACATTCACACCCTTAATTCATCACTTTGTAGAAACCCCTTTGGCAAGAATTCCAGCTTCGAGTCTTCTTGGGTAAGTCTCTACAAGCACTGCACACCTAGATTGGAGCAATTTATCCCATTCTTCCTGGCACATCCTCTGAAGCTTTACTAGATTGGATGGGAATGCCATCTTTAGGTCACTCCACAGATGTTCAATGGGGTTTAAGTCTGGGTTTTGAGTAGGCCACTGAAGGAGAGTCAGACACTTGTCCCGAAGCTACTCCAGTGTTGTCTTGACTGTACACTTCAGGTTATTGTCATCCAAAAAGGTGAACCTTAACTCCAGTCTGAGGTCGTGTGCCTGCTGCTGAGAAGCATCACAATAGCGTGATGCTGCCACCGCCACACTTCACCATAGGGATGTTATTAGGCAGGTGATAAGTAGTGTCTGATTTTTGCCAGACATACAGTAGAACTCGAGTTCTGCTCAAAGAGTTCAAATTTTGTCTAATCAGACCAGACAATATTTTTCCTCATGCTCCCATGCCTTTTACTCGAGAGTGGCTTCCGTCTAGCCACTGTACCATTAACTCCTGATTGATGGAGTAGTGCTGAGATGGTCATCACCTTGACAAGTTCCCATATCTCAGCCAAGACGTTCTGAAAGTTCTCTTAGGGTGACTATTAGGTTCCTCGTCACTTTCTTGACCAATGTCTTTCTTTACCAGTTTCTCAGTTTGGCCAGATGGGCAATTCTGAGAAGACACTTAGTGGATCCAAACTTATTCCATTTCTCAGTTATTGAGTATGCTGTGCTCCTGGGTACACTCAAAACTTTAGAAATGCTTTTACTCCCTAGCCCTGGTATATGCCTTAACATAATTTGATTGCAGAGGTCTACCGAGAGTTTCTTGGACTTTGTGGCTTGGTTTTTGTCCTGACATGCAGTGTGAATTGTGGGATCATACTGTATATACACAAGTGTTTCCCTTCCTAAATGATGTCCAATCAATTCAATTTGCCACTAGCAGACTCCTCTCATGTTCTAGACACGTCTCCAGTATAATTTATCTTACAGGATGCACCTGACCAAAATCTGGAATGCCAGAGCAAAAGGGTCTGAATACTTCTATAAATTAGAGTTTTTGATTTTTTAGTAAATTTGCAAAGCTTTCTGAAAACATTTTTTCACTTTTTCATTATATGTTATTCAGCATAGATTGGTAGGCAAAAAATGGCAAGTTGTACCATTTAAAATTGAATCTACAACACGATAAAGTTTGCAGAAAGTGAATAAGGTCTCAGTACATTCTGAATCCACTGTTTATGGACAGGTCACCATCCTTGTTTTATTGTATAAGCATACAGTACTTTTCCAAGTTATTCGGTCTCTTGACCAATACTTAGTAACCAATCACTCAACAGAAGCTTTTACAATTCAGCACAACCGACTGTACTGCACATTACTATACAAACAAGTACCTTACCTTATATAAAATATACTATTTATATAAATAAATGTAAAATGGTTCATAGCCTATGCTGACACATAATTTTCATTATCTTTGTTTTTTTTATAATAATACTTAATTTAATAACTAAACATAATGGATCAAATGAAGTAAACACATTTTTATTAATATACTTGACCCCATATTTTAGTATTCTCTGGGCTAATGAAATTCTTAACATTGGCATTTACATTTTTGCCGTTTATTATTCTCTTCTAATTTTTCACATTCCATTTTCATTGTTGCTTTTTTATTCATAAGCCCATGTTTTCTTCTAGATTTGGCACTAAAGCTGTTTGACTTGTAAACTGTCAGAAATGACGATAATGAAGGCATTTATTCACCAACTTTCCCGGGCCTGAGGTGCCCCTTTGTAACAAACTATCATTTAGATGTGTTACTGAGAGTCTCCCTTCATTCTCTTCTTCTGCAAGTTTTGCAGCAAACCATTTTGTTTCTGTTCATCCCATTATAGAGTATAATGCCTTTATGTCTATTAATCGATTTGAAGCTAAATCAAACATAAATTGAAGTAAACCGTTTGGTCCAAAATCATAAATGTCCTTAATTGTCAAAAAAATGGATAAGTAAGCTAATACATTCAGTGAAAAGGAAAAGCTTTTTAATAATACAAAAAGTGTAATTATGTACCCATATCTTGGAACATTGCCAACAACTGATTTCCTTTCAAGGAAATATATACTTTGCACCAGTGCTTTTGATTGTATCTGTAGGCTAGTGTTCAAATAAAGCTTCAACAAACAGGAGACAGAGAAAACATGGATGAATTCCAGTTTTCACTTTTTAGAAGAAGTTCTTCCCCTTAAGAGGATTTAAAAGGCTGCAATTTGCACTTTATACTTGATCTTAAATTTACATTTGACAGCCAATTGGTGTCTTTGACAGCATTACTGGGGAAGTGTATAACACCATGTTTAAAGCATGTTTATTGCCTATTAACATTTCAATAGCATAATCATTGTGTGCGTTTAGCACGGCTGTTCATGTTCTTTTGACATTGGAGTGTAATAAGCAGTGTAAAGAAATATGTGTGTTGCAGCAAAACTGCCACAGAAATGCAAGCGTTTGGTAGAAGCATGGTATAGTTAATTTTAATTATAAAGGGGAAAAGCAAAGGAAGCATTGTTAGATTGGGAAATTAGAAATAACAAAGAATCCATTATACCATAGCCACCTTGGCACCTCAGTTGTAATGAGAAATTCAAAGCAAAATTGAATCCATTTATACAGCAGTCAGATTCTGGCATGATGATAGTGAAAAACAAGAAAGGATACAGAATCTAAATACATGATAGCCAGACTGGCCACTTAAGTTGAGCCCTATTCACATTTGCAAAGCACACTGTCACAAAGGACGTAGAAAAATGTGCAAATGTTTTTCACCTTTTTAATGACAAGTACCATTAACAGACACTCCATTAGCAATATTACACATTAGTACACTTCTCTCTTTTAGTCAGCACTTTGAGACTCAAATACATTACTTAATGCCAGTCTCTCAAAAACACAAAATTTCCATTTGTTCCTCCTCTCTGTCAAATGAGATGAATGTTCCACCGCGTCAGCAGTTTTGAAAACACTTAAGTCAAAGTCACCTATTGTTGCTGGTATATACAGATGGTGGTAGCTAGCTGACAGCCTTACAAGAAGTGCCATAAACTGTAACTGGGACCAGGAGGAGAAATAAAGCCTTTTCTGTCTCAGAACCAAGTCTGCTTGAATCCATAAGAAACCTTTAGGCAAGAATTTGTCTGGCGGGATAAACACAGGCCATAGCCTTATAATGGGATGTTTGTACAGGAAGTGTTAGAAATTGGTGTTCACATAAGCACAGGAGATATACAGGGGAGCAGCATGTGTTATTTTTATTTAAAAGTATATTTTAAGTGTTTTTGCCTTTTCAGCACCTTTCTGGTATTGTCGATGGCTTTAGAGTACCTTTTGTCATCAACTAATATAGACACATGAAGAGCGTTCCAAATGTTTCTGCACTTTTTTTTTTTTTTTTAACTATTTATTAAGAATTTCAAAAACAAATTACATCACTTTTCTACATAGTCACCTTCCTTTTGCAATGTAATTTTCCCTGCATCATACCAACTTTTTAATGCCATCAGCAAAAAATGTTTTTGGTTGAGCAGGATTCTTTCTTCATTCCTCGTGGTTGTGGATGCATTCTGCATCCGTCACACTAGTACGGCCATTTTCGAACATTTCAATCCACTCATAGACGACTTCACGAGAGAGAACTTTATCCCTTTGCTGAGCACACAAGCGGAAATGAATTTGTGTTCACAGCACACCTCTTGCCCGCAAAAAGCGTATGACAGAAGCCTGTTCCTCTTTGGTGAAATTTAAAAGTTTCGCAGCCATCTTCACCACAGAGTGACAACTCTTATATTAAACTGCCGGCTTGCCAGACAGAACTAGTCACATGACACTCTCAGACACGACCAATTACTACTACTCCTCCTGCCTTCACTGTTTCCAACAAAAGTATAAAAATGCAGAAACTTATGAATATATATATAATGTTTTCTTTTAACATATTGGTAGGTCATGAGGAATGAGTACAGAATTTTGATGTTAGATCTTTTGCCTAACTGATGTAATGGGAATTTATAAAAACAGTTCTAACTATACCAGAGTCAGACTTGCCAACTCTCAGTTGTAGTGAAAATTGGAAGGTGAAATGGAATACTGGTATACAATTGCAAAGCAGTTCAGCTCAAAACTAGTAGGGGAACAAGGTAGAGGACATATTTCATTCACAAAATAGCTAAAATTGAACCTTTCAAATGGTAGTATGCAAATGAAGGGGAAACCATATTTACTTATGCCATAGTCAATCCCACTAGCACAGCTAAATCCAACAATGGAAAATGGAATAAAATTCAGTTTCACCATAGCCAGATAAGCCAACTTCTTTGTATTGCAATTTAATTGGCAAATGAGGACAAAAACAAAATCTCTTTCTAGAGTGTTTTTTTTTTTTGTAGTGAAAAGCCCCAAGGTATATTACAGGAACCAAGCCCAGCGTTCAGTGGTTTATGTATTTTTGCATAAGGATAGGGGATACATAGGTTAAATGACTTTCTCAGGGTTGCAGAGTGAATCACTGCCAGGACTGAACTGAATCTAGTTACTGAGTAACCAGACAGGGAAACCAGACAGCTTATAAAGAAGACTTGTGATGCATATTTAGCTTATTGCTTCATCAGTTATGTTGTGTTATTATCGGACAAAAAAGACAGTTGCTTGATTAGAAGCTTATAAATTCCATTGAGCAGGAAGCTGGTGTTGACTGAATTTAGAAAAATATAAACCTTGTGTAAAAAGGTTAATCTAAGCCCAAGAATGATGATTATTAATGCCTTTCAAAGGTCGGGTTTGACATTTAAAACTTGATATTTATCTCCATTCATGATGCCTGTGTTACAGACAGGTTGGCAGTGCACAAGCCCAACTCTTTGAAGAAAATATGTGTTGCAAGTGAAGGTGGAGAAAAAGCTTGTTGCAGCCTGAAATCAAAAGTAGAGTACCGTTGAGTGATACAATAGATTCCATTATTTTTTATTTCTTTGTGTTATGATGTTGTGTAGCCTTTTAAATGTCACTGAAGATTTAAGGGACCTTTTCCAAAAAAACATCAGAGTAATATTTAAAGTGCCTATCCTATAGTACTTTTCCTTTTAATCTATCAATCAATCTGTCACAGAGTGCTTTTAATTTTTATATTTTATAGTGCTTTTCTCTAAAATTGGGAAGCAAGTAAGTAAATATCCATCTTTCAATGTATTTTATAGTGTCTTTCATGGTAGCACGTACTGTTCAGCTACTAACTCTTGTCAGATGTGTATTACTGATGACCTTTGCCTAATTTCCACTAGCATACAGCCTCTACTACAACTACAGTAACCCTTTCCCTATTGTCTCTACCCCTGACCCCTTGATCACATGTTCATCTTAGTCCAGGAATGAAGAGGATTCAACTTTGCCTAAAGCTTTCCTACAATGAATATTTACATTTTTAAGTGGGTGGCAGACCAATTTTATTATTGTTAAAGAAAAACCTTTTAGAATGTCTAACATATAAATCACTTTTTAAATGTTTTTTTAAGCCAACGCTGTGTCCATGGCTGAATTCTGCCATGTGCTTGATGATACAAGGATAAGTTTGAGTTTCCTGCACCTGGAATTGGATACACTTGTAATAGATGGTTTAATGGATTTTTCTTGCATGGTTCAGCATTAGGGAATCCATTCCCAGACGGAATTCAGGAATCCCGCATTTCATTCCCGGGAATCCCGGGCACCCGGGCATGACACAGTGAACACTCGTGAACAGTTTTAGAATGACCGACACTTATTTTTAATAAAACTAGTGCAATATGTTGACACCAATAAAAGACTGCTGTCATATAAGTACATGTATCTTTAGTTCTGGTAATAAGAGCATAGAAAGCACAACGTTCTCACAGGTGGTGCAGTGGTAGTGCTACTGCTTTGCAGTAAGGAGACTGTGAAGGATTGTGGGTTCACTTCTCAGTTCCTCCCTGTGTGGATAGCGCTTTGTGTATTGAGAAAGCGCTATATAAATGTAGTGAATTATTATTATTATTATTAACGTGTCCAGCGTGCGGTCATCCATGCATCATTTCAGCTTTTACTGATGCATCCAGTTTCTTGTCATCATTCTGTGATGGCAAGTTTCTTGGCACAGATAATGCAGATGCAACAGACTGACGCATTGCAATTTCAAGTTGCTGTTCAAAGCTGTTGTCTGATGAAGTGCCAGCTGCAGCAATGGCACCACCTTAATTATTTTCAACTACAACTGTATTATTTCTTGATCGATTTTTACACTTTTACACACTATATATGCGAGCTTGGCCGTTCCCATTTTCCCGGGTATTACAGCAGTTTCATTCCCAATGTGGGAATGAAAAATGTCCGGGAATCCCGGATTCCCTATTCAGCATGTTTTCTTCTGCTGCCTCTGAAACAGAAGTATCAGCTCTTTGTTACAGTCTTTATCAGCTGGTGTATGTGTGGATTTATCTATTTAGTTAAAATGTTATACAGTATGTCACAAACACAACAAATTTCACCTATTACTAAAGAAACAGAAATATAATACAGGATATAAGCATATAATATACTGGTTGTCGTCAACTTATGACCACGTTCAGTTCCAATGGACTAGTCATAAGTCGATCTAGACATAAGATGGACCAGTATATGTATTTCAACCTAACAATATGTATAGTACTGTATAAGAAGTCTCTTAAGCCATATTGTTTGCTTTCTATATCATTTTTATCAACATTCTCAGCAAATTTTATAGATTTTCTATCTTATTATTTTATTATGATTTTGTTTCATTATTACAATTCACAAATCCTCTCTCTGTATGTGTAATTATACGACATCAATGTTCGCTTCTCCCAGTGTTTATTGTGTTAACTGTGAGGAGGAGGAGGAATTGTACCAGTAGAGTTTGAGCACTCATATGTTTTCTATTTTAACATTTTGGCCTGTTAATAATAAACATTAAAAGATAAAGGAGTTCATTTTGGTTTCATTACTCCTTCGTGGCAGTTCACATCGTGAGTCACAATGCAGAAGCTTTGGAGGTTAACCAGATTCAAAGCCAAAGCGCGGCAGTACAGCATTTATGATGAACACCGGGTTACAATTGAACAACTTTAAGACACATGTGATCACATTTGCTTTCTTTCCTCCCTTATACTGCTTGATCACCTTCATTTTTAGGTTGCGATCAACTACCATTTCTTCCTGTAATTGTACGACAAATATAACTGAATGTAGCTGAAACCGCTGCAAGTAATAAACTGATATCGAGATGAATGAGTAATGGCATATAAACCTAGCATGGCAAAAACTGTCGTTTGCCCGTGAGATGCAGTAGCAAGATTCATAGGTTGTAACTCGACCATTACCTGCACAATACAGATACAGTATAATAACTTCTATAACACATTACCTATATAAATAAAACTGTAAGTTGAGTGTATGTTTGCTTGCTCACTATTCAAACAAAAGCAGCTGAACCAATTTTCACAAAATTTTGCATGTGCCTTTCTGTTGGTCAGGCTTGTAATATAAAGCTGTATGTCATATCGGGCAGAGGGGTTATAAGGGAAAGGGGACAACACAAAACCACTGCTGACATGGGGACTACAATTCCCATCTGGCAGCATTAGTATACTACGGCTAATGGAGGATATCAGCACTCACAAAGTTTTCTACCGGTCAAAGCACAGTCTTAATGAACACAGTATGTATGGTGTTTTCTTCTAAACTAATCTGGATAACAGTTTCATTGTCTGACTTAAGTACAGCTTTTATCTAAAAGTGGGATTTTTTTGTCTCATTGTGGGTTGTGTTTAACCATGTTGAATCTTCTCTATTTATACTAGCAGCGTCAGCTAATTTGGCTAGTCTATCTATAGTGTCTACCATGTGATATTTTAAATGTTTGATACACTTTGATAATTTCTTGGCTTATTCTCAGGTCAGTGTTTTGGTCAGATGTATAAGTTTAAAATGATAGCAGTAGAATATGTAAGAGTAAAGCATTTACCACAGCTTTGTATGGAATAGGCACCAACACTTCATCTTGACGTAGTTAATACTTTACTGTTCTTATTTGAGCCAGACTTTATTATTAAACAGACAAATTCCAAAAAGTACAGACAATCTCTTCTAAGAATTTGTTTTGGTTATGCATTGCATGATTCTCACCCTTGTCAAAAACAGGATTTATTATCCAGACAATGAACAGAATCTTTTAAGTATTTCATAAAGCAGTTTTTAAACAAGGCGGTACAGTACAGGAGCATCTCTAGAGACATTTGGTCAACCCTAATGACTCTGGACTGAACACCTGTCCCACTGTGGGACCCCCAAATAAAAAATGTCTCTTTGTCAGCATTTAGACTATATTAACTTTAACGTGAGTGAGACTAAATGATACAGAAATTTGTAAAACAGACACAGATAACATTTATACAATACGGTCTGTAACATTCAAGCAAAATACTTGTGAAGGTGGTCTTTGCTGCAATGTGTCAACTGTAGTCATGGCACAGTAGAAAATATCAATTGATCATCAGTCCTGATGATCCAAAAGTTAACTTGTTTGAGCTGGAGGTTCCTTGGTGGCTGCAGGTCTTAAATATATCTATGCCTAAGCAACTCCTAGAAGACCAAAAGTTTGACTACTGATGTTATTTAAATCAGAAATCTGTTACCAAGATGTTTAACAGAAGGGGAATGGAAAGTAGAATACTTAGACTCCCACCTCATCCTTAGCTTTTTCCTGTAACATCTATTAACAGTCCTGTGTGTGATCCTACCATGCATGTTAGCCATTTACACCAACTAGAGCATGCTAAAACCCATGTAAGCAAGATATTGGCTAAGGTCCTGTGATAGGAGGGTGACCTAAGTCAAGGTATTGTATAATTCTTAAACAAGTGAATTATTTGTGTCAGTTGTACTGAAGAGGGTGAAAAAGTACATTCAGCAGTTCTGCACATAGAAATATGGAAAATATCATTCTAAACAATAGGCTTATAATACTAGATGAAAGGCAGAACTTAGAATTGTTTATAACTTGGAGGAAATTTTGCCTTTCTGTGGCTTTGAAGTAGACTGGTAGTTAAAAATGGATGCTTTTGTCTAAGAATCCCGATCATCAAAACTTTCCACTTAGGATTGTTCATTGCACTTATTCTACATGCAAAAAGCATTTAGCCATGGGTCTATCCACTGATACTTATTGTCCCTTCTGCCAGGCAAGCATCTCAGGTACTTCTTTGCATATGTTTTGGGATTCCGCCCCAGTCTTGGCTTTGTAGTTGTTTATTGCTAAATGTCTCTCAAATATTTTTCTCATTAATATCCCTTCCTTTCTTTAACGTTTTCTCTTACTGAGCCTTTTGTCTCCCTGTCACTTCTGTCAAGCTGCAAAGATATTTTTGACATCTTGTTGGAAACCTGATGTTTCTATCTCTTTTGCATCGTGACAAGTGTCATTTGCAATCTTACCCTCCTAGAACTTTTAGCAGCAGTGACCAATGGGTCATATGCTTCATATTGTGTAACAAGGTTTATAATGGGAGTTTTTTAGTTTATTAAATAACACTCATAATATTTAATTTGTGTGTTTTATTTTAGGTAAGGTGTAGTTTTTAAGTGAATAAAATGTGAACTAGACTATAGCAATACTATAGGGCTTATATGGGAAAATTAGCTTTGCTTTCATGGACACTTTTACACCACGAAACAATATGTCACAAAATGGTGTGCTCTAGTAGAAATTTTGTGGAGCCAGATGTGTAGTGGTTGCTGTGACTCTCCTTGTCCTGGCTCAGTGGAGTTTCATGTTTGGGCTGCATTCCCTTCCTAGATTTTGCTCATGCCATTTTTTGTTTACTTTTTTAAAATGGCAAATTTTGTGTGTGGGTGGGTGGGGATGGAATTGTAGTTTTACTATAATCACCGCCTTTACCATTACTTTCTTTTGACTATTTATTTTATGAAAAACCTGTTGGTGTCATGATTTCTATTTCTCATTAATGTTACTTAAACTTCAAAAAATATTTGATCACAAAAAGAAATGGATACTGATTTATATTGTTGAAAGAATCATAAAAAATTAATAAAAGTAACATTATTCTCCAGTGTGTATAAAACACAAGAAATCTGATCATCAAGCTTTTCCAGTATTCAGTGGCACAACGAAAGCATGTAGGACAAAAGCATGCTCAGAAATGTTCACCAATGAAAGCAAAGCTCGCTTTGTTCCCCAACCTCCCGGCCTGCGCTGCACACCCGCCACTTTGCGTCTCTGCTGCTCACATATGTGGATTTCACTTTCACCAAAAAAAAAAAAATCTTTTAATTCTCATGGATACGCCTCTTCATTGGGAAGAAACACTACTTATCCCTGATGGCAACACGAATTAAACGATCTACAAGTCTCCGACTTAATGTTTAAAGCCAAACAATAACTACATACTTCTGTCATATCACCTATGTCCATATATTCGATCTCTTTTCGCTGTTCTGTTACTTCACTGAGTAAAAATTTCCATTTGTTAGCGCTAATGCAATCTTTACTATCAGTTTTTCATAATCTCTAACCTGCGCTGCATGTGTATCGCGCAAACGTTTTTGAACCTCTTTACGATGTTCTGTTTTGTCTTCTACTCTTTGGCTTTTATTTCCAACCCCACTTGGACCGGAGAGCGCAGGAATTGTGTCTGACAATAGCATTCACACGAATGAGAAATGATTGGACCGTGAGCGTGGTTGTAAATGTTTGAGAGGAAGGCAGGACTTGTCAAAATCTCTTGGCAAAAGTCTTGTCTCGTGGGACCTGAAATTATCTCTTGCGGGAGTTGACATTACCTCTGAGAAAGTCTCGTCTCAGGATTTCCTTTTATAATAGAGAGATACTTTAAAACTGAGGAACACTATATCGTTCACAACACAGCAGCACCCATCAATATAACAGCATTAACTGTTACAGGAGATGATAAAGCTGGAAATATCCTGATAGTGACAGTAAGAGTTGATGAGTATTGCTACTGTCTTGTGCCCTATGCTTAATGGCTTAGGTTCCAGCTTCCTCGCAAACACTACTCAGGATAAAGCAGGTTTAGAAAATGGAATGTATGGATGGCATGGGGAAATATCCATGTCAGGTTAAAATTAACAATTTATATGCTTTCAATAAGATACTTTCATAATGCATTTGTATATACTTTTCAGACTTAAACATGTATTAATGATTAACTGTGACCACAATTATTTTATTTATTGAAATACTTGTTAATACTGTGCTACTCAAATGGATTCATCAGCAGGTATTATTTTCTATCTTTTACAGCAACGTACTGTAACAATGCATGCTCCCAACCTCTTCTTCCTTCAAATTGCAAAGCACCCTTGACAATGTCTTTAAAGCGACAGGCTCACTTATTACACACAATCTACATACAAGTCCGTACAGAAATACATTACCTTAAAGACATTAATATTTCAACATAAAAACACATTTTCTGTTTCATTTTGCATCTAAAAGTATTCACAAGCATTTCAAAAGCAGAGGAAATGTCATCACAAGATAACTAAAAGTTAAAGACATTTTAACTTGCAAGGGAGTCATTGTTTTTGTGTCTACTAAATTAAATTCCTATACTTCTCTCTACCACAACTGCCCAAGTTGGAAAAGCACATTTTCCCCTGCAGGGGTCATTGAGGGCTGGAGCCTATCCCAGCAAGAAAAGAGCACAAAGCATTAACAATCCCCTGGTCAGGGTGTCAGTCCATTGTAGGAGAAAGCTGCTAGAGATGTACATTTTAAATCCTGTATTTTAATTTCAATGCATTAAATTGACTTTAACATGATGCAGGCAAAACAAAAGCAAAGCAAATTGAATTGTCTCTGATAAAACTCTCGATAGCTCACCACTTTGACAGTTAGAAGATAAACATTCCTTCAATTTAATAAAAACCTGGTTACATATGTTTGGGATGCCACCACCGGAAAGGCACAAAGAAATGAAAGAAATGAAGACAAGATGAAAAGGATAAAGGGCTAAGGCAAAAATGAAGTTGAGAAATGAGAAGGGGTCAAATAACTAAGAAATCCTGACTGAACCAAGTGTTGAAGCAGCCAATGCAAGATTCCTTACACTAAATAGTATTGTAGCCTCTAACTATAATAATGAATGTTTGTTTTTTCTAAGCAGAATATTCCAAGGTTAGTAGGTCAGGTTTAGTGCACTAGTCTCTCACATAAGGTTTTGGCAATGCCACAACTTACAACACACCACGTCAGCAGCCAGTATTGTCATGATAAATAATGTGGCCGCAACAATGAAAAACACATGTGAAAGCAATAGAATTTTTTAGGTTTGTTTCAGATTCATTCTTAACTATTTGTTTCTTCTTCTTTTGTCTATAATGCTGCAAGCATACTTGGTTCCACATTGTGACAAAGTAATCAATCAAGCTGAACGAGAGCACACAGTTTCATATTAATTCATCATCTTTAAATACAGTTTGAAAAACAATTAAATCCCACTTCAAATTCAGTTCTAACACCTCAGAAAAAGAGACTGAGCATGCGCTGATACAGCACCTCAGAACCACAGATTAACTGATTTAGTCAGTTAATAGCAGTACCACAGTACAATCAGGTGATGTTTAAGAGAGTGACTGGAATTAGAACCCTCTAAATCCATGACTAATGGTGCTCCAGTACAAATGACCTTTACTTCAAATAGAAGAGGTTTTTATTAAATTTGTAGTCTAACAACCAAAGTGTTGGTAAGCTTTGGAGTGCCAGTAGATGTGGTTTGGGTGATTTTATTATTTGCTGTGTATTTACTGGGGAATTTACTTGCGCTAAACATAAACTGAAAGGAAACTGAAATGGGTTGAATGTTCCCAAAGACCACTTCCTTGTCATAGGGCTGTGATGGTTTGTTTGTTTTTAGTTTTAAAATGTATACAACATAAAAAAATTATGAAACCAAAAAATTGAAGCTGATCTATATGTTTTAGTTAAATCATTTTATGGAGACTTGGCATAAAGCTTAAAGCATTTGTGTGTGTATAAGGATGCCTGTTAAATCCCCACTTCTGAAAGCCAAAATGTTTTAAAATAAACAGCCTACAAATTGTAGGAGATGGGGAGTTGACAGAAATCAAATTCTATTTTTGCATGTTCTTTGCTAAAAACATGATTTTTCCTTCATTTTTCATTTCACGGCAAATTTCCTAATATATGAGGCCAATATCATTTGATTTGGGATACTAGGCAATATACACTTTTTATCCTTTCACATGGCATTTTCTATGCAGTAGCACCTTATTGTGCCACCCTCTATATTGGCTGACATTATGTGGAGTTCTGGCTATGAATGACTGATGCACCTTTACTCCACTCTCAGCTAACAAACAATGTAGCTACTTTAAGTGAATGTTGGCCTCTCTGAAGCTTTCTTACAAGTTGTCTCCTTACATTAGCAGAGTGTTTTCTAGGATTACCTATTCTACATAGCTTCTACTTACTAATTGAGATTAACTATATCTGCTGGTACATCTAAAATGTTTGTTATTTTCTCTGTAACTTTGGAATTTCTCTCTTGATACGGATGTCTTTCAGATTCACACCCTAATAATGATTCTTAAAGTGTCAAATTTTAGTGAGAAACAGTGTCACTTATTTTCTTGATTCGTTGATGAAGGCCATGTATATGGAAAGTGTGTCCTCATTAACAAATGTTTTTCACTTGTGTAAAGTTAGAGATTACACAATGCAAGGATCGTATACTTATGCAAACATCATATTTTCTAATTTCTTTAGATTTTTTTCTAACATAAATCAATGTGAAATTAACATAACTCATTTTCAATTTCAAAATTAAAATGTCCCAAAGAACCAAATTTCAGCGTAAGATTTGTTATTCATTAAAATTAGAGAATTGATCTGGGGTTTAAATGCAGCTTCTAGTTTTTGATTCACACAAGTTAGTGATATACCAAATAAAGTTAACATATATAGCTTGTCTACAGTTAAATACAGTATGTCCTCTCCTCAACAGCTGACCCGGTCTGCTGAGAAGGGGTTATGGGTTTGTGCTGTACAGATTTAGTTAGAGATTAGTATGATATAAATATATTGTACCATGTCTACAGCAGGAATATATGGATTCATGCTGTGACCTATAACATATGCAAATCATTGTTTAAACTATGGCAAAGAGTCAAGAGACAGATCTTTCAGTTGGCCCAAACAGTACTTACATTGCATATTTAGACAACTCCAACGCATTTAAAAAACTTATGTTAACTTCATGTGCAAGTTTGCTTTGAGACTGGAGGCTGCTAATATGTAATTGAATGTCTGCCAGCAATTACCCATTTGTTTCCAATGTTCTTGAAAGTGAAGTTGCGCCACTATTTTAGTCCCAGGAGACCAACAAAGTTTAGTCAGTGTTCACATGTAAACTAATATTGGATGTTTAGTTGATCTCTGTGGGATGAAAGCACTGACCCCTAGGTTAAGGCATTCCTGCTGTATATTTCAAACAGTTATGGGAAAGATCTGATTAATACTTCAACTCTGACTTAAGAAATGCATGTGTAGGCTTAAAAACTCATATGAATTATAGGAAAGCAATGAGCCCTTGACACTTTATGAAGATATGCAGTAAGTCTGACCTTCCACTTTCATTTTTTGTGTAGTCAAATTATTGCCTTATTAACTTGACAAATGATGCTGCTGCAAGACTTTCACCAGAAACTTACCATATGCAAACTATCACAATTTAGAGATTGTAAGGCCATAAGTTTCACTAAAATAATTTAAATACAGCTCACTCCTGGGGAGGGCAGTGGATGCAGCATCGTAGGTTTTAGTCCCAAACATGTATTAACTATGTGAAATGTGAACATTTTCACTGTGTTTGTGTGGGTTTTCCTGTGATTACTCCAGTCCCCCCCCCCCGAAGCTGATTCCTGTATTGTGGCCAGTGTGGCTGGAACAGGCTGCAGGCCTCTGTGATCCTGAATTAGTGCAGGGTGGTTTGAGAATATCATGTAATGTAATGCCCTACTCACACTGCTATGATATTATGGCAGTCTTCAGAATTTAGATAAACTTCTTTTGTTATAAAAAAATGGTGTCCCAATCCCTCCTAATCCACTAACAGCTGTGTTTGGTGTACTTCCAGATGAGCTTAAAGTGGAGAAGGACAAACAAATTGTAATTGCCTTTACTACACTACTAGCACGTAGACTCCTAACTCTCCTATTCCAAGTCAGTGGATAACTGATGTTATATGCTATTTGAAACTGTAAAAAAATCAAATTCGCACTTAGAGGATCTGTACAAAACTTTTTCAAAACATGGCAGGATCTAATCAACAACATTTTAGAATAAGCATTTAAATTGACGAAGCAGGTTCTCTCCCATTTTTTACTCCATTTATCTTTATTCATTTATTGATGTATCTATTTACTTATGTTTACTAGCTTAAAGTTTTACTCTGCTGGCCTAGCTCCCTTTCCCAGGGGTAGGGGTTGATTTGTTTTGAACCTTTTTGGGTTTTTTTGTAAAACTTGAGTTATTTGTATGGAATGTTATTTTAATAAAATCAATAAAATAAAAATAAAATGGTGGCTAGCACACACCTAGTAGAAAAACAATAAAACTCTTCATAGTCGAATCTAAATCATGACTACACTAAGAAATTATAGCCTTTATGATGGACTCTCTCATAAGTTCCCCCAAGCACAACTTTCTATTAATCTAACTTCTCTCTCTCTCTCTCTCTCTCTCTCTCTCTCTGCCTGCAGCAAGACAGCAAGTTGCTTTTTGCCTTGACATCTTCCACTATTATGTATAATGTGTTACATTTAGAATTTGTATATTTTTTTGTATAATTTGAAATTGTTTTCAGTTTATTAAACACCCAATTTCAGGCTTTACCCTCAGCATCACATAGGCATCAGTGCACATAATAATAAAATATCTTTAGATGTGCATATAGTTGTCACTTAATATACCATTACTGTCATTAAGAAAAAGCAACAGGTTTTCTGGAAATGGCAGTGGTTTAAGTTGGTGTATGTGAAATAAAATAAGGTTTTTAAAGATCCAACAGATGTTTCATCATACACTAAATCATTCCAGGAAAGTAATAGATTTCAGATTTTCAGCTCAAAGACACACATTCTTTTTTTACCATGGTTGCATACGTTTGGCTAGCTGAAATTTTTGGAAATAGAAAGTTGTTAGTAAGCTTTTTTATGTTCAAAGTGTAAATTTCCTGCACATTTTTCCAAATAGCACTGAAGGTCATTTCCTGTCATAATCACAGCTAAGTACAATGTATATTATATGTAGTGAATTCCTGCTGATGGGTTGGCACTGTGCCAAAAAACACAGGTTTTATTATTTTCACCAGGAAGATTTAATACAACAGCGAATATATGCTCCAGAACATGAAACATGTAGCAAAAAGAATTTGACATATACTAGTAAACTCATGGGCTGCTGATATTAAAAACAAGCCACCTCCAAAAAGGAGGCATGTATTTGAAAACTGAACAGACTAATTCCAAAAACAACGGTATTGCATACCCAAGTCTAAACACAGATATTAGTGGAAACATAATTCATATAATCAAAATCTCTAACCTTCATGTAGAACTAAACATTTTTTATTTAGTGTTCTTCTGATTTCAAAAAATTGCATAGCAGTGCAGACCTTTACTCCCAAGAGTCTGCCAGACTATAATAACAACTTAGCAAAATCTTAGAACATAAGATCTTTTGCTGTCAACATAAGCTTGGCATTTGCTGTTCATGAAAAGTTTCCAAAATATATCTGTAATGAGATATAGAAGTCTCCATGGTTCATTTATAAACCAACCTCTTTGGGGACTTGTTCCATGTTTCAAATGCCCCCTGATAAAAAGCAACACAATAAAACACTTAAAATAATTTATATTCCATTGAAAGTAGAAAGAAAGACATTTATTTATATTGACTGTACTTATTTCTGTTAGGTGAACTGGCAGTTCTAAATTGGTCTGATGTGGTGAGTAACAGGGTGTGTAAGTGTGGCCATCCACAGATTGATTATTACTTTGTGCACTGGGCCACAGCTATAACCATAAAAGCAATTGGATAAGTGAAAATGGATGCACTTAAACAACAGTTCTCACTCTGGACACCTGAAACACCTAGTTTTCCTCCATTCGTTCTCCTAGTGGACACCACGAGGGGCATAAAAAAAAAAACTGACATGTGAATGAACCAACCCAGTGCTGAGGTACATTATTCAGTTTATGCAGCAGCTCCTGATAAGGTAGTCACCACTGCAGTTACTCCACACTGACATCCTGTTCCATCATGTAGTAAGTACTCAAGAAGCTGAAACCATGTTTTAAGGCTAAGACACAATAGCCAGTCAGATAATAATATAAAGAACAGGGGCAAGCACAAATGTTAGCACTTGTATCAACATCAGCAACAAACGCAAGGTAGGGACCAACTCAGAACTGGGTACATACACATGATGACGCTTACACAGGAACATTTGGAATACTCAACTAACCTAAAATGTATATCTTTAGGGATGTGAAAGACCAATCGGAGTACCTGAAGAAAAAGGATGAGTGTGCAGACACCACATGGACGCTTCCCACAGTGCAGGATTTACATCAGGATTAATACAATGCATCACTTTGCAATCCACGCTACTATATAATTCATTTTCATTAAATTTTAGTCTGAGCGCGTAGGAGAAAGAACTTGAAGGCCTAGAGTCTTGATGCCACTGTCTATTCAACATATGCAAGATTTGATAAGCTGATTTGGGTCATTCCAGCTCCTCCAGGAAAACAGCTCACAGTACATAAGCAACGAAACAGATATTCTACCTCTTCACAGTGCATGCTCAAGA
Organism: Erpetoichthys calabaricus; assembly: GCF_900747795.2. Classification (NCBI taxonomy): domain Eukaryota; kingdom Metazoa; phylum Chordata; class Cladistia; order Polypteriformes; family Polypteridae; genus Erpetoichthys; species Erpetoichthys calabaricus. Next base: position 14,262,735 of record NC_041411.2, on the reverse strand, counting down.
AAATTTATCTCACTTAATTGTAAAGTGAGAACTGAAGGAAGATCTGGAAGGCAGTCTCCTTCCTTCTGGCTGAGAAAGACTCCCAAAAGTGCTCCACGCTGCTATTTCTTCCCTAGAACAATTATGGTTTAATGAACAATAGCTTGTGTTTCCTGAACATTCTAAGTCACGAACAATATCATTTTCTGTCTCTTCAGCCCTGAAAAGTCTCTATCACATGCTGATTATTCTCAACATTTACTGTTTTCAGTAACATGCAGTGTACTGCCCTTCTGAGTACATGGTGGGTCAAAAAGGGCACTTATTCTTCCTTTTTCATAGGTAACAGAAAAATCTTATTTCTATTTGTTTTGAAAAGAGACCTAAGATTCAGCTTATATAGTCTCTTAAATGGTGACACACTATGACTAAATATTGCATGTCCAAAATGGTACAGCAATTAGAGCATTAGAATCCACCAGTGTCCAAGCTTTCGGAGCCTTGAACGTGCCCCAGCTTAATGTCTTTATCCAATATACATATTTGTAAATTTTAATTAATTAAAATGATTTTAAATAGAAATAGTGGAGGGGTGCAGTACGTTGGGGGCAAAGACCTAAAGAAATGAGCCACTTATCCAGGTGTCTTTTTACTAAGGAAAACAAAGTGTTTTTGGTCAGGGCTACCAAACTCAAAAAAAAGTATTAATAGTAGGCATATAAAAGAGTCACAAAGAGAGGATCGGACATTTTGATTTGCTTTTCAAATTCATGATATGTGTAATCTGCTCCCCTTGGTTTCTGTGATTATAGCACCTCTTAGGGAGTGCTGACTCCTTGTAACCGAGTTGAACTGTTCCTGGTAAGTCCTTATAATCTGAAAAAAATTAAAATTTGTGAGCCCAGTGTTTACAGTTTAGACTTCATGGTTGTCGTTCACCATTTAAGCTTTTTTTTCTCTCTTTTTTCCAATGCAGATCCATGCTGCAAAATGGTGGCTCAGCAGTAGATAGTGCCATTGCTGCACTGTTGTGCACCTCGTTACTGAACCCACAGAGTATGGGTATAGGAGGAGGAGTCATTTTCAACATATATGAAGCTTCAGGTAAAAATGAAAAGATTTTCCCAACTTCATTCTACACAAATACAGTAAATGTAGGACGATTTTATGGAAAGCTACAGTAACCTTTTAAAAAGCACTTTGGGAAGGGGTTGCGAAAAATAGGTTTTGTTCACTGCAAGTCTGTCTGTGATTCTATCTCCTGTTCAGTGCACTACTCAGGAAATACTTAACATTTGAAATCAAATGAAATCCAGTTGTCTTCAGCAACTGATGTCGTCCAGTGCTGCCTGACCTCTGTGCGAGGACTCACTCCAACAAAGGGCAAGCAAGCTAGCAGGAAGTGATTTGTACAAGATTCAATTGACACAACAAAACTTTTATTTTAAACCTTAATCTTGCATTATTTTTTCTGCATATTTAATGTCTTTTACATGTAGTCTCGTAGTTCTGCCCATATTCATTTACCTAGTTATTATGTACATGAAACAGCCTATTTAGGATTGGGCCCCGATTTACTCAGTGACTTCAGCTCACAACAACCCCAAAAAAGTGACATTGGGTTTAAACAATGGATGGAGGTCTGTTTTATCTCGATGCATGCTCAATAATCCAGGTAAGGAAATCCTAGAAATTTGATTCTGTTCATCTGGACAAAGTTTTTAAGTGGGAGAAATATTTCGAGACTTATCCAAGTCTCTTCCTCAGTCTCAATTGACTGCAGGTTTCCCCAACCTTATAAACAGTACCTTTGCTTAATCACAGAGACTAGCACCATTGACAAAGGGCCAGTTGATCAGTGATATGCAAATTGCCCACTGATTAGTAGACGTGTGAACCATTCATAGAGGGTTGAGGAATGGCTGCAATCACAGCATTGTAAGATGGCGACAGATGTACCCTCAGGCCCCCTCCTCTGTTCAGAGATGGTCATATGTTTATAAGGTTGGGGAAACCTGCAGTCAATTGAGACTGAGGAAGAGACTTGGATAAGTCTCGAAATATTTCTCCCACTTAAAAACTTTGTCCAGATGAACAGAATCAAATTTCTAGGAGGTCTGTTTTAGTTATTTGTTTTAATTAATTATTGCATGTATCATTATTTGTTAGATAATATACAGTAGGATTTACTTATGTACTTTGTTTTATTGAATTGTTACGTAGTTATTATCGGTATTTATCTGCTTATGTATGAAGAATAATTTACACTTAGTGCAGTGTGACAGTGCGGGCTAGCTCCATGCTCCTGTCCCGTCCAGGAGCCTCTTGAACCTGCCATCGTCACATTTGGTGGTAGCAGTGGGATGAGCAGAGGCGGTGAGAACTAAAGAACTGAAGGAAACAGAAAGCTGGATAGATGCCTGAGTTTTTAAAAAACAACAAGCCTGAGGGGAATGTTTAAAGATTTTGGTACTTTCTTGTTTTAAGATTTTGGGACTTTCTAATGGACATTTATTTATTGCTGAGTTTTATTTATCATTTTAAAGTTCTTGTTTCTTTTACTGTTCTGTTTTATGAAGGTAGTCCACAGCTTAACAGATAGTAGCCAAATAAATAAATAAATTATATAGCTGGCTCGATCTCCATGGGTGTGTGTGCTCGCATGCCTGCAGGAAATTGGTGGGGTGAACACGGAGCATATCCGCATGTGAGGCTGTGGTCTGTCTTGATTGCTCCACTGGCTTTCTGTAATCCATGAATGAGGCTCTGCGACCACGGAGGCATATAAGGGACCAGCCGGCATGACATGGGGCGAGAAAGAAAAATAAAAACAGAATTTGAGCTTGGGAGGAACAGAAACAAAAAGGAAAAGAGAGAAGCAAGAGAAACTGAAGAAAAGAGCAATGGAAGAAAGCAGACTGGCCAGACAAAGAAAGGACAGAGGTTAAAAGAAGTGGAAAGGAAAGATGAAAATAGGGACAGGAGAGAGAGAGAGCCCATGCAGGATAGAATGGAGGCAGGTGGTTGGGAACGGAGCCTCAGAGCGAGGAGCCTGTGGCTGAAAAAGAGGTGCTCTTATTGAGTGATTGCCTGGGAGTAGGAGTAACCTGATGTACGGTGTCTCCTGGAGATGTACACCTACTAGCCTGTTATTAGATGGTAACCGGTTACCAACAGGGCAGTGAGGAAGTGGAGCCTGGATGCTGAAATGGTTCTGAATGACTGCTTTCAAATGGGAAATGATGTGTGAGTCACAGATTATTTTGAGGGACTCAGCCACTGTATCACAAACTATATTGACTTTTGTGTCAACACTATGGTACCATCAAAGACAGTTGCTTTGCAAGCAACAAGCCCTGGATTCCAATGTAAATAAAATGTTTTGTGAATGACAAAAAGAGAGCATTCAAAATCATTGAAAAGAAGCTCTGAAAGACACACAGCAGTGGCTAAAGAAAAAGTTGAGTAAAAGAAAGGAAGCTTACAAGCCAAAATTAAAAAACAAACTCACTCAAAATAACACGAAGACTACCTGAAAAGGGCTGGGTATAATTACTTGACTCAAACAATCCAGGGCCGAAGTGCTAGAAGGAGATATCGGCAAAGCTAATGCCTTGAACCAATTTTTTAATACATTTTCCAAGCCACTGCCAGCTTTTTTCAATTACTTGTCTCCCCACACCACCCTTACTACATCAATAACTCCTACTACGTCAGGTGGAATGACCAGTGACACCTCTGAACAGGAGTATGGGCTTCCCAAACCTCAAGACCAAGTAAGGAGATAGCTGAGGAAGCTACATATAGGAAAGGCCACGGAACTAGATGGGAGTTAGTCCTCGAGTTCTTAAGGCTTTTACTGACCAATTTTATGGTATCCTCTATCATCTGTTGAGTCTATCCGTAAAGCTCCAGAAAGTGCTGCTATTGTGGAAAACCTCCTGATTGTTCCTATTTCAAAGAATGCAGGTACCACTTCACCTAATGACTACAGACCAGTGGCACATACTTCTCAAATTATGAAGACCTTTGAGAGACTGTTCCGGGACTATAGAAGTCCTTTTTGGGGTAGACCACCTGGACCCACTGCAGTTTACCTTTTGGACAAAATTGGAGTGGAGGATGCAATTATCTATCTGCTACACTAGTCTTATTCTCACCTTGAAAAAGCTGGCAGCACTGTGAGGATTATTTTTTTTGATTTCTTCAGTGCATTCAATACCATCAGGCAATCCCTGTTAAGGGATAAACTCAGAGATATGCAGGTAGATGAACGCATGATATTCTGGATAATGGACAATCATTCAGGCAGACCACTTTTTGTGAAACTCAACGACTATTTCTGATATGGATGTGAGGGATACTGGAGCGGGCGGCACGGTGGCGCAGTGGGTAGCGCTGCTGCCTCGCAGTTGGGAGATCTGGGGACCTGGGTTCGATTCCCGGGTCCTCCCTGCGTGGAGTTTGCATGTTCTCCCCGTGTCTGCGTGGGTTTCCTCCGGGCGCTCCGGTTTCCTCCCACAGTCCAAAGACATGCAGGTTAGGTGGATTGGCGATTCTAAATTGGCCCTAGTGTGTGCTTGGTGTGTGGGTGTGTTTGTGTGTGTCCTGCGGTGGGTTGGCACCCTGCCCAGGATTGTTTCCTGCCTTGTGCCCTGTGTTGGCTGGGATTGGCTCCAGCGGACCCCCGTGACCCTGTGTTCGGATTCAGCGGGTTGGAAAATGGATGGATGGATGGGATACTGGAGCACTACAAGGAACAGTCCTGTCTCCTTTTAACTTCACTCTGTACACCTCCAACTCTCAACATAACACTAGATCATGCAACTTGCAGAAATTCTCAAATAGCAAAGCAGAGAATTAAAACAAAACTGAGTGCCATTTTGAACAATGTTGCACATCCTCTCTCTGACACACTAACAGTGAGGACTTTCAGCAAACACATTACTCAGCAGTCAAGAAACACTACTGTGGTTCCTTTATACCAACAGATTTACGCCTGTATAATGGGCCAGGTATCTCCCAGGGGACAAATAAAGTTCTATCTATCTACCAATCTGTCTATCAAATTCAAAGTTTTAATCAATTAACTCACATATTGTCACCTGCTTGCAACTAAGATTACTGATTCATCTGCCCTACTTGCATTACTTATCATTTTGCAGTACTGATTCAGTGTCAACATACAAACTATGTAATATTTGGTTAGGTAACAGATTATTTAATGTAACTATTAATTACTTACTGTTGTAGGATAGTTTAGCTTAGTGAATGTAGTATCACTTTGTTATTATTTTTATATAGTATTTTCTTTGCACCTAGTGCTTGCTGAAATAGGTTCCATCTTCCCTGTGGCCTTGTTCAGGATAAATGGATTTGGAAATGAAAGGCAGGATGGATGGATTTAGTTCGTGTTCTTCAATCAGAATACAGGCCTAGCAGATGCCACATTATATCCAACTTTCAAATTAGGATAAAATGGCTCAGCATCTGGCGACATTGTGGTTAGTGCTGCTGCCTCATGGATTTAGATTCTATACTTATTCACAATAAGTATGTGCAATTTGCAGATTCTACTTGAGGGCTGTCTTCCCACATCCCGAAGTCATGCATGCTAGAATAATTGATAAATGGTCATTTTAAATTGGTTGAATGTTTTTATGGGTGTATTTGGATGAGTGTTTGTGTCGCTGCGAGTGTGCCTTATAATGAATTGTTGCCTCATCTATTACATGACTGGTCCCAGAAGTGTATCCAGTGTCAGTGGCATAGACCAGGGGTGGGCAAACTACGGTCCGCGGGCCACATCCGGCCCGTTGGTCTTTTTAATCCAGCCCGCCGAAGACTGGTACAAAATTGCCCAAATCAAATCATATCATAATTATGACTGCATTCATTTGACCTTGTCCTGTAATACCTGGCGTTCCACCAGGTGGCGCATTAGGCGCAGTGATACATTGACTTGATTTGCGGAGCCCGGGTTACTCTCTGTTATTACTCTGCTACTGCTCTGAACCCATCTGCAACAATTCATGGGCCAAAGAAAAGAAAAGTCGGCAGTGAGTGTTTAATAAGGAATGGACAACTAAATACTTTTTCATTGAAGTCCGGTCAAAGGCTGTATGTCTTATTTGCCAAAAAAACGTTGCGGTTTTAAAGGAATACAACATCAGCCGTCACTTTTCCACCAAGCATGCTAATTACGCTAGCAACCAGTCAACACAAGAACGGACGGCTACCGCTCAGAGGTTGGCAGCTAGTTTGCAGGCTCAGCAAAACACCTTTATCCGAGAAACTGCCATCCAAGAATCCAAGAAGTTATGTGCCAGCATTCAAATTAGCAAAGACCAGCAAGCCTTTCTCCGAAGGGGAGTTTCTCAAAGAGTGCATGGTAGAGACAGCAGGCATCTTGTGTCCTGAGAGCAAGAACAAATTTGAAAAAAATTGCTTATCACACAGGACAGTGACTCACCATGTTGGGCTAATTGATAAAGACTTAGTTAGCAAGTTAAACAAAAAAGCAGAGTCATTTACATTATATTCCTTGGCACTGGACGAAAGTAATTACATAAAGGACACCGCTCAGCTTTTAATTTTTATCAGAGGGATTAATGACAATTTTGACATAACGGAGGAGTTTTTGCCCATGGAATCCCTAAAGGGGAAAACGCGGGGAGAGGACTTGTATGACAGCGTGTCGGGGGTCATAAATAGGCACAAGCTACCTTGGAGTACATTTGCCAACGTTACCACAGATGGAATGCCAAATCTGAGTGGAAAAAACATTGGGTTGCTCAAAACAATCCAGGAAAGGGTGAAGGAGGACAACTTCATTAAGCGCAGCCAAATTTCCAAACATCCAGAAGATGGCATAGAGGATGCTGGTGTTGTTTGGCTCTACGTATGTGTGTGAACAGAACACCAACAAAGCACCCCACAGATCCCAGTTGAGCGATGAACACCTCAGATCAATTCTGAGAATTGCCACAACAAAACTAACAACAGACTTCAATGCACTGGCAAAAAAAGGGTGATCAACAACACTGTTCCCACTAAAAGTGAATGTAAATATTAACACTGTAATCCCTTTTTTATGTTTATGTTTGATATGTATGCATCTAGTGCTGGCCCGGCTCGTCTGTCAAATTTTAAAAGTCAATGTGGCCCATGAGCCAAAAACTTTGCCCACCCCTGGCATAGACTATGACCCTTAAGTGGATACAGCGGGTTAGAAAATGTAGCGTTATATTGCATTATACTTACATATTCTCATGTATTCACTTCCTGGAAGTGCCCAATGAGCAAAGCTTCAGACAGATTGGAACTTGAATGAGCTTTTAAAATAGCTGACAACACAGGGGGACACAATACTGTCATCCTCTTTGCTATGGATGGGAGATAATGGGCTTTTTTCATTCTTGATCCTGGCAAAGGTATAGACCTGTCAATATTCACATCTAAATGTCGATCTATATGCTTTTTATAATATTCTCACAGGGTGGCACAGTGGTAGCACTGCTGCCTCGCAGTAAGGAGACCAGGATTCACATCCTACATGGAGTTTCCCCTTGTTCTCTCCATGTCTATATGGGTTGCCTCTGGGTGCACCGATTTCCTCCAAAAAACATGCAGGTTAGTTGGATTGGCGACACTAAACTGGCCCTAACATGTGTGTGGTGTATAAGTGTGTTCACACTGCAATGGGTTGGTGCCCAGTCCAGGGATTATTCCTGCTCTGCACCCTGTGGTTACTGGAATAGGCTCTAGGAAATACCAGGCTTAGAGAATGGTATGATATAATAAACTTACATCGTGTTTAGGAAAATCTGAAAATTGAACCATAATGTATGTTACATTTAAAAATCATTAGTTTCTTATTATTGTATGTAACTTTTTGGTTTCAGGCAAAGTCACCATAATTAATGCCCGTGAAACAGTGCCACAAAACACACCAGAGTTCTTGAGAAACTGCACAGGATTTCTAAATCTAGGTATGTGGCTGCCATTATATACTTTGAATGAAAAAGAAGATTACAATTTTGAAACTATGTCAGTATTATTTTAGGTTAACCTGACTCTATCTTATATAACCAAGAGAAAGGTAAATGTCAGGACAAAAAATGTATTTTACTGAAACATACAGTAAGACAGTGAAAAGGGAAATAATACAATATAAATAATAATAAAACAAATAGCGGTTATTTTAAAAAAGTGGGGCAATAAGACTGAACAATATTCATTGATGCTATGCTGTCTCATAATTCCAAGGACAAAGATTTGATTCCCAGCCCAGGCAATGTCTGTGTGGAGTTCATTCACTCTTTCCACGTCTGAAACCGTTTTCTCCTGGTTCTTTGGTTTCTTTCTGCAAGATAGCCAGGTTAGGTTGACTAGTGGACTAATATCCCTTCCTGAGTTGGTTCCTATCTCATTGTTGATTTCCTGAATAATGTACGACTCCCTGAAGCCCTGTATTTGAATCAGTAAAAAAATATTTTTCTCAAAGTAGAAGCCAAACCAGAAAAGGGTTTCTGTCTGTTGGAGCGGGAACACTTATTCACACATACACACACACATTAAGGTTCAATTAACAGATGGCCTTTAAACAAAAGCTTATATTTGTGAGGAAAACTAGAATAACAGCAGAAAAAAAACAAAACCTGAACATACCAAAAACATACAAACAGTACAAAACTAATGACTCCTGGAGCTGTAAAGCAGCAGCAGCGGTGCTAACCACTGTGTTTCCAGTCCAAATTGGAACTCAGAATGTAGAAATATTATCTGGCCCGGTGTGCAAGCCTTACAGGTGCTCCTTACTGTCGTTTGAGACAGTAAGAATAAGGAGCCTTTACATACTGTAATGTTCTCTTTAAAAGTTCGTAAATCTGCGTCATTTACTTTTGTAGGAGCTTAGAGAGTTCAGAAATGCAGCTTTTTCTGGTATTTTTTTGCATTTCCTGTACAAAGGTTTTGTTATTTTTGTTTTCTCTCCAATCATTTTGCAGAGCTACCCACTAATCACTAAAATCTACTAGGTTTTAGGAGTACCTTTGTTATCTGATGTACATTTAAAAGCAAAATGTTTTCTTTCCAATAGAGAGCTGCTCCTAACAGAAAACATCCAGCAAAGAATATCACAAACTGCTGAAAAACTGACCTCCTGCTCTGTAATTTTTTATCTTTTACACTTATCTGCACTGTCTTATGCTGTTTCATTTTGTTAACATTACAAGGATCTTTGTGGATTGGTGTCCCTGGAGAAATCAGAGGATATGAAGAAGCACACAAAAGGTTTGGGAAACTTCCCTGGAAAACACTGTTTCAGCCCTCCATTAAACTAGCCAGGGAAGGATTCCCAGTGTCCAGAGTGCTGAGTGCATTTCTCTCACATCTGCAACCATTTTTGAACAAAACAAATTTACGGTATGTAGCATGTGGCAAGTGAAGCTTCATATTTAATCAGAAAGAAAAAGGAACAATACGAAGTAACATATCTGTATGTTTTAACTAGTGGATGTAAAAAATGAGAGGGCACGGTTTTCATACACCTGTAAGAACTTGGGTTCAGATAGTAATCCAGTAATCATCGAACCAGTTTAATCCTATGTCCTAAAGACACAATATTTAGTGTATGGGCCATTACAAACTGGTCCAGAATTAATTAATGTGGGTGTGTCCATGGACTCATGCCTCCTCTGATGTTGGCTTTAATGCTTGTGTCTGATGCGGTTAGTTTCGCAACTGTGAATTTGCTCAGGGTCACATAGCTAAGTAGATGCATGGACTGAACAAGTACATGCTGCCTGACAAAGCTGGTACTGCATCAAAGGTTAACAGGTACAATGAGCCTTTTTTTTCTTTTTCCATTCTGTCATGATATAGAAAACATGAGAGATCAGAGGATGAGCTTCTTTTCAGTTTGTGAGGTCTAAAAGACTTGCGTTCCTTATTCATTGTTACTGTATTATATTATTATATACATTGTACTTCCAGATAAGTATTCATTGGTGTCAGTGGTCATGCACATAGAGCCTACTCCCAAGACTAAAAACAAAAATCAAACTTGGAGCAAGTCGCAAATTAGTTGGAGTGAGTCGCTATGCATGCCACTTCATGCAACTGCATTCATGCCAATCATGCACTGCTGACTGCCTTTAGAGTCACTAAGAATATGTAAATGAAGGCTACGAATGAAAATCACTGGAAAAGTTGCATAATGTTGACGTGGCCTTTTAAAGTAAAGCCTGTTTTTTAACATCTAAACTTGCCCAGGATAATTTGCCTATTTTGAAACTGAAAACATCATATATTGTACTCATTTTATATGTGAATTACCTGTTATTTCATGACATATTCCTCAGTAAGTGTCACTTTTTCTTTTTAAAGTGAACTGTTTTTCAAGACTGGGATGATATTGAAAGAAGAAGATACACTCAAATTTCAAAAGTTAGCAGATACTTTGGAAATAATTGCCGAAAACGGAGCAAATGCTTTCTATGAAGGCCAGCTGGCAGAGGATTTAGTTAAAGATATCAAAGAACTTGGTAACTCTTTTATTTATTTTTTTACACCTGGAAGGGAGAAATATCTTTATTATTCTTTTTGCTCTGCATTGACTCCTAAGCAAAGCATTTCATCACAAGATTTCAATATGCCCTATGTTCTCTGACATGTTTGTTTTGTGTTGAAGCTCACAAGTCTAGGATATACAGTATGTAGCTTTTTCAGGTTCCTTCTGTAGTTCCGAAGGCAACACTGACCAAGGTGTAAGTGGGAGAAGGTTTTCCTTTTTTTCGCCCTATAGTGAAGCTTCATGCTCTTCATTAGATGCAGTAGGAAGTGCTTTACATTCCGGTGTTACCACTGAGCTGGCTAAGGCACAGTATCACAGGAAGACATCTGCACTTTTGCTTTCATCCGTGTAACAGTCCAACAAAGATGTAACAAAAGGTCTCTACTTTATTGCTCTTCCTTCCTATAGCTGGAAAAGCTGAGTGTAACTAGGAGGAACTACTTGTTCAGTTTTTTCCTTCACTGAAGCAATGTTGGCTGTTTTGCCTATGACTTTCCTGAATTAACCTTTTTGTTTTCACCTACTTAAAGCTTAGCTGGTCAGTTTGGCCAAAAAGTTCCCCTTCTATGTTTAACCATGCTGATCTTGTCAATGTGCAAGTAGCATGCTTTATTCTATCCAGTTCTTCACTTTGGTTAAACTGGATGAACTGGCTTAAATAAATCTCATTCCAGTACACAGATAGTTTTCTTAACCCAAGAACTGGTTGAAAATATTTTGAGGGAATTTCCTACCCTCTTTCCTCAATTATAACAGACTGAGTTTGTTGAACAGTACCCAGAATATATATATAGGTTTTCAGATTTTACCTGCCTGATTCTACCTACTTTCTTTTCTTTAGAGTTTAACTATTCAGTCTTGTTGAAGCTTAACTTTGCTTCTGTTCTCCTTGTGGCTTGTGGCCGAAATGGTTACTGGCATATTGACTGCAGTTCATATCATTAACGTGAACTCAGTTTTATAGTCCCTCTCTCTCATTTATATTCCAGGAGGATATTTGACAACAGAAGATCTGAAAAACTTCAAAGTGAAAGTAGAACAGCCACTGCAATTGAAGATTGGAGACAACAAACTTTATGTTCCTCCTCCGCCAATAGCGGGAGCCATTCTTGGGTTTATACTTAATATCATGAAAGGTAGGTCAATTTCATTTTTGATACCCATTGATGTTAATAATAAAAGCTGTTAGTCGACAGGATTTTTTTTTAAAGCAATTGGGAGGATCACTAATAACTCATTTTGTACCATGATTCTACCCTTGCTTCCCTTTTGTTTTTCACATTATTACAATGTCAATGTATTGGCTCATAAAATAAAAATTACAGGGCTTACTTGTCTGTTGGCTACTTTTCATTTTCTGCAGTGTTTTTCGGCATTGTGCTTTGCCTAAGATGTTTACATTTAGATTTTGTGACTTTTCTGGCATGGTGGAATGAATTTCTGCCTGAAAATACTCAAACCCTAGTTTGATTCCAGATTGAGTTGTCCTCTTCGAGGAATTTATATTGTGTTTTTATTTGACCAAGTTTCTATTAAGAGCATAGTTCTTCTATTTCCTATAAATAAAGCGTCAGGATGATTCACATCATTAAATGGCTTGACATGAGAAAATAGGAGGTGTCTGTAAATACTCTATAACAGAGAATGGACCAGTGATGCTTACTGTATCACTTACTATATACAAATGTGACAATATTTGGAAATAAAATTCACTGATTAATAAAATTACATTAATTAATCTCTTAATCATAAGCCACAGTCTGAGCTAATTTCATATGCAAATGCTATTAGGCCACAACACCTACTTGTTGCAGTGGGCATAGGAAGAGTTTTGCCATAACCATTGTATAGTTTGAGGCCTGGAATATATGTGCACGTGACAGAGTATGGAGCTGTTTATGTCTTGATTGTAAAAAAAAAAAAACAGAACACTATAAACACATCCACTCTCCTTGCATAATTCATCTCAAACTAGTTTAAAACCTGGCACACAGCAGTACATGCTACGTAATATGTTACATCACATCTCTCTATTATAAAAAGAAATCCTGTCCTGGAAAGCAAAAGCAATGCAACGATATGTGATCTTCTCAGAAGACATTTAAAAGACCCGCGAGACCAAAGAGACTTGCCACGGTGCGTCTCGCAGGGGCCGTAAACACGAGACCTTGTGCCAAGAGATCGTCCCAGGGCCGTAACAAAAAAGGACAGCGGTTGTACAGGCTTTAAAAAGATCGAAGGGCAGCGCGGCAGTAGCCCAGCACCCCCCCCCCCCCCCGAGAACGCAAGCAGCGTTATACGTCCAGCAAGAAAGAATTTAACCACGCCCGGGGCCAGAAATAAAGGACAAGTATTTTTTTTTTACAACATCACGTGAGACCAGGCAGTGAGTCATCATTTAAAAGGAGTCCACAGACATCTAACCAAGCAGTTGTTGGATTGCTTTTGGCAGACAAGTATCATGTGCTCCCAGCTCTTAAAACAACGACATGCAACAGGTAGAAGAGACAGCTCGCAAGCAGCAGAAAGACAGCAAATGATCCAAAGGCATATCCTTAGCGTGTATTCAAACGCCCCCCCCCCCCACTTCACAACACGAGCAGCATTATACGTCTGGCAAGAACGAGATGTAACCGGAAATAAAGGACAAGTATTGCTTTTACAAAAGTTTTTAAAGTAAAAGTGAAAATATTGCATATGTAACAATCTCTTTAAAATTGTAGATTGCCTGCCTAAGGTAAAGTCATCCCTGATGACTGGGGACGTGGGAATGAGGGGTCCTTTCATCGGATTAGCGCTATTTCAGATGTGGAATGGCAAAATGGGGGAGGCAGCTTGATGAATGAGGTCTCCAGGACTTAAAACAAATCCAAATCATATTATGTGATATCATCTAATGTGAAATTCTACTCCGTACTTCTAGAATTTTTATTTTTATACTGTATTGAGGATTTATTCTGTTCTACGTATTGTACTGTATTGTATTGACCCCCTTCTTTTTGAAACCCACTGCACGCCCAACCTACCTGGAAAGGGGTGTCTCTTTGAACTGCCTTTCCCAAGGTTTCTTCCATTTTTTCCCCTACAAGGGTTTTTTTTTTTTGGGAGTTTTTTCTGGTCTTCTTAGAGGGTCAAGCTGGGGGGCTGTCAAGAGGCAGGGCCTTTTAAAGCCCATTGTGGCACTTCTTGTGTGATTTTGGGTTATACAAAAAATAAATTGTATTGTATTGTATATCCGGTAAACCAAACACAGGGGTTGGCGAGCAAAGCGCGCAGGGGGCGGAGCCCCCTAGTAACATAACAATTGTGACAGTTTGAGGTCTTCTCGACCCCTTGAATCCTCTGACCACTCTTCAGACACCAGGTAAAAGTCCAACAATTATTTATTTGGACAATAATAAAGTGCACAATGCACCTACACTCCACAATACTCATATAATAAATCAATAATCAATAATAAACAATCAATACAATCCTCCACTCCCAGACACATTGCCACCCTTCCACCCAGCTCAGCTCAACGCTCTGGTGTTTCACTGTCCTTTTTATAGTCCTTGACCCGGAAGCGTTTCACCCTCTCTGTCCATGTGACCTGGAACACTTCCGGGTCAGATAAAAAATCCTTTCTTCACCACCCCGGAAGCACATCATTCCTCCTGTTCATGTGACTTGAATGTACTTCCGGGGCGTAGGGCATATAATTCTTGTTCCTCCCTGCAGCATCCCCTAGCGGCCCCCACAGCATCCAGCAGGGTTAGGGATAAAAACTGCATTGTCCAGAATTCCCTGCTGGCATTCGGGGCACCTCCATGCTGCAGGGAGGGCTCCACCTGGCGGCCTGGGGGTATTGGCCGGGGTGAACGGCCGGCCACATATCACACAATATATTCTTAAAATATACCTAATCTAGTTTTATCCAGCAGGGAGCACCAGATCATCAGGTGGACCAGGTTCAATGCTGAGAATTAATCTGTGAAATGGTACTGCTTCTAACTGAGCCGTGTCAAGGACACAATGGCCAAAAAAAAAAACAAAGAAACAAATGCCAACAACACAAATCAACCAAAACATTTACTTTACGTATACTAAGGAATCTTACAGCATACATATCCACAAATAGGCTATACCAGGAAACCCAAGATAGAACCTGATAGGGATGAATGCAGAAGCTGAGGTGCTCACAGTGCTCTCTGGCCATTATGATTAAGGTAGACAATGTTAAGAGTAGGCAGACATTTAGCATGTGGAAGGTTATAAAAAGTCTTAGAATTGACAGATCTGCAGCTGGTGCTTTATCGTGTCCAGGGTCCAGCTGTTGTGTGGTCTCAAAATGACAGACTATGGTAACGCTTTTTGTTTTGATGCAATAAACCAACCAGTGTCAAGGAATGAGGTTTTTCTCTTTCATTTCTAGAAGTCAGCTCTGGACATGGCATTGATCTCATTTATATGCACATCTACACTTCCACTCACACACTGTGCTAGTTTAGAGTCCCTATCTAACATCCACACATCTTTGATGATACAGAAGATATATGGAGGAAAACTAAAGTGCCTGGATGAAATTCCTTGAAGACATGGAGAATGTGAAAACTTCAACACAGACAGGCACATGAGTTAAATTAAACCAAACATTAACTAATTAATGAAACCAAAGATTCTAGACCAGTGAGACAGCAGTGCTAACCACTGCGTCTCCAATCTGCCTCTAATAAACATATAAGCTGGGGATTTATATGATTGGTTATAATTCCATAAATTCTTTTATAACATTCTGGACATTAACATCTTTCTTTGGTCTTCTTTACCAAGTCGAGATAACTATCAAACCACTAATACACTATTGGAAAAAAATAATTTCCATGTCAAAATCATTTCAATATATGCTGCACAAATATACTCATTCCAAAGTAGGTGCAGTCATGTCTATCTATACACAAAAAATGTAGTTCATGTATTGAGACACTTTATATTTTTTACTTTGAAAACTTTATTACAATACATTTTAATTGCTCACTTTTTTATCTTTCACAGGATATCAACTAAATCCTGACTCTTTAATGAAAAATAATGTATTGACTACCTATCACAGATTCATTGAGGCCCTTAAGATGGCAAATGGACAGAAACTGAAGATAAAAGACCCAAAATTCAGTAACAGAACGCAAGTTGGTAACATTCATTCTGTATATTAGAAAAAGAAATTCTAGCAGGATGAGCAGGAAATACTTCTATAACTATGGACTATAGTTCAAGGGTGAAGTTTTCAAAAACTGTGAATCTTAGAGATTAACAAGCAACTTTATTGTGTAATATATGGGCTACTTTTTCAACTGTTTTCAAAAAACCATGAGTGGTGCAAAGTTCTTCTTTGTTAACTCCACTCTTATTAAGGAAAAATCATTACAGGTCAATTTAAAATCAACTCATTGACAATATTTTCGAAATAAGGTGTGGTTTTGGGTCCTCCAGTGGTATAAATTGAAGATGTAAAATAATTATATTATAATTTAATAACAAATTAAACAAAAGAATATAAAAGTTAGATTAGTAGTTTCTAAGATGAATGCAAAAGATGGACACAAGCCATACAAGAAAACCATACTTTTCTAAAGATAGGCTTGTTCTTCTTGTTTAGATGATATTGATAGCTGGGGAAATGAAAGTGAGATGAAATATTGAAGAGAATAAGAGCATGCACACTGGAACCTAGGTCAGGGGCTGACGTGTGAAAAAATGCAATACTTAAGTCTTGTCAAAAGAAGAGCATTGGAATTTAAAAGAGACAGAGCAAAGTCTGGAGGTGAAAAGATAACATTCTTTACTTTTTTGGGCATTGATATAGTTGCTCTAACAATAATGCTGTGTAGCATTGCACACATAACTATCATGATGCAGTGCTGGTGAGGTGAAATCATAACACCTGAAACTTACAGAGAAAGCAAAAGCACTTTTTCATATACCACCGTACTGAGGCTCTGTTAATGCGCTGTGATGTACGGTTCTTCAGCTGTCATCTGTGGGTTAGTTACAGGTGTCAACAGGTATGCATAAAAATACATGCATCAAGTCAAATATAGATCTTAGTATTCTACGTTTACAGAGAATTGTCATGATGTGAATTCAATGTGCCCTGTCTTATAACCTTTGTATGTCTCTTAGATTTGCACAAGAGGTGACAAGTCTAAAAAACACTTAGGAAATAATAAGTGGGTTGGGGAACACATAAACTACAAAGGATTTCATGTATTACTTTAATTATGACAGGTTTCGGAAAATACTCGTAAATTAAGGATGAGTCTTAAGATTCTGTTAATGATGTTCTTATCACTACAATGCTTTTGGGAAACATGCCCCCAAATTGGTTTTATATGTTATATATACCCAACTATTTTCTTGAATATTTCTCATTCTTTCAGTAACATGTAAATCAATTCCTTCCATATAATGAATCAAATTACAGAGCAAGGGAATTATTATTAAAATGTTCACTTTTGTGTGCAGTATGTAATGAAAAAGTGTAACAGTGTTAATTGATCGTCCTATGATCAAAGTGTTACTATTTTTTAATACAGTGACACAGCCAGACAGAACTTGAGAAAAAAACTACAAAAAATATTAATTGTTTAATAGTCATCAGTAGATTATGAAATGTCCTACTTAAGTCACACTAGTTTCTCAAAATCTGTAATACAAATTAGCTGCTTTACAGTACAAATGCAAAGTGAACACAGAATTTCCTGCTATTTTAAATATACTTTACTTAAAATTTGACTTGTTACTATAGTGTTTTTATAAAATAGCAGTGTCTTTGGGATGTGCAAATAACACCTATACACAAAATTACTGCCACAGGAACAGTATGCAGCCTAGGACACTGATGAAATGGCATTATTAACCACTGTGCCAACCTGACCACCTCTCCCATTAATATTTACACTCAAGAACATCTACAGTGCATCCGGAAAGTATTCACAGCACATTACTTTTTCCACATTTTGTTATGTTACAGCCTTATTCCAAAATGGATTAAATTCACTTTTTTCCTCAGAAAATTCTACACACAACACCCCATAATGACAACATGAAAAAAGTTTACTTGAGGTTTTTGCAAATTTATTAAAATAAAAAAACTGAGAAATCACATGTACATAAGTATTCACAGCCTTTGCTCAATACTTTGTCAATACACCTTTGGCAGCAATTACAGCCTGAAGTCTTTTTGAATATGATGCCACAAGCTTGGCACACCTATCCTTGGCCAGTTTCGCCCATTCCTCATTGCAGCACCTCTCAAAGCTCCATCAGGTTGGATGGGAAGCGTCGGTGCACAGCCATTTTAAGATCTCTCCAGAGATGTTCAATCGGATTCAAATCTGTACTCTGGCTGGGCCACTCAAGGACATTCACAGAGTTGTCCTGAAGCCACTCCTTTGATATCCTGGCTGTGTGCTTAGGGTCGTTGTCCTGCTGAAAGATGAACTGTCGCCCCAGTCTGAGGTCAAGAGCGCTCTGGAGCAGGTTTTCATCCAGGATGTCTCTGTACATTGCTGCAGTCATCTTTTCCTTTAGCCTGACTAGTCTCCCAGTCCCTGCCGCTGAAAAACATCCCCACAGCATGATGCTGCCACCACCATGCTTCACTGTAGGGATGGTATTGGCCTGGTGATGAGCGATGCCTGGTTTCCTCCAAACGTGATGCCTGGCATTCACACCAAAGAATTCAATCTTTGTCTCATCAGACCAGAGAATTTTCTTTCTCATGGTCCGAGAGTCCTTCAGGTGCCTTTTGCTACGGAGTGGCTTCCGTCTGGCCACTCTATCATACAGGCCTGATTGGTGGATTGCTACAGAGATGGTTGTCCTTCTGGAAGGTTCTCCTCTCTCCACAGAGGACCTCTGGAGCACTGACAGAGGTGGACCATCAGGTTCTTGGTCACCTCCCTGACTAAGGCCCTTCTCCCCCCGATTGCTCAGTTTTGATGGCCGGCCAGCTTTAGGAAGAGTCCTGGTGGTTTCGAACTTCTTCCACTTATGGATGATGGAGGCCACTGTGCTCATTGGGACCTTCAAAGCAGCAGAAATTTTTCCGTAACCCTCCCCAGATTTGTGCCTCAAGACAATCCTGTCTCGGAGGTCTACAGACAATTTCCTTTGACTTCATGCTTGGTTTGTGCTCTGACATGAACTGTCAACTGTGGGACCTTCTATAGACAGGTGTGTGCCTTTCCAAATCATGTCCAATCAACTGAATTTACCACAGGTGGACTCCAATTAAGCTGCAGAAACATCTCAAGGATGATCAGGGAAACAGGATGCACCTGAGCTCATTTTGAGCTTCATGGCAAAGGCTGTGAATACTTATGTACATGTGCTTTCTCATTTTTTTTTTATTTTTAATAAATTTGCAAAAACATCAAGTAAACTTTTTTCACATTGTCATTATGGGGTGTTGTGTGTAGAATTCTGAGGAAAAAAATGAATTTAATCCATTTTGGAATAAGGCTGTAACATAACAAAATGTAGAAAAAGTGATGCGCTGTGAATACTTTCCAGATGCACTGTATATAGTGCCTTTCTCTTCATAAAAACTGAAAACTTGCGAGTGCATATGTATTCATCCTCGTTGCTATGAAACCCCTAAATAAGATGTGCTGTAAGTAATTAAAGTCACATAATTAGTTGATAAAGGTCCATTTGTGTGCAATCAACGTGTCACATCACATGATATCTGTTTAAATACACCTGTACTGAAAGGCCTCTGATTCTGCAACACCCCTAAGCAAGCAACAAAAAGAACAAGGAGCACTCCAAACAGATCAGAGACAAAGTTGTGAAGTATAGATGATTATTAAAAATATCCCACACTTTAAACGTCCCAAGGAGCACCATTAAATTCATTTTAACAAAATAGAATGAATATGGCACAACTACAAACCTGACAAGAGAAAGCCATCCAGCAAAATGCACAAACCGGGCAAGGAGGGCATTTATCAGAGATGCAACAGACACATCAAGGATAACATTGAAGGAGCCAAGATGCTTGTGTTATGAATACAAGTCTGCTTCCAAACCAAAATTATCCCCCCAAAATATTTCTACCTTTAATGAACACTCAGTATTGTCATTACAACATTTCCAAACAAAAACTTACTGTAGTTATAGCAAGGGTTCCGCTGTGACTTTGCTTTCTTCTTATTCAAATTGTATTAGAAGCATTAGACTACTAATCTTCATATCTTCCAGTTTTAACTTCCAAGTGACATGGCAAAGTGCCTATATTCATTTTAGCAGTGTGCACTCAAAACAATAAATGACACCAATCATCAAAATGATCCTAAGCCAATATGTTAGCGCTAGTGTATTATAATATTTTGCTTTCATCTATGCCAAAAATTTCAGTGGAGCATGAGACTGGGTTCAAATAACATCACAGTTACTTCCTGTGTGGGATTCACACAGTTTTCTCATGTCTATACAGGGTCTCTTTTGGCTTATCCACTTACATCCCAAAGATGTGCAGGTCATGTTAAATGGCATCTTTAAATTCACTCGCTATGAATGAATGAAGGTGACTGTATGAATGTCCCAAAGATGGACTTTTGCCCCATCTACAATAGGCCTGGTTCCCGACTTGTGCCAAGAACTGCCAGGCATCAGTTCCCTACAATGCTGAATTGGAGTAAGAGTAAGATAATGATCAGATATACTAAAGAGGGGAAATTTAAAAATGTTATACGTGTTGTAATATGTTTGAATGTTGATTTTGCAACTGCCTATGAACAGTATAACTCAATAACAAATTACTCAGTCCAGTTAAGGTTTAGAAGCATAGTGATTGCTCCAGTAGATTTTGCAATACAAAGATAATGACTGAGTTTGGGTGTTTTTTTGGCACCTTTATTGCCCAATACACCACAATTAGGAATGGAAAAGTATGAACATTTCAACAAGATTATTCCATTTCATTCCACATAGTAAAACATGAGGACCAATCTTTTACTGTTTAAAATTATAGCATTATATAGACTTAATGATGTATTGGACATATCATGTATTTTTTTTTTTTTTTGTTTTTTTTTTTAGAATGATGCTGCTCTGCTAATATCAGACAAGTTTGCAGATTTTGCACGTTCCCAGATACAGGACGACCAAACTCATCCATTTCCCTATTATGGAGTATCACCGTCCTTTGACAGCACAGGGACCACACACATATCAATCATTGACAAGGATGGAAACAGTGTATCAGTGACAAGCACCATCAACAGTATGTAAGTGCTGGGATTTGTCTTAGTGCGCACAGGAGTTTGATTATTCTGTTGTTCCTGGCCTAATGAACACCTGAAGAGTTAGTAATAGGAAGAATAAGCCAACTTATGGTAGTTGCAGAAGTAAAAACATTAGACTGAATACTTTGTGGCAGCAATGATATATAAGTGGTACAGTTTTCTAGTCAGTCATCTTCTAACCAGCTTAGTCCTTTAACAGGGTCACGGGGGTCTAATGGAGCTTATCCCAGGTTGCATAGAGTGCAGGGCAGGAACAAACCCTGGATAGGGTGCCAGTCCATTGCAGGACAAACACAAACACACACCCCAAATACACAATTGTTAGAATATCATCAATATGTTTTTGTTTCATTTACTTTAATTGGTATTGATTATAAACAATCTTATAATAAGGATAAGAGAACTAAAAGGAAAGGGAGAAAAAGAGGAGCAGAAGAAAACAAAGAACAAGAGCTTCTTTAAGTCCTTAAAGTTAGGTGTTTACGAAGGGTTGAAAGTGCATGGCAATCTATGTTGACAGTTTTATATGAATCAGTGCACCAAGGATTATTTTGGCACAACAGTCTGTAACTCTGTTTACCTACCAGGCATTTCTGTCTCATTAAAATTTTAAAGGTGTGTCTTTTCTTGAAAGCGGACTGCTTTCAGTATTTGTATAGCAATTGCACAGGCCTAGCTGTAGCACTGCCGTGTAACAGTTTTAATCCACAGGACTGGTTCAGGAAAGAGCTGAAAACAGCCACTACATATGTCTTTTTAATAAGAGAATGTTTTGTTTTAATGTTAGTCTTGGAACTCTGCTAATTCCCTTTTTTTTTTTTTTTTTTTGCAGTTTTGGTGCCATGATGTACTCTAGAAGGACAGGCATTATCCTAAATAATCAATTATCAGACTTCTGTGGAAGAGCAACTCATGTTTCTCCAGGTAGGAAAATTAGATTTTATACATACATATGCATGCTGATACATACATACATATCCTTTACATATATATAAAATTTGATATATAAACATTAAAAAGCTAAAATAATGGGTTTAGGAGGGCATTTTAAAAATTAGGTTAATTTGTGACTTTAAATTGGCCCAGTGCAAATGACTGAGGATGTGTGCGTTGAACTTGCCCTGGGCTGTCAGATGTTATTGAGATAAATGTATTTATGTGAACGGAGGACTGAAATTCTTAAGAGGGTTCTACAGTAAATTACTTAAATATGCATATTCATATCTTAGGCAATTGGATTCTGTTGGTAATTAATCAGATTAATCCATACTGATGTTTTAAGAAGGAATGTTGAAATGTTTTCATTAGGCTTTAAATTCTGGCTTTTGTATCCTTTCACCCATTTGTCCTCATATCACCAGACATTTCTCTAAAATGTTTGGTAGTTCAGTTACTATACGTTTTCACACAAGCCTGCTCAGTAACCTGTAGAGGCATCACCTAAGCAAACCTTTAAGAGTTAATTTTTGCAGTGTCTGCTCCTGTACACAATCACTGCTTCTTGATATCCCTTTTTATACTGGATCCTCAATAAATAAGGCAGCATGATCCAAGTCTATACAAATCAACAAATGTCACAGCTTTTTTTTTTTTTTTTTTTTTAAAAACATGTTTTATCCTCTTAAATGTGACCTTGTGCAAACCCCCTCAATCCCAAACCTGGCAAATCTTTTCATTTTAAGTGATTTAAGTTACTTTATAATAGAATCAATCTAATAGATTCTAATAGAAGCACTTTTAATATTTTATATATTACAGATTGTCAGATTTGCCCTAGTATATCCTTGTAACCCTAATCCTGCCCTGGCATTAATCCTGTTCCCAAAAAATTTCAATACATAGAAATAATTTCCAGAAATACAATGAATATAAAACTTGTAGCACTTTCTTTTGTAATATCTCTTGCATTATCTCTTCATTATAATATTAAGTAATATTTTTTTCTTTTTGTTGCTTTATGCTATATTCTTATAAAATTTAAAAGCAACATGTGAAGGTACTCTTTGCAAAAGGTGCTAAATAATTCTTGCTGTAGCCTAGTGGTTATAATAATATCATCACTGCCTTACAGCTCTAGAAACGTGTACTTGAATTTTGTGCCATTTACTGTGCCCACTATAGAAAGGTATCAAATAAAATAAGGTTGTGTCTGATTGGTTGATATCAATTTTATTCAAATTTTCCTTTCTAGGAGAGCAGCCTCCTTCTTCAATGACACCAGCTATTCTTGTTTCAAGCAGTAACAGACCTATACTAGTAATTGGTGGTTCTGGAGGGAGTATGATAACAGGAGCAACAGCTCTGGTATGTGATTGACTCATGGATGCATTCTTTTAAATTGAATCCGCAATGGTAGTACTGGGGCTGAAGCCAATTATAATTAACCAATGCATAATTGCCGTATATACTCGCAGATAAGTTCTCCCGCGGATAGGTCAGGACTTGATTTTACCGTATAATTTCTGGTATTTTATAATGTCGATTGTATAAGTCAAATGCAGAAAACTCGCGACATTGATCCAAGAGATTACGATATGCTAATGCCCACCTGAAAGAGTAACCACGGAGCACACAGCCCTTTTATTCTATGTGGGTATAGAAATGTGCTGTGTCAACGTGTGCTCCTAACCTCTCTCTCACTATTGTGCCTATGTGACTGCATGGTAATACCAGAACTATTCCGAAGCAACGTTTGCACTGATTTGTGTTTTTTGCATCTCACACCCTCATACTCCTTTATCGTAAAAGCATCCCTTATCTACGATGGAGCATTTGATCAGAAAAAAATATGAAGCTGGTTTTAAAATTAAAAGTTGTTGAAGTAGCATAAGAAATTGGAAACTATGCTGCTGCAACAAAATTCGATGCATCTGAGAAACTGATGAGAGATTGGAGGAGGCAAGAAGATGTAAAAAAGAAAAAAAAAAGAAAATTTAAGTGTTGCATTTTTGAATGGGCGTATAAGTCGGGGTCTGATTTAATGGTCAATTTTTTGGGTTTCAAGATCCAAACATATCCAATTTCTACATTTTTTGGAAGAAGAAAATAAGGAAACCTACTTATATCCTTCTACAATCTTTTTTAATTGCATGATTATCAGATAACGTAAGAATCAACACAGCAAAGAATTAGACTTGTATTAGGAAACACACCATACTTATTTTTAAGAAACAAAACATTATAACTTAATGATATCCACAAAGATGATAGAAAATATGATAATATCATCGTAAAGACTGGATGCAGGAAAGATGAGAGAAAACCTATAACACAGGACAGACTGGCTGCTGTATGTTAATTAAAGGGTTTACAAGGTTTCCCGTTTAGTGTTGCACTTTTGGAAATTTAAAAATCACAGTCAGCTCACTATTGCTGAATAGTGAGACAGGGCAAAACTGTTAGTTAGAAACTCAAGTTTCTTTGCCTTCTAATTAGTGAAAAGCTTTTAAAATACAGAAGAGTATCTGAAACAGCTTATCAGCTTGTTGCACAGACCCAATCAAACATAAGAAATTAGATATTTAGCTAGCAGTTTACTAGCTACTTAGGTTTCTAATCTATCTTGGCACAAGCAAATTGGTCTTATGATAAGTTTTTAACAATTATATCTTTTTCCTTGTGGTTTTATATTTCAATGATCTGGGTTCAAGTGGAGAACTTAATGATAAAGTGCAATCACCGTCTTTCCCAGCTAGTCCTTTGTGACAGTGGTGTAGTGTTGCATTTCTCACTTCACTGTCAGAGTATTGCTTGCATTCCCTGTAGCTTCATAGGTAAAGGCATAACTCTTTCTGACATGAGAATTTCAACCCGAAATTCCCTTCTTGAAGTAGCACTGCCCTCAGTTTTCTCAAATTGGGGTTAGTCACTGACACAGCACATAAGATTGGTCTCTCCAGGTTGTTTAAAGGGACATTAGAATGTTTATCTGCACATAGAATGGGTTAGCTTCCTGGATTTGCCTAAAAAAACAACCCAAGGCTAACAAGTCCAAAAGCACAATTCAGTAATCAGAATCCGCAGAAGCAAGAAAATCAACAAAATCAGAATTACTCACACAAGAATATTTCCAGAAATACAAACAATCTGCTACCTGAGCTTCCTCTTCCCTTAAATCGCCAGAGGGAAGAATAAGGAGTGATGACATTAGGGTGGCCGTACCTTCTTGGGCATCACCCACAAAGTAAATGGAATGGAGGCACTCTTAAAGTTACATGACAAAATTAAAAAAATAATAGAAATAACAAAGGTGAAAAATAATTTTTAAAATGACAGTAAAACATTAAATACACTTACATTCAGACTGTTCCATAACAGTGCAGTGCCAATAAATAATCTTGATGATCACATTTTACGAGACACATGATCAAAAAATCTGTGATCAGTCTTTGTATTTATGAAATGCAACAGCAGCAACATGAGAAGCAATTAGTTCTAAAAGATTCCTTGATTAATAAACAACACATACACACAATGAGCCAAATTTAAAGATTATAGCAGATAAGAAACAATGGTGACAGAATGTTTTCTAGGAAATTGAACTGAAATTTTAAGCATGCAAATGCCATTTTCTTGGAACCTGAATAACATCACTCTTATGAAATGCAATGAAACAAAGCAGGAAGTATTCCTTGGTTTCAACATTGTGCTAGTTCAGACTGACTGTAGATCAGTGGATAGTTCTTAAGTTGCTCATTTTATAAGAAAAACTGATGTTCTTGAGATGCATCTAATTATTTCTAATTGGTTGATGGAAAGTATTGAAATGTAAAAGCTCTACTGTATAGAAGATTTAAATATTTTATGCGTTCAAAGTTTTAAAATTCTTATTTCTTTAGTTTAAACCATAGAAACCTAAATAGAAAAAGGAAATGTCCTTTCCACTGTCTGTGTGTCTAGCGATGGTCCCCTTTCATGTAAAAAAGCAAAAACTGTTTGCTACTTATATCTGAGATAGCAGAGAATTTTAAATGCAAAAATAAATCACAGTCTTGAGACAATCGTCAATTTACACATTTGTAGTGACAAGCTGCAATCCTTTGCTATGTGAAATAGTATGATATCATGAGGGCAGTGACAAGCAAAATAATAGAGACATTCAAAACTGAATTTTTAAAAAATTAAAATGTGAGAAAACTCCAAAATAGCACCAAAATATATTAAACGTTCTGGTGACCTCCCAGTAGTGAAAATTAGACTTACATTTAACTATGGGTGTTTGCAAACTAATTAGTATTTTGATATGTTTAATCACATGATTACTGTCTATTATAGACCATTCTGACAAAAGAAAATGCTTTAGCATCAATAATTTATTTTCCTTGTCCCTCCTATCTGACTAAGGATGAAAATAAACTTCTCACTAAACAGGTCATTAACATTTTCTTATTTAAGACTATTCCTAAATTTCCTATTATTTGAAATATTAAAAAATTCTAGCTTCACTGTGATTAAGAACTACCTTTCCACATACCCCATTAATTATAAAATTACCTTTTATAATTTACTTATTTGCAAAAGGATTTTTTTTCGTATTAATAGCCAACATTCCATTGATTGCAGTTCAATTAAGCACTGCTAGATTTTACTAGATTTTAGAGAAAACTTCCCGAGACTTCAGAAAATCCTATAAAGATGATGGAACGTTCGAGTGTTGCTAGCCAGAGGGCACATATAAGACATAGCTGGAGGGTCTGTCTTCTCATGAACTTAATGTTTTCACTTTTGTCCCAATTTTCATTTTATTATTATTATCTTTTTTTTCTTTCAGGCTATGGTCAATTATTTATGGTTAGGACAGGATTTAAAAGAAGCAATAAAGGCTCAAGTGGTGCATGTGAATTCAAAAAATGAAGTTCAGTTTGAAAAGGACTTTGACCCGGTATGGCATAATTCTTACCCAGTTGATATCCATGGTGTGTGCATTATTATGCTCCGTCATCTGCTCTTTTTCCTTCTTTCAGAAAAGAATCTTTTTGTTTGCAATAATAAAGCAGCTTGTCCCTTTTATTATAAAGACTGTTATTTTACAGTTTATTGGATGATGACAAAAGACTATTTTTTCATTACCTTTGAGAATCCTAAACCTGCAGTTATTAAACAAAGCTTGTCGTGTTGGTGGTTCCCCATCACACTTCCCACTGACAAGCTCAAAGCACTGTACACATCTACAAGTTTAATATTCTTAAAATAAAACAGAACATCCGCATAGTATGACATGTATGTATTGTTATGGGTTTCCACAATTTATCATTATAAAAGGCAGGAAAAAAAATTCACCAAGGATGCATACCATCAAGGTAGTACAGGGAAGAATGGCACTGCTAGCAATTATCTTGCCCTTTAAAGTTGAGAACCTTGTGTGCATTAATTTTGATAAGGGCAACATGCAAGAAGGCCAGGGAAGCAGAGGGGAGAAAGAGGGGAAAGAGGGGGGCAATTTAGGGGGTTTGTTCTTACGAGATAACGTAGGGTAGACAAGCCAGCAGGGATGTCTGACTGAGCAAAAGACCAGTACAGGTGAGGGCATGAGAAAATGGGACAATGGTTCCAATTTGAAAGTAAAGACTGGCACGGAGGCCAGAAGTTTCCCTTTAGCTCATCAACAGGCAGCACATGATGCCCTTTTAAGTAAGGCAGCACAAAGGATTCCTGAAAGACAAAGATGAGGGAGCTTAAATAAACAGTAACACCGGTTTTAAATTATACAGTTGGCAGCTTGGCGTGGAGTTGGAAAATGTTTTAGTAGAGTTTATATAACTATATGACTGATTTTGCCACTAATTGGTACTATTGGAATAATGTAGTGTATGAGAGTGACAGCATACTTACAAACATCATAATCCTACCATCTGCCATAGTTTTTGGTGTTATTAAGCTATATTTGCCTTGATGTATTCTTGGTATATAGTAAATATGTTTTAGTTTCCCATTTTATGTCCTTTCTTTTTCAGTAAGCAACAGATCCATTCATAATGTTGTTCACTTTTCACTTAAGTGCTGTATACTGTGTAACTAGAAACTGTTTATGTATGATTGGTAGTGTGTGTCTGTACTGGCATCCCATCAAGTGAGATCATTTTGACACAGAACAGGATAAGCAAGTGTAGAAAATGGATGGATATTATGTGTTAACAATGTAAAATAAGCAGTTAGCTAAAATATAACTGCAAATGCACTTATAAATGTTCTTTCAGAAGGAAATTAATTTTCATATGTGTTTACAGTATTCTTACACACCCAGAAAATATAATCTTGGTGGGTTGGTAGGTTTTGTTATATAAATATGTATACTGCATAAATCCAGGTTTACTAATACAACTTAACTAGCAGCTGCTCTCCTATGTCAGGAGTGAACAGTTTATAAATAATTAATAAACCTTAAACTGTTTTTATTCTCTAATTGTTTTTCAGGTGTTAAAACAAGAACTGATTTCCATTGGTCACAATGTTACAAAGAATCCATATTTTTTTAACGTGGTGAATGCAATATCAAGCAATGGAAAATGTTTCAGGGCAGTGTCAGATCAGCGAAAGGATGGACAACCTGCTGGATATTAACCTCAGAGTTCTTGAGATCAAAAAGACCATATAACTGAGGCACTTAGGGGCCAAGAACACTGGGAATGGATAGTTTTAGGAATGTACTGTAAAGGAACAGCACATTTGACACAGATGAATACTTACTTTTTAAAATGTTTAAAACATATGTGAACTCTTTTTGGGCATTACTTTCTTGCATGCAGACCACCATCTGTGGTCTGCATTGTGATTGAACGGAATGTCAGCATCACTGAAAACCATCCGCACAATGACACTCAAGATTGGAGATTCCATACAACCTTTGGGAGCTTTTTTTTTTAGCTCACTATGCTACCTTCTTTTTTTTTTTCTTTACCAATGGCAGTTGACATGTGCACTGCCTCATACTATTTTCAAAGAAGGGCTGTTAATAAAACACAGGAATTTGGAAAGAAAGCAATGAAGTTTTAACCAAAGCTAAGCACATTTCACCTTATACACAATGGCAGAGCCTTGCCTCCAAGGTCTGGATTTTTTTAATGTGTGTCACCATTGCCTTTTTTATTGCTTTGTGTTTGCTAATTGAGCTTATAAGGAACTTTATAAACAAAAAAAGTATGAAAATAATGGACAAAATGGAAAAAAAACAAACTTCTAGCTCTCCTGTTACATCATTTTTTGTGTTACGTTAAAAAAAAAAAAATGTTTTCCATGCTTTTCAGTTTATGAAAGGAAATAGGTAAGGAATTACCAACCTGCAGTAAAATGGTGCTAGGCATAGAGATATTAAACCATAAGTTCAGTATTTTTCACGTCAAAGTTATTTCGTCACAATCATGGTATACATTAATTTGCCATATTAAATTTATGAAATTGTGTTCTAAAGCACTCTTATAAATTAAAACAAATAAGCATCCTGTTCTTACACTTTAAAATAGAAGTCAAAGGGCAAGGGTCCAAACATGAAAACAAGTTGATGCAGTAAAGGTTTTGATTTAAGAAAATATGCTTTTTACATTTCTGATAACAAAAGAAAACATGAAATAAAAGGTCTGCCACCAAATCTGGGAATTAGTTTTCTTTAAGTAAGAATACATTTCCTTTTCACTTGTCTGCTCATACCCTCCATTGTTGATAGAATTATGACAACCCGGCAAGACCCCAACACCAACATATATTTTGCTTATAACACTGCTTTTGCCTCTGCAGTTCAGTTTTTTCAATAGTTATGTTCTTCCATGGTTTGTAATAACCAGGACAGATGCATGCTTACATCATACGATTATTATTTCCTAAGCAGTGCTTACTTTTTACCCCCCCATTACATTCTGTGTTGATACTTTGCATAATCCACAGAGAGAGAGAAGGAGAACCTAAGAGTTTCATTGGACTTTTTTACAAATAACAACTATAAATACATGGAGAGAACATGCAAAACTCTTGCACACCCTGGCACTATGAGGCAGGAATGAGAACTCTGCACTAGTACCTGCAAAAAGTGTCATAAAAGGTGCTCTGTGAACAGCAGCAGTGGCAGCACTGAGGGCTGGGGAGGGGGGGGGGGGGGGGGCAAAGACATATACAGAAGACACAGCAGTATTATTAGTCATACAACACATGACAGATTGCTAGTACAGTTTGCATGTTTAGTAGAAAAATGGCAACTGATATTGTGCTCCTGATGCATAGCAGGAAAAGGGAGCCGAAAGAAGGAGTGGCATATAGGTTGCGTGAGTTAGTGGAGTGAGGCAGGAGCATGTGTCGCTGTATGGTAGAAGCTGAAATATTGAAGTAATAGAGTGAAAAAATACAAGTGGTCATAACTGTGCCCTTTTCAGTACTTATTGCCTAGTTTTCTAAAAAAAAACATAGCAGTTCATATCAGGGCAACAAAATTCAGTGTCAATAATAGACAAGGTATTTTTGAAACGTACAAAAAATACTTCACTTTGAAACACAATTTTATGTGGCAAATTATTATATACCATGATTATGAAGAAATAACTTCAAGTTGAAAAAAACAAACTTATCCTATAATGATAACAGGATAGGATGATATGTTAGAGAGTGTGACAGCACTCTGACAGAAGTTTTCCATTGGCATGCTCAGGAGTTAAAATAACACATGTAGAAGAGAACTGATATTCCTGTTTTTGATTATTTGGTATATTGTTTGGATTCACCACCTAAGAGAGAGATTTTGAAGTCACAAAAATATGTTCTCCACTGCAGTGATAAGAAAGGCCAGAACCAATGTATAGTATGTGAATTCTATATAAGCAGTAATATCACTATATGAAACCCATCAACAAAGATTTATTATGCATTAAAAAATACTATTTTTGGTAAACAGTTTACTAAGCCGTGGACATTATAAATGCATCTGTGGCAAACAGTATTAGAAAACAGTATTGAATTTAAAATTGTGAAAATAATGCAATCCGTTTACCATTAAAATATTCAGATCACATGTAGCAAGCCACAATACCAAAACAGACGTAGTACAAAAGCAAACCAAGTTATGCGTTTTCTTCTGTTTTGGGTCTTTTTTAGTAGATTTTAATTTCCTGAATGAAGGGAACACATTTTTAACCATGCTATTTGCTTTTAAATAAACAAGCTAAAAACCCTTGGCATACTTTTCCCCATAAAAAGTGATTTTTATAATTCATTTACTATACCATACTCTGCTGAATGTGGAGAAAAATGAATTTGCAGGGTTTATTTATTAATCATAAAGGAGCAGAACAATATAGTCCGGAGGCTATAATATTCTTTAAATGTTAATTCGGTAACTCCACATGCAGTCTCTTCCAAATAGGGAAATGTAACAAGATAGAGGAAAGCTGTAGAATAATAGGTCAAGGTCGCTGGCTCTAGGATGCCTTTCAGGGGAATAATGTGCAAGTCAGGCACCATTAAAGATATTTGAATATTTTGTGTAAATAATCATCCATCTTTCTTATACAGAGTAGACTGGAAAAAGAAGATTCAATTTTTCAGTCAAACAGTATTTTATATGGCACCCCACACACAGCATCTTTACTAAACATAGTAGAATACAATTATAGGCAACAAGAAAACACATTGCAATATAAGGTAATTAATGTACTGTACAATATACAGTAAATCATAACACTATAACAAGTGTGCAAATGCACAGGTGTGAGATTAAACCCACAATCCTCTGATCTCTTATGAAGAACTAGACTCTAGCATCACTTGACCGTTCCTTAACATGTTGTCTTCAAGAAAGTGTTTCTAGTAAGCCTTGACAGATGTCATTAAATTCTGGACTACTGAGAAATGGTGACTGCTCACTAAACCTAGTAAGGCTGGGTTCTTCTAACCCTACAATGTGCATAATGCTTTTTTACTTTTATATTGCACATGTTTGTTATGGAAGTGTATCGCTACTATGCAAAATGTTTTTTTTCTGTGGTGGGTTTATTTTCTTCTAATATATTCTACATTATTGGATAAAACACATAAATAAATAAATGCCTAGCATTCTGCCAAGGCATAATTTGTTATCATTTGTTTTTTATTAAGTGATTTTTTTTATTATTTTAGAATAATTGAAACAGCTAACAAATTGAAATGGTTACACTGCTTAAAAGTGCATCAGTTCCATTAAATCTTAGGTTAACTTATTTTCTTCATCCCCTTTACTGCTGCATAATTGAAAACTCATACAAAGATGTATATTAGAAGAAAGGCAAATAAGTCACCTATTAATTAAAACAAATCAAGCATATCTGAAATTTCAGTAGTTCTGCTCTAGTTAGACTCTACCAAACTGGACAAAGGATTTCCATCCCTGGCCCAGACAGAGTGTTGTCAAATGTAATTACAAATCTCAGCCGAGATTTATGTTTAGCAGACACTTTTATCTAAGTGGACTTACAAGCTCAGTATTCATTACAGTATATAATGAAAATTTGTAAAAGAAGATTTTAAAATTAATCACATTATTGCAGTGCATTCAAAGAAATGTCTGAGCAACAACTAAAGTAAGAAGCACTATTTATTTTAGGAGCAAAGTTTGGAAAACATTTAATGTGAAATTATAAGATAAGCTTAAATTTAATTATTTCAGTCACATCATGTAAAAATGATGACTTGACAGGAAACACATTGATGCCTGGAAGACAAAGAGGGAGGAATAGGTTTATGGACAGACAGATATTACTGAAGATGCTGTATTGCAACTCCCAATGAAAGACAAAATGTCTAATGAGCTATTTTAGTCAAGAGTCACAAAGCCTAAACTCATATAAACGTTTACTATTTTGTATTCAAAATGGAACCGGGTACTAATTAATTAATACTATTTCCAACATTCCTAACTTTATCTGGGGTGCACTCATTGAAATATAGTAATGTCTGGAGAAGAAGACACTATGTTCAGCATCACTACGTTGTTTAGTTTCAGTCAGGGATATTTATGAAAATCATATATTTTTTTAAACAGTCTTTCTTCAAAAGAAAAGTATTTTAATCATTGGAGAAACCTATTGACCCTATTGTCAATAGCTGTCTCCATCCTACATGAACTGAAAGTTGAAATTTTGACTCAATCAAAATACTTTCCATATATGTATATACACTATATCTGTACACCATGGTTCAGGGTAGCCATAAAAATGGAAAGTACTGTAACTGTTATATACATTTCCTTATTCTGATTGTTATCTACAAATATGTTTGGGAATTTCTCAGGTAATTAAGAGTGGGGTTCGAGGTTTTGCCTAATTAGGGCACCAGAGAGTGGTGACATGCAAAGAACAGTGAAATTCCTACTAATCATGTAACACGAGTTACAACTATAGCTATATAAACCTTTAAACCTATCAATCAATATCATTTTATTTTTTATATAGAAACATTGCTATTTTGCTAAATAGGTCTTATGAGACTTTATTCTTTTAAAGTTAGTTGTGCTAGTTGATCACCAACAGTAAAGTTTGTTGTAATATGTCACAAACTAAACTGCTGTCCATGTACCACCTGCTGTCACCACAACCACTTCAGCTTTCATCAGTCAGTAAAACAGAAAGAAATTGGTGAAAAAACACCATTTGTGAGAAAACCACAATATCGTAGACTATCCAAAGGTTTACTTATTAACCTATAAATAGTAGCAGTATATTTTTACTTCAACATCAACATAAAATTGTATACCAATAAACTACTTAATACCATACTTATAAAATGACCAATATACCTCACTTCTCCATACTATAAAAATGGTAAATGAATAATGCTTGGCTTCAATTACATTGATGCAGTGAACAGAACCCATCAACACTCATTAAGTAATATATCACATTATAATTTTTTTTTTTTTTTTTTTTTTAAACGCCCAATTATGTTAGTTCACAGGAAGCTGAAGGAAATACATGGAGAAAATAAAACAGTAAAAACTCTGTATCATTACTGTGGTCTCTTAGTAGATGACATTTAGCTGTATGTATCTTGTTATGAAAATTATCAAAATAAAATTTTTGATATATAATGAAACCACAATTGTACTTGGTAAGACACCTGGATAAAATTAAATTTGTCAGTTGCATCTGCCACCATTTCTAAAATAAGTGTGTTTTCTCATTATGTAATGTTGATACAAAGTATTGTGCAGGTTGGCAGAAAATTTGACATTTGTGAAGCAGCCCATAGTTTTAGCTCTTTTTGAAATCGAAAATAAATTCTAAATTTTTGAATTACAATGCATTTTCAAGAAATGCTTGTCTTTTGGTAAAAATATTAGAAAGGCAAGGCATTTTGCTATACATGTGTCTTTGTCTTATATATAAACATCTACGCGTGGAAGTGTGCATGTCTGTCTGGCCCGGAAACGAGAAGTGCATTCGGGGTAAGGGCTCTGCCTCCATGGAAAAAGAAAACTCGCTTAGCCACTCATAACACAAGTGAGGCCAGTACGTCAGCAAAACGAAACCTCAGAAGAAAGACAAAGTTGCTTAGCCTCTAATACAGATTTCAAGGTGACTACATCGACAAAACGGTGTCCCTTTTACTTTTCCTTCTGCAGATAATGCACAAGTGATGCAAGTGAGTCGGCAAAACAAATCCTCCTAGGAGAGAGATGCCCAGAGTACTTCCTTTCAATTACTTGACATATCTACAATTTCAATTTTTTTTTTCCTGACTATTTCAATAGTTTCTAGGTCCGCAGACTTTTTACAGCACGGGCTTACACAGCTAGTGGTAATATAAGAAGTAAGATTAATTCCTATGATAAGACTACATTGGAGGTTTAATTAAAAAAAAAAATACAGAATGTTCGCCTCCTATATCTAGCCACATTCTCAAAAGGTCTTTCTGGTTCCTTCATTCATTTTTGTCAATGAATTTAAAGATACCAGTTTATGAACATATGTTCTATATGCCAAGAAAGTATTGCCCTGCTGCAATTTTAAAGGAATTACTTATGCCACACTATTCAATGAGCAAAATCACTTCCCTATTGCTGTTACTGTACTTTTGCAGTGCAGGTTTTTCAGACATGTTTGAAGGTAATGAATTCACATATGAAATAACAAATGCTCCTTCTATGGGTCAAAACTATTGAATCTTAAAGCCTGCAGTATGTTTAATCCTTCCAGTTGCTATCACACAAGTGAGAGTAATTTCATCCAACACATCTATGAGGATTATTCTTCAAATTTAGTTGAACACTCTGCACTACAATTCAAAATGGACTTATTTCATGCAGTGTTAGACTGATCTTTATGGCACTGAGGAACATTAGATTGAACATAGACATCTTAAAGGGAAACAAGCAAAACAATCTATGTCATGCAAGCAAGGATTGACACACCATGGAGTAAGCACAATTTCTGGGAACTATTAAGTAAAAGAAGGAACCAGTGGTATAAGCACGAAGTAAAAATTTAGATTTTAAAACAAAAAAATGAGTATTGTTCATTTAAAGTTCTTTTTACACTGCAATATTCAGACACTAGCAGTAATGGAATAAATGAGCAACCAAATAGCAGCCAAGAAGTTTCATATCTTTCCCCTTTAATCACATCTTTTAACAAACAACAAGAACATAGTTTTGAAGTTTTAAAGGTAATCACTCTAGTGTCAGATAAAGAAGTATAAAAATGCATAGTTTATAAAGTTCTCTCCCTTCTCTAGCAGCAGCAAGCTACAACAGAACATGTAGGAGGAGCTGTTGATCATTCAACAACTACCATAATAATGATGACAGCAAAGAATTCTTGGATTTGCATCAGAATTGTGCATCTGTATAGCTCTTGGACAATTAACTTTCACTTTCAGGTACACTGAATAAACATTAGTGTCATTGTATGGATATACTTGTGACATTTGTTTGTGTCATTAAAGTTTGCTTGAGGTGAAGTTCTTGAAGAGCAATATCTTAATAACCTGCAGGATATCCTCCTTTCCGTTCATCACACTCTGCATAAATCCGGTGCCCATCGTGTAAGATAGCCTGTACCATGGCCCCTGGAGGTGGTAGCTTCTCAATTTTGTGATTCTTCGCCCGAAGACCATCTTCAATAGCCTGGTAAAGCAGAATTGGTAGAATGCCTCATAAACCAGATAAGGTAAGCCTGATCTTTAGTAAGCCACCTGGAGAATTACTAAATGAAATGTAAATCACTGGAAATGCTGGTCAAACTCTACAGCACACCCCAAACAACTATTAATTTATTACATAACTACTAATGGGAATGGTTCACATTGCCTCAGCTTAGTGCACACAGAAGTGAAATTGGGTTTCCCTGAAAAGTAGCTGAGCTTACGACATAAGCTGGAGCATGGCAATAGAGCTGCTGCTGTAGAATTTGTGGAGTTCCAGTAAGAAGTTGTTTTTTTTCTTTTGCAGTGCTATTGCTTGTTAATATTTTAGAAGGAAGTACAAGTGACATTTGATGCACTGCTTATTCTAAGGTCAGAGGTACAAAAGGTATGGAAGTGGATGCATTGCTCTTTATTATCATGGTTACAATAGTGAGGTTTTGAATTATCATCGAGATTTTGAAACGTGGACATAATTATGTGCGATAGGTTAATATGCTAAAACTGTATAAGTAAAGGAGGAAAGAAAAGTAATGCCAACAAAAGAATGGACTACCACCTTGAAATGAAGACAGTTTTGCCTCAATGGCTCAGTCCTGCTATCTATTTAGTGTCTGGTCAAGCATAATCCAGTTGCAAAGAAAAAATATACTTTTAAAAGAAATAATCCATTTTTCACCAGATAGGCTTCTTTCAACTGATTGTAAGCAATCAACATTACAAAGAATCCTAGCTAAGTGTAGTTCTTCATTTTAGGTTTTATACGTTTTAGTCTTTCTTTTCCCAAGGGGCCAGGACAGGATGTTTTAACTGCATAGAACTGCATGCTTATCCTTAAATGAACTACAATCTGAGGGCACCAACTACCCCTGCTGAATAGTGGTGGATTTAAGCATCTGGTACTGATGTCCCCTGAGTGCTTCCTACTGGAAGTGTTCTGGGCACAGCCACAAGGAAGGATAATCTAGAGAATACTAAGAAGAATAAGAGCTAGATTTTGTTACTGAAGAAAGATAGTATCTTGGTGCCCAGCAGAACTGGCAGTTAAGAAGAGGGTTGAAAAGATAGTTTAAATGACCCATATACTTGTATGAAGCTGAGAGAAGGATTGCACAGAATGTTCACAAGATCATTTTTTATTACTGAAGTTCACTCATGGCAATTAAGATGGTCCTAAACATGGACAGATGAATAAGTGAGAGTGAACCTGAAGGTGGTAATTAGAGAAAGTGCAGAAGATTTCAAAACAGTTCAGACTGCTGAATCAAAAAGACTATTTGTATTCAGCAAAAAGCAACACTACAAACGTAATATATATTTTTTTAAAATATCAAGCAATGAAATCAAGCAGGATGGGCAAAAAA
The DNA here is from genome assembly GCF_900747795.2 of Erpetoichthys calabaricus. NCBI lineage: Eukaryota > Metazoa > Chordata > Cladistia > Polypteriformes > Polypteridae > Erpetoichthys > Erpetoichthys calabaricus. The sequence continues at coordinate 14,225,431 of NC_041411.2, read as the reverse complement.
TAAATCAATAAGGCAGAAATCAGAATGTTGCTAACTTACTTTTTGAATGCCACATATCCAAAATTCAGTTTCAAAATGGTAGTGCTTGGGTTTATGTATATTTTTCCTCAATCCACTCAAGAATGCTTATTTTCACTTAGGCATTCTCATGGCCTTTGAACTATGCAATTTACTTGCTTATTAGCACATTCTATACAGGGAAGAATAGCACTGTTTTCTGTACATGTGAGAATGATATCCCTATTAACTTATAAACATAAAAACTTAATGATAATGTTTTCTGAAAATCCTTATAAAATACAGTGCCAGCAGTATTAAACACAAGGAACAAACCAAGCATAAAAGGTGCACCACTTCATCGCAGGGCGCACCTGAACACAAACCCAGTCGCACTTACAGCTGAGCCAATTTAGAGTTGCCAGTCATTCAGACAGAATTTTAGCAGACTGTGGAAGGAAACAGAAGACCCACATATGCAAACACAGTATCTGTACCAGGGTACAACTCTACCTGTTGTAGCACCATGCTACATTTGCAGAAATAACAAGCATAACTGGAGACTCTATCTATACTACCATAAGTGGGGTTATTTAAATAACATCCCTTACTCAGCATTAAATCAGTATAATTTTGGTTTAAAGGATGTGGCAGATACTAATGGGGCTATTTAAAAATTAAAACAAATGTGGTTTTCATTTTTCTTTGCATTTTTCTCCTGGCAAGTAGCAGAAGTATAAGAAGTGGGTAGTGTGGAAGCTACACCTGTGTTTTAATATGTTACTTCAGATGGCTACTTCATTAATAAATATTTCCTGCTAATGTTTAATTTTGCACAAAGTTGTACTGTATGTATTTTGATTTTAAGTCCTCCTGAGCAATGGCATCAGTGAAACAAAATAAATAATACTAATATACTGTTTTCAATAGTATGAAACAGTATGGTTATAATACCTATGTGCGATCTACCTGTGACTATGTTGAGTTAGCCATATTCCTCCTTTGTCTGTATGATCTTTTCATCAGGTAATGTCTTTATTCTCACATCCTAAAGTTCTGTATGTCAGGTTAATTGACTTTAAATAGATGCTGTGTGGTTGTATGCAAAAATTTGACAAGGGTAGGTTTCAACCATAAGTTTAGTGCCAATACAATTAATTCCAGCTCCCTCCATATAAAGTGGATTTAAAAATTGATACGACATATTCTAAGGGTGGCTGCTCAAATAAACTATTCCTTCAATAAGTGACAATTCTTGTGATTATTATATCCATATGTATTATGGGAAGGTTGACATGAAAATTAATGCTTTTGATGAATTGTTTCGTAACCAGGTAATATCACAGATATAAAGTTGTAAGTCATAATTTGTTTGCCATTTAAAATATCTATTAATTTTAAAGAGTCTACAAATGATAAATTATTTGAATTTCATTTTGTCACAACACATTTTGCAACAATACTGTATTATCTGATAGGACAGTACAGTAAAATAATTTGGTGATAATATTTTAGGAAAACATTTCATTTATATTTATTTACTGAATTACTTTCCTTAAATATATTATTTATAATCTTTTTTGAGGAACATGTTTTACTGTATCAACTCAAATCTCTTAACACTGGTCCTAAAAATGAACAGATGGACAGATCATCTCCTCAAATCTTCAAATGAACAGATCTTCTGCTCAAATTAAGGAGACAGTAGCTGTGTGACGTCTGTGAATGATTGCTGAAATTTTTACTTTTCAATTCCACTCATTCTCATTTTTTAAACCTTGATGTTCAAAATGTTTCCTTGAAAAATCAATATGATTTTCATAGGAAAATGTTCTTTTTAGAAAATGCAATTACTTTATTATGAAATTATATATTGAGTTGCATTGCACTACACTGCTAGTTCAAAGTTTTTTATTAGACTGCTTGGTAATGAACCTGTATGAGCAAAACACTGAGAAAGAGGTTTGACTCATCAGGAGACCTTATGCTGGTAGATGACTTCTCTGCTAATGGTTCAAATGCATCTACAGTATATTGCAAAGGAATGCTTGATTTATTTTAATATCAAATTATAATGTCTTCAGTCATAGGTGAGTAAGTACCCAAACCTTTTCCAAGTGTTTTGAAGTGTGATGCAGGATTTAAACATTACAATAAAAAATGTAAGTGAACTTAACTTACGAGCAAACAAAACCACTCTCATCAACTTAGTGAACACATGAAATCACCTATCAGCCACACCTAAGGTAAACATTTTTCCAGAGATTTTGGTTGAAACAGAGTAAAACCCCTTTAAGTTTTGAAGATAAATAGATGGTATACTCCTTAAAATAATTGTGGTAAAGCAGGCCTAGGTCAAACATGGATAGTTTACATTATGAAAAGTAAAGGGGAAACCAAATGTAAGGTTAGTACTGTACTGAGAATAAAAATGTTGAAACAGAAAGTCCAAATAAAATAATGAAGAACACCCCTTACTTTAGAAATGTTTAAGTCGGAGGATTTCCTGTTTTTAACCATAGTGCTTATATGTTACTAAATCGGAGTCTATGATATCATTTCCTCAGTGGAGGAAATTTTAGGCCAGACAAGAATGCAATCATATGTATTTGACAATGTCACTTCCAACAATGATTTCCATAGCACAAAACAATCAGTAACTAAACATGTAAATGATACAAAAAACAGCTTTAAAAAAATTGAGAACAATATTAGAAATGTGACATATCTTCATGTTAATGTTATTCGCTGTTGGTTTGCCAGGTGCCTGCAAGTGTGTGTGGCAACATATTTATCCATGGTAACTTCTAGGATCAGAATACACTACAACAAATATTCCTCACAGTGTTAAAAGAGGCAGGTTAAGTGACTTGATCAAAGTCATAGAAAGTGTCACTAGTGAGAACAGAACCATTAACCTTGGGTTTAAAGTTCAATGCCTTAGTCACCCATACACTACACTACACTATGGGTAGATATAGTATAGAGCACTCAAGAACTCTCTCAAGAATACACTATCAACATTTTAAGTATGTAAACTCTATGTGAAATTTTATGCCATTTACTAATCATAAACAAAACAGATTGGATTTTTTTTCACAGTGCTAACTTCTTCAGTGCATCTTAACAGATCTGATCAGAAGGATCCATAACACAAAGCAAATGTAAATATTTGATATATTAAATAAAAAATAGAATTCACAATGAATAAAATTTAAATAATGCATATTAAAGATATTGGCGATTCTAAAATTGGCCCTAGTGTGTGCTTGGTGTGTGAGTGTGTTTGTGTGTGTCCTGCGGTGGGTTGGCACCCTGCCCAGGATTGTTTCCTGCCTTGTGCCCTGTTTTGGCTGGGATTGCCTCCAGCAGACCCCCGTGACCCTGTGTTCGGATTTAGCGGGTTGGAAAATGGATGGATGGATGGATGGATATTAAAGATATTACTGCATCGAAAATTGATTTAATTTAGAAAGCTGCCTGGGAACACATCATCTATTAAGAATGACTGTGGTAAGAAGGTAAGTTCCATTATGAGCTTGTATCAAAATTAGTGTTTATCAGCCTCACCTAACAAGTGGTTTGCCCACTTATGTGAGGTTTAATACATTTTTGAAGGCCTTTGGCTATCTAACACAACTGAAGGTTTTAAATGAATTAAATGTGAAATAAATAGCAAACCTGGAGAATGCCATCTTCCAACTGTGTCACATTGGGTAAAAGCTGGTTATGCATTCGTGGATTTTTCACAGATTCCTTCAAATCATATTTGAAAAACAGAGTATTCAAGATCACCTTCAAGAGAAAAGTAGGTAGCATTTAGTCACCTATACCTCTATGAAACTATGGTTCAGTCGTTTATTGCCCCAACTGAAATATAGCATTTGGTATTACATTTAAATTTGTTTTAACCTTGTTGCTTTTCATACTGTTGACCTTAAATTAAAAGTCACATTCTTTAAGGAAATTTGCCTCAGAAATTTTCAGGCTTTTGAACTTCTTTCCCACTTTCTGATTTTCAACTTGACCTCACCCACGGTCTTACTTCGTAACAAAGCAGAGTCCTCCGTTTCCCCATCTCCAAAAATAAATTATTTAGCCCTATTTCTTCAATTAGCTAGGCTACACAAGTAGAAGTGTAAAGTGTTTTTTCTCATAATCTTACAAAGAAATTATGGGAAAACTTGCAGGTAGTTCTGTAACCTTGGTGGGTACATTAGCAAAAAATCTGAATTGTGAGTATGACCAATTATCTTATAAGCATATTTGATTCTGATAACTTATTAACTCCTTTAAAAATAATGCACACAATGTGCTTCCTCAGTTTCTACTTACAGTCTTGTTCTGTCTTTTTCTACAAAAATTATCATCTCATTCTCACAGCATAATGTGTCTTGTGAGGAAAAAAAAAATAAAAAGTGAACAACTTACAGTACTTTCCCCAAGTTCATGAGTTTCTCATTTCCCTACACTTGTTACCAGATATGTACAACTTAATGTTGGTGATGTATTCTTACATTTCTACACAGTTCTATAGAAATTAAATTATTTGTTTCAGTCTTGCATGTATACTTTTTTGTTTGATTGATCTTTGCTGTCTCCATAAGATTTTGCCTTTTACAATGCGGTTTTGTTCCTTCAGTTATTAAATCAATCTTTCTCCTTTGTATTTGACTTTAGATGTCACACTGATAAATCTTTGTAACTTCCATTAATGTATATTATACAATTTCATTAATTTTTTGATAATTGTTTTTAGTTTAGCTTAGGTAGTTTTCTTGTTGCCAAAATACTGAAAGGTTGATATAAAATACCAACCATAAGGGGGAAAAGGCATACAGAGGAAAGTGTGTTTAGCAGTATACATCCCAGTACCATTGTACTCCTGGGAATAACCTAAAAAGGTACTCCAATTGCTCAGTGACCCAAGAGTCAGAAGCAGAATGGAGGAATGGGCTTGCCAGACAAATAAGAAAAAGATCCAGTATTTCTGAAAAAGATACAAAGGGCGGTAGGAAGCAGAGTATTAATTATAATCTCTAAAGCTAAGGTCAGGGACCTATAAGAAGATCTAGAGAGGCACAGATTTGTTATTTTTTACTTTTGTTATTTTTGAAGATGATGAGATCATAAGGCATTTAAGTAATTAACTGATGTATTTAAAAAAAATCTCATACTTAATAAAAGGATGCTTGCTAAAGATTTTAATCTGTCTATTTTGGGACCTTTAGATCCATATATAAAAATATACAGTAGGAAGTTTTATGGATTTTACTCTTTATATGTTGATTGGTGTAAATGAATGTATTTATTATCTGGTTTATGCAAATTATCCTGGCTTCAAAACTCTCACAACCTTTCTTAGTTTGGCATAGAGAACAGACTGTGTAATAAAGAATGTCCGTCTTGGAAACAGTACCATTTTAATCTTGACTTTTTTTTTTTTTTTTTTTTATGGTAATATCCGTGACGGGTATATCACTGGTGCCGATCCTGGGTCCATCTTTATAGTGCCCTGCTTTGTCACACTAATTATTTAAAAATACATAAAAAGAACCTCTAAATCAACACCAAAAACTTGTTGATAACAAACAAGTTACTTGAGCCTTTTTGACATAACTAAAACAAAATATGAAAAAATGTCTTACCAGTGCTGTAGCTGTAGTAATTTTTGTTCCTCCTGATGCACCCGCTATCATCTTTACCTTTTTGTTTTTGTCCAATAAAATAGCTGGACACATGGAAGATAATGGCCTTTTACCTGTTATGAAAACAAAAGTATTAACTATAGAAACAAACTTTTTTGTAATGAGAATCTTGAGGGATACTTAAAAATATAAACAATATATAATCATCAGTGATATCCATTTCCCATGCCAACTTCACATTTTTGCTAGCACAAATATACAATTTGAATGAAAAATTAACTACTAAACCAGACACAAATAAACTTCCAATATTTAAGAATTTTTAATTGACTTATAAACATGGCTAAATCTATGAATGTCATAATGTATAGAGATAGATAGATAGATACTTTATTAATCCCAAGGGGAAATTCACATTGGTTGAATGAACACCTGGAACCAAGCAGTCACATTCGACTCATACTCATCTCCTTCTAACAGCATCTATGTCAATGCTGAAGGGCTTCTGAATAACTAACATTTTATTCTTTACTGTATTTGTCATTATACAATAGGTTGTAAAGCCTATGTTTTTTCCTATTAAAGACTGTGCTCGCTTTTATAATATGAACACATGTAGGGATGTCCTAATCACATATAGGAAGTAAAAAAATAAATAAATAAAAATATTTATACAAAATTAAATTTTTACAAGAGTGAATTATATATCACTATAGACACTGACTGAAAGTAAACTGGACACTAAACTTTTTTTTATTGAATATATATCTTTCCTATTTTATAATTTAAAGCACTGGGAAAAAAAAAAATCACACATCCACAAAGAATTTACTTGATTATATTTGTTTTAATGAAAACAGTATTATTAGTAACACAAATTGTAGATCAATAGCATGGAAACTGTTTTATTTACAATCATATCAAATTTGTTAATACTCTTCATTTTTACAATTTAGATTATTTCACAGAAACCAAACTGCTTTATTATAAAATTTAAAAACAAAATAACAGGAATGCTTGGTTGTGTTTTTAACGATAGATAGATAGATACTTTATTAATGGCATGATCAGTTCAATGCTGTAGCACGGATGACCTTTCTATTAAAAACAAAACGTGTCTAGTTTTCTTCTTGCCGAAAGTATACGCACAGTATGTTACACAATATTCAATATCCTCCTAGTATTTAATTATCTACCTGTATGTGTATTTTGCTTGATTTAGATTTATTTACACATACTATATTATAAATTCCAACAATTACAGCACTATGTGCAGTATATTTTTGAGATAAAAAATAGTACAAACTGGGATCAAAAGTGAGTGTTCCATGTTCGTGATATGAGAATTCATTCCATACCAAACTCCTGATGCACTGTAGATGCCAGCATTGATAAGTAATATGTAAGCAGCAGCTTGGCTTCAGCTTTGAAATTATTACTAACACACTACTGCGGTACCCCACGCAATGGCACCATTGCAGTTTCAGACCTCGAGCCGCAACCGAAAGATCAGGGGAAGAAAAAATTGAGATACAGACAATGATGACGGTTTCAGACAGAGAATTCTGGTTTATTCCAGTTGTGTCAATCACTACAGTAATGTCTTGCAAATACATACAATTCGATGCAAGAACATTAACAAAATCATTAAAAATAACTGCGGGTTCTATATACTATACTTACAATAACTCCGATGCAATTAGTGACGCGAAAAAAAATCCAATAATCCACCGGAAAATACATACATATCGAAAGTACACAGTCCTCACTAATGTATACAAATTTAAAACCACTTCTCACTACTCCACCTACAGCGTCTACAAGGCCGAGAACCAGTCAAAACACGACCTGTGGCGCTCTGGGGTTCAATTTTAATTTATACCGCTAGCGCTTTTACTTAGCCAGTCGTTATTTACGTCTTTCGAGGTCCCCCAATAGCAAACCACGCCAATCAAGCCCCCCCCCCCCCGATAAGGTGCAGTGTCACTATTTTAAAACCTTCCTTTACCTGCGCGCGTAAATATTTGCAATGGTGTTGCTGGCTGCTTGTTCATCGGTACATGAAAGTTATACGGTGAACTTTGGCCCGCTTTCTTTTTCAGCTGGCAACCTCTTAACTCAGCGTTCTGGTCTTTCCTTCCCGAAACGACGGGCTGCTTCAATTTGAAAGCGCGCCTGTGGACGATATGGAGGCATTGGACACCCGGCTCAAACGCGGAGAAGCCCTCTGACTCGCAGACCTTCGAATCAGTAGAATTCTCACTCGCTCGAGCGCTAAAACCCGTGATAAGCTATACCTACTGTAGCTATACTAATCAGTACTTTTCAATTGTCTGCTGATTCGGCTGACCACACCCAGAGCTGACAAACGTGGGCCCTTTTTTCCACTGATTACCTTTGTACTTTATAGAGCTAATTTCTGAAGAGTCCTGCACATCTTTTGTGTTTTGAACTGCCTGCCCCTTTATATTCCTAATCATAATGTTCGATTCTCAAGCACGTTTGTTTATTATTCTTAAAACCAAACATAAAAGATCTGCCGAGATGTTTTTTTTTTTTTTTGCTCCTATAATATTTACCAAAAACTTTGAATGCTTTACCAGTCAAGATCTGCTGGGTTAATACTGTGAAACATTTTATTGATCCTCTAACACCACACTTCTTTAATTTGGCCTCTTTGAAATTTTTTTTATGTTTGTATGTTTTTATGTTTTTAAGTTTGCACTAGTCTTTAACTTTTACCTTTCACTTTTTTTCTTTTATCCAGTTTTCTGCTGTAGCATACTTTTTATTTGTTTACCTATTTGAATTGCTTATTTTTATTTATCTGTCTAGCATGTTTGCATAAATATGTAAATTGCAAGTTTTTAGTTGTTTTTTTTAATAATTTATGATCAATAGTGTGTGTTTCTTGTTTCACCAACAGTTCAACATAGCAAGCTTAAGTATCTTGCTACCATTGAATTTGAAATGCTCTTGACAAATACCTTAAGAAATTGCCTAGTCATGATGTACAATATAAGGGCCACCTCTGTATGCCATAGCCAAAGGATGGATTGAAAAGGCTGCCCTGCAAAATTGTTGATTTGAAGATCTCATCTACTATATTTCTTCAGACCTGTTCCCTACTGGTACCATCCATTCCCCAATCTAAAGGGCTACATCCATCACTATGCAAGTTATAATAACAAGTCAGCTATAAAGTAGTGGTTTGACATTCATGACAAAATGTATTTATCCAGAGATGATAAATATATTAGCTTTAATAGTGATATTGAAAATAAAAATTAAAATGTCTGGCTTTGCAGTAATTCTCTTTAACAGGTCAGCACAAAAATTTGTTTGATCACCTCGCAATATAAAGTTTCAAAATAGTTGTAATGTCAGTATACGGACATGTCTTTCTGTGGCATGGCAATTTCTGTTAATACATTCTTATGGTTTGAAAGTCAGAGTTCATCGGTGAACAGTAAAGAGCGATCTTTTTCTGAACCAGGCATTTTCTTACCAGGCTTAATGAAGTTATTGGGTGAAGGAGGCACTTCAAATCCATTTGAACTGTTGCTTGTGCTGAAGTCATCCATCTCATTGTTAAAAATTATGCCTGTTACATTAGAGCGTACCTTTGATCCAAAGCTGTTTAAAAAGAAATGACACAAAATGTAAATTGATCCACCGATAACCCAAGACTACACCAACATCAAAAAGGTATTGTTAAACATCTAATGACAACTGAAGCATTATGGGTTGGGGCAGCACCGTTTACTGTTTAGTACCTGTTAGTACATCTCCAGGAGACTAGGTATGAATTCTGATCCCAGTCAGTCAATGTTTCAGATTTGGACTGAAGAAGTTTGAAAAATGGATAGATGAGTAATAAAAATAATTCTAATACTTTCATACTTTATTGAAATATCATACCTGCTTACTTGTAGTTGCAAGCTCAGTCTAAAATGTATAACTATTAATTACGTAAGTAATGCAAGTATGAAAACCAAAAATGAAATCAAGAATCAGTTGGTAATTCTTAACATAAAATAAAAAAGCATGAATAAAAATAACACTAAGTAAATGGTAAGAAGATTAGAAAAATTGTGTTAAACAATGTTGGTCAATCAATCAATCAATGATTAAGTTAACTTTAACTTAGAAAGAGATTCAAAACTATATACAGTAAGATATATTGAGCTATTGAGAAATGTGAAGAAAACTAAAAGACCTTAGCTTAATGCCAGGGTCCATTACACAGAGCCAAAGGGTACAATTCAAACAAAGTCTTCCACACCTGACTTACATTTTGACTCTTCTGCAAATGTTAAAAATAATTGTAAACAACTGTAATGCTCCCCTTATCATGAAATTTGGCTTGGGCACTGGTATCTAACAAAAACACAATAATTATACTATGAGTTACCAATTAAGCTAACAGTCACAATTTTTGTGATCTGTGATGAAACGAAATCAATATCTAGAGAAATCTGCGCAGGAATGAGGAGGACACACAAATTGCCAAAATAACATTGAGCAGGATTGGAATCAAGTCCTTGTCTAAGGATCACAGTTCTCCACTGTAAAACCAGTAGAAATTAAAACCAGAAATGATTATAACCCCATTCATATGCCACTGGTTTTCTACAGCAGTCAGCTGGGCAGAGATACCAGCTGTAGACACTGGACTTTAAAGCTACCAAAATATAATAGTTAACATTTTTTGAATTTGTGCCCAATTATACAGGAATCAAGGGGAATGTTTGAACTTTAAATAAATGGTTACCATAAAAGGCAAAGTGTGAATTATAGTGATTCATTTTTACGATTATTTTTTCTGTTGCTTTGCAGCTTCCTGGTATGTCTCTGGTTTGGCATTTCCTTGAACTAATAGAGACACATTAAAAATACAAGCATAGACAAACTTTTGTATTTTACTGTATTTTTCATTATCACCTAAATGCAATCTACACTCAAAAGCATATCAATGCTCAGTCAAAACTAAATAACAAATATCCTATTGCTTACAGAATTGTGATTCCATCAGTTTTGTTATGGCATTAGCGGAACACTGATGAACTTGTCTACGTGAGGAAATCAAACTTCACAAGACTCTTTACCATCTCTTGTTGAGAAATCATTGGAAACCAAGAGAAGAAGTTAATTGATTTTGAAAAAATGGTACCGTAATATGCTGCCATCACAGCCAAATCCATAATGTTAGAAATGAACACTAGGAAAGTGTGTCTATGTTGTCCCACACTCAAAACTTTTAAGAGTTAATACTAGCTATTTGTTGTGATCATGATGTCAGTCGCCAGTCAATTTCTGCCAACTCTGTACTTGTCAAAATATCAGAGAACTGTATCAGATGTTTTCAGATAAAGTAGAAAAAAAAAAACCTTGTAACTTTTTCCTCAAGTATATGACAGTTTCTTTTATATCTGGTCCCTTACTAAAGGTTGATGGTGCTGGTGGCAGACACGGCACTTCCATCTTCTGCCAAAATGGAGATATGTGTCGTTCCATGATCATCCTGGACTAAGTATTCAGGCTCATAATACTCAACTGGAAAGGTAGTATCATCAGAAATTTTACTCCGGAGTTTCTCAGCAAATTCTTCAGTGGTCATCTTTTGTATGAACTGTCAAATTGAAAAAGGACAAAATATTTTATTAGCAGCTACCTTTTAATGAACATTTCTAACTAATAAATACAGCACGCTTGAGTACAGGATTGGTCTTTCTAATGGTATTATACCATTTTCCCTTTATTGCCTATAAATTTGAATCCTTACAGAGAATTTATAATACAAAAATAATTCCGGTGGATGAACTAGCAGTCTAGTTACTATGTGTCTCCATGACAGACTGACAAATAGCAGGCAGTAGAAAAGGAGTTATTGTTACTAGGTGGGGTCTTCTTATTTTTTATTATTTATGAGAGCATTATTTGTCATTATACTGTATTTACTGTACATTCGTTCAGAGCACAATTTGTTTCTTTAAAAATAAATCTGTTTGAATTTGAAACTGAGTATTGATATTTCATGGAAATTACTGATTTTACCGTGACATTATAAATAGTACAGTCTTTCAAAATGTACTCAGAATGTGGAGTGCACTGCGATAAAAATATTTCAAAACTGTCACAAGAGGCTAAATCTAACAATATATTTGATTCTAAAAATGATTTATCTGTAACAATTGTTACCAATTTATTTCTTTCAAATTTGCAGCTGTCAAAATAAAACCCACACAGCAAACAGAAAGTTTGTACATTTCATGTTTCATATTCAACTATGCCTTTGACCACCTCTATGTGCATAGCATAAAATAACAAAACATACCTAAAAGCCACTTCTAATTCAGCACTGATGGAAACCTGTGGCTATTCCAGCACCACTGGCCACAAATAGTGAGAAACTCCTTTAGACATGGTACATTCTTTGTGTACACAGGGCAAATTTATTATTGCCAGTCACCCTGGGTGATACATGTTTAGGGATGGGAGTAGTGCAGCACCCATTAAAAACTGCAGCCATAGGAAGATTTGGTGGTTTCTTGCATGACTTATACGACTGGGTGTCTCAGGTTTTGACTTTCACCTTGATATTTCCTCAAAAACAGCTTTATAAATTGTCGTTAATTTTATGATAGCTTCATGCCTACTTCTTTAGCCCAAACTTGACACCTGCTCCTTTTTTTTCCTCTTGTGTATTAATTACTGCTGTTTACTTGCCTGACCATAACTCCCTATCCTCCAGCCACCCATCTCAAATTTTTTAATCTGTTTTTTTATAACTCAAATACAGACCTTTGTCTCTTTAGAGAATTAATTACTTTAGCTTATCACCATATTTTAAAAGTACAAGTATTCTTTCTCACATTTATCCTATTTGTTAAAATAAGAGTGTCATTACATAAAAAAGGAGATGTATAAGCAGTAGTAGCACACAGCACAAAAATCCCTATATAATTAGAATATAGCAAACAGAGTGGGCGGCACGGTGGCGCAGTGGGTAGCGCTGCTGCCTCGCAGTTGGGAGACCTGGGGACCTGGGTTCGCTTCCCGGGTCCTCCCTGCGTGGAGTTTGCATGTTCTCTCCGTGTCTGCGTGGGTTTCCTCCGGGCGCTCTGGTTTCCTCCCACAGTCCAAAGGCATGCAGGTTGGGTGGATTGGCGATTCTAAATTGGCCCTAGTGTGTGCTTGGTGTGTGGGTGTGTTTGTGTGTGTCCTGCGGTGGGTTGGCACCCTGCCTGGGTTTAGTTCCTGCCTTGTGCCCTGTGTTGGCTGGGATTGGCTCCAGCAGACCCCCATGACCTTGTGTTCGGATTCAGCAGGTTGGAAAATGGATGGATGGATAGCATACAGAAAATTTTAAAAAGAAGACAACATATTACACAGTAATCACTGAATGATGTCAGCAATGATTAAAAGAGTGTTATTTCAGCAGTTTGGAGGTGAAGACACTAATGAATGCAGCCAGATCTGCTATCCAATCTTCCAGAACCTTCTCCAGTACCCAGCTATCCAGATGACCTTGCATGATCTGCAAAGTTTGCCACAGGCTCAGTCTCTAAGTCTGCAAATTTCTAAGCGTTCTTCTCATGCCTGATAATGCTTCAGGTAGGTGGCCAGCAGCTTTCCCCATGATTAATTAATAAAATAGTATTCTTCATTATGCTGAAGACTGTGGGGCAGGAAAAAACATGTACTAAAAGTCTTCGTCCCCTTTGGTGAGCTAATCACACCCTCAACAATAACAATCTACAAAGCTGTATGCATTGTTTGTCATATTGTGCTACATACAGTATATGAGGTGTGTCTATTAAATAACAAGACTGTGATTCCACCTAGTAAACAAAGCAGTCAGAACCGGTTATAATCGCATGCGTGGTGACCTTGAACATGTCTGAACCTGCATGACAAGCAGCAACACTATGACGTTCAGTTGACTGTTAGTCACCATTTAGTTTGGTTGTGTTTTCTGTAGTGTGCCGAAAAAATGCTAAGCTTCAATTTTAAATTTTTAGTAAATGTGCCTGCTCACACAGCACTTTCTGTAAAGCAGTTTTTGACCGAGAAGCACATTACTACACTTGAACATCCTCCATATTTGCCCGATTTAGCACTGTGCGACTTTTATCTTTTCCCAATAAATTAGTGCTTAAAGGGACACGTTTTGAGTCAGTTGATGCTGTAAAGAAGAAATGTGTTAAAGCAGCTGACAGAAATTGATTTGCTCCCTTCAACCAGTGGAAAACAAGACTGCAGCAATGTATTAGTGCAAATAGTGAGCATATTTTAGGGGACCAGCATTACATTTGTAATACACATAAATAAAGGCGAGTTATTTAATCAGTCTCGTTATTTAATAGACACACCTCATATCCCAGTAATTAAAAAAAACAAATACACAAATAATGAGAGAGTGAGCCATCATCATACAGCATCCATCGTTACAGGACTTTATGTTAGTGCAAGGACTCTATCCAGTTATGGCTGGATGCCCAAAGTAACAATTGAAGGGGATGAACATACCTAAGAAATGGAGGATATCATTGATAAGTAAGTAAATAAATAAAAACGGCTACTTCTCTTGAATAAAATAACTCTACCCAAACAAACAACAAAATAATATTATTATTGTTTGCCAGAGGATCTCTAGAAAGTACTTCAAATATTGCAGGGGCACTAAAAATGCACACAAGACAAAAAGCAGACAAAAGTCCCACATGATATATCCAGGAAGTGATAAATGTCTGGAGCTAGTAAAGGGTTTTTATACCAGGAACAAACATTGCAACACAAAATGTATAACGCAAGGTGAAATATCATACATTTAACAGTGCCCTCTTTGTCTTACACTGTTTTCTCAGTGCATCAATATTACATAGTCACTAGCAATATGAACATATACCTGTTGTATGTACCATACTTTTTTGTTTGTACTCGTACATGTTGTGACCTTACAAATCTATACTTCAAGTTAATGATCTGTAAATTGACTTTAATTAAATATTAGTAATAAAGATTATTTCACTAAATGCTAGCCAAATGTGGTCATATTTCTAGCAAGTCCAGTTGAATGTATCTTTAACAGAGGTTGCATTTAAACAGAGGGTTGGAATTTCTGAGATGGTATTATATTACCCCACTATACCAAAGTTAAGGAGGATGTGTGCCAAGCAGACAACTCAATTAAAAGCTGCCAGCTATTAAACATAGCTAAACACAGTATAATCGATCTTTGTGAGATCCATGCAAAAAAAAATAATTATGACTTATCAACCACTTGTTCTGTAACTACCACACTTTTATTATCACAGGTTTGAACTTGTATGTTATAGAATGTCCAGGAAAGGCCTAGGTCAGTCTTTGTAATTTTAAACTACTAAATATTACATGCCACTACAAGCTTATTTTGTGTATGGTTTTGCTTTCTGGAGTTGCTGTTTTCCACTACTCTTTTACCATCTAATCATGGCTGCTATTAAATAATAACTTCATTACTCTGTATGCTGCATTTGTTCTGAATGTTTTTTCTGATATTATATTATTATTATATTATATTATTTCAGTAACACATTTAGTAGCATATTTTATTAGTATCTCATCATTGCTTTATAACTACAGTACACACACACACATATATATATACTGTATATATACAGTATATATACTGTATATATATATGTATATATATATATATATATATATATATATATATATGTGTATATATATATATATATATATATATATATATATATATATATATATATATATATATATATATATATATATATATATATATATATATATATATATATAATGTAAATTTCTAGTTTGGGTTGCATTCAATTTGCAAAACAAGTAAAGTGAAATTGGCATATAAAAGTAGGAGGAGTAATAATAGCAAATTTCCTACTTATTTACATTGGTAATGTTCAGGAAGTGTGGGTCCCCCAGTTTGCTCCTCTTGGCAAATGCAAATCGGAATGCTTCTATGATGCGATGATACGTCAATATTTTATTTTCCACTGTTGAAACACTTTCATTGGTTAAATTGTATCCTTGGGAAAATGAGAGAAAGAAACAGCATTGTTGACTCTTGTAAAACCTAAATAGTCCACATGAGTGATGTTTAGTTACTTTAAAATATTAGTTGATCTTGAGCTTAGTAACCACAAGACCATTCTAGAATTTTCAAAGAAAACAAGAGGAATAAACTAAACCACAAAGGAAGCTAACCAGATGAAGTGTGGCAACAAAGGCACAAAAATGTGGAAAGAAGGTAATAACATGAGAATAATACATAGAAAAGAAGACCATAATGAGGCCAAGGTTTTTCATTAAGTACTGCTTTTAAAAAGGATTAAGAGGCATGAAGAGAAAGATGATGTTAATGATATTATTCTATCAAATAAAACCATAAAAGCATGCTAATATTTTATTTTTTTCTATAAACTTCTCACTTTGCAGGCATACTGTGTAGAGTATACACAAGTACGTCCACAGGGGAATGAGAAAGTCTTAAACTGTAATCAATAACACTCATCAGATTGAATGTGCCAACAACAGAGTACAAGCTAGTCATATCATATACTGTACATATCAATAATGTGGAGTGGAAAGTGACTTAACTTGTGCTGACTTCTGATAAGAGGATCAACAATTGCTTAACTCTGGCCTTAAAAGTTTCTCTTTCTCGCTTTAGTGTTAAGACAAAGGTATGTTTTTGTCTTGAATTTCAGTAACATTGCTCGTGGTGGAGAATGAACAGTCATTTTTGCCTAATATTAGATTTCAAAGCATTAGCTAAATGAATAATAGGAATAATTGTTTGGGTGCAAAATGTTGGTAAAGAAAAGGCTGGACTGGGAAGTAATTTTGTAACAATGAGAAACACATTTCCACATATCCACATTCAGAAGCACAAACCAAGAAAACTACTTCTGAAAATAGCCTTCACAGGAAAGTATATTTTTATAATTAGGGTAAGCAAAATTTCTGAAAAGGATTCTGGCAAAATAACATTGGTAACAGGAGGCAATATAATAAAGGTCTGGATCTATAAACTAGTGAAAGACATGCTGCAAAATTTAATGCTGGTAGATGCTGTTCTCTAAAGGTGCTTCAGGGTGACAATGTGGGCATAATAAACCAAAAATGTTTCAGTCTTAACACAATATTGTCTGTTAAAACAGTGAATTCATTAAAATCCAGAGTCTGACCAGTAATTACTAAGAAAAGAAAGCTAAACTTGGTTGCAGAGGACAGGATCTGTGAGGGAGATGATGATAATGTTGTTGATGATGAGAATGATGATTTTGTAAAATCTAAGGAGCACTCCCAGACGTCAGTTTTTTTACTGCATTATGACAGCCAATTAGTGCAAATCCAACAAAGCTTGACTAATTATGACTCTTTTAAAATAAAAGACAGTTGCTGTTAAGCACCAAATTAGAATGTCTGAGGTGCCTGGCAGTGGTAAGAAGGGCAATTAGTCACCCCTGAATGAAAAGACAAAATTAATTCTGCACAGGCCATACTCAGGAGATGATAAACAGCTATAAAAGGGGAAAATGTGCTTATAGTACCTTCAAGAATATTTAATATGAGTCCAAGGACTGCACCTGATGATGGAGCACTGGGAACATACATTGTATAGTTGCTTATCTCAAATTTCAAAGGTTGATTCTCTGAATCAAGTTTGTAATTCTGCAGGTCCTCTATTGTAATAATTCCACCTATAATGAAAATAATAATAATTGTTGTTGCAACCAATTTAATAAGAGAAATCCATGAAAAATATTCAATTAAGGGTAATAACAGGAGAACACACACATGAATAAACATTTTAAAAATAATCACATCAATTAAAACATTAATTTATGCAGATATGTAGTTCATTTAATAAATACTGTATATTGTATATTGCCGTACATAAAACTGAAGAAAGACCAGCATATATTTAAAACAGTCTGATTTAGTGTAAGCTGGGTTTTGTCTTTATCCTTAGAACTCTAAGTTGTTTCCACCATTTACCCCCATTAAAATCTTAATTCCATTAATTGCATAAAAGTCACTCATCTCACCTTGCTCTTTAATGTCTTTAACTATCTGATATGCAAGTGATCCATTGTAAAAGACATCAGCTCCCTCTTCGGCTATTTGTCTGTATGTTTTCGCTAACTTGGGGAATCTGATGATTTCATTTATCTTCAAGATTTTCCCTTTGGAGTCACAAAATACTTCACTGAAAATAAAATTAAAATCTACATTGATTCATAGAAACAACACATTTGTTTTAACAGATTTGGTTAATATAATTTTTGTAGCTCTGTTGAATGCAAAGTAGGCTTTGGATAAATTAAATGCAGAATTTTCACTTTTACTGTTTTTTTTATATAGCATTTAAATAAAAACTATGCTTAACATTTCTCAGTGAATATCATGAGAAGGGACTGGGTGTGTGTATAGAGGAAAATAAAATACTATTTTAATCACATATAGTATATAACATCAGTAATAAAGACATAATGTATGACATAATAATGTGACATTATATTTTTTATGAATATTTGTAAGTCTTCTTGCTAAAATCACTTCTTTAAAAGGATGAATAAGCTGAAAATAACTACTTCTCTGTCTTTTTCTTAGAATAATTTTTTGGAATAATTTAAATTAAGAAATATTAATATTAATGAAAGTGTCAGAAAAGTCATGTGTAAAACATAACATATGCTTTATGCCTGTACTCTCCCCAAATATGTACAGTATACTTCAGATGACTCGCAATGTGATAAAGTATATTCTCTAACATATTTAATTTAAAAATACACATTTTCATACTGTCAGCTTTACCATGACATTACATTAAAATAAATTGTTCATTACCCTTTGCTGATGGACTTTTTAAAAATATGTTACTCTGTTCTATTGTATGAAATACCTTACCAATATGATCACTAGGGAATGTCTTGCCTGACAGCTTTTAATGACAAACATGCCACTGAATTCCACCCATCCATTATCCAACCCGCTATATCCTAACTACAGGGTCACGGGGGTCTGCTGGAGCCAATCCCAGCCAATACAGGGCGCAAAGCAGGAAACAAACCCTGGGCACGGCACCAGCCCACCACAGTGCCACTGAATTGCTCTCCAAAAGTAAATAGATATTAAAGTAGACACAAGAAGAGTCTCATGATACTATTCTCAAATGTATGCAATCTGGAGACCACACCATTTCTACTAAGATCGTGTTGAACTTGATCTTTTTAATTGAGCTAAGAAGCAGAGAAACAATGTGGTTTTGAAGGGATTATTTGAAAGAATCACTAGAAAAACACAGAAAGTATAGCATGAGAAATCATTATTCACAGTTACACTAGAACCAAGACAATTACCAAAAATCATAGTAAAAGCTAATGCAGAGTTGCACCCAAACACCACAAATATTGTTACCATTGACCCACATGTCTATCAATGAGCATATGATGGCACAAAATGGCAGCACAACATCAGACAAAGTGGCTTTGGGATGATATTACAAACCTAACAACAAATATTAACACAAAAAACAATAAGAAAAAATCAAAAATAAATAAACCAATACAGTGTAATAAAGAATCTTCTTGATAGTTTCTTCAGCAGTGATATTAAAATGAAATGGTTCATTATCCAAAATGAATGAACAAAAAATTAAATATGGCTATTTTGTTTGTTTTTAAGGACACAAAAATAATTCATATTGATTCATGGTGTTATTACTGGTATATTAAAGAAGAGCGGAGAATGTTACCATGACTTTGTATACACAGCTCTGGCATGTGAACCAGACAACATGAGACAACCTACAGTCAGGGCCCCAAATTGCTACTTATTTTATTTAAATTTACTTTAGCTTGATTGAACAAAAGCTTGTCTTTAATATTTTGTATGACTCCTTTTGCCTCTCACAAAGTTACATGCTCCATCAACTTCAATTAAGCCTTTACTACAGTGTTAACTAAGCTCTTTTGGGCATGAGGCATACAGGCCTACATAGAGTAACTTTCCAAAAAGCAATAAAAGAATTATATCTACTGCCTGTGACCTATGGATTGAACAAATGTATTTCTGTTGACAGAATGATCTCAATGGAAATGTGGAAATAATATTATGTGAATCACTCAGTCTTTATTTTGTACACAGCACTGAAGAACGTTAATGTTTAATACAATGTCAAACCACTTTACATAAGAAACTTTTTTCTGGTCACTAATCCAGCCAGCAGTGTGATTTTATCTTGTATTATAACTATGTACTTTCAAGACCATATCCTTACCAGTGAATCCATGTTTTCTAAATAAAGCAAGTGTCATATTACTTGACTTGCTTCAGACTTAAAAATAAACCTTTAATGCTCCAGTAACTTCTTTTTCCACTACACCAGTGCATGCTCAGATCTTCCTAAAATAATAAATCTAAGTTTTAGCTATGCCACCAGTGACAAAGGTCATTTCCTGGTCTTAAAGAACACTACTTTGTGAAAAAATTAATTTGTTGGTTCAGAGTGTGATTTTTCTTAAGAGGAATACAACATCTTTCTTGGACAATCAAAGCCAATACTATAACTAAAGTATATAAAACATTAGGGTGAATTAAGGTGCTATCTGAAAGGTAAGGTAACAACCAACCAAGAATTCTGATACACTAATGTTCAGTTTCTAAACCAAGCAAGGAGTGTTATCTTATAATTGAAAGCATCAGCAAGGAGTGTTATCTTATAATTGAAAGCATTACACTGTATATTCATACAGTACTAGTTAATGTATGTTTATAGAAAGAAAGAGGGAAAAAAGACATGCACCATTAATTAAAATTGAGCTCCAAATATAGGATCCTCTTTGAGTATATTTTTTACACTCATTTGCACACTATTTTGAGCTGCAATAAAATGTCAACACCATGCTAATTGCTAACATACAGAAATCTTACCATAAAGACATATCATTCTCAATCACCTCCTTTTCTTTTTCAATTGCCTGAGCAAGAGCCCTTCCTAAGGGAAAACCACTCTCTGCCAGTTTAATACTAGGTTCAAAAAGGTCCTTCCAGGGTAATCTGCCATAACGTTTGTGAGCCAATTGGTATCCTCGAATCTCACCAGGAACAGCAATAGCCAATGCTCCTAAAAACAGAAAAAGTAAATTTACTGTGCAATATCATATTGGTTTAGTATCATCAATCACAAAAATAAGCTTATTATCCTAAAAACCTAACATGAATCATCTATTCATCCCATTCAGGTACTGAACCCACTGGCAGAACTGAGCTGTGCAGCTCTTGGAGAAACTAAACTCCATTCTCAGGTTAGTTAGGCACATAGGCATAGCCAGGAAGGATTTTGGGTTTGAACCCCCTCCAACATATATTTTATGACAGTTTCATCTGATTGATTATAGATGGAATTACAATTCCAATTAAAATATTCAATCAATTACAATTACAATTCATGTAATTAAATTAAATTCATTTCAATTCATTAAATAGGTTATATTTAAAGATACTTATGCTAATATTAAAATTTGTTTTAAAGTAAAATAACATTTTAAGAGTAATCAATTCAAATAATTGTGATTAGTTGTCTTAAATCATTCAATCATTACTACAACTTGACATAACCTATTTTAAGGATCAAGTTGCCATTTCTGTGGGTTTTAAGTTTGCATAATCCTAAAACCAACAATTTCTATAAATAAACAAAAAAATAAACCCACCTTTTCTGGCGAGTTCAGGGTTATTTTGAAACATGTTCTCTGTTGCTGCTCGTGGAGCTGTCTCTCTGGCATTGATAATTTCTACTTGTCCTGAGGACCCAGAGCACAGATAAATTGTAAAAATTATTATTATTAAATTTAAATGTTTAATTTTGTTGACTTAGACAGGTTAAACAAAATAATACAGTACTGTTGAGGATACATAAAGAATAGTTTACATGTATAACTTCTCACAGTCTGTATATGCCAGTACAGGAAGCTCAGTTAAATTTAAGCTGAATACCTGTCCCTTTTTTTGTCCAAGTTATGGCTCTATGACTGTCTCCCTCTGCCTAATCTTAACCTCAGTGCATTTTTAAATCCATATCTTCTGCTATGTGTATATTTTCTGTGTTCTATAATGTGAAGTACTCTCTAGTACCCTATGGCAGTGTATTCTGAAGAAGCAGGTGATCTTACAGAGCTTTACTATGGTTTTAAGAAGTGTTAATTTGCAGTTAAGGAGTTGAGCTGCAAAGCCAACAGTTAGAGGTTTAGTCTTGATCACTGACCTACTATTTGTCTCCCTAGCATCCCTAGCAAATCACTAACCACAGTGCTCTAATTTGTATAAATAATTACTGCATTTAAGTTATGCTGTGAATACTGTAATATCATCCATCCATTTTCCAACCCGCTGAATCCGAACACAGGGTCACAGGGGTCTGCTGGAGCCAATCCCAGCCAACACAGGGCACAAGGCAGGGAACCAATCCTGGGCAGGGTGCCAACCCACCGCAGATACTGTAATACTGTAAATGTAAAGTTTATTTTGGTTGATTTCACTTTGAAAAACTTAATAAAATAATAATGTTTTGATTTGATGTATTCCTATAGCTTATACATGCTTTTTGAAAGAACAAGTGTTGTATATTTAACTTGCAGTTTTATATAGCTTAAATTGAGTAATTGAGAAGTACTTTTTCATATCTTTTCACATTCAAGGTTCTGCTTTAACACTTTTTATTGCAGGACTTACCAGTTGAAGCATTATAAATGTTAAAAAACAACCCTCCTCCAATTCCAGCACTGTGAGCATTCATGAGCCCAATGCATAGTAATGCTGCAATGCAGGCATCCACTGCTGAGCCCTTTTGCTTAAGGATATCCCTGAAAAAGACAGAATATAAAATTAAATGGCAATTTAGCCTTAGATCATCAGGGAAGTCTAGCATTCACGTAGATGGTTCCAAGCTGCCTAAAATATAAGCCAACCCAACTATTGCATTTCTATCACAAATGTAGACATAAAGATCAGATCTTACCGGCCAATTTCAGAGCATTTGCCAGCATCTGCTGCAACTGCTGCCTTGGAATAGGAGTTCTTAGGGAAGGAAACTTTACAACTGAGTCCAAAAAAAAGGCCCACAAAGAGACTGACGGCGACCAACAGTAGGGCCACTAACCCTACGGTGATATTTTTTTTGCTCATGATCCTGAGGATTTAAAGAAGAGAATTCATGATGGAGAAAGCCAAAAAAGGTAGCAATACGTTGCCACTGTCAATTTAATAACAGACATTTCACCTAGTGACTGCATCATTGGTTGGCACAGTTTAGAATCCCATTATTAAAAAAGCTGAGTCAGGGTGCTTCAAAATAATACATTTAACATTTTGTTTTGTAGTTACTCTCAGTTCTATAAGAATATACTGTACCTGTTTACATTTAGACTATTTCTCTTTTATTTTCCGAACTGGAGGGTAACTTCAGACACATAAAAAACATCAAGTTTGTCATGAGTTCTAATCATTTTAGACAACTTTAGTTTTTTGAGGGGTATTTTAAACAATGCTCTTTTTGAGAATATATTTGGATTTATTATTTATGATGTATTTTGTTTTATGATGTCATTGATTAGTTTAAGGTTTTGAGTCAATGAATTCATTCCTGACGCAGTGGCACTATTGCATAAGCATTAACTGATGATGTATTAGGAAAAAATACTAACTTATCAATGACAAATTGTTTTTTATAACTTTACTTAAAAATAGAAGAAAGTCATTTTGCAAAACACAATAAAAACACCTTTATGATTACAGATTCTTGGTCTAGCTTTTGTGACTATGATTTTTCGCTTTTCTAACTTTGATAGATCGATCAACCTCATATACTTATGATTTGCTCTTAAATTATCTGTGAAAAAAATGACACTGCTAATGTTACAGTATTTTCAAGAATTGGTTTTACTAGAAGAATAGAGAAGAAACATGAACTCTAACAAATCTGGAAGTATTAATATATTCTCCAAAATCACAGTATCCACTGTAGAGTGACAAGTTTTCAAGAACCAAAATCATTCAAAGGTCTTCTTCCAATATTAATAATAAGTACATCAATGTGATATGTCAGTGTCAAGACTACCATCTGATAGCAGAACTCTGGTGAAAAGATTTGCTTTGGATCTAACAAATGGTATTTACAGAAAAAGAAATCAGGTCACTGCTAGCAATAGTAGTAGTAGTTGTAGTAATAATGAAACATGTACAGAGTACTGTGAAATCATTTGCCAGCCTCCAATGCCATAATAAATGAGAATGTTTTGTGATGCATATCATTTTTTAATACACAGATGATTCTCTCATATTCTATTGCATTCTTGTTTCTTTGGGATGTACTCTTTTATGCTATGTAAAGGAAGCTATATTAAATAATGAATGATTGACTGAAGAAAACATATGATCAAAACACAATTCCTGAGTTTATTTAAAAATATATATATTTATCCACATTTTATGTATACCAGTTCAATTTCTTACATTATTTCAATATTTTCACAATTGATTAATTGTACTCTAAATTGGACTTTTAATCAATATCCTCTTCTATTTACCTACAGAGCTGAGTTGCTTACCTTATATAAGCCTATGAGACATATATAAAATATTCTGAAGTAATTCTAATAATTCTCCTAAAGCTTTCCTATGTTATTTATACTCTGTATAGCACACCTGCATTGCAGATCCCTGTATTAGTCTCCCACTGAAGGATCATTCAAGTACTTGTCTGAATTATAGTCTCAGAACTAGATACCAAAAAGAATTAAAGCCACTTGCATGGAAAATAAATGATTTAGATCCTCATATATCTCCTGATGTCTATGGATAGCACGGAGGGAAATAATATAAGGGGAGTGCACACTTCTGGGTATGCTCTAAAACTATGTTCTCTATCCCTGTAAAAGACACTTAGGTCTAATGTTTTGCTTAAGTATTTTACAACTGCTTGGATTTTTTGGACTATAGTTTGTTTTTTTAAATGTTACCTTGCCCTTTGGATATCTTGCCTGTGCTGTACTTTAGAACTCATACTAGTTTTTGACAAAGATTCCACCATTCTACCTACAGAAAATAAATGGAATTTTATTTACCTTTCACCTCTGGCTCTCAAACTCTTTCCTTATCATTCCTTCAGTTTTCATTATTCCCCCAAAGATGAACCCGTATCCAGTCCTACAGAACATCTCATGTAGATGCAATGCTTTCCTCTTTGGCTTCACAGCTGATTAACTGCATGGTGGGTGTGGGTTTGTCACATTCCCACTGATCAATCACACCTGTAAGGTATGTCAGTTATGTAGCATTCACTTTCCATAATATTCCTTTTTTATTTTTTATTTCATTATTTATACCTGCAATGTACCAACTGAAGCTTTTTATTAGGCTATTTTAAGTAACAACCTCTAACACCTTTCCAACTTTTCAGATGAAAATGTTTGTCTTGTCAAGACATTTGGCAGGATTACACAACAGAGCCACAATATGATTTCAGATTTTAATCAGTACATTTTCTACATTGTTGGAAAGTTCTGATTACCAGTATACGGCCTTTATGGCATACACAGTTTTACTTGTGCATAATAATGTTTAACATCTTGTAGGACATAACACACTAGACAGGAGTGTGAAACACTACCTTTATTTTAATTTATCAATAATCCTTAAACAATATTTATATTTTTTTAAATAAAAGTTAACAGGAAAACTTTGTACGACTTGACCTATAAGGGTTTTCAAAAAGCAGCTTTCTGAAAAGTTAAGCACCAATCTAGGGGCCCTCTATTTAGCTAAGCAAAGGATAACAGTTTATGCAACAAAGGATTTTAACCCATTCAGATCAAAGCTTTACTGTACTCTAGTGCCCTAAAATGTTTTGCATTAATCTGTTATGGGAGCCTGTCAATAGCAAATTAGGTCTTTCCAAATGATAGGGGGAAAGAACACTACATGCTTTTTGTAGAGAAAAGTATATTTTGTTTTTTTCTTTCTCAGATGTTTTTGTAGAAAAGCAGGTATGGATTATTTCTACTATTTGTATCATCTGACTTCTCTGTAGTTGCACATATTAGATATGGACAGAATGTATCATGTGTCAACCTGTAATATGCATTGAAGATTCCAAGAGATGAACACACAGCACAAGTAAACAGACAATAGGAAAGTGCAAAATTGAATACAGAGAGAGCAAGAAGGACATCAAAAGACAATAAAATACACTTAGATAAAGAGAAAAGATAGAAATAACTGCATAAAGTGAAAATGGAAGAAAGAAATGAAGGAAATAAAGAAGCTGGCAGATTTAAAACACAGTTAGAAAAAGGAGTAATAGAAGATAGATGTACAGTATAAGGATAGTCCCAAAAAGCGACTAAGTATTACTAAGTATTTACATATAAAATAACAGTAAATATTGAAGAAAGATAATCTCCTTATAAGTGATTTTCATAGCTTTTCTACTTTTTTCGCTAAGTGTTAAGTGACGCACACAAGTTTCTGGAGCAAAAAAATCAAAACCTGTGAACCACCTGTGCTCTTCTGAAAAATGAAGATGATTCCCTGGCCCTCCACATATAGTAGCCTCTTTCAAAATTGATAACTTATGTAAACAGTTTCAAATACTTTAAAGACATATACACACACACACACACACACACACACACACACGCACACACACACGCACACGCACACACACACACACACACACACACAGAGAGACATACACACACCTGCTCAGTTAATATGTAATTCTGTTCTGAGAGTATTGTCTGTACTGCCTGAAACAGATTGCTTCAGTGCATTGTATTTAGCTGCAACAATCTTCTTAATTACTTTATACAAAAGACACAGACACACACACACACGCACACACACACACACACACACACACACACACACACACACACGCACACACTGCAAGACAGAGACTTTGGCCATGAGATTTTTTCAAGTCCTGCCCTCCTCTCAAACATAGTCAACCACGCACACGGCCCTCTCACCTCTTATTCGTGTGAATGCTTTTGTCAGACACAGTTCATGCTCTCTTAGCCCTTATAAATTATTACGTTATCCTCACTTTAAGTTCCTAATAAAAGAAGACTTATTATGTCCAAATCTTATTGAATAATTTCAACCCAAAGAGTTATCAACAGAAGAAATGAATACACAGGCAATCCTAGTACCAAGAAACGATGAAGTCAAACAAATTAATGCAAAAATTGTCAATCGGTTACACGGCAGATTGGTTAAATGCGTATCAATAGACTATGCTGAAACAGTTGGTGGTAATGGTGTGGAAGGTGAAAACATCAACTTACAAAACCCTGAAGAATATCTACAACCATTAACACTGTACAGTCTTCCACCGCCCGAATTACTGTTGAAAGAAGGATGTATCCAAGAAAGGTAATGTAGTACATCCTCCCTGGATATCATTAGACACCAAAGGAGATCTTGATATATATTATAAAAAGGAAATCCTGAGATGAGACTTTTTAAAAGAGATAATTTGATATGTCATTCATATCGGAACGTTAACAGTTTCCCGTTAGAATAGCTTTTACAAAGACAATTAACAAATCACAGAGACAAACATTTGAAAAAGCCAGTTTATTTATTAGAGAGAAAGAAACAAAGTTCACTCACGGGCAGTTATGCGTTGTGTTGTCGTGAAGTAAGTCCAAGCACAGAATTAAAATTCAATGCAATATTGACGAAAATTTAATTAAAAAAAATATTTTTACTAAAGTTTTCCAGTAAAAGTGTAAGTTTAAAAAGTATTTATGTGTTAATTTCAAATCCAAACAGAACAAAATCAAATAACACAACAAACAACTTTAACGCAACATGAAACATAATTTACTGTCAAATTATTACGTTTTACTATTTTTTAATATGGCTAATTACTCGCTGTAATGTAAAAGACTTAGTTCTATTATGCATATGTAACAATTCCCATTAAAATAACAATCTGTTTAAATTGTACATCCGCATCCACATATGCAAGCGGATGAACTGCAAAGTGGCTAGTGCATAGCGCCGGCCCAGGGGTTGGCGAGTGAAGTGAGCAGGGGGTAAGCCCCCTAATGTATATATATATATATATATATATATATATATATATATATAAATATAT
Organism: Erpetoichthys calabaricus; assembly: GCF_900747795.2. Classification (NCBI taxonomy): domain Eukaryota; kingdom Metazoa; phylum Chordata; class Cladistia; order Polypteriformes; family Polypteridae; genus Erpetoichthys; species Erpetoichthys calabaricus. The sequence goes on along the minus strand of NC_041411.2, from coordinate 14,197,579 downwards.
ATATATATATATATAAAACCTAAAATGATGCCCTATAAAAGATTAATGCACATTTGAAATACAAAACATTTACAAAGCAATTGTTAAATAGCTAGATCTCCTGGGTGTCATACTTCTGATGCCTTCAGGCTGGTCATTGTTTGTTACAAAATGTGTCACAGACAAGCTGTATCAATGTAATTAACATGACAGCACAGTAGGATGCAGTCAGTTCTGTAAATGAGAATGTAAAGTCTCGGGAAGAATTCTGTACATTGTTATTGGATACTGTGAACCAAAGAGGGCACTTACTGTATGAGCAAACACCAGTACCAAACAAAGCCAAGGAGGCAAACTAGGAAAATTATTATTAGTTTGATATGTAAAATCACAAAAATATTGTTTGTCCATTCTAGTCCATGTATGTCTAAACTTCTTTAGTGCCAAGTGGTTTAAATAATGGACAAACAGAGAATTCACTTTTTCTGATTTTTTTATATCATAATTTAATCATAAAGGGGACAGTTTGCAAGAAAAACAAATGGATTCTATTTATTTGGATCGATTCAGACATCAACATCTGATGTAATCACCTGAGAAGCAGTGAAGTGAAAGTTATTTTATAGTTTTGGGTGTTATGGGTGACCAATTAAATTTACCACTAGCTGTCATGTACATCACTGAGTTTTCTTAAAAGAACAGGTTGAAAAAGTAGGTGTAAAATGTCTTTTAAACCTGTCTTTTACAGGGACAGAAATTATGTGAGAGACAGCTGTTGAACAAGAAGCCTTCAGTAGTAAAGTGCCTGATACTGGCATTTCCACAGAAAATGTATTAATTAGTAGTAAATCAAGGAGTTAAAAGCAATAACCCCGATTTGTACTGCTTCTCCAACTGACTGGAGACCCAGCCTGCTTAAATACTAAATAGATGGTTCTGTTACAATGAGTGTACTGATTACATGACTACAGTAAAATAGGTAAAAGGTATTTCCACATAAAAAACCAAGTGTGTTTGTCTTTAGGTTTTTTGGAGAGCTCAGCTAATTCAACTAAAGGCTGATTTATCAGCAACATTACAGATAGCATTGCTAAACATTTAAAATATTCAGTTTCTCTAACTTTGCAATTACTGTATCATTGGTTTTCCTGTCGATTGCATCTGTCAGGTCTGCTTAGGTTCAGTCTGCTTTTATGTGAAGCCAGGTATATATTGATTAAGCCCAAATGCCTCAGATAGATCAAATGCTATCTCAGTCGAATGTGGATCTGCAACATGTTTCATATTACCTGGAATAGATGCACTTAGATTATACAAAAAGATGTTTAACACATATAAAAATAATAAAGGAAAAATTTTTCTTCCACTTCCGCAATGGCAAGTACAGAAGATGCAGAATTTAAAATATGTACTCAAGAATAAAATGGAGAAATGCAGTTGTCGTATCACCTATAGAAGATCACTGCTGTTTTGCTAAAGAAAGTCTTCTGTCAAAGTATTTAAAGGCTGAATTATGCAACAATTAAGAGAAAACTGATGAGCAAAGCCCATAATGACCAACATCAACAATCAATCCTTTTCCATTGTAGCTTGCTGTCCAAACCATGACATGAATCTCAAAATCAAAGGCTTAGCTACAAATATCTAATGGAAAATATTTGACCAAAATATTTTTATATTTGTTAATTACGTGCAACATGTCTAATGCGACTTACATAAATAGTAAGAAACTACTTTTCAGGTAAAATAAAAGCAATACATTGCTCATGATAATGATATTTATGCTGTTAATGCCAAGTCTGAACTAAATATGAATTGACACATTTTGTTAATAACCCTTTAATTACTCTCACCAACCATATTTGGAACTACTTGAATTTCCACTGTATTAAATTCTCACATACAAGGGATAGATAGTGGTAATTATAATGATGATAACTCTTAATATTTCATTAAGGTTAGGAACTGTGTATAGATACATTTTTCATAATTTTTTGCAGAAGTGCATTGCCATGTTGTAATCGTAGAAAAACATATGAATACGAGCTTGTCTATCTTTAATGTCATATGCACCATCAACCAAAACGGTCATGGAAACCCAAAGAATTTTGATCACTTCTGGAGATCATGTAGAAGAGACATTAGTTAATTTGCCTGAAACAATTTGGAACAAAATTTTGTTGCTTATGTAAAAATACTTTCATATTAGTTCATATAACAGGAATTTGCTTTGATGGACACTATGCCCACCAACAAGGGGGTGCCCTCTATTTTGGAGTATTTAGGCAAATGATTTATTATAAATGGCAGGATGGTACAATAATGAGCAGTGACGTCCACCCCCAGAGTTTTTGGGTAAATAACTTTTAAAACACCTCATAGGCTTTAGAATCTATGTTAATATGGTCAATTATTAGCAAAGGCTATTTCCTTATTTTTTTAATAAATTCAGGTTAACCATCAATAGATTTATGCTGACAGCAAGCAATTGTTACTTCTACTCCTGCATTTGTGTAGGTTTTCCTATGAGCACTCTAGTTCTTCTTAGTCATCCAAAAGATGTACAAGTGATGTTAATTGGTATCACCAAATTAATCTGAGGGGAAAAATGTGATGCATTGCGAAATGCTATAAGTTACATATGGTCATCAATGTCTTAAAAGAGCATACACATAATATATGACTATTGCAAATATCTGAAATAAACATGATTTAGTTAGCACCTCCATGGAGTCTAGCACGTGAAAAAATATCATTCATTTGATTATTTAGTATACAATGTCATCATAATTTGTACCTGTAAATTCAGTGTTAATAGCATTTTAAATTTGCAAGAAAAGAAAAATTACAGTCTTTAGTGAACATCAAAATATGTAAGTCTGCATGCAAAGCTGGACCTAGAAATGATTGAATTGTGTCAGATTTATTGTTTAGGTATAGTATATGGGGAAAGGAGTGACATTTCCTCTTTAGCTTTTTATAGGAAAAATGTACATTGATTGGTTTTCCAATAATTTCACTGTGGCATGACATATCATTTCTGAGTCATTACTGTATTCTAGCAGGAATTACTTTAATAGTCTTTACTTTAAAAGTTATCATTTAGGGATTAAGGACACAGTATGACATTTCAGTAGTGTGGTAAATGCCATCATTATTGTGCCATACCTTTTTTCAAACTGGCCTAAGTAACATGTTGGTAATAGATGTTGGTCTGGAGGACCACTCTTTGATAAACAAGTTAGACAAATTCTAAATGAATAAATTGTCTGGAAGGCATGTTTAAGCTTGTAGCTGCCTCTTCAAATCACCTCATGGCCACAAACAAGATACTTTGCGGTTCTGTAGCTAATGCAGAGGTTGAGAGGGTCACTCCAACCATGCACAGAAATGTGACTTTTACTTCAAAAGCCCAGTTTAAGATACAATGATCATTACTGAACAAAACAGCAGAACATTACCAAATAGCACGTCTCATCCCTATTGTTTAACACACAGTTCCTTTGACTGCTACCTTGCTTGTAAAGAAATGTGAACAGATGGGACTGTGAACTTATAAGTTCTTCCTCGGTACTTGTTTTTCTAGTATTATGATATGCTACTGAGACAAACAAGAATTCAGCCAATGCTGACTCTACTGTATAACAACTGTCATTTATACTAGTCGGATCAACTGCAAGAGACATCTAGGTTCCTGATAAATTGCATCAAAAACAGCAACAAGATTTGGACTCCGGATTCCTTTGGTATTCCTCTGTGTCCCCTCTTCTTTTATGCAATGTGACACCTAAGTTGCCCAAAATCATCCAGTGTTTATTTAAATTTGAAAAAGAGTCAACAATGCTGATCAGAAATTTCAATATAGAGCAAATGGGAACATATAAAAACTTTTTAATTCAGTATTATTTTTAGGCAGGAAGTCAGTTTTTATTTGCAAAACATACACTTGAAAAATAAACCTCCACTGTAGACTACCAAAGCTCTTTTTCTATCAGGGATGGATCTGTGGCCTTCATATTGACACTCCTGCTTTGGAGTGGACACGTGAGAAACGTTACTGGGCTAAGGCAAACACAAGCGATCTGTAGTTCAGACTGTAAGCATGCTCTTACTTCAAATAAAGGCTAACAGCCTAAGTAATATTAATCTCTCTGGTCACCATTCTCAGGGAACAACATCCCTATTTTTAAAACCATTGATAACCATGACCAGATTTGCATTTAGTATTTGCCATGACTTAATATTAAAAACTAACCATCAATACCTTAGCACTGACTTGAAGCAGGAGTGGTACCATCATTGAATTACAATAGGTTTTTATATCATTATGTTTTGTAATACACTTTGGATAAAAGTATCTGCTAAGCAAATAAGTGTAAATGTGAAATTATCAAAGACCAGAATCCAGTGCTATCAGCAAATGCATTGGGTCACAACCAGAAGACATATGCTATTTCAAACACCAAATGAATGTGCTATATAAAAGAGGAAAAAAAAAAAAAAAAACATTTGGTTAATGGCCTCAGTGTGTACCTTACTATCAAGTTTGGTAATTGATTGTGCTGCTGGCCCTGTCTTCTGATTATTATAATATTATGACTTTGTCATCACCTCAAGCCCAATCTTTTTTGGAATTGGGGTTCTATTAATGTAATATTTTAGGTTCATATTCAAGTTGCTTTAAAGTTTCAAGATTGGATATTAAAGGTTTATGGATATATTTTACAAATATATTTATGGTACGGGAACAAAAGTGGAAAACTTAGGGCCATCTGTATACAAGTAAATAAAATGTACAACTTATATGAACTGTCTGCATTCTTTTTAAGTGAAGAATGAAAAATTGTTATTGTGGTTTGCCTTTCAATGGTGTATAGGCGACATTGCAGGTTATTATCATAACTGTTATATTTGAGCTAAAAACATCTAACAATTCAATTTTTTTTGTTTAACGTTGTCACTATGGACTAACACATTCTTGGAGTTTCTACACCCTAAAAGACTTGAATGTTATGCTGATATTGGCAGGTAGAGTTTGATTGTGAGTTTATGGAAAAGTGGGCCCTGTGATGGACTGCAGCTTTTCAAGTGTCGATCCTACCTTATACTTGGTGGCTCTAGGACAGGCTCTGGCCCTCCATGAATTTTAGTTGGATTAATAAGAAATCAGGGTTTTGTGTAATGTGTATGTTTGAAGTTAACAAATGAAAAGTATTATAGTTCATCATTTAAAAGATTATTTTTTGGCAAAAATAAAGTTCAAAATTGTGATTAATATCCTTAATTTAGATGTAAGTTTGTTTCTTACTAATTATATTTAGTCAAAGAGCTTATATTCTATGTGTTACAACACACTTTTCTTGAATTATTTTAACTGACAAAAATTACATACAATAAGTAAAGCCGTTTGTTTTTCAGTATCAGCATTTCCTTATCTTTTATTTTAAAAAAAAGTTGCACAACTTTTAAATGCCCATACATTTTTAAGAGTAGAGAAAAAATATTAAATCTATATCTGGCATACAGACATAGGAAGAATGGTGAACAATGGACTGGCAGATTCCAGTACAGGACCTAACCAATTCACATAACTTCCAGTGTATTACTATTAATAAAGTATAATTTTTACAGTTTAAAGGGCTGTGCAGTATCTAATTATACTGAATCTTCTAATAACTACATTGCTACTGTATATTGTCCAAGGCATGTGCAGCAATAATCTTGTTTAAAGTTGGGCATAAATATTTTAATGCACTTTTTCTTCTGTACACATTATTGTTCTTTTTATATTGGTGGACAAGTTAATACTGGAAATGCCTAAACTGTTACCTTGATGTGCATAAACATCTTGCAAAATATACCTATTCAAAGCTCACTCAGCACAAATAAGCTCAAATACAAAGCAAGAACGTCTCAGCTAGCTACCTCAACTTCAGTACCTTACCAGGAGCCAGAAACTGCTCCACTCACGAGGTGTCCCTGCCGGGATCCATATTCAGATTGCTTCCCGTGAAAGGGCTACACTTGAGAATGCCCTAGCAAAAGCAAGGAACCACTAAGCCTGTCGGGTTTTTGTATCCTGATGGCTATCTTTGAAAGGGCTACACAATCTAACATATCCCAGGGGCTAACCACTACTCCTGACAGTATGTAACCTAAATGGACACTGTTTGTTTTATTAACAATCATCAGTCATTGCTAAATGTCAGAACAACTTCAGCAAAGCAATACTCAAATGTATTTCAATCATTACTTCTGTATTTGAAGGAAAAATCAGATATAAATGTTAGATATGAAAACATCAAATCAGGGTTTCAAATCAGGGTCACATAGCAAGCTTCATATCAGGTGGATGTTGCAGTCTTTGCTTTCTTAAACCAGGTGTGATCCTTGCCTGTAGGTGGCAAAATTTCTCTTTGGCAGTTGTTTTTCTCTATCTCTTTCTAATTCTTCTTTAAAATCCTTTGAATTTATAGTGTCATTCTGGCTGCCATATGCAAGATATTGCATCAGTAAAAAAAAGTGGGACAATGGATATGTTCCCAGGTCTGGTTGATTTTTAATTAAGTTATTTTTGAAATAACATTCATGTTAGAGTCCCAAGCCTCCATTTCTCATATTCTTACAAGCATATACACACTGGTCACTTTATCTAACTTTATCAAAGTTTAAACATTTATATTCTGATAAATAATGACATCTTTTAAACAATTTTATAATTCCTATCTTTGTCTATTTTGCATGCACCCCAACTTTATCTAGTCCCAAATTTAACACTTTCGGAAAACTTCCTCATGAATATTAAAGATCTGATGAGATGCCTGCTATTTCAGTTACAGAACATTTTGATTACAGAAATGTAGTGATAGTCTTGGTAACAAGAGCCATTATTTAAATAATTATAAAATTAAAGCATACTAAAATAAAACACAAATTGAATGTTACAAGTTGTATTTAGCAAACTGTAAAACCACAGTTTTTTAACAGCATTACAGTTATGAAACTGAGTTTGAGCAAGGCCTGACCTTTGATATCCACAAGCAGATTACTGTTTCTAACATCTTTGTCATCTTTAATTCTAATGCTTAAAATGTTAATCATTTTACCAGTCCACAATTACATAAGGCACACATTAGGCATCAACATAAAAAAGAACTGTTCAATATGACAAAAAATGATGTTTAGCATTCTTTTGTCTTCCTGATCAAATCTTGAAATATACTTTCACATACTTAATTTTGACTTCACTAAGGTGTCTTAAAATACTTTCTATAAAGAAAAGCAAGAATAAAAGAAGAATGAGATGTCTGGGTTAGGGTTTAGTCATTTTCAGTTTTTTTAAGAAACTGATAACTAGAGAGCCTACAAAAGGGGAGAGAGGTTCAAAGATAGTAAATTGTTATTCTTTACTTCACAGAAAGCACTGTAACAAAGCATTTACAAATAATGTAAATAAAGCCTGATCCATTATAATTAATGTCACCTCAGTAAAATATATATTGTATAGTAGCCCACTATAAATGACATGCAGTCCATTTACATGACTATTTCTGTTCAATGGAATGCAGTATTTTTATTAACTCCATTATGCACATAGCATTTCATGGGATACTATAAAAAAAGTTATTGGACATAAAATGCAACCTTAAGATAGAAACAGAATTATGTTTTAGTATTTGACACTGTTCTTTATGCATTTTGATCAGAAACAGAAATTAATTTTTGTAATTATTTGTTGAAAGTGCTGTTTCAATGCAAAAAAAAAAAATAAATCACTTTTTTAATGAAATATTAAAAAATGAATGTTTAATAAAAACTACAATAAATTCAAGGACCTTAACAAAGCAGATTATGCTGATGTATATGAAAGGAGTAAAATCTTACCTAAGTCCCAAGAAGAAGTAATATTCTGGGCAGAATCTGTAATGTATCTGGAATCTGGTGTTCCAAATGAAGGTAACTTGAAGGTGACTTCGGGTTTTATCAGGTTTTACTGCATTAGATAATTTATTAACTGATGATGCCACACATATGTTAATTTTCAACCTTGAATTTACTTATACATCCTGCTGATTTTAATCATTTCCTTGAAACAACTCTAGAATGACTGGGCTGTAAACTACTAACAATCTCTGGTATAGTAAAGTTCTGCTATTCTGACAGGAGCAGCACTGTTAAATTTAGCATTAACTTTTATGCATAGATATCAGCCAGAAAAGAAGAGGAATCAAGATGGAACCTGTCTTTTCTGACCAAAGAGGTTAGTTAGATATTATCAAAGGGCTAAACGTGATAAGTTGCACAAAAAGAGCTAGAAGCATAAGGATTAAACCTTACTCGGATTAGTTAAAAATTACTTTTTTAAAACTTCCTTCTCTTTTTTATGTAAAGCCGCTTAGCCAAAAATAATCATAATTGTGTTAGAAGCTATATTAACCAACTCTGACACTTTCCATTGTACTGTAAGACCTTGAAGATTCAATCCATTTACCTCCTGCAGGTAAGTAAACTGTACTTTTATTTATGCTAACAACCCTTTTAACTGACAATTTAGGGACTGACATATTACAAATGCAAGGAAGAACTCTAAAACTCCTTAAACGTTCAAATTCCGGTCTCCACATTTTGTGTATAGTTTTAAACAACTGCTAAAGATTGATTTTAACTTCTGCATCTGTACTGATTTGAACCTTGCATCTTTTAGATCATTCTATTAGAATCCTAAACAGATTTTTAATGAACGGACCTGGGGGATCTGCATGGACTTGAGAAAGACATACACTTAATAATAATAATAATAATAATAAAAATACATTTTATTTATATAGTGCCTTTCCCTTGCTCAAGGCACTTACAGAATATAAGAAATAAAGGCAGAGTTATTGATTATCCTTATAATCACTGTTAATTTGAAGTTAGTCCTTTAAGTTTGGGGTTCATGCTGAGCAGAAATAAGGCAGAGCAGAGCAGGAGAAAGAAAAGCAACAAGAGCAAAGAAGTAGAAGAGCCCAAAGTAATTGATAAGGACCTTGGTATATTGAATATCAATGTGAAGCAACTCTGCACCCAGACTTTAAAGGACACATCCTCCATTACCTTTACTTTCTGCATAAGTATTTTTAATAAGACTCTTTTAAAAATACATGTCTTAACCTTTAATGTTTTTAGAATGTACCCTGCTCAGACAATATTAAGTCTCTTCCTATTTGTCAGACAGTATTGGACTCACAATAATCTATATTGCTCTACTTGAGTGACACTAGATAGTACAGTACTGCTTAATGAGCACTTGAGACAGCATGCATTGTACCGGTAGCATATTGTGTTTGTTATCTTGCTTAAATGGAAGAGTCCTTAACCACCTGTTATGACTGGTATTCTTTTAATTTTTATTCTTTTTAAAACTTCTTTAGACTTTGTCAGTTGTTTTAATAAACTGAGCATGCTGTACCACCACTATCCTTTTATATATTTGAGAATCTTAGAGTTTTTGTTTGATATTAAGATTTTTCTTTTACTATACTCTGGATGGGTTTGTCTGGTCCAGTGTGAATAAACTATAATACTGTATCTTCCTTATTTGTAAATTATGCATTGTAATAAAATTATTATAAATCATTATATTATTATTATTATTATTAATAAAATAACTGAATATAATAGCTCTTACAATATATATCTAATGCAGTGTTTTCCAACAACGGTCCTGGGGACCCACTGTGGCTGCAGGTTTTTGTTCCAACCAGATTCCTAATCAGTGACAACACCTGATAGCACTGATCTCATTTAATTATCTGGTATTATTTTTATTCTACATTCAGAAAAGCACAGCAGCATGATTTTTACATTTATAAGACATTAGAAAAATTTCTTCTTTTGCTATATATTTAAATGCTTAATTCTCTTTTGTTGATTTAATTATATTTTGCCTTTTCTCTGTGCAGTTTTCCTCTTTCGTTGCATCTTATTATTGACAATTTAAAAAAAGCAGAGCAGACACCCAGGCAAACAACACTGAATAATCAAAGGCTGCCACTACTTTAGCATTGAGCCAGCTAATTAGTAAATAATGGATTAATTAAACAATCAGAACACTTAGAAAAGTAAAACGAAAATCAAGAAGAAAATTTTGTTAATAACAAAAAAAAAACATTATTCCCAAATAACTGCTTGGTACATTTTAAATTTTTTTGTTTTTACCAAACTTAGTTTTCTATTTTCAATATTGTTGCCAAAACACAGAACTTATGAAATAACAGTTTACTTAATTAGCCCAGGAGTCCAATTAAAAACAGAATTTGATTAGAACAAAAACCTGCAGCCTCAGTGGGTCCCCAGGACCGAGTTTGTGAAGCACTGATCTAGTGTATATAATATAGTTTATTAAAAATCACACATACCTTCATAAATGAATGTGAATTTCTTTTTCTTTCAAAACAAAGAGAATTGCTATCATAAGGCACATTCAAAAATGAAATACAGGAAGGACACTAAATCGATGACAGGTGAGAAAGGTTAAAGATCTATAACAAGAGCTGCAGAGGAGACAACATAATAAAACAAAAATCTGAATCAGGCAAAGCCATCAGCAAAATAGGCAATAGTAGTAAATGAGACATAAACTGTCAAAGGGATGATTGATGACCTTAAGCCCCATCCCCAAAACATGATTTATAAAACAGGATATGTGAAAATATGATTTACGAAAATTACCTCTGCCCCTATGGGTGGGGAGGGGAAATATGGGGGTTGGACAACTGCCATTATTAATGATCTCTAAGCTCCTCCTTTTAGGCAAGAGGTTTTCGTAAACCAAACCCTTATCATGCCCCATTACCGATTCCCAAACCTAGGTGGTATGCCTTCGTCTCTCTAACGGCCTATAGGGTTAGGGGAGGGGCATGTCACTCCACTCTGCCACAGCGGAAAGTAAAAGAGGCCCTGTATAAAACTCTAGCTATTTAGTGAAAACGCAACGACATTCAAAACGTGTAGAATGCGCCTTGTTTGAGTTACAGAACCATCAATTCAGCTGAACTTGGTACAATTCTAATTGTACTTTGAGACAGGTAGAAGTAAAAAGAAATGCTCTGGGACACCTCACAGTGGTAATTTTCAAGAAAGAACCTATCTTTCCCGAATATAAAGAGGATAGCCATGAAAAGGGGGAAAAGTATCAATAAAATGAGATAAAGGAACGAGTGACTGAAATTCATTTTCTATAAAAGACTGGACTTTTTTTTAAATCTCTTATTCCAAATATTGATGAGGCTATTCATAATGGAAAAACGCCTGACCAAATCAAAATAATTAGAAGAATTGAGTAATTCAATGTCAGAGGAGGAGGAGGAAAAAAACTGACAAACAACAACCCTTCATGTAGATTAAACTTACCAGAAGATTGTGAAGAACAGCATTTGCATAGATATCATTCTCCACAAATAAATTATCCTCTGCATTGCCAGAGGAAATAGTATGGGAGAACCATATGATTTGAAATCTCTGAATTCTCTGAACTGATCTAAAGCTTCTACACCTAAGAGTCTCACAAAAAGCATGTTGTCTCTATTTATAATGAATTCATATTGCAATATTTCTAAACATTTCACATGGCAGCACTACAGTCACAGCCTTTTTTTAGCTGGACATAGCATTGTTCTTTCAATGTCAATAAGTGGGAATTTTAGACAACAGGTGGCCACTGGGTGTCATGCAAATACAGCAAAACAACTCCCAGTCCACAGGAACTATTGTCCACTCAGGTACATTAGCATGTCTGTTTGAAAGTTGCAAGATTAACACAGTCATTTCAATAAGTTTGCTTTTCAACCAACTAAACAGCTCTTGCTGTTCAATGTCCCAGCAAGTCTCACAAACATCTGTCTTTGTCTGCAAGATAAGGTATACACTTATTGTATCCAGCTAGTTTATTATCCCTAGAAAACTATAAATTACATTAACTTTGTTTAACATTACAAAAGTTCATTCCTGCCAGTCAAAAAAATATTGTGCTGTTTCACAAAATTATTGCATTATTTCACTATCTATCTATCTATTGCCTGCTGTGGTCAAATATGGGAGACAGTACTCTGGTCCTTTGCAGGGTACAGCCAGTTAGAAAGCATGTGCTGCACACAATCCAGTAACAGAAACCTATTTTAAAAAGTGTCTATTTATTTCTAATCCACTTATTAGCTATAGATATTTTGAACTGGTGCTTTGCTGGTGCAGCAGCCGGTGCTCATACCTTGAATCCATGGGAGCTCAGGCCTGGGATGGATTTACTTACTTCACAGAACATAAAGGACTAAACATATTTAGTTAATTGAGAAGTATTACTGACACATTTCAAACTCCCTGCTGACTCTGACACTGCAAGGCAGGAATGCTAGCTCAGCACTAGCACTTGGCCTAGGTTAAAACACCCATACTAAACTTATTAAACCTTGTACTAATTAAAACTAAATGAATACCTATAACATTTGTGCTGTTCTTGCCAATTGATTGCAAGCCATATGCATAGCTTAACCTCTCTCCCACTAACTATCACTGGACGACCAAAGCATGTACTGTATATGCAAAATGTTACTGGCAGCAGCAGGCAATATCTTTGAGAGATAATGCAATACTTTTGAGATGTTATACAATAATTATTGCAAAATAAACACACTTTAACAAAACAATGCAATTGTTTTGCAATATTTTTTTTGCTGGTGGTGGAAATATTCTTCTGTAACCTTACATATGACATAACATACAGTATGTTGAACAGCTTTTTTGGGGTCTGATTTCACCCTCCTAGAAGAAATAATATTACCCACAAATTTAATTTTTACTTTACTAGCTCACGTGCTTCAATGTTCGGGGTAATTCTTGCTTTGCAGATTTTTTCTAGTACAGTAATGCTGAAATCATATTTTGCCAATCAACGTATCCATGTGTTTGAAATTATTCATGTGAATTTTTTTAAAACCCCAGGATCAGAGGGAATTTTAAAGTACGAATATTTGAAATATATCTAAAAATTGTACAATTAAATTAGTGCATTTGCCATAGTTAATAAACATCAGCCAAAACCATGTTAATGTTCAGTTTGGCGATGATTTATGCTGCAGTATGAATTTCAAGGTTCTGTTCTATTGACAGAAGAATCTACATTTATCTAAATATTACATCATTAGGTTAAATAAGAGTCAAATGTTTATAAAGCTAGCGTTTTTTGGTGTCACAAACGGGTCTGTGTATCAGTCCAAAACATCTACGCTGCTTATAACACCTATGTTCTTCATTCGTTGAAGATGTACTTTAACTTTGTTTAAACATGGTAATAGAAGTCACTGAAGCAGTCCCTTTCAGTACAGATCTATTGCTTGGTCTATGGTTACTAGATCATAGTAAATCTTGTTTAATCTTTCCATTGCTATACTATTCAGTTGTAAGATTACGTAGAAATTTTATTGTTTCTGTCCTACCTAAGAGAGCACTATTAAAATTTTTGACAAGTTAGTTTATCCCTTCATCCAACATTACACTGTTCCAGAAGGGAGACCTTTACAACATTTCTTAGAAAAGGAACAAACCAGTAGGTTCTGTTTGCTACAGTAAAGCTATCTATCTATAATTTTTTATACGTATGCTTGGGCATGACAGTGACATCAGCTCCATGTCAGCCGTGAATATTAAATTAAGGTTTTTTATTGAAAGGTCGGGTTTTCTAAAGAGCTTCACACATGTCTACTGAAGCCTGAATGGTAGTGCTAATTGACAGGTACAGTAAGTGTATAGTGTTGTTATTGCAGTTTTATATGCTTTGCTGAAATGCCGTTTTTTCCCCTTACATTTTTCAAGCTGTGTTTTTAGCAGGGCTCCAACCTTTTTTGTGTCCTGTTGTTTTTCCATACTGACAGTTTGATCTAAATCCATTGTTATGTCATTAATTTGATCTCGTTCTTACACGTGATATTTCAGTTAATGATACTGATTTATGCAATGTTTCTTTTACTGATCACTTTTCTATAATGATGGATTTGAATATTACTGTAGATGTCCCAACTACTAATTGTGCTTCACGCTGCTCTCGCTTTTTAAATTCTTCTATTATATCCGATTTTAAAACCATATTCCCTAGTCTTGATGTGCATGTCCAATATAATTGTATCGATGATTTCTGTCTTAGAATTTAATTCTTCTTGTAAAACGGTATTAGACTCAACAGCTCCGCTCAAGACATGCTGTAATAAGGGAAGAACTGATCCCTGGCTAAATGAAACTACGTGATCGCTGCACCACCCCTGTCGAACTGCGGAATGGCATTGGAAAAAAGATGGTCTGATTGTTTCTAAACAGATTTTTAGGGCTTCTCTATTCAAATTCCAGGTTGCAGTTAAGAAATGTAAACATGATTTCTTCGCTGATTTAGTTTCCCGTCATTCTAAGAGTCCTAGGGTCTTATTTAATTCAATTAATGTGGCCATTCACCCTCATTCTGTGATGGGATTAAATAGCACTGTTCTTTCATGTGAGCAGTTTCTTTCATTCTTTGTCAGTAAAATTGATAAAATTCACTGTGGTATTGTTCCAACTGACTATGAACTTCCTACTGTTAATCATGGTAATGTATTCAAATCTTTTGATCCTGTCTCACTTTCACAGCTAAAAAGAACTATTGACACCCTTAAACCAGCTCCCAGTCCTCTTGATATTGTACCACCACGCCTCTTAGTGGAAGCCTTTGATGTTTTGGGCCCATCTTTACTAGCCATTATCAACGATTCTATTAGTGCTGGGTTTGTGCCCTCATTTTTTAAACATGCTGCAGTGCGTCCCTGTCTAAAAAAGGCAGAATTAGATCCTGGAGTTTTAGCCAATTTTCACCCGATTTTCCAATTGCCATTTCTGGCTAAAATATTAGAAATAATTATTTATAATCAATTGGTTGATCACCTTAACTCCAATAATTTATTTGAGATCTAGCAGTCTGGCTTTAGGCGTTATCATGGTGTTGAGACAGCCCTCCTTAAAGTATTCAATGACATCTCTATTACTGACTCAGGTGGAGCTGCGGTCATTGTCCTCCTGGACCTGACTGCTGCCTGTGACACTATTGACCACGAGATATTGCTGTAAAGGCTTGAACATCTTGTTGGGCTTAAAGGGGCTGCTCTTAACTGGTTCAGGTCATATCTAACTGGTAGACACTTTTCAGTGACTTTAAAGTCCTCTTTTTCGTCTACTGCTCCTCTTAAATGTGGTGTTCCTCAGGGATCCATTTTGGGCCCTATCTTATGCTATATATATCTTCACCCTATTGGATCTATTTTTAGGAAATTTAACATTTCTTTTCACTGCTATGCTGATGATACACAGGTTTGTATTCCCATCTGCAACTCTGCAATAAATCAACTGCACAACTGTCTTTCTGAACTAAGATCCTGGATGGCTAATAATTTTCTTGATCTGAATCAAAATAAAACAGAGGTGCTGATAGTGGGTCCATCAGCTAAAGCCCAAATTGGTCTTGGACTTTTCGGCTCTTTCTCTGTCTTTTGCAAACCTCAAGTCCGCAATCTAGGTGTTATCTTTGACAGTAACCTCTCTTTTGAGAAACAAGTTAATTCTGTAGTCAAGAGTCACTTTTTCCAGCTTCATCTATTAGGTAAAATCAAGCCTTTTTTATCTTCTAGGTATCTTGAGAAAGCTACTCATGCTTTTATCTTTTCTCGCCTTGATTACTGCAACTCACTGTATTCTGGGATTAGCAAATCCCTGATACACTGGTTACAGTTGGTCCAGAATGCTGCTGCTCGCTTTCTGGTTGGGGCAAGTAAGTATGACTCTGTTTCTCCAATATTAGCTTCTTTACACTGGCTGCCTGTCAGTTTTTGAATTGATTTTAAAATCTTGTTTCTAGATTTTAAATCTTTACATGGGCTTGCTCCTGCCTATTTATTTGAATTGTGTGCTTTACACCAGCCATCCAGAGTGCTTAGATCTTCCGATTAGTTGTCTCTTGTTGTCCCTCGTACCAAGTGTAAAACTAAGGGGGACAGACAGGGCTTTTGCAGCTGCTGCTCCTCACCTATGGAACTCTTTACCTCATCACATAAAGGAGTCGTTTATAATTGAACTGTTCAAAATGAGACTAAAGACTCATTTCTATTCACTTGCATTCCGTGACCTTCAGTAATACTGATGGTTTCCTCATTGTGATTATGTAACATTCCTTCTATTTCTTATTTATTTTATTTATGTTCATTTATTTTATTTCTATTTATGTTATCATGTTAATTGTATGTTTTTCTTTAATTGTATGTTTTTCTTTTATTCTATTATTGTAAAGCACTTTGGCCACAGCATTCTGATGTTGTTTTAAATGTGCCATATAAATAAAGTTGACATTAATTATCAGCATATTTGCACTGTGTTGCCACTTCTTGTGTTTTTCATAACTGTCACATCCCTACTCATATCAGAGTTCTGTGATTGACTCCAGAGTGATGATCATTTCTCAGGTCAAATATTTATTCAACTCCATTCATACTGACAAAGTCAGTAGACCTACAACTAGTCTGGCTTTTATTATCAACTCAGCCATTCATAGGTCCATAGTTGTTCATAATGAGGGAACAAACCAGTTAATTCCCAATTTTCATGCAATGGTTACAGTTTGTATTTGAATATATTACATTCTTATTGACACATAAAAGCCCTGTTTTGTTAAATGCAGCTGCCTCATCCCTACAAAATGATTTTCTTGTAATGATGTTATTACAACATTTTTATAGCCGTCTAATCAATTTTATTTCATTTTAAAAGCTTTGAAAATCCTACAGGCTAAATTGTGAAAGATGCAATTATATTCTGCTATATTCTGACATTCACTATGAGCTCCCTTCTTTCAACACATTTGTTAGTGCCTGTCCTCCACTTCTTTTTACATGTCTACACCACCACTTCTGGGATAATCCCATAATGTTCTTAATAACCAAGTATTACCCAATTCATTATGCCATGGTAAGAAATCAGTTTGACAAACATACAGATGCAAATTACTAATTTATAATAATACTAGGGGGCTCCGCCCCCTGCTCGCTTCGCTCGCCAACCCCTGGTGTTGGGAATGACAAAGAGCGTGATGTATGAATGAGATATAGAATAGTGTGACGGTGTAGATGATGCAAATAGAAACCAAACAATAAAGTGTGTGGCACAGTGTAAAGGTTTATTTGAAAATTTCTTTGTACACGCCGTTTAAGTGTAAAAGGTAATTCCAGCTTAGAACTTGTAAGGTCATTTAAGATGGTTATTGTTGTGATCAGAGTCAAGTTTGTCAGAGCTTAGAAAGAGTTGTGTCTCTCCAGGAAGTAATGGAATGACTTGGGTATTTATGTTTTCCACATTAATATTTTTTGGACATAATATAGTGCGTTGTGTTAAAAGGGGCATTTGGTCTAATGAGATTGCTGTTCCAAATCTCTCTGTAACTAAGTCGTCGCAGATAAAGGCTTGAGGAATTGTAATAATATGTGGCTGAAGTCCATCTGTATTGGTGAGTGTACCATCTCTCAGTTGTAATAAGCAATTGTTATGATCTGGTTCTGGACATCGTATATTTTTTACTAACTGTATCTTTTGAAAGCAATGCCAATTGTCTGCGTATTTTAAGGTGCACTGAACAATAGCTGAGTGCATGGCATCTGGAAGAATAGCTAATCACTGTCTAAAATCTCCTCCTCATAAAAGTACCTTTCCTCCAAATCGAATATTATTATTCATAAACGTTTGTAGAAGTTTATGAATGGTGTTGAGTAAGTGACTTCATGCCATTGAACATTCATCAATAAACAACATTTTTTCAAGACGGATGTCACGTGCAGTGCCACCGTTAATGTTCATAGTGGATACCGATTTGTAGGATCTAATGTAGTTGATAAAGATTTCACTTTCAGGTACATCGTCAGTTATAAGCTTCTGTAGATATTCAGCATATGAATGTAAAGAAGGCAGTCTAATTTGACCATTTTGACAACAACGTGTAAATGTATAAATTGTATTGCCAGTTGTTTCTTCACGGAAGTGAACTGAATGACAATGATTGCAAATGACATTCATTAATCCGAATGAATATTCCTGGTTTATGTTTTGCTTGTGCCGTTTGAGAGGCGCGTTGTTGCATGTGTAGTATTTGGGACGTGTTGTTTTGGAGCTGTAATCGATTTGCCTGTGCTGTGTGAGAAGCCCGTTGTAGCCTTCGCTGCCATTAACGTATGTCTGAGACTGGAGGTGTTTCGTTTTGAATCCGTGCCTGTTGCGATGCAGCACTTTGATTGATAGTTTGCGTCATGTGGATCTAGGATGTAGATTTGTGCATATTTGCGTTGTTGATTTGTTTCAGGGTGCACTGTTCCAATGCGATGCAGTATTTGTGCACATATGCGAAAGCAGTATGGGCCATTGCCTTTTGGTGGCCTGATATTTACTCCGGTAGATGCAAAAGCAAATGAACTATTGTAGGATCTAATGCAGTTCATAAAGTTATTACTTTTAGGTACATCGTTAGTTAGAAGCTTTAGTTGAGCTTTGCGTTTTTGGAGTCGAGACATTTTTTCTTTTAGAAATATGGATAAGTAATAAGGAGTATTGCACTCACTGTTAATATGGAGCCTTTTCTGCGGTTGAACGGTTAATAGTGCCTTATTGTAATGAGATCCACCTATGCTGCATAGCCGTCTATTTTGTTGTTTCTTTCGTGTTCGTGTGTTTGTTCCTGTTATCCTTTCCTTTTCGTTTTGTACCCGTGACCGTGTATTCATGACTTGTTTCTTTCTCAGCATGCGAAATATGGATAAGTAATAAGGAGGATCGCAGTCACTGTTAATATGTTTCCTTTTCTGTAGTTGAACGGTTAATAGTGCTTTATTGTAAGGAGATCCACCAATGCTGACACCTATGCTGTCTAGTGTGAAGGTGTTGACGTTCACTTTAGAATATGTGGCTTTGGGTGTCACTTCTTATGGATGTGTGTGTGTGTGGGGGGGGGTTGAGGATTGCTGTCGCGCGAGCGTCTTCTTTCTTTTTGTGTTCCTGTGTCTTGTTGAATCCCCCTCTTTGTGTGTGTCCCATCCCTTGCTTGTAGGGTCTGTGGGGTGGTTTTGTGTTCTTTTTTTTGTGTTCCATGGGCTTGTTGAATCCCCCTCTTGGTGTGTGTCCCATCCAGTGCCTGTGGGGGGGGGGGGGGGTGCCTTGCTGTTGTGCGCGGGCCTCTTTTTTTTTTTTTTTTTTTTTTTTTGGGTCTAGTTTCGTGTGCAATGTGTTTCGTGCTTTGCCTGCGTTTGACTACTGTTTTATGTGCCTTTTCCTTTTTTCGGTGCTCGTTGCGCCTCATTTCTCCATTTTTCCTGTGCTCACTCCTTTTTTCTGTGGTCTTGTCCGCCTCTCGCGGCCCCTCATCCGCCTCTCTCGCCCTCTTTTGTCCGCCTTTCTCGGCTCCTCAGCCGACTCTCGCGGACTCTTTTTGCGCCTGCGCAGTACGTCTTTTTGCAGCTACGGCCCATTGCCGGATGTGCCTGCGTCCATCATCCGGTTTAGCATTCTCGGTTAGTAATATGGATTACAAGAATATTACCAAACATAATGCTAAATATTAGAAAAACACTTGTTATTACTTAATATTTTTTGTAAACAAAACAAAAAGTTTTTTTGCACTGTAGGTATTTTTTTTACAATACTGAAAATTAACACAAAGAGAAGGTTGAAGTGCAGAACTTGATGAAAAAAAATGAAAAAAATGAATGGATGTATGATCCTCTCTTGAGTCAAATGATCACTAAATGTCAATGTAGTTAAAGGCAGTAGAGATTTCAAAAAGAAACAACAGAGATAGACTCACTAGTAGGAGTAAGGCTGATGGCATTGACAATCTGTACAAAAGCACTACACTTGCTGTGGTGAGATTAAAATCCTACAGAACTGATTCAAACAGATAGAGAGAGAGGTTAGGAGCACACGCTGGCTGATACAACGCCTTGCCGCACCCACCACATGACAAACCACCTCAGGATCCCAGATTAGGACCCGAGTGCAGCCATGCAACAAGTGACACCTCAGCACCACACTAGTTCAGATGGAGTGGAACCAGTGTGAGGTTTTTTATGGTGGCTGGAATACCAATTCTGCCACCAACCCCCAGGTTTTTCCCTGCAGGCTGCCAAAAGTACCATAGGTAGGAACACCTGATAATATTTATGAACACAAAGACCAGATAATTATCACTTATTTTCCAGCCAATGATGTTGAAGTCATAAAAATTGTTTTTCAGTGCACCAAGGACATTAAGGAAATAGTCTGGTCTTGATTGGAGCAGTGAAATAAGTGTGTGAATGTGTAATTGGGTGTATTGAATAATTTTCACTGCAATAGGTGGTAATAAGAATGATATAAAAGGAGCAGATTTATGGCTGGAAAACCAGTAGTTCAGATCAGCATAGAGAAGTATATGGTATAAGATGATTAGGTCAGATAGGAAGATGTTAGTAGAATAAGGAATAAACTGATTTAATGTATAGAAATGGCATTGAGAAATGACTAAGTGTTAGAAAATCAATCAAAACAGCAGAGTACCAGTTGACATGTACGTTGGGTTTGATGAGGATCAAAATATTAGTCGGTTTCATACAAAGAACACAAATTCAATGAACTCTGAGATGAAGTAAGAGTATTACTAATGAAAACAGTACTTCACAACAAGAGAAAAAGAAAGAAGAGCAAATAATAAGAGACACGGAAATAACGTAGTTAAAAGAGACGATAACAAAAGTAACACTGCCATTGTCTGTCTGCCAGTGCCAGCACAAGCGGCAGATGTTCAGGGTGTAAAGTATAAACCTAATTAAAGGGAATGTTTTCTGAAAGACAATACAATGTTATAAGATGTTACAAGGTCAGTAAGAACCAAAAAAATAGACAGGAGTGAGTAGATATTGAGAAAGAAGGGCCTGAGAGGCTTACATAAAGATAGGATTCTAAACAAGGGTGCCACGTACTTAATAGAATCAAAATGAGCATTGCCAAAAAACTGTTCAGCCCAGATCTAGATCTTCATCTAGTAAATGACAGCATCATACTGTATATCAGGCATTTACGAAAACAACTGCTCAAACTAGTCAAACTGTAGCTAAACCATCTTTAAATAGTGCTTAAAATGCTGTGCCTAAAAGGCTGAAACTGACTACTTTTGCTTACAATATACTCCATCCTGCATTCAAATTCAGATCTCTAGGATACCAACATGCCTACAGCAAGGTAAGCCACTTGGAAACAAAGGATAAATTCATACAAATATTCAAGCCATGTATTTTAAGATGGCATAAAGCATAAACCTACATAAATGAATGTATAATTAAGTTACATGAAAATTAGTAAGTGAGAAATGAAAGGCTGAATGTTCCACACATGCTTGACCTTATGATACTGCTTAATCATGCAGTTCTAAACCAAAAAGCAAATTATACGTAGAAATAAATGTAGCAAAAAATAATTTGTAGACAAGAAGCTGAGATGTAGTTGGAAAAAAAATTATGACACCCTGGAAATCACCTGTGGCCTAAATTTACTATTGCATTTCACCTTTTTGAGCAGCCAAGTCAACGTGGCCACAAAGAAACATGTTATTCAACTGTCAAGTTTACATAATAAATTCAATGTTATGTATCAACTATCAGTAGAACTGCAAATTTCCTAATTAGGAATTGCACAAATCCTTTATTTATAAAAGAACCAACAGTAAGGATCAATAATAGAAATAACAGTACAGTACATGTTTTATTTTCCTACTAAATTATCAGCCTTATTGTCCTTTCTTTTTTGATAGAGTCAGTAGCAACAACTTAAAGCTTTTAATTATTCTGTTTATGCAGTAAAGAGTTTCTTACATTGTACTGAAAGAATTGATAGATAGATAGATAGATAGATAGATAGATAGATAGATAGATAGATAGATAGATAGATAGATAGATAGATAGATAGATAGATACTTTATTAATCCCAAGGGGAAATTCACATCTGAATTCTGCCCCACGTTCTTAGAACACTGCCACTGTTCATTGCTGTTTCGGAGTATTTATTTATGCAGGGCCCTTTTAAAGTCCAGCCACACCAGTCTTAATCAAGCTGAGATCTAGAATTTCACTTTGTCATTCCAAAGCCTTGATTCTTTTCTTTTACAGACATTCAGCTATGGACCTACTGGTCTTCTTAGTGTCACTGAGCTTTGTCTAATTAAGGATTCAGGATTGTGTCACATTTTCTACTAGAAAATAACATGGCATAAAGTGGAGTTCTTCATTGGTCCAAGCATTGCCTAGGATTCAATGATCCTGTAGATTCTGAGGCTGCAAGATAATCCCAAGGCATTTGCTCTGTCTGACAGCTTATATAATAATAATTCTTTACATTTATATAGCGCTTTTCTCATTACTCAAAGTGCTTAGCAATTGCAGGTTAAGGGCCTTGCTCAAGGGCACAACAGAGCAGAGTCCCTTTTGGCATTTACGGGATTTGAACCGCCAACCTTCCGATTGCCATTGCAGATCCCTAGCCTCACAGCCACCACTCCGCCTGTCATATACAAGGTTCTTGCATTGACACACTGTGCATGGATTTTTCCAAACATGAAAAACTACACAAGCACCAGAAAAACTCTACTTCACTTTCTTCAAAGGCCTTTGTTCCAGGGGTCTTACCCAACGTACAGCACAATATGTGACTAATGTGTATGTGTCTCCTATAAAAAATGTATCATGGACAGTATTTTTTTTTCCTGAGTGAAAGAGTTAGAAATACAATGCACTTAAACCCAATCCAAGGATCAAGCAAGGGCTCAGTTGATTCCACAAACTTTCCTAAGAGAGCAAAACATGAAGTGTAATCATGAGAACATAATCTGTGAATTTCAGATTCCTAAAAAATGTAGTTCTTTTTCCCATTTTTTTAAATTTATTTTAATAAACCTCAGACTAGAAAACACTGGGATGTGTACACTCTTAAATAATATCCCTAAAAGTAAGTGCAACACTACTATGAGATAAAGCCATCATATACATAACAAAAAGAATGTGAAACAATAAAATAATTTTCAATACAACAACCAAGGAAAAATTGACAAAAACACTCCAAAATAATCTTAAATGGGAGTAGGTCCAATTATTTTATTTATTTTCAGGAGAAAATGGCTTTCTAAAGGCTATCCTCAATAAAAACCATATTTGTTCAATCTGTTTTTCCTGGTGGTAGAGCAATGAGTCATGTTGATAGAGGCATGTACTGTAGATCTCTGGATGTTGCTTGTGTTTTCTTTACAATTTTGTGTTGTATAAGACAATCTGATCCTTAGGCAAATTCGCTGGGAAGCCCATTACATGAAAGACTAAATACTATAAATAGTGTAAATAATGCTTCTCACTGTACAATGATTGGACCTTAACTTATTTGCCTTTAATCCATTCCAGACTATTGCTGCCTTTCATTCTTAAACCTTAATGCTTCAGACTAATTTGTCAAAAGGCATTACTTCATGTAGGGTTGAGGTAGCGGTCAGAACCTTTTTGAGTACACGTGACAAGCAGCTCCCAGGTTCAATTATTTCATAAATGATAAGCAACTAGTAAGGATGTTTATGTACATTTTCACATATGGCTCCTATGTGTTGGTTAATTTCTTGTTAATAAATAATGACAAAGTAAAAACCATAATGTTTTGTTAGTTACATGATGTTAAAATTGTCTACTTTTAAGACTCATTAAAGTTTTGGTAGAGTTGCTATTTTCTTCAAGAAAGAAAAATTTGACATTGAATATGTCCTTTTACATCAGCATCCTATATGGATCATGTTCCAGAATTTGATCTGAATGCAACATAGAATTTAGAGTAATATTTTACTTACAAATGATGCACATTACGGCTTAATACAGTGATGATTATGCTCTCTTTGGATCAGTAACACTGGTGCACTTTCTTCCTTACTCCTTTCAAGTAAAATCTTCACAATTCAAACACTTGAAAATGAAGAAAGGACATATAAATTAATATTAACAGTTTAGAATACATAAAAAACTGTTTTGCAGATTACAACAGAAGATACTTTATCTACAATTCAGTTCAATTCTAAGGGTGCTTTATTAACCTTAGCAAACATGTAGCATTACCAAAGCATTAATATTAATATCACTGTGTATGGAATATATTTATAGATACCCAGTGGTTCCTAAACTCGGTCCTGGGGACCCACTGTGGCTGTAGGTTTTTGTTCCAACCAACTTCTGTTTTTCATTGGACTCTTAGTGTAATTTAGTGAGTTATTATTTCCCAGTTTCTGTGTTTGGGAGTCAATATTGAAATTACAAACTATGTTTGGTAGATTGTTATTAAAAAAAACAGACAGAAATGTTTGTTAATTATCTAATGTGTTTTGTGTGGGAAGTAATCAACTCTGTAGCATTTAGAAAAAAAACATTACTGTAATCTGTCTGATTAAAATAATAACCAGTTTGCATTCTGGGGGTGTACAGTGGTAAGTGCTGCTGATTCACAGATCCAACATCCAGGGTTCAAACCTTGTGCCTAGCCTTTGCTTCTCTGAAGTTTGCAAAGCTTTCCCATGTCTGTGTTTTTCTTCCAGATTCCAAAGACTCAAGTGTTAAGTTATTCAGTGATTCAAAACTGGGCCAGTGTGAGTGTGTGTGTGCGTGCGCATAAATGAGGTCTTTCTTGCTTTATGCAAAATGGTGTCAGGAACAGATTTTGTCTTCTATAACCTTGATTGGGACTAAGTGAGCTTGGGAATGATGTGTTTTATTTGAATAATTTGTTTATTAACCAGGCCTGATTTATGTCAACCTGCTCAATGTTAAGTCTGATTAAATTTGTCCCTTTCCATTATAATGAAATAATCACTACACCGTTTGGGAAGGAACATCTTGCCAATATCAAATAAAATTTCCTGAAAATCTTTATGTATTGATGTCTATTACCTTAGAAAAGGGCTCAAAGCTTTTTCTCAGGAACTGTGGCTTTATTAAATTACTGTATAGTTATTTGACAAATGGAGCAGGCTTAGACATGTAGTCATTTCTTTCCAGGAAGATTCAGGGTCAAAAGTGAACCAAAGCTCTGACAGGCTGAAGCAGCCCAGCCACACTTCCCTCTAGCAACCTGGGACAGAAGCCTATCCTCACAGCGGTAGGCACAGACTCTTGTTATATAGCATACTGTATATTAAAGCTGACTCCTAAAATTCAATAAAATGCTATAGCAAGATGAAACGTGGTGTTTATGCTTGAAAACCAGCAAAACCCAATGTGCTGAAGCAGTCCTGAATGGGCAGGTTGTACAAAGGGCTGTTTAATGACTGATCAGTATGTTAAGGAAACAACTCGTTTTTGGTAATAAAGGTGCTGGGATCAGTTATTGAATCCAAAGAAATACTTTCTACTTTAAAATAGAACACTAGGTATTACATAACAAATAAATAACATTCTGTAAAAAATGTCAGTAAATTCAACGGTAAAAATACTGTAAATGGTGAAAGTAAAATACCTTTTCTGAAAAAAAGGAAAGTTACCTTATGTTCTACAGAAAATTACCTGTATATCTTAAACATCCATCCATTATCCAACCCGCTATATCCTAACTACAGGGTCACAGGGGTCTGCTGGAGCCAATCCCAGCCAACACAGGGCGCAAGGCAGAAAACAAACCCCCTGCAGGGCGCTAGCCCACCAAAAGGTGCACACACACACACAAACACACACCAAGCACACACTAGGGCCAAGTTAGAATCACCAATGCTCCAAACCTGCATGTCTTTGGACTGTGGTAGGAAACCCACGCAGACACGGGGAGAACATGCAAACTCCACGCAGGGAGGACCCGGAAAGCGAACCCAGGTCTCCTTATCTTAAACAATACATTTCATTATTTTTTTACAACCAAGTTCTGTAAAATCAATATTTTTCTACCTTCAAAATATGCCACATACGGTTTACTGATATGTTACAGTTACACTGAAAAAATCTCTGTTAATTAAGTGTAAAACTGTTACATTGCGAAGGTAAGCAACTGTAAAATGTAAAACGGTAAAGACCTGTTTCAGTAACACCGCTATTTGCATAAGGACACGCCCCGTTTTACCGTAGTGTTCCTGGTGAACCGCATAGCTTAGAATTCTCAGTAGGGGGAAAAACTTCAGCAGAGTTAGCAGACTGATTTTTTCCCTGCGTGCTGAAGGTTTTTTTGAGGTAATGGAAGCTGATTTAGGGTGGGTTGTACTCGATAAGCTGGCACACCTGTAGGACACCATACACCGCAAAAGCAAACTTTACTTCTCCATCAGACAATGTGCCTTAACTTTCTTCATCCATCCATCCATCCATTGTCTCCCGCTTATCCGAGGTCGGGTCGCGGGGGCAGCAGCTTGAGCAGAGATGCCCAGACTTCCCTCTCCCCGGCCACTTCTTCTAGCTCTTCCGGGAGAATCCCAAGGCGTTCCCAGGCCAGTCGAGAGACATAGTCCCTCCAGCGTGTCCTGGGTCTTCCCCGGGGCCTCCTCCCGGTTGGACGTGCCCGGAACACCTCACCAGGGAGGCGTCCAGGAGGCATCCTGATCAGATGCCCGAGCCACCTCATCTGACTCCTCTCGATGCGGAGGAGCAGCGGCTCTACTCTGAGCCCCTCCTGGATGACTGAGCTTCTCACCCTATCTTTAAGGGAAAGCCCAGACACCCTGCGGAGGAAACTCATTTCAGCCACTTGTATTCGCGATCTCGTTCTTTCGGTCACTACCCATAGCTCATGACCATAGGTGAGGGTAGGAACATAGATCGACTGGTAAATTGAGAGCTTCGCCTTGCAGCTCAGCTCCTTCTTCACCACGACAGACCGATGCAATGCCCGCATTACTGCGGATGCCGCACCGATCCGCCTGTCGATCTCACGCTCCATTCTTCCCTCACTCGTGAACAAGACCCCGAGATACTTGAACTCCTCCACTTGGGGCAGGATCTCGCTACCAACCCTGAGAGGGCACTCCACCCTTTTCCGGCTGAGGACCATGGTCTCGGATTTGGAGGTGCTGATTCTCATCCCAGCCGCTTCACACTCGGCTGTGAACCGATCCAGAGAGAGCTGAAGATCACGGCCTGATGAAGCAAACAGGACAACATCATCTGCAAAACGCAGTGACCCAATCCTGAGCCCACCAAACCGGACCCCCTCAACACCCTGGCTGCGCCTAGAAATTCTGTCCATAAAAGTTATGAACAGAATCGGTGACAAAGGGCAGCCCTGGCGGAGTCCAACTCTCACTGGAAACGGGTTCAACTTACTGCCGGCAATGCGGACCAAGCTCTGGCACCGATCGTACAGGGACTGAACAGCCCTTATCAGGGGGGCCGGTACCCCATACTCTCGGAGTACCCCCCACAGGATTCCACGAGGGACACGGTCGAATGCCTTTTCTAAGTCCACAAAACACATGTAGACTGGTTGGGCAAACTCCCATGCACCCTCCAGGACCCTGCTAAGGGTATACAGTGATCCCTCGCTATATCGCGCTTCGCCTTTCGCGGCTTCACTCTATCGCGGATTTTATATGTAAGCATATTTAAATATATATCGCGGATTTTTCGCTGGTTCGCGGATTTCTGAGGACAATGGGTCTTTTAATTTCTGGTACATGCTTCCTCAGTTGGTTTGCCCAGTTGATTTCATACAAGGGACGCTATTGGCAGATGGCTGAGAAGCTACCCAACTTACTTTTCTCTTTCTCTCTCTTGCGCTTTCTCTGATCCTGACGTAGGGGGTGTGAGCAGGGGGGCTGTTCGCACACCTAGACGATACGGAGGCTTGCCTAAAAATGCTGAAAGATTATCTTCACGTTGCTACCTTCTGTGTGCAGCTGCTTAGTGAAGCTTCCCATACTTAAAAGCTCGAAGGGCACGTATTGATTTTTGCATGTTTGTTTTTCTGTCTCTCTCTATCTCTCTCTCTCTTTGCTCCTGACGGAGGGGGTGTGAGCTGCCGCCTTCAACAGCTTTGTGCCGTGGTGCTTCGCATACAGCCCTATTGATTTGTTTGCTTTCTCTATGACAGTCTCTGCTCCTGACAAGCACCCCTTTGAAGAGGAAGATATGTTTGCATTCTTTTAATTGTGAGACTGAACTGTCATCTCTGTCTTGTCATGGAGCACAGTTTAAACTTTTGAAAAAGAGACAAATGTTTGTTTGCAGTGTTTGAATAACGTTCCTGTCTCTCTACAACCTCCTGTGTTTCTGCGCAAATCTGTGACCCAAGCATGACAATATAAAAATAACCATATAAACATATGGTTTCTACTTCGCGGATTTTCTTATTTCGCGGGTGGCTCTGGAACGCAACCCCCGCGATGGAGGAGGGATTACTGTAGAGCTGGTCCACTGTTCTGCGACCAGGACGAAAACCACACTGTTCCTCCTGAATCCGAGGCTCGACTATCCGACGGACCCTCCTCTCCAGGACCCCTGAATAGACTTTTCCAGGGAGGCTGAGGAGTGTGATCCCTCTGTAGTTGGAACACACCCTCCGATCCCCCTTCTTAAAGAGGGGGACCACCACCCCAGTCTGCCAATCCAGAGGCACTGTCCCTGATGTCCATGCGATGTTGCAGAGGCGTGTCAACCAAGACAGCCCTACAACATCCAGAGCCTTGAGGAACTCCGGGCGTATCTCATCCACCCCCGGGGCCCTGCCACCAAGGAGTTTTTTGACCACCTCGGTGACCTCAGTCCCAGAGATGGGGGAGCCCACCTCTGAGTCCCCAGGCTCTGCTTCCTCATTGGAAGGCATGTTAATGGGATTGAGGAGGTCTTCGAAGTATTCCCCCCACCGACCCACAACGTCCCGAGTCGAGGTCAGCAGCGCACCATCCCCACCATAACTTTCTTCAATGTATATAATTAAATGATATATGTTTGCTATTGCTTGTTGTTACTGTACTGATGCAGACTGTGTACTGGTGTTTGATCCTGACAATATTTTCTAATGGTTTATTGTCTGGCATATTTATTATAATGCATGGATATCAGGTAACCGTTAAAAGTTCACTTCTATTGGAATGTGTTAAGAAAAAAGTTATTTACTAGAAAGTTATACTGTACACCAAAAAATAATGTTTTTTACAGTAAAATTCTGGCAACCACAACTGCCAGTGCTTTACCATAAATTTAACATTATTTTTTAGTGATATATATTGAAATTTTGTGACAGTTATTCTTGTACCTAATATGAGTTAGGGCTGCAGGTGTGCTCATTTTTACGGTAATGAAGAAACACAGATGTGGGCTAAAATATGTCTCATGATACTGTACTACAGGGTGGCCCACGGAAAAGCAGCCCGTCTCCAGTCGGGTCTGAAACGGGCACAGAGATGTATTGACGCCCAAGGAGATCACTTTCAGCGTCTTCTGTAAACGTGATTTCCCAATCTGATCGTTTTTCTTTTCACTACGTAATGCAGTCGTCCAGGTGGAGGCCACCTTGCAGATACATTGAATCGTTTTGTAGACGTGCTAAGGGTGACATGGGAAAATATGCCAGTTCATGCTGGCCTTGGACTAAACAATTAAATAAATCAATCAATTAATCAGTAAGAAGATACCGATGTCTGCTGGATCAGATTTATCCCTGGGTGGAAATACAATGGCCTGCTGTGCCGGCTGCTGGATTTGGGCAACACTTAGGTGTTTACTTGTTTTAATCATGGTGGATCTCGTCGTTGTCCCCTAGCTGGCCCGCCTGTAACGTGTCACTCCACATGACACCCCAGTTTCAAACTGTTCCGTTTAGTACCAAAAGTACACCACATTGTTTTTTCTTTTTTGAAAAGTTACAGTTTTGCGGCTAGCTTGGTGGAGGTCGGGTGAAGGGGCTCCTTGAGTGTGGAGGCTCCCACCTCCTTGTGGGGGTCGCGGGGCATCTGCTGCAGCAGTGCATACACTCGATAAAGCCTTTCTGTGGAAAACTAGTGGTGGCTCTGAGGCTAGGGATCTGCACTGGCAATCGGAAGGTTGCCGGTTCGAATCGAAATGCTAAAAGAGACTGTGCTCTGTTGGGCCCTTAACCTGCAATTGCTGAGCGGTATGAGTAGTGAGAAAATCGTGCTATGTAAAGAATTATTATTATGTTCCACATATGAAGCAGAAACACAGTTATGTCAAGATATTTGGGGGCTGTATCGTGCACGTTCCCAACCTCCTCCTCCTCCGTTCCAGCGATCAAAAACAGAACTGAATCTAAATGGCCTTTAGATAAACTGTAATACACTGATCATTGGATACACAGGTAACCGTTTGAAATTCTTAAAATCGTTTAGTGTTCTCATACTGGTCATGGTACTAGCTTTGCCCTTAATGAAACCATTATATAGGCAGTAATTGCTTACAGACTGCATTGTGTGTGTGTGTGCAGACCCTTCCACCGCCGTCCTCCATTATGGTTGGATGCCGGTCCATTTTTAAACTACTGACAGTCATTCAAGCACCATCGGTCTTTAATCAACAGGTAAACCGCGTCACATTTAACTGAAATGGCTCTTACAAGACGAGACACTTACTTGGTCATTCACGTCCCCCGCGGGACTCTGTCATCGGGCGCCGCGAGGAGCGCAGCCCGGCGCGCGTGTGCGCGGCATTCGCCGCTCGAATTTCTCCCGCCCGATTTCTCGATGGTACCCGGATGTGCTGCGCTGTCTCTCTCCCTCTCTCTCTCTCTGTCTCTCTCTCTCTCTCTTTCTCTCTCCGTGCCTCTCTGTCAGACAATGTCAGCGATCGACAGACCGTGAAGGCTACGCACAGGCTTTACTGCTCAGGCATGTAGCAAGAGAACAAGAATTGCAAGAGAAGGCAGCGCTGTACTTTGCAGTCGTCCTCAGTAAGTGAACCGCGCTGTCCCGGTACAGACAGTGCGACCACAACTGACACGCGGAGATAAAGGGTCAATCCTGTTAGCCATTGAAAACACACACACAAAAGATAATGACAAATAAACTGGACAAACTGTACTGTCAGCGCTTCCCGGGCGTCCTGTTAGCACAATAATACTGTACCACCGACTCCCAGCTAAGCGTGTATTCGGCCCAGGAGAGACAGGTGAGCTTTTCCATATCAGGCTGTTCCTTTGCTTTGATCGTTTTCCCTCTATCTCATTTATGAATCACAGGTTCAACAGCTTTGATAGTTCTACTTGTGATTTTTTAAAGGTTTTTAAACAGTGTATTATCCGTCCAAAAATGTACGATCAGCACAGAGGAAGACCATGTGAACCCTGGAAGAGCGCAGTGATTGCACGTTGACGGTAAGCGGGCCCGGGAATCGGGAAGCTGTGGTGACTGCGCCACCCTGGCCTCTTAGGAACCCTCATTCAGTATCAGCGCTATTAAATGTAAGCAGATTACGCATACTACAAAAATGGTCCATCCAGATGCACAAAAATATAACCCTAAAGAAACTAAAACCGCCTTGCAGCATTCCATTTGTAGTAGCATCCCCGCACTTGTAAAGATAACGGTTCATTAATGGCACTTCACTGGGATGCGTGAAGGGATAATATTTGAGTATGAACTTGGTTTTAAAAAAATGTTCCAGATATGTGTAGAAAACAAAATCTTTAATGTCTAATAGTCTACCTGGCCCGATACAACCTAAACTTAACCTGTGCTATTGTATGCATCAAGAGTCCTTTCACAATCATGAACCTATTGGGCCATCCATCCATCTGTGTTCTTAACCCACTCATCCAGGGAAGCGCAGCGGAAGCCATTCCCATTGGGCAGAAGGCAGGAACAGGACAGCACTCTTAATAATCAAGGTGTCGGTGCGGTTCACCAGAGTGATGCCATTTTTGGTTTCCAAATGACCACATGAAGGTTCCAGTAAGAACCTTTCTTTATTTAGATCTATAATAGGTTCCACGCAGTAAATAATTATGAATAGATGATAACATACTTAATGAAATACCAACAAGTTCCTGATTTTAAAAGACTCCCACTGCATACAATAACTCAGGCTGGGTTCAGGTGTTCTTGATCGTTGTATTCTGCTAGGTAGGCTCCATTAAAGGTTTCTGTTTTGTTCACATAATGGAAACCAAAGAACCAATTTCATATGCAATCAAAATCCTTAAATATTAAAAATTACCGTTTCATTTTTGAAAATTAGAAATTAGATTGACATTAAAATTAAATTAAAAATGGGCGATTTCGGTTGCACTTTTTCTATTTACTTTTCTGTCGCTGATGCGTTATGCACGCATTGTTTGTCAAGGCGAGTGTGCAGTGGCACTAACATTATCACACCCTTTCATGCACGTTTTATTATCACAAAGTTACGCGAGCGGCGCGGTAAACCTTGTTCAAGTTTACATGACTGGTCTTAAACATCAACAGTTTTATTTTGATTTTTAGTCCCCTAGGGCGTATGGTACGAATTCAGCATAGCACGCTTACTCTCTCCGACGATTTTGAGTGTCCAATTAACTTGATAATTAACATTGGATTGAAAGACGGACTACTCGGATTAGACGACAAAAAACACACACACACAAATAGTGAACGTACACACCACCCTGACGGTGTGGATTCGACTCCAATCTCTATTTTTATTTGTTTAATGCAGTATATAATTTGCACTCGTTTTGTGCACAAATACAGAATTTCAAAAACAAAAATAGCGTTATGTACAACTGCGTCTAAGTAAACACTGATATAGAGAGAGATAGATAGATAGATAAGGCACTACATGACAATAGAAAGGGTTTTCCCGATTCTGTAACACTGGTGGTACCCAACCCGACAGTACTGTATGTCTTTAGACCTAAACAGTCCCAATCAATCCCCTACCCGGACACCTTTGATCCTAAGTAGAATGGATGGTGTTAGCACAGACTCCTTTTCGAGATATATAAAAGATTCATATAAACCTTATCATGAAGCTGTACCTTGTTGACTGCAGCCGGACTCGATTAAGAATAATTTGAAGCAGTAACTGTCCCGACCCTGATACAGTTCCTAAATAAATATTCATACCGTAACAGTTTCGCACAAAATCTGACATTAGTCAGTCAAATCTTGAATTCTGTAGTTTGATATACTGTTTATTTTTATGTGGTGCTGAATTCCCTTGGAAATCTTATGATGAATGAATCACTTATCTGGTTAATGCAACAGGCTGAAGTCCTAACTTTGCCTTTTCTCTTTATGGTGCAGAGGTTTATTTTAACTGTGCTTTGGGTTAGTAAATTGATAATAATAACTAAAGAAGCAGGAGCCTGCGCGTAGGCTCATAATTGTCAATAAGGATCTGCGGCTTGCAGTGCGCTGTGATCTGCATCTGGATAAGTGGAATTTGCTTTGATTGCCGTTCATTAACTCGCTCCGTTAAGCGTGCCTGCCTGATGTTGATTCTGTGTTCGCTTTGCTCTGCAGAGGTAACAACGCTATTACATTACACTAATAGAAACAATTTAAAACCAGACACGATTATTACAACAATGGAGCCAAGTAAAGACACACCTTGACACGCTCAGGCTTATGAGGACTACCTTGGGATCAATGACCGCAGGCAGGAATCCAAGTTTAATGGCACATGTGAGGCTGACAGCACACCGCTCGTTCAGGTTATTATCATCAGCCCACGTGATTGCAGTAAGGACACCCACGCAAATTATAGAAGGATCTAGAAAAATGAAGGCGGAATACCGAACACGCAGAATAACATCGGGGTGTTGATACACTTTCCCTACACGCCTCATAATTAATTCCTATTTACTGTACAACGAATCTCCGCAGTAATTACTGAAATTTGCTATTGTTTCAAGTTACATAAAGCATATGTATTGCAGAAAATAGCACTTCAGCCTGTACGAATGAGCTTCACAATTAAAATATTCCAAAGAAATCCAGTTTCTGTCATAATAAATGCCGTGTAAAATCATGGGATTAGAAATATCACACGTGGATGGATACCCAGACTTTTTACCTGCAGTTCTGTTTACTTCTTCATAATCTGGACTGCCAGTGAGAAGGACCTCCTCCGTTTTCATAATGAATATAATTGTTTTCACCCCAACATAAAGCTGAAGCTGAATTACTCCAAAATAGAAGTCAGCTTCCTTGACACCACCGTTCAACTGAAAGACAACACCCTTGTAACTTCTGTTTTTCACAAACCGACAGACAGACGGACCTACCTGAAAAGTGATAGCTTCCACCCCAAGCATATAAGGCGCTCCATTATTTTCAGCCAAGCAATACAGTACAATCGTATTTGCTCAGACCCGACAGACCAGGATCAACAACTGCAGGAGCTCAGACAAGATTTCATCAGACAAGGTTACACCCCGAAAACAACAGACACTCAAATAAGAAGAGCCACTGTATTACCCAGAGACAACCTTCTGGAATATAAAAACAAAGACAACAAGAACCGCATCCCCATTGTTGTCACCTACAACCAACATCTTGAAACACTTCGAAAAATTGAAGAGCTCAGTTCCAAAATCAGGTAAGTACAAAAGATAAATTTTGGAGATAAATAGGAAAATCTGGGTCCGTAAGCAGATTTTGAAACTAAATCCCCAAAACTATAGCGCTACACTGTTGCAATTAGCAGGTTTTGAAGCTCAAACATATTTTCGGCACATGACCAACTGCATGAAAAGTCACAATCACGTGTTCACTAAATTTTAACAAAAGGTGTAATTAGCAGATTTTGGAACTCACACCTTCAATTACAAAAGAACTTCAGCCAATACTAAACAATGACCAAACACTGAAAAATGTATTTCCCGAACCTCCCCACCTGGTATACAGACAACCACCAAACCTTCAACAACTAATTGTCCGAAGCTCCCTAAGTGAACCAGCAGAAAATGGCACATCTCCATGTCTACAGAAAAGATGCAAAACATGTGCCCACATCTATGATACAGACCGTATAGTTATACCACACTGCCGACTTGAACATCACATCAAGGGATCATTTTCCTGCAGATCATCTAATGTAGTCTACCTAATTTTCTGCATGAAATGTCCTGACACTGCACTCTATGTGGGAGAAACTGGACAAACACTCCGCCAGAGAATGAATTTCCACAGGTTCCACATTAAACATGGCCACACAGATGTTCCTGTAGCGGCCCATTTCAACAGCCATGGACACTGTGAGAGGGACTTTAAAGTCACAGAGCTTATGGGCAACTTCAAAACACAGCAAGACAGAAAAGAATGGGAAGTTAAACTCATGCTAAAATTTAATACATTGCAACATGGATTGAACAGAGACAAGAGTTTTATGGCCAGATATGAGGATTGTGTACATTTGTTTTTTGTTTTGAAAAAACTCATTACAAACTTCAAAAGACTTTGTTGGACTTATCCAGAGATCCTGACAATACATTGTTCTTTTCTCTCTTGTTAAATTAACCCTAGCCTGAATGAATCTATTAATTTTTTACATTTAAAATTTCTCATTTAAATATTTACCAATGTTGTTTCTTGTCCTAGAGTGTGTATATAAACACAGGAAACTCCAGTCTCTGTATTACATCTTGCCTGAAGAAGGGGCCTGAGTTGCCTCGAAACTTGCATATTGTAATCTTTTTAGTTAGCCAATAAAAGGTGTCATTTTGCTTGGCTTCTCTCTACATTCATAACAAGGTACAACACCCTAGTACTACTGTTTACAGAAATAAACGCTTTTTAAGGGGTCAGAATTTGTAACTGTATGCAGATGACTGTGTTTATTTTTTGTTTTGAATATTATTTTGCATGTGTTTGCTGTATTTTTTGAGTAAGTCCTTTGTCTGCCTGTTAAGATGCTAGCTATACATATCAGTGCTCTCCATGACCCTCGTGTGAGTTCAGGAGATAACGGGTACTGACAGTCACTAAAAGTTATGCTAAGCCAACCAAGTGTACACTGTAATAAACTGATGTAATGTTACAGGGAAATTCGTACAACAGCCTTATTGAAATTCTGCACATCACTGTAAACAGAAAAAAACATTATGGGTAGCTTCTGTGTTATTAGAGCGCTTCGTTCAAATTATCTCCAAATGCTGTAATTAACCGGAGATGCAAATGAAGAAACAGGTGGCAAGAGAAAGGAGCAACTACAGAAACTGCAAGAAATCCAAACCTGTTTCAGTGTAATCGGTTGTTTTTTTAGCTGTTACAGGAGAACGCCGTTAAGCACGCAAGTGTAAGAAGTTTAATGCAATATTCGCGCATTTTAAAGCAATTTTTTGCAACTTTTTCTATTTTGATTTAAGCAGTTTGTAATATTCAGCTTTTTTTGTGGAGCGAACATAGGCCACGAGTGAGCGCGTTTATAAGTAATTTTAATAAAAAGTAAATGCAGACTTTAAGGTTTTCCAGCATTGATACTGAACGTTAGCACTTACTAAACGCGGACAATTTTGTGATTGTGATTTTGAGTGCGCTACGAAGTACGCGGATATTCGGCGTGTAAAAATCCACGCGAGTCTTCCGAATGTCTCCTTGTTGACTGCAATCGTTCGTTCAAAAAAAAAAATAAATGTTTTGAAATGTCATATACAGTATATAGAGACCATCGACAAGATATGAATAAGACAGAAGCAACCGCGATTGAGCTCGTGTATTGTCATGTAGAAGGGCGCGGTGTTATTTGTCCGGTTTAATAGGCCATTTGAAGTGACATTAATATTTTGAGAAAACTTGGAGCAGCCCTGAGGTACAAGGGACAATCATCATGGAATTCTTCAGGCAGAATCCTGCCAGTGAGGCAGTCAAACATGTACTGACTACTAGGAGATATTCCATTGTGATGCCCTCATCCTCCAATCAGATGTAAGTATAAGGGTTTTTCATTGCTTTCTCTCTGTATTTTCAAGTAAAACATTTTTAGAAGTAAAGCCTTCCTATTAACATAATGTTCTGTTTTGATTGTACTGTGTAGTGACTTGGAACAAAGTACACTGGGACACATACCCTTGTGGAGTGCTTTATTGAAATTTTCAGGAGTGAAGAAGTGGTTTTGGTGCACCGGGTGTTCTTTCTGGTTCACTGTCTTTGGTGTCAGCATATCTGGACCTACTGTCATGGGGCTGTGGATTTATATTTGAGTTATAGTGCCAGGGGGCCATCCCTGTTGTGATAGCCCTCAATTGCCGTCCTGTTTTTGAACTCTTTCCTTTAACTGAACACCAGCAAAACCAAGGAGCTGGTGGTGGATTTTAGTAGGCCCAGGCCCCTCATGGACCCCGTGATCATCAGAGGTGACTGTGTGCAGAGGGTGCAGACCTATAAATACCTGGGAGTGCAGCTGGATGACAAATTGGACTGGACTGCCAATACTGATGCTCTGTGTAAGAAAGGACAGAGCCGGTTATACTTCCTTAGAAGACTGGCGTCCTTCAACATCTGCAATAAGATGCTGCAGATGTTCTATCAGACGGTTGTGGTGAGCGCCCTCTTCTACGCTGTGGTGTGCTGGGGAGGCAACATAAAGAAGAGGGACACCTCACGCCTGGACAAACTGGTGAGGAAGGCAGGCTCTATTGTAGGCACGGAGCTGGACAGTGTGACATCTGTGGCAGAGCGACGGCCACTGATCAGACTCCTATCAATCATGGAGAATCCACTGCATCCACTGAACAGGATCATCTCCAGACAGAGGAGCAGCTTCAGTGACAGACTGCTGTCAATGTCCTGCTCCGCTGACAGACTGAG
This sequence comes from Erpetoichthys calabaricus, assembly GCF_900747795.2. Classification (NCBI taxonomy): domain Eukaryota; kingdom Metazoa; phylum Chordata; class Cladistia; order Polypteriformes; family Polypteridae; genus Erpetoichthys; species Erpetoichthys calabaricus. The sequence continues at coordinate 14,159,805 of NC_041411.2, read as the reverse complement.
ATTGTTCCTCCCCCACACTATGCGACTCTTCAATTCCACCCGGGGGGGTAAACGTTAACATTATACAAAGATATTGTCTGTCTGTTATACCTACATTGTTATCACCCTTCAATTTAATATTGTCTTTATCATTATGCTGCTGCTGGAGTATGTGAATTTCCCCTTGGGATTAATAAAGTATCTATCTATCTATCATTATATAGTGCCTTTCACTCTATCTATCTATGTTGTTTGTCAGTGTGGAGTGCATAAATCAATTGTGCTCTTCTGTCGTCTCCCTCTCTCTCAGTTTGCCATAGCTGTGGATGGGTGTGTGCCAGATGACAACAGTCTTGGTCACAATGAAGACATCTTGACTTCTGCTCACTGTTCCAGTTCCCCACTATTCTGCGATCTCACATGAGAAAGAGTTCAAAACAGTTATTTACCAAATGGCCATTTGCCAGGTCCTATTTTTCACGTCTTCTTTCATTTCTTCCTCACCCTTCTTAGTGGTGATTGGCAGAGTATGGCATAGTGCCATGTTCATATGGCATGATGCTGACCTTGACTCAACTGTTTTTTTTTTTTTCTTTGTAACAAGAAATTTTGCTCCCTACAGGTTTCTGCCACTGCTGCTGAAATTGAGAGGTCCATAACTTTGCCTGACAGTCCTCGATTGATTATATTAGGTATGCACATTTTTTTATTTTTTAAGAATTTTATTGGACAGTCCGCATACGCTTATTAAAGTTGTGGTTTTTCATAATGTAAAGTCACAAGTTAAGACATTCCCCATGTTTAAAGTGAACTTGCAAGAAACAAAATTCAAGAGAAAACAAATAATTATTTGGAAAAAATATTTGTTGCATAAATGTGTACATCTTCCAAATAATACTTTCTGGAAGCAGGTTTTGCATCTATAAAGCTGTAAGTCCCAGGATGGGCCATTCCAAGACTTTGATTTTTGTTCTCTGAAGCTATTCCTCGTTTGACTTGGGTGTGTGCGTGTGATTGTGATGTTGGAAGGTGAAATTTGTCTCCCTCTTCACCTTTCTTATAGAGGCCAGCAGGTTCTGTGCCACTGTATGTTGATTTATGGAGGGAGTCCTTAACCCATCTCCTGTGTTTTGAGTGACCGCAGTGAGCAGAAGCAATCCCAAACCTTGATGCTGACACATCAGGAGCCATGTTGCCTTTGCCCCAAACCTATATTTTATGATTAAAAAAACGAGATAAAAAGAGGCACTTTAAACATGAGCTGGGGAAGGAACACGGGCTTGACCATAGCACTTGGGTGTCATTGTTCTGGGTTCCAGTGGAGAGCATTGCTTATGGTAGATTGCAGTTACTGTCTTTCCCACATGGTCCTTTCAGTCAATGGTGCCATGCTGATACTTTACTGCATCATCTTCAGCTTCATATAGAAAAGCACAACTATTTTTGACATTAACATTTTAGATGTCATTTAGGAATGAAGGTCAGTAGGACCAGCAAGACAGAGTACATGTGTGTGAATGAGAGAGAGGTCAGTGGAATGGTGAGGATGAGGGAGTAGAGTTGGTGAAGGTGGAGGAGTTTAAATACTTGGGATCAACAGTACAGAGTAATGGGGATTGTGGAAGAGAGGTGAACAAGAGAGTGCAGGCAGGGTGGAGTGGGTGGAGAAGAGTGTCCGGAGTAATTTGTGACAGACGGGTATCAGCAAGAGTGAAAGGGAAGGTCTACAGGACGGTAGTGAGACCAGCTATGTTATATGGGTTGGAGACGGTGGCACTGACCAGAAAGCAGGAGACAGAGCTGGAGGTAGCAGAGTTAAAGATGCTAAGATTCGCACTGGGTGTGACAAGGATGGATAGGATTAGAAATGAGGACATTAAAGGGTCAGCTCAGGTTGGACGGTTGGGAGACAAAGTCAGAGAGGCGAGATTGTGTTGGTTTGGACATGTGCAGAGGAGAGATGAGGGGTATACTGGGAGAAGGATGCGAAGGATAGAGCTGACAGGGAAGAGGAGAAGAGGAAGGCCTAAGAGAAGGTTTATGGATGTGCTGAGAGAGGACATGCAGGTGATGGGTGTGACAGAACAAGATGCAGAGGACAGAAAGATATGGAAAAAGATGATCTGCTGTGGCAACCCCTAATGGGAGCAGCTGAAAGAAGAAGAAGATGCTGAAATTTCCTTCTTCAAGTAATGCTGGTTCTCAATCTTTCCAGACGGAGCACAGAGCTTAAGCTTGAAAGAGTGGATCTTAGAACTAGTGACCACCAAGGGTGTTCTGCCGGATGTTACAGTCACAAAGAAAATGGATCAGGCGACACCATTGGCTATAGAATGTTTTGCTATGGATTTGGCTGATGTACAGGAAAAAAAAACAGTGTTAATGCTGATACCGGGTTGTAAAGGAAGGAGTGGACATTGCCATTGGTTTCTTAGGTGCGCGGAAATTCTAATCTTTTGACTGAAGATTTGTGAAATGCTTTTGTCAGCAAATGTTGAAGTATAGTCAGTCATCTCTCTGAAAAAGACAATGTTGTCTTATTCTTGTCTACCACCTCTTGTTTCAGATGACAGAAAAAAAAAATGATGAAGTGCTGCTAGAGCTGCAGAATCTCTTCTTTTTCACAGAGGAGGCCCTAATAAAATGTTGCAATACCCACTTTGTCCTACACCGCCCTCCTCTTTGTAGCTTCTTATTGGTCAGCAGCTACTGTGGCGTGTTAACTGTAACATGTCAAACCAAATAAACACAGTGCTGATTATACAGTTCTCTATAACATCTGGTCTCCTCTACCACTACATATTTTCCTCCCTGTAAATCATATATCCATTTTCTGATCAGAATGCAGTTGTGTGTCATACAGGATATTCAAAATAAAAGAGCAAAACCAAAGTAGTGTATAACTCTTATCAAGACAATGCCTTACAGCAAGAGAAACAAATTAGTTACATTCACACATTTTTAACAATGGAGTCTCTTACCGAAGCCTGTCCTAGGATAGTAACTCCAAAATGTCCAAAGGACCCTCTTCTTGTCTTTGTCATTTTTCACCCCAAATTTTCCAAGTGCAGCTTTTAACACCCCTTCACCCAGCACCTTCTGGTCTGGTGCTGATCAGTTGTATTTTTGATAAAAATACTGGAGGTGTGATCAAAATTCTGAAATCTGACTCAGTATCTATACAATGTAGCAGCAAAATGTCAGGCAAGTCATTTTAGACTGTTGCTCTTTCACCTATTTTGTATGTCCTCTACAATAATGGTTGTTGCAGTAAATCTGAAAGCAGGTTCATCTGTTTTGATTTATGCAGTTTGTAATATTCAGCATTTTTTGTGGAGCGAATATAGGCCACGAGTGAGCGCTTTTATAAGAAAACTCAGTGATTGTCCATCCATCCATTTTCCAACCCGCTGAATCCGAACACAGGGTCACAGGGGTCTGCTGGAGCCAATCCCAGCCAACACAGGGCACAAGGCAGGAACCAATCCCGGGCAGGGTGCCAACCCACCGCAGGACACACACACACACACACACACACCAAGCACACACTAGGGCCAATTTAGAATCGCCAATCCACCTAACCTGCATGTCTTTGGACTGTGGGAGGAAACCGGAGCGCCTGGAGGAAACCCACACAGACACGGGGAGAACATGCGAACTCCACACAGGGAGGACCCGGGAAGCGAACCCAGATCCCCCGACTGCGAGGCAGCAGCGCTACCCACTGCGCCACCGTGCCTCCCACTCAGTGATTGTGAGCCTACTAAATAGGAATGACACCGGCCCTGGTCCAGTGGTAGGTGATTTTGTTAACTGGTCTAATGAGTCTTTTCTACACTTAAATGTTACAAAAACTAAGGAACTTATGATTGGTTTCAGAAACATCAACCTTCATCAGATCATCAATGACCAAGCAGTGGAGATTGTTGTCAGTTATAAATATCAGAGGGCAATCAGGGACTCAAAACGGTCTTTTAAGGAAAACACAGAAGCCATCTGCAAAAAGAGACAGAAGCACATCTACTGCTTAAAAAAGGTGAGTGCTACCATTATGTCACTCTATAATTCTTGTATTGAGTTGGTCTTTATTTACAGTTAGGTCCATAAATATTTGGACAGAGACAACTTTTTTCTAATTTTGGTTCTGTACATTACCACAATGAATTTTAAATGAAACAACTCAGATGCAGTTGAAGTGCAGACTTTCAGCTTTAATTCAGTGGGGTGAACAAAACGATTGTGAGGCAACTAAAGCATTTTTTAAGTTTATTTTGATGGCTGTGTTTTCCAGTCATGTGATTTTAATGTTACATTGTGGTCTCTCTGTAAAACCTAACGACAAACCAAATTTCCCTCTTGGGACAGTAAAATTAAATTGAATCAAATTAAAACACTGGTGCCCAGAAGGGAAGACAGGCATCCTAGCTGGGATTATGGAAGGTTTCATTCCTGGGCAGGAGACCATGATGGAAGAACCGGGCATAAAAGGAGCAGGTCATTCTCCCACATGACAAGTGGCAGAGTTCCTCAGGTCTAAACCCAATTAGGACACCCGCAAGGTTGCATGGGGAATGGAGTTAGGAAACACAACCCTGTCAGAGTCTTTGGGATCTTTCAGAGGGTGCTGCCGGTGGAGGACTGCCCAGATTCCTGCACGACCCAAAAGTAGTCTGGATGACTTGGAAAGGAGATCTGAAAGCAGGTGCCGGGTCGACTTTAAAAGAAAACCTGTTACCTCAATTTGAGTCAGAGTAGGGAGGCAGCAGGCGACACTCACTGGAGGAGAGAAGGAGAGAGGCGAGAGTTAGAGAGAGAGCACCTAAAAGTCTGTATATTGGCTTTAAATCATAGTCGTATCTGAGTTGGGAGGATTAGAAATCACTTGTGCAGATTAGTAGCTTTGTAAGAATTACTGAATATCTTACTTTTGATTGCCCTGAATGTTTCATGAAGAAACTGTTGTGTTACAGAGATACTCATTTTTTGTTACATTTTCAAAAATGCATAACTCTTGCTTCTTTAGTTCAGAACATTCAGATTCAAATATATCAAGGAAATGTGCCTTTTCAACTAATTGTGTGCATTTCCATGTAAAAAAGAACAACTTGGTTGCTATTTGTGTCTCAGGTAGCAGCAACGCTAAACAGAAATCATAACGAGAGTGAAGCAATAGAATAAACTGCTGTTTAATGGGGTAAAGCTGGAAAAGTCTTTCTGTTTAATCCTTTGTGATTTTCCTTCAGTCTTTTCTGAATTACACACTGCAATAAGGAGATGTTACATGAAAACACAGCATGATGTCAAGAAGACAGTGACAAGCAAAAGACTGGACACTATTTAAAAAAAAAATAATACTTGGAAAACAATACTTGAAAAAATTTCTAAAGCAGCACCAAAATAGATTTAACATGCTGGAAATCCTCATTCCATGTCCCAAGAGCAGGTTTCTGTAGCCGAGGATCGGACCGCCAAGGTCCCCGCCTTCGGCCACCACCCAACTCACACTGCACCCGACCTCCTTGGCCCCTCCCATAGGTGGTGAGCCCCTGGGAAGGGGGACCCACATTGCCTCTTCAGGATGTGCCCGGCCGAGCCCCATGGGTGCAGGCCCGGCCACCAGTCGCTCGCCATCGAGCCCCACCTCCAGGCCTGGCTCCAGAGGGGGGCCCCAGTGACCCGCATCCGGGCAAGGGAAAACGCTGTCCCAATTTTTTATTCATCACAGAAGGTCTGCTGAACCGCACTTTGTCTCATCCCTCACCTAGGACCAGTTTGCCTTGGGTGGCCCTACCAGGGGCATAAAGCCCCGGACAACAGAGCTCCTAGGATCATTGGGACACGCAAACCCCTCCACCACAATAAGGTGGCGGTTCAAGGAGGGGATGGCAGTTGGAGATGATATTGTCGTGTTTGCTTCATCAGGCCGTGATCTTCAGCTCTCTCTGGATCGGTTCGCAGCGGAGTGTGAAGCGGCTGGGATGGGAATCCGCACCTCCAAATCCGAGGCCATGGTCCTCAGCCAGAAAAGGGTGGAGTGCCCTCTCAGGGTTGGGAGCGAGATCCTGCCCCAAGTGGAGGAGTTCAAGTATCTTGGGGTCTTGTTCACAAGTGAGGGAAGAATGGAGCGTGAGATCGACAGGCGGATCGGTGCGGCATCCGCAGTAATGCGGGCTCTGCATCGGTCTGTCATGGTGAAAAAGGAGCTGAGCCGCAAGGCGAAGCTCTCAATTTACCAGTCGATCTATGTTCCTACCCTCACCTAAGGTCATGAGCTGTGGGTAGTGACCGAAAGAACGAGATCGCGAATACAAGCGGCTGAAATGAGTTTCCTCCGCAGGGTGTCTGGGCTCTCCCTTAAAGATAGGGTGAGAAGCTCAGTCATCCGGGAGGGGCTCAGAGTAGAGCCACTGCTCCTCCGCATCGAGAGGAGTCAGATGAGGTGGCTCGGGCATCTGATCAGGATGACTCCTGGACACCTCCCTGGTGAGGTGTTCCGGGCATGTCCAACCGGGAGGAGGCCCAGGACACGCTGGAGGGACTGGCCTGGGAACGCCTTGGGATTCTCCCGGAAGAGCTAGAAGAAGTGGCTGGGGAGAGGGAAGTCTGGGCATCTCTGCTCAAGCTGCTGCCTCCGCGACCCGACCTCGGATAAGCGGAAGAGGATGGATGGATGGATGGATGGAAATCCTCATTTTTAATCATGTGCTCGTGCCAACACATTAGAACATTGGTAGGTTTGGCAGTCTATAGGGCAGTGTGATGAACGAAAAGCCTGATCATCAATTATTTTCTGTCTATATTTCTAAACAAGCAAACATTTCTGTTCTTGAAAAAGCGGACTTTTCATAAATTGGTGATCTTCTTGAAAAGTAACAAAAATGATTTTAGCATTAAAGTGATTAAGGACTACATTACAGTATGTTTGTTTGAATTAACGTACTAACTAATTAATATCTGCTCTCTTTTCAACAGGAAGTATTTAGTGTAGGCAGCTGAATTAAACTCTGTTAGAACAAACAGACACCCTGCAGAAATCCTCCAACAAATCCAGTAAAGGGTCTCTGGGGGCACTGCTAACTGGAGGACAATGCGACACAAACACAAGTCACACCAGTGCACTTATGTAAGACAAAGCTCGAGGGTCTGTCTTTTCATGGACCTCTTTTTGTTTTCTTCTTGTGATTTGCATTTTACAATTATTATTGTTTCTTTCGGGCTATGATAAATTATTTATGGTTAGGATATAATTTTAAAAAAGCATTAAGTGCTCAAGTGGTGCATGTGAATTAAAAAAAAAAATACAAAGTTCAGTTTGAAGAGGACTTTGATCCAGTATGGCAGATTCATAATTATTGCCCAGTTCATGTCTCTTTATCTTATCTTTTATGAAAGAGTGGAGTGTGTATCATTTGGTGCTCTGTTTACAAGAAAAAAGTTGTTTGTCCTTTTATATTTTTTAACTAAATAAACTACAGTATTAATTTTATATTTCATTAGAAAGGTACAAAGACTCATTTCATTTACTTTCAGGAATCCTGAGCCTGCACCTAATTATATGAAGTTTGTCATGTTGCTGGTTCCACTTGATAATTGCCACACTTTCCACCAACAAGCTCAGATCATTGTACAGGTTTACAGATTTCATAATGTTCAACTAAAGGCCATTAGATGTTCCGTTACAGTTTTTACATAAACTTAGTGAGTCAGATGCAGTCTCCCATGAAGTCAGGGTCTATTCTGACATAGCAAGCATCTCGCTCCAACTAGTCCACGACTTGTCCTGAGAAGATCAAACAGGTTTGCTGTAATCTTTAGTCAGATGGTGGTCTCTGTGTGCACGAGAATTGACAGAATGTAGTGATGAAGAATAAGGCATGTTGTGGGTTTCTAGACCCCACACACAGAAGAGACGCCTTCCTGCCTCATGACAGAATGAATAAAAGACAAAAAAGAGGCCAGAGATTGTGGCTGAACTCGCTGCACCTTCATACCACACCAGCTCTGTCCTCTTGGCTGTCAGAAAAAGGGAAAGTCGCCACACAGTCGCTAAATAAGACATGGCCAGTGATTTTCAGTTGTATAAATCAATATGGTCTGGCAATAAAATCAGCCACCTGCAGTCAGCATGTCTGACATACCCCATGAACTCGGGTTCATTTTCAAATTTCTCTGAAGGAAATACATTTTTCTTTCATAAAGAAATGCTTCCCTATTATGTTTTTGAACATGCAGAATTTTTTGGCGAGTTGAAAATTCATTTATGTGGTCTTTTTCAAAAAATTTAAAATTATTAATATCATTACTGTTATTCAGGGATTAGGTTGCTAGAGGCGGACCTCTGGATGTCGCAGCTTGCATCTTCATTGATGCAACAATATAAACAGCTGCCATTTTGAACTTACCACTGTTCAGGTTGGTGGATGCCTAAATTATTAATTTTGTGCATATTCTCTCAAGGTCTTTTTTTGTCTTTGACCTCACCTTGTTCTCTGACTTCATTACTGATTTGGTTTGGTTTTGTTTTAATAGAAATCTTTTCTGTTAAGAGCTCTTACCGGGCAAGCCCCTCTCGCCCACTTACTGGTCCTTGTACAATCTCTGCACATCCATGCAGTGTCAGGAGAAGAACTGATATAATGTGACATGGGCATAAGCTGAAAAATACAGTAATATGACACAAGCAATATGTAAACAGACAGTTGTCCATTAACTAAAGGGCTGGACAGAGTCTAGCAAAGCCTTGAAGGAAGGAGAAAGAGAAAAGAAAATTGTGCTGAGAATGCATATCATCAACACAGAACAGGATGACTGGCACTGCTGGGGGCAAAGTGCTCCCATAAATGTATTGTTCTCCAAACAAAACAACATATAGGGGCACAAGGGAAGCAGATAGAAGTAAGTACAATTGGACAGGAATGTTCCAGTGGGATGGCATAGGGCACAGGTGTCAAACTCCAGTCCTGGAGGGCCGCAGTGGCTGCAGGTTTTCATTCTAACCATCTTCTTCATTAGTGACCAGTTTTTTTTGCTGCTAATTAACGTCTTTTGCCTTAATTTTAATTAACTTGACTCAGGCCCCATAGTTGTTTCTTTTTCCTTAATTAGCAGCAAAACAATAATGAGACACAAAACGAGCTGCCCACACGACCAGCTATCCACAATATCTGAAAATAAAGAAAGGTGAAGGTCGCAGTAAGACTGATCTCTCAGATCACCAAAATATTTTGACGGTGTTCTTAGAAAAAACAGAAAATCAACAATTTTGGAAATGTCTGCTGTGGCAGAATGAGAGCAGCACCAAGCCATGGAATTAACTAACTAGTTTAATTAACAGCAAGAATCAGCTTCTCATTAAGAAACTGGTTGGAGTGAAATTGGTTGGAGTTTGAAGACCCAATTTAGTTGGTCATCTGTTGGCTCGTTTCACATCTCATTTTTGTTTGGCTGTCATTTAATGAAGAAAAGATTCAATTCAGAGGTCTGAATACTTAAAAACAGGGCTATTAAAATGAAGGGCAAAGGAGTTAATTAACAATGAAAACTGGTCACTGATTAGGAGAAGGGTTAGAATGAAAACCTGCAGCCACTGCGGTCCTCCAGGCGTGGAGTTCGACACCCCTGGCATAGGGCATGTAAACCAGCAGATGCTGGGGATATCTGACCTTTGATCTTAACACAGAAAGCAGCTGTTAGAAGGAGTGAGAAAATGGACTATGGTACTCTTTTTAAAGTAAAGACTGGCAAAAGGGCAGATGTTTTGCTTCAGCTCATCAACAGGCAGCACGTGATCTCAGAATGGAAAAAGTGGAACCATTAAGCCATTTTAAATAAGGCAGCAGGAAGACAAACAGGAACAGAATCAAAAGGTACACTAAACCATGAGCACTGTGTTACAGCAGACAGAGGGCATCTCGACTGGAGTACAGAAACTTTTTAAAAGAGTTTATTTAATGAACAACATCACGTTTGAAACATACACCTCTCCTGATGTCACACTAATAGGTACTATTGAGATGACATACTGTACAAGAATGACAAACGCATTAACCTGTAACACCTCATATGGTTTTACTGTATTTTATTATACTGTATGTGGTGTCTGCGTAGTAAATAGGTTTTAATTTGCTATGAAAAACTTTATGCCCGTGGTTTTTCATTAAGCAGTTCCTCTAATTCAGGGATGGGCATAGTCAGTCCTGGAGGGCCACAGTGCCTGCAGGTTTTTGTTCCAACCCAGTTGCTTACTTATTAATTATTAATTTAACTAAAACAAGCAGTGCATAATAAATCCACACAGGTGTAAATGGAAACAAGCTAAACGGAGGACTGAAGGTTTCTTTTGTCATTTGAATCTTATTGCTAATAAGGAGCAATTAAAAAAAATCGAGAATACAGCTGTTTACGGCTAAAATAAGGAATAAGGGTTCAAAATCTTAACGAGCAACACAATAAAAATGAAGTTCAAGTGTCACTTGAGCAGTAAGGGCTTCTTATTAAGCATTTGGGTTGGGACAAAATTCTGCAGCCACTGCGGCCCTCCAGGAACGACTTTGCCCACCCTGCTCTAATTCCTTCTTTCAACTGCATACTGTGTGAGTAGTGGCAGTGGTGGCAGTGGCCATGTGCAGGAGTACTACTAAAATTTGGGGTGCTACCTGTGACCCAGAACTGAATAAGCACTTTAGAAAATGGATGTTATACTTTAACAATATGTGTAATAAGCGGTCTGATAACACTGAGAAGGAATTATTATTTATATGCTCACAGTACTCTTATACCAATAAGTATCATATTTATAGATTCCATTATATTAATATGGATACTGTCTATCACAACTTAAATGACAGCTTTTTACAATTCCACATGCTGCTCCACTTCATCAGGAGTAAACAGTTTGCAAATAATTCATAAGTTCTACACTGCGAGTCATCTCTCAAATTCTTTTCCAGATGTTCAGGCAAGAGCTGATGTCCACTGGTGAGGATATTTTAGACAATCAATATTTTTAGGAGATGGTACAGAGTTTACAAGGGGAGATTACAGTATGTCATGTTATGTCTTAAATGCAACATCAAACTAGGAGAGATGTTTCAGAGCTGCGTCAGATCAGCAAAAGTATAGACAACCTGCTGGATAATACCTTCAGAGTTTTTGTGATCAATAAGACCATATAGCTGAAGCACACAGGGGCAAGTGGCACTGTGAATGTCTGTTTTTTATGTACTGTAAAAGAACAGCAGACAGAGATGAATGCTTATGAATGTTCTGTCTATCTATGTATTTATTGATTTACTTATTTCAAATGAATAATTCAGACCTATGTGAACTCTTTTTGGGCATTACATCCTCACTTGCAGACAATATTTCACTAGCTGCGGTCTGCATTGTGATTAAATTAAAAGTCAGCAGCACTGCAAATCATCTGCACTGTGCCACTCTGGACGGGAGATTCCACTCAGCCTTAGGGAGTTTTGTGTCTAGAAGCCGTCAACTGTAGACACTTCTGACTGGAACATTATAAGCAGACCTTTTGAAAGCCCAGGACTCTCCATTTTCCTCTTTTCTTGCCAATGGCAGTTGACAAGCATTCTGATCTCATGCTATTTTCAAAAAGGATGATTAAAGATGTAGAGAAACATGTAAAGAAAGCAATGAAGGATTACCCAAAGCTAAACACACTCTCTCTTATACACTACAGCAGCAGAACCCTGCCACCAACGTCTGGATTTGTTTTACTGTCTGTCACGGTTGCCTTTTGTATTACTGTGCTTTGATAAATTAATCTATAAGGAACTTTATTAAAAAAAAGTATGAAAATATTGGACAAAAATGAAGTAATGAACTTCTAACTCTCTCATTATAGTATTACATATAATTCTTTTTTTAATTATACATTTTGCGTAGAACCAGGGTTATACTCTAGGTAAAAAATGCTCTGCATATCTGAAAGCTTATTTAAAATCTGTGCCATGTTCAGCTGGTGCATGTCTGAGCCTCAGCTTGCGTCTTGAGATTTCAGAGTGATGAAAGAGTCTGCCAGTGGGAAGCATTTCAGTGTGCTGTTCAGCTACAGGGCAATAAGAGTCTAGAGACATGGCTATAAATCACATTTTTTCAGGTAATCAATATGTTTATCCATAAATAAAATGCCACATGCATTTATAATACCAGGTATTCAGTACCAGAGGAAAACTAACACGCACAATGCATCATAGCTGCACCATAACAGATTGTGGCTTGCTGTGGCAGGCTAGACTGATGTACTGGGTGAAGTGGCTCCGGCAAAATAACTCCTGTCATGCTCCTTTCTTACTGTATAAAATGTATCCAGTGTATCAGATACAGTGCATCCGGAAAGTATTCACAGCGCATCACTTTTTCCACATTATGAATTATGATTATGAAATGTCCTACTTAAGTCACACTAGTTTCTCAAAATCTGTAATACAAATTAGCTGCTTTAAAGTACAAATGCAAAGTGAACACAGAATTTCCTGCTATTTTAAATATACTTTACTTAAAATTTGACTTGTTACTATAGTGTTTTTATAAAATAGCAGTGTCTTTGGGATGTGCAAATAACACCTATAAACAAAATTACTGCCACAGGAACAGTATGCAGCCTAGGACACTGATGAAATGGCATTATTAACCACTGTGCCAACCTGACCACCTCTCCCATTAATATTTACACTCAAGAACATCTACAGTGCATCCGGAAAGTATTCACAGTGCATCACTTTTTCCACATTTTGTTATGTTACAGCCTTATTCCAAAATGGATTAAATTCATTTTTTTCCTCAGAATTCTACACACAACACCCCATAATGACAACTTGAAAAAAGTTTACTTGAGATTTTTGCAAATTTATTAAAAATAAAAAAAACTGAGAAATCACATGTACATAAGTATTCACAGCCTTTGCTCAATACTTTGTCGATGCCCCTTTGGCAGCAATTCCAGCCTCAAGTCTTGTTGAATATGATGCCACAAGCTTGGCACACCTATCCTTGGCCAGTTTGGCCCATTCCTCTTTGCAGCACCTCTCAAGCTCCATCAGGTTGGATGGGAAGCGTCGGTGCACAGCCATTTTAAGATCTCTCCAGAGATGTTCAATCGGATTCAAGTCTGGGCTCTGGCTGGGCTACTCAAGGACATTCACAGAGTTGTCCTGAAGCCACTCCTTTGATATCTTGGCTGTGTGCTTAGGGTCATTGTCCTGCTGAAAGATGAACCGTCGCCCCAGTCTGAGGTCAAGAGTGCTCTGGAGCAGGTTTTCATCCAGGATGTCTCTGTACATTGTTGCAGTCATCTTTCCCTTTATCCTGAGTAGTCTCCCAGTCTCTGCCACTGAAAAACATCCCCACAGCATGATGCTGCCACCACCATGCTTCACTGTACAGATGGTATTGGCCTGGTGATGAGCGGTGCCTGGTTTCCTCCAAACGTCACGCCTGGCATTCACACCAAACAGTTCAATCTTTGTCTCATGAGACCAGAGAATTTTCTTTCTCATGGTCTGAGAGTCCTTCAGGTTCCTTTTGGCAAACTCCAGGCAGGCTGCCATGTGCCTTTTACTAAGGAGTGGCTTCTGTCTGGCCATTCTACCATACAGACCTGATTGGTGGACTGCTGCAGAGATGGGTGGCCTTCTGAAAGGTTCTCCTCTCTCCACAGAGGACCTCTGGAGCACTGACAGAGTGACCATCGGGTTCTTGGTCACCTCCCTGACTAAGGCCCTTCTCCCCCGATCGCTCAGTTTAGATGGCCGGCCAGCTCTAGGAAGAGTCCTGGTGGTTTGAACTTCTTCCACTTACAGATGATGGAGGCCACTGTGCTCATTGGGACCTTCAAAGCAGCAGAAATTTTTCTGTAACCTCCCCCAGATTTGTGCCTCGAGACAATCCTGTCTCGGAGGTCTACAGACAATTCCTTTGACTTCATGCTTGGTTTGTGCTCTGATATGAACTGTCAACTGTGGGACCTTATATAGACAGGTGTGTGCCTTTCCAAATTATGTCCAGTCAACTGAATTTACCACAGGTGGACTCCAATTAAGTTACAGAAACATCTCAAGGATGATCAGGGGAAACAGGATGCACCTGAGCTCAATTTTGAGCTTCATGGCAAAGGCTGTGAATACTTATGCACATGTGCTTTCTCAATGTTTTTATTTTTAATAAATTTGCAAAAATCTCAAGTAAACTTTTTTCACGTTGTCATTATGGGGTGTTGTGTGTAGAATTCTGAGGAAAAAAATGAATTTAATCCATTTTGGAATAAGGCTGTAACATAACAAAATGTGGAAAAAGTGATGCACTGTGAATACTTTCCGGATGCACTGTAATTATGGGCCTACCTGGTGTGCAGTTAAAACCTGGAGACAACAAAATTTTGGCAGAATAAGAACACTTGTACAAAAATTTAATCTCTAACCAGCAACGTTACTCTCTTAATATTGAAACATGCACAGCTCTCTTAACGAATGAATTATTTTGGCTTTGCCACTAATGTGGCTCTTTCTTTGCCAGTTCTTTGGCAAAAGTAATCAGAACAGGAACAGGTTGTAAAGGAACTTTTCAGTATAAATCAGTTTGTAAAAGTTTTGCTGATTGGGAAAACACTTTTGGAAAGTCGATGTTAAGTGTTAGCACTACAGCTGGTAATACAGGCCTAACTGGACTGCTAACTGCCAGCTTCCAAAGGTATTTCCCAGACTCTAGTCAGAGAATGCTGTGGTTTTTAAAAATCAGTAAGTTAGAAACAAAACACAAAGATATTGGAAAGACTGCCTTGGAAGATCAGTGGTGATAGTGAGTGTGATGGTGAAGCTAACACACACCCTTAATAAAATATCCGAAACACTAAAGGGCAGATGTGTGTGAAACTGTGAAATTCTGGAACCTCAGAGGGGACCTTTGTGCAAGAATAGTAACTCACAAGCTTAACTGTCATGCTGCCTGTGGTTGCATGCTGGGAAAAGCATCTTGTATTTGCTGTAATCTTTTGGCTAGTAATGCACATTTACTGCAATTGATAAGATAAGAAACTTAAGTGAATGAAAAACTACATATTGTGTCTTTATGTATAATTTTGAAATTTACTTTTTTTTGTATCAGAAGGACCTGAACAGCTAAGATCAGCTACTTTTGGTGTTAGCAAAACTGACAGGTAGAGACTGGTGTCCCGATAAATGCTCTTGATAGGGTTGTTTGTGCACTTGAAAATTCTGAGAATCCGCGTTTATGAATACATATTGGCAAAGGAGTGAATTGCTAAAGGTCAGATAATTATTATAAAAAGGCATGTCTGGAAGCGAGTGGAGTTCCTAGTCTGCGTGTGTGACAATACAAATCCTTGCTTGGGACAGGCCTGTGATTTGTTTTGTTTTAGGTACAATTCTAACTGAACCCCTTCATGCGTTTCTGAATGTTTTGAATTCCAGCGCAGTGCAAATGAACAGTAGGTCATTAAATATTCACAAAGAGTAGGATAAAGCCATTCAGTTAAAAAAATGTTTATGGAACGGTAAACAGCTTCAAAACACACAAGTGTCTTTGAAAGGAAAACATTAAATAAAACGTTAAACATATTCTGCACATTACATCAGGCTTGACAAACCATCACAGCATGATTAAGCTGCTACACTAGCCCCACTTCTCATACTGTTGATAAAACATTAATAATATTGTTAATAATTTATTGTTACTGTTATCTGTATACTGCGGTGGGCTGACGCCCTGCCTTGTGCCCTGTGTTGGCTGGGATTGGCTCCAGCAGACCCCCGTGACCCTGTAGTTAGGATATAGCGGGTTGGATAATGGATGGATGGATGTTATCTGTATGAGTATCTGCAGCTCTGTGCCTTTTCAACTGCGAAAGTAATCGCCAACATGACGTATCAGCGTATAAGAGAGCTATCTAGGAGTTAGAGACGGAGTACGACTGTTAGCAATGTTGAGAAGCCAATGACTCTTCAGACTCATGTTGGCTACTGTAGCCAGAGCCTCTTGAGCGAAACGTGTCTAATAATCTTAGAGGAAAAATTGCACTACCATAGTTCTACTTCAGTCAGTATGGAGAAGGACGGTTTGTTTAGAAAACAGTTTACCTGGGCAGTGGGCACCATAAAATCATCTCTGCACAAGAAAACAATACTGAACTGGAAACTTTGGAAATAATATAACCTGTTCACCATTAAAACATTCAGGTCTCATGAAGCATGTCACATATATCAAAACAGACATCATAAAACAGCAGACCAAGTTGCCTATTCTATTTTGTATTGGTTTCATGACTTGGTGACTTTTTGTTTTTTTTTTTTAGTAGATTTTAATTTTTCTTTTGGTTTCAAGAACATCTGTCCGAAGAGCACATTTTGGACCAAACTTTGTCTTTGAATAAACATGCTGAAGCCATTTGGTATTCTTTTCCCCATAAAAAGTGATTTATCTGATTCATTTACTGGATCATACGCTACTGAATGTGGTGAGCAAAATGGATATGCAGGGTTTATTATTAATCACAAAGAAGTGGGACAATATAGTCCAAAGGTGCGAGCTAATCTTTTTTTAAATGTTAATTAGGTAATGTCCACGTGCAGCTTCTCCAAATAGAGAAATGTAAGACAACAGAGGAGACCTGCAATATGACTGGTCAGGATACTGGCTCTGGGATGCCTTCAGAGAAACTCATGTCCAAGTCATGTAACATTAAAGATATTTGAATATTCTGTGTAAGCAATCCTCCACCAGTCACACTAAAAGTCATCCTAAAGCATAAGTGATTAGATAGATAGATAGATAGATAGATAGATAGATAGATAGATAGATAGATAGATAGATAGATAGATAGATAGATAGATAGATAGATAGATAGATAGATAGATAGATAGATAGATAGATAGATAGATAGATAGATAGATAGATACTTTATTAATCCCAAGGGGAAATTCACATACTTATACAGATGATACCATTAGTAGACTGGAGAAAACAGGTCCAGTTCTTCCAAAGAGTATTTTATACGGCACCTCTCATAAATCATTTTTACTAAACACAGTAGAACAGAATTATGAGCAAAAAGAAAGCGCATTGCAATACAAGGTAATTCATTTACTGTACAAGATACAGTAAGGCACAACTTTATAAAGACTCTACAAATGTTGAGGTGTGAGGTTAAACCTATAACTCTATATTATAATGTATGTTTTAACCCCCAATTATGTACATTCACAGGAAGTCAAATGAAATATGTGGAAGAAATAAAATTGTACATATTCTGTATTATTACCATGGCCCCTTAGTGCCCAATATTTGGTTGTATGCATGTTATGAAAATTATCACAAGAAAACTTTGATTATATATAATGATTACGAATTTCCCCTTGGGATTAATAAAGTATCTGTCTATCTATGATACCACAACTGTACCTGGAAAAACACCTGGATAATTTTATTTATTTATCAGTTTCACTATTCATCACTATTTAAAAAATGTTTATTTTCTCACTATGTAATGTTAATCAAAAATATAATATAGAGTGACAAAAACATGACTGGTAAGGCAGCTTGCAGTTTTAGCACTTTTTAAAGTGGGAAATTAGTTTTTAATGTTACTACACAAATTTCCAGTTTACAAATGTGTGTTCATGGAATGCCTGCCTTTGGGGGAAATATAATAAAAGGGGGCCCACACCACTCCTGTTACCCCTCAGTGATGTTGTGGGTGTCTTTGTGTTAATATACGGGAATACAACATAGGAGCTTTAATAAAGAATAACTAAACGGCTTCTTCTTAATTCAACCACATTCTTGAAACTTACTCTGGTTGCTTTATACATTTTATCTATCTATCTATTATAAAAAGAAATCCTGTCCTGGAAAGCAAAAAGCAAGTCTACGATACATGATCTTCTCTGGAGACATTTTAAAGACCCGCGAGACCAAAGACACGCCCTACTTACAATCTATCAAATAGGACAATAGGCAGCAAAACATTCAGTCTTGTGAAGGATTGGAGCACACACAGATCCAGGGCTCTCAGTGCATATAAAGCGTATAAGGACAGTACGTTATAAATTAAATGTCGACATATAAGCGAAGAAGAAAGCAGCGCGGAGAAAAGAGACTCAAATGCGTTGGACAGAAAAAAGAACAAAAAAGAATAATCGAGGTGCAAATTCAGAAAATAAGGAAAGTAATTATCAGCCCGGAACAAGTAGAATTGAAAAAAAAGCACGTCCAGTCCGGCTCACAATTAAAAGACAATGAGTAAAAGACAAAGTAGAACTTCATAAAGACGTTTGGCGCTAAACACAAGCAGAGCAGGTTAGAGATTATGAAACCAGGGAAATTAGAAAGGCTAAAAAAAAAAAAAAAAAAAAACAATGGCGCTATACACATGTGGAGAAAGTTAAAGGATATGAAAGTAGGGAAATTAGAAAATATAAAAAAAGAAAGTAAAGATCGCAGTAGCGCAAACAAAAAAACTGCCTCATTTAACTATGCACCAGTCTAACTTTGGTTTTGCACAATAATTACTACACTATTGCACCTTAACACTTAATTCTACTTTATTCACATAATTGTACTTATTTATTATGTTCTACTATACTGTTACCTTTCAATCTATGACTTTTTTGTTAATCTAACTGATATTCTTCTAACTTTGCACAGTTTTTGATAAGCGGATCAGGATGTATTTCACTGCGTGTTGTCCTGTATAGCTATGCATGTGACAAATAAAAAAATCTTGAGAATTTCAAAAACGGAGTTTACCACACATGCATTTATTGGTTATTTTATTTATATATATATATTTATCTGTCTGCTTATTTAAAAAGCTAAATTTACCTTAGGAGTTAAAAACGTTCTGTCTAGCCCTTGTCCAAAAACCTAGACAAAAGCTGGGGTATCACCTTGGTAACTCCATGTACTTTTGGAACTTTGAGAGGAAAATAGCACAACTTTACAGACAGGAGTCCAATGCAGAACTCGACTTACTTTTTTACTTTGTAAAAAAAATGATTAACTGCTGATGATGTAGATCGTTTTGTCTGTGCTGAAATTCCAAACAGAGAAACCTGTCCTAACCTCATTAAAAAGATTCAGCATATTGGGACTCGCAAGATTACAAATACTGCTTCCTTGGAACATTAACGAGTTCTGGGGACATTGTGTTCTAATCAAGTACTCAAAGTAAATGTGTTTACACTATTTGTTAAGCAGAGGAAATTGGTTTGCACCATTGATGATTACATCTTGCCTGAAGAAGGGGCCTGAGTTGCCTCAACAGTACTGCATATTGTAATCTTTTTAATTAGCCAATAAAAGGTGTCATTTTGCTTGGCTTCTCTCTAAAGTGCCATTTAAAGTTACCTAAGTACTGTATGTTGAGCCTAGAAAAAAGGGTTTATTGTTATGGTGTGATATACAGTACCAAATAACTTATTTTCAGAATCAAATGTTAGTATTTTAGAAAATAAAAATCTGGATTTTGGGAGCATTTCAGTAATTTCTATAAAAATCGAATGTTTTATAAATTAAAATGTGATACAATACATTTATCATATTTCAAGGCAACATTTTTATCTTAGTCCTTAGTCAACTAAAACAGAAATAAAAAGTAAATAATGTAAATCTGATGCAAACATATAGTTAAAACAGGGTTAATGTTTCATTTACAATTTTTTGGCTAGAACTAGTAGTCTGTCAACGGTCTCTGACTTTGCACTGCTCCCTGCCAGGACACAATGTTGTCACCATTGCGGAGTGACAGTAGTGACAGGAATGGCCAGGAGACTCATTCTGTGAAAAAGATGGTTAGTGGATCTTCCACAGGGGAGGATAACAGTGTATGATTTGGGGGAAAAAATGGTAACACCTTATGCTGCCATAATAGCAAAATGTTCATTGTTAAAACACACTGAAAAAGTGTGTCCATGTCATCCCATATTCAGTCTTTAAAGAGTAAATTTAACACTGGACTTAACACTAAACTTGTCAAAATGTCAGAGAACTTAATGTTCCCAAGTAAGGTAGTTAAAGATAAGCTTGCAACTTCTTAAAGTAGTGTATGACAGTTTTGTATATCTGATCTCTTACTAATGGTTGATGGTGCTGGTGGCTGACAGCACTTCCATCTTCTGCCGAAGTAGAGATATGTGTGGTTCCATGATCATCTGTATTCATACAGGTGGATAGATAGTGTCAGCAGAAATTTTATTTCGGAGTTTATCAGCATATTCTTGAGTGATCACTGTTTGTATGAACTGTAAAATTGAAGAAGAACAACATTTTATTAGCAACTGCCTTTTAATGTACTTTTCTAGTTAGTAAATACAGCAAGCTTGAGTATAGGTTGGTGTTTCTAATGTCATTACAACATTTTTTCTTTTATGGCCCATTTTTACTGATTCTTCACTGAAAATTTTTAATACAAAAGTCATTTGGGTTGGAGAACTAGCAGTTCAGTCAGTATGTGTGCCTCCATCACAAGCTGGCAAACTGCAGGCAGTTGGGAGGGAGTAGGCCTCCTTATTTTTTACGCCAGCATTATTTATCCCACTATATTTATTGAGAGCACAGTGTATTACTAGTTTTCAACATGCACTGTATGCACTTCCTGTCTTGCTATATGCTTGCGAGACATGGATGCTATCCAGTGACCTGAGACGAAGACTGGACTCATTTGGTGCTGTGTCTCTTCAGAGAATCCTTGGGTACCGTTAGTTTGACTTTGTGTTGCTCATGGAGTCCCAAATGAGACACATCACCTGCATTGTGAGGGAGCGCCAGTTATGGAACTAGGGCCATGTGGCGCGTTTCCTGTGGGTGATCCACCTCGTAAGATCCTCATTGTTGGGGACCCGAGTGGCTGGACCAGGCCAAGGGGTCGCCCACGTAACACCTGGCTGCGGCAGATAGAAGGTCACTTCCGGAGGGTGGGACTGGACCGCGTGTCTTCCTGGGGGAGTTGCCAACTGGGATCCTAAGTTGTTTCGTCGTGTAGTGGGTGCAGCAACGAACTGTACTAGTGCATCCTCCCCAATTTGACTTGACTGTATGATATTTTTGAAGCTGCCACAAGAGGCAAAATCTCTCTCATGATAATTCGGTTGTAAAATCTCCAGATCACTAACGAGCGTTACTATTTTTTTCCTTTTTAACTTGACAAAATAAAATCCTTACAGTAAACAGAAAATGTGTACATTCCCTGTCTCACATTCAGCTTTGCCATTGGCCACTAATCCTGTATGCTTTTGCATTGCATACCATAACCTAACTAAACATAACAGTTGCATTTGGCAACAGTGGGTATCCATTGCAGAGTAATGATAATATCAAGCATAATGTGAAAAAAATAATCCTCTTTAACAAAATCCCTGTGTGCGTCCATGTGTCCGTGTGTGTGTGTCGTCTGGTGAAGTGCGCATGCGCGGGGCACGGTGCGATGTGTGATATTACTGTCAGCAAACGTTAGAGGCGTTTTACGAAAATACAAACCAGTATTACTGCGAGGGGAAATTAAAGGTACACAATACAGTGACGTATATTACAGCCACATACAAGCCAGTATTACTGTCAGAGGAGATTAAAGGCATATTACCGACGCGCACGCCTGTATTACCGCCAGAGAAAATTAAAGGTATATTACGGATGTTCAAGCCATCAGACGTACAAGACAGTATTACTGTCACAGAAAATTAAAGACACACAATACACGGCGGCAGCCCACAAAGAACGGTCAGCTTAGCAAGTAAACATCAACTAAAGAAAGGCTGAAAGAAAGAAAATACGACCAACAAAAAGAATGAGGTCAAAGTCCCTTGCCATTTAATATAGACCATTCCTACTAATGTTTATTCACTACTGTTCTAGTGCCCGTTATTGTAACAGGCTAAATGACTAGTTTGATATAAAAAAATTTAAGTAGTAGTAAAAACGTCAGAGGTAACTAGAGAGGAGAAGTGTATTTGTCAGGTTTTAATATTCAAAAGTATCTAATGAGCTATAGGCCACTTGTTGATTAAGGGTAAGAAGAATGGAATTTGATAAGTTACAGTATATTGCAAATTATCAAAGCTGGATGTGTGTGTGTGTAGGTAGTTGACATTTACATTAAATGGTAGCAACTATATAATGTAGTAAACTTCAGTAGAATGACCATATGCATATACTGATATTCAATAGTTTTCTTATGCAAAAAAAATTTTTCATTTTAGTTGCCACTTCTTCTGAAACTACCATAATTTTCCTATTTCAAAGAAAATAAAGAAAAGCTGGTATTATAACCAGTTGCCAAGTCCTTAATTATTTTGTTACTTGTCAGCTGTTATGCGTACGGATTATACTTATTAATAATGTTACTAATCCTGCTTTATCAAAAGGTATATAATATTTGTTCACTTTCTGAGACCTGTCCTTTAATCCAGTCTACTCCTAGGCTGAAGCTCTAGTTTATTTAAAACAGCTGAGGCATCAGGCTTGAGCAAGAGGAGTGCTTCATAGAGACTTTGGTTTCCAGGCAGCATATTGGAGCCTTTAAGCTCACCATGCAACATTGTTGCTAATGTTCTTACATTTTTTTTGTTAGGTAATACTTCTTATTCTGGGCTACCTCTCTGTTGGAGAAAAAACATCTTGATTACAGACCCAAAAGAAGGCCCTAGACCATCTTGCTCCAACGTTCAAACTGACAGCAGTTCCAAATTAAGCATGTTCTTCTTTTAATCTTTCACAGCACAGGGTTCACTCCCATGATTACACGAATCTGCCTCTTCAATGTCGCCATTATTTCCACAAGCTTATGTAACTGTTTGGACCAAATGCATTTGTCATTACCTGCCAGTTTGTCTTCCGTGGCTCTGTATGCATTTTGTTAACTTCTCAAAAGATCTACAGGCTCAGTTTTGAACAAGTTGAGATGGCATTCGGATGATTTTGGCCACAGCAGCACCGTTTTAGAAACGCTTCATAATTGAGCTTTTGTACTGGAGCGGCTTGGCAGCCAGTGGTCTGTGCCGTTGTCGCTCATGGTGCTCTCCCCTTTGTGTCCAACGCTATTCTTCATTTTGCTTGTGTGCAGCTTTGATTCATGGCTCCCCAGGCCTGAAAATTAAACCGAAAACAGAGTTTGTTTTCATGTGGCAGAGCTTGTGGGGGGTCTGTGTGTATCATGCTTGGGCCGACTACCCCTTGTTATGATCCTCTTTAAAATCCGTTTTCATGAGAACAGAATTTTTTTTAATCCTTCAGTCTGGGTGTTGTGTTTTGTTTTTAAACAGCAGTTGCGAAGGGACCGTTTTTCTGCCAGTGCCAGCAGGCCCGAGAACACGGCAGCTACAGCACAGGCACAGAAAGGGAGAAATCCAAAACAAGTCACAGCTGCTCTTTTAAAAAAAGATTAGGCAATAAGAAGTATCCTTACGCAACATTTGTGTGCCAAATACCCACACACAAAACTAAATATCAGAAAAAAAAGGGTAGAAGTCCACATGACAAACATCCATAGAAATCTTGTTCCATTATGATTTCAGAAATAATGAAATGTCTACATGTCCTCCTCTCTCGTGCCTTAAGTTCCCTCCGGTCAGCTGCTGGTTTGTCCTCAATCGTTTGCTCCACTGGCGTCTCGTTTTCTCTCATGGTCGCTCTGTGTTACCCCAGCCAGCCTCTGTGACGGTGGGCTCTGTAGGGGTCACACCATCTGTTGCAGCACACCTTGTTCTTTAGCACCTTGTCGTGTGTCTGTCACTCTCATCCTGCAGCAGGAAGCCGGGACCAATCAGACGCCTCCCTGATGGGTGATGGATGACAATCTGCTTCTACGTCTTAAAATTGAGGATTCCATTGATCCTGCTCAGCTCACCAGTATGTGTGATCCTCATCCATGTCATGCTTTCCAACTTATCTGCATCTAAGCTACCTCCTGCCTGAGCCTCGAATTTCCCAATTTTGACAACACTTGCTGTCCTTGTTGTGCAGCCCAGTTCTTGAGAAGCTCAGCGAAACCGCTTTTTGGCAGAATTCTTACCATAAATGACCATTTTCTGTCAAGACCTCTCTGGCTGATAGAGGTGTGGATTTGGGCTCCACAGCGGAGAGCAGTGCTGGACATCTTCGGATTTCTAAGGGACGTCAGTCTGCTGCACTCATTTTCCATGAAGGTCCACAGCAGCCGTGTCAGGGTTGTGCTTCCTGAACGTCGTATCTAAAACTCCCGTCTGCTTGGGAGAGACTTCTATGATGTAGGATGACCACCTCCAACTGTGTTTATACCCTAAGAGATGAAGGCACAGCGCTGCCATCTGCATGCCATCTCTTCACCTTTTAGTCTGCTTGTCCTTCTACCATTTTGCTTCAGTTTGTTTGTCTCATGATGTCAGACCACTCGCCCCTTTTTGCATTTTAGTTTAATGGTGCATGGGGGTAGGAACCTCAAAAAGTCATCAAGTGTCATCTGAAAGTAGGCATAATATATAAAATACTTTCTTTAATGAACTACAGATTGACATTTTTGGAAAGGGAATAGGTGGAAATTTGTAATGTGCCAGTGCAGAAAAACACAAAACACATTTTATAGAAAAACAGCCTTCATCAAGCCAGTGCCACCAAGCAGGGTAACGGCTGGGGTTTTGGGGGGACGTGAAGCCATTAAATAAGATGGAGTAGGCTAATGCATAGTTATTTAAGTGTGGAGACATGGGACCTGGCAGTCCTAAAATTGGCATTACAGAGTTCAGCTGTCTCCAAAAGTGAAACCGGAAGATGGCCAGCAGGTTATTTTAGGGAACAAATTTAAACTGTCCACAGTGGACTTTGATTTTGAACATCACGGCCACAGTGTTTGGGACCTTTCAACAAAACACGCTAGAGTCATTGTCACCTTTAGTTCACCAGGACTAAATCTCCAACTGGCATTTCCATCTCTTCCTTCATCTACAGTTCTCCATGTGTATGTGTGCCTGTCCATACTGGGCCACCTTCTGTCACTGTTAATCACCTGATGGCGGCTTTTAGGTAATATGGTGCAGTATAGTCACCAAAAAACGCTATTTCAACGTACATCTTATACGGTATGGCAGCTTACTTTAGCAAGTTTATGAATATTAAGGAATAGTGCAACAGTATCAAGCGTTTTCCCTCATATGCTAACTGCACAGATATTTAGCTTATGCCCTTACCTTCCGTTATTTCTGCAGTGTAAAGGCCGTGCAAGGCTCTATTAATGTCACATTGTCGAGGTGTCGGACTGCTAGCCACTCAGCTGCCAGTTCCTTCCTTCTTTTTCAGCCACCTGGGCAGACCTTCTGCAGGGACTCAAGAGTTAAAGGCACCCAAAACAAAAACAAAAAGGGTAAATCAGAAGTGATCAGGTTTTTCAAACAACAAGTCCCTGTCCCCTCGTAACGGTGATTATAACTACAGGAGGGCCGTTATCCAGTCTACAGGCACACCCCACTGTAGCCATGTGTCGTGTTCGCTCTGTCTGGCCAGAGTCCATCGCGTCAGCTCCAGAGTGACTGATGCTGTGAATCAGCAGTCTTGCCTTTGGCAGTGCTGGTAATTAAATAATCTGGAAAGGGTCTCACTTACCTGTCTCCCTCAGAGAGGTTTCCAAGCATTAGACTCTTATCAAAGTTCCTGATAAAAACAAGGATTATAGAAATATGGCTGCATACATATGAACACAGGAGATGGGACACAAGACAGATGAGACAAACATGTTAGAGCTCTAAACAGGCGGCCACTCCTGTCTTAACTTATTTTGATATCACAACACGGTTTATCTTCACAAGGCTTTAAGGACGATGGCCAGGGCTGCGTAGAGTTGAGTGGTGTGGCTCTGTGTTCAGGTAGAGGACTCGGCTCAAGTCAGAGCTCTCACTCTCACTGCCATGTGGGCCACCCTGGCCATCGGACCTTACTCCTTTTCTATGTTAACTAATGTTGCCTTATTTTAATTTCTTATTTTGTCTTTTATTTTTCTTTCCTTCATTATGTAAAGCACTTTGAGCTACTTTTTGTATGAAAATGTGCTATATAAATAAATGTTGTTGTTGTCTTTGTTCTGGGTGGGCTGTGATGTTGCCTTCCTCAGTTCGTTGTTATGCTCTTTGCTGTGCCCTCTGCAGCTTCCTAGAGAAAAGCATAGCTGTTTCTGGTACAGGAGGAGTGGAGGTTCTGAAGTTCCCTTCTGCTGCTTCATGGCAGAGTGGACCTATGAACCAGTTCAGGGAGAGCAGCTTCCAGACAAAAGAAAGTTGGTGACAGTTTTGCTTCACTGACAGTGGGTAGTCTCTGGCTTCAAGTGTGGATTGTCAGGTTTCAAAGAGATGAATGTAGCTCGTTATGAAGGAAGACGAAAGGAAGGATCCAGCCAGCCTTCAGTTTGTGTTTACAGACCTGAAATGAATTTCCATCTGGACACCTTTCTGTCTGCAAGTGACACTGCAGCGACGTCGGCTCACGTCTGATTTACCCCTTTATCTGATAAATTACAGAGTTGATCGAAGTGTTGCCCCTCCTTTAACCGTCACCTTATCGTGGTGGAGGGGTTTGCGTGTCCCAATGATCCTAGGAGCTCTGTTGTCCGGGGCTTTATGCCCCTGGTAGGGCCACCCAAGGCAAACTGGTCCTAGGTGAGGGATGAGACAAAGAGCGGTTAAACAAACCTCCTATGAAGAAAAACCATTTTGGACGGCGTTTTCCCTTGCCCGGACGCGGGTCACCGGGGCCCCACTCTGGAGCCAGGCCTGGAGGTGTGGCTCGGTGGTGAGCGCCTGGTGGCCGGGCCTGCACCCATGGGGCTCGGCCGGGCACAGCCCGAAGAGGCAACGTGGGTCCCCCTTCCCATGGGCTCACCACCTATGGGAGGGGCCAAGGAGGTCGGGTGCAGTGTGAGTTGGGTGGTGGCCGAAGGCGGGGACCTTGGCGGTCCAATCCTCGGCTACAGAAACTGGCTCTTGGGACGTGGAATGTCACCTCTCTGAAGGGGAAGGAGCCTGAGCTAGTGCGCGAAGTTGAGAGGTTCCAGCTAGATATAGTCGGGCTCACCTCGACGCACAGCTTGGACTCTGGAACCAATCTCCTTGAGAGGGGCTGGACTCTCTACCACTCTGGAGTTGCCCCCGGTGAGAGGCGCCGAGCAGGTGTGGGTATACTTATTGCCCCCCAACTTGGAGCCTGTACATTGGGGTTTACCCTGGTGGACGAGAGGGTAGCCTCCCTTCGCCTTCGGGTGGGGGGACGGGTCCTAACTGTTGTTTGTGCGTCTGCACCGAACAGCAGTTCGGAGTACCCACCCTTTTTGGAGTCCCTGGAGGGGGTGCTAGAGGGCATACCTTCTGGGGACTCCCTCGTTCTGCTGGGAGACTTCAATGCTCACGTGGGCAATGACAGTGAGACCTGGAAGGGCGTGATTGGGAGGAATGGCCCCCCTGATCTGAACCCGAGCGGTGTTTTGTTATTGGACTTCTGTGCTCGTCACGGATTGTCCATAACGAACACCATGTTCAAGCATAGGGGGTGTTCATATGTGCACTTGGCACCAGGACACCCTAGGCCTCAGTTCGATGATCGACTTTGTGGTCGTGTCGTCGGACTTGCGGCCACATGTCTTGGACACTCGGGTGAAGAGAGGGGCGGAGCTGTCAACTGATCACCACCTGGTGGTGAGTTGGCTTCGATGGTGGGGGAGGATGCCGGTCAGGCGTGGTAGGCCCAAACGTGTTGTGAGGGTCTGCTGGGAACGTCTGGCAGAGCCCCCTGTCAGAAGTAGCTTCAACTCCCTCCTCCGGCAGAACTTCGACCATGTCCCGAGGGAGGTGGGGGACATTGAGTCAGAATGGGCCATGTTCCGTGCCTCTATTGTTGAGGCAGCTGACCGGAGCTGTGGCCGTAAGGTGGTCGGTGCCTGTCGTGGTGGCAATCCCCGAACCCGTTGGTGGACACCGGCGGTGAAGGATGCCGTCAAGCTGAAAAAGGAGTCCTACGGGACCCTTTTGTCCTGTGGGACCCCGGAGGCAGCTGATAGGTACCGGCAGGCCAAGCGGAATGCGGCTTTGGTGGTTGCTGAGGCAAAAACTCGGGCGTGGGAGGAGTTTGGGGAGGCCATGGAGAATGACTTTCGGACGGCTTCGAGGAGATTCTGGTCCACCATCCGGCGTCTCAGGAAGGGGAAGCAGTGCAGTGTCAACACTGTATATGGTGGGGATGGTGCGCTGCTGACCTCGACTCGGGACGTTGTGGGTCGGTGGGGGGAATACTTTGAAGACCTCCTCAATCCCATTAACATGCCTTCCAATGAGGAAGCAGAGCTTGGGGACTCAGAGGTGGGCTCCCCCATCTCTGGGATTGAGGTCACCGAGGTGGTCAAAAAACTCCTTGGTGGCAGGGCCCCGGGGGTGGATGAGATACGCCCGGAGTTCCTCAAGGCTCTGGATGTTGTAGGACTGTCTTGGCTGACACGCCTCTGCAACATCGCATGGACATCAGGGACAGTGCCTCTGGATTGGCAGACCGGGGTGGTGGTCCCCCTCTTTAAGAAGGGGGATCGGAGGGTGTGTTCCAACTACAGAGGGATCACACTCCTCAGCCTCCCTGGAAAAGTCTATTCAGGGGTCCTGGAGAGGAGGGTCCGTCGGATAGTCGAGCCTCGGATTCAGGAGGAACAGTGTGGTTTTCGTCCTGGTCGCGGAACAGTGGACCAGCTCTATACCCTTAGCAGGGTCCTGGAGGGTGCATGGGAGTTTGCCCAACCAGTCTACATGTGTTTTGTGGACTTAGAAAAGGCATTCGACCGTGTCCCTCGGGGAATCCTGTGGGGGGTACTCCGAGAGTATGGGGTACCGGCCCCCCTGATAAGGGCTGTTCAGTCCCTGTACGATCAGTGCCAGAGCTTGGTCCGCATTGCCAGCAGTAAGTCGAACCCGTTTCCAGTGAGAGTTGGACTCCGCCAGGGCTGCCCTTTGTCACCGATTCTGTTCATAACTTTTATGGACAGAATTTCTAGGCGCAGCCAGGGTGTTGAGGGGGTCCGGTTTGGTGGGCTCAGGATTGGGTCACTGCTTTTTGCAGATGATGTTGTCCTGTTTGCTTCATCAGGCCATGATCTTCAGCTCTCTCTGGATCGGTTCACAGCCGAGTGTGAAGCGGCTGGGATGAGAATCAGCACCTCCAAATCCGAGACCATGGTCCTCAACCGGAAAAGGGTGGAGTGCCCTCTCAGGGTTGGTAGCGAGATCCTGCCCCAAGTGGAGGAGTTCAAGTATCTCGGGGTCTTGTTCACGAGTGAGGGAAGAATGGAGCGTGAGATCGACAGGCGGATCGGTGCGGCATCCGCAGTAATGCGGGCGTTGCATCGGTCTGTCGTGGTGAAAAAGGAGCTGAGCCGCAAGGCGAAGCTCTCAATTTACCAGTCGATCTATGTTCCTACCCTCACCTATGGTCATGAGCTATGGGTAGTGACCGAAAGAACGAGATCGCGAATACAAGCGGCTGAAATGAGTTTCCTCCGCAGGGTGTCTGGGCTTTCCCTTAAAGATAGGGTGAGAAGTTCAGTCATCCGGGAGGGGCTCAGAGTAGAGCCGCTGCTCCTCCGCATCGAGAGGAGTCAGATGAGGTGGCTCGGGCATCTGATCAGGATGCCTCCTAGACGCCTCCCTGGTGAGGTGTTCCAGGCACGTCCAACCGGGAGGAGGCCCCGGGGAAGACCCAGGACACGCTGGAGGGACTATGTCTCTCGACTGGCCTGGGAACGCCTTGGGATTCTCCCGGAAGAGCTAGAAGAAGTGGCCGGGGAGAGGGAAGTCTGGGCATCTCTGCTCAAGCTGCTGCCCCCGCGACCCGACCTCGGATAAGTGGGAGACAATGGATGGATGGATGGATGGATCGAAGTGTTGCCTCAAGCTGCAGCTATGCCATTCAGTCAGGAATGCAGGTGGCGAGTACAGCTCTCATTTTGCATCCCTGTTCAATCTGCAGTTTTAACGGGCCTTTTGTGCCAATAAAAACCTAATTAAAGATTCAATATCCACTTTGTTCTGCTTTACAAACTTGGGGGTTTTGCCGGTGTATTACAAAGTGAACAAAAATCATCATATGGGTGAAATCAACGCTACACAGTCTACATGAATAGGTGAAAGGCGACACTGGGCTGACGCGGACAGGTCCATGAATGTCCACAGACCATCTCTGAGGAGACTCATTGCACATCAAATCCATACTTGGCAAATAAAGCCTAAACTTGGAATGTCAAGAAACAACAACAAGAGGCAACGAAGCCAATGGAGTGAGCAGGGGCATATTGAAGTGTCCGAGTTTGGGAGTCCATGAGGAAGATGAGTTTTGTTATACAGGTGCCTGAAAACGCACACACATTCCAATATGGGGTTCATGGCAAAGTTTTACTTCAATAACAAATTGCACCATTTCATGTAGGCCATGCATAACCTAGTGAGTACCATACTGCAGTTAGAGTTCTGCTGTACCTCAGCGGCTGAAAGGATTAACCCCACAGTTCCATACTGGTGCCCCTCAACAGTGTCTGATAGGACAAGCAGCATTTGGTAGGTGGAGGGAGAATGGTACACTGGGCATATTCCTCAGCAGATAAAATGGGTAACACATTCATTTTGAACCCCACTCATCTTGTCAGGTCTCAGGAAGACCAAAATCATCCGGAATCACTGGATGGGTTGACCAAGCCCCATGGATGGATCAGCAATATAAATCTTCAGGCCTCCACTGAGATGGCACCAGGGGCGAGACGATCATCCTTGTGTCTCAAATATAGAGTTGGCACTCCTCTCAACAGTGAGGTGTGTACGCCACTGCTGCTTGAGGAGAACTAAAGTGTGGTGGGCTCAAGGCAGCCATCTCAAGGAGACCAACGTGTTTGCTTGAGCCGTGAACCACTGAAGTGTGGCACAGGGGAAGGAGCGATTAAAAGGCAGCTGCACGGTGCCCCTCAGCCTACAGTCAGGCCATTCAGTGCCATTTATGGTAAGTCATCAAAAAGTCCTGATCTGTTCCCAGGAATTTAGGGAATTATCTTAAGTTGTGCGACAAAAAAAAAATCCTGGGAATGAAATGAGTGGTTGAATCTTTCCCCACAGATGTTTCAGCCACAACGTTAGGACAGAATGAAACTACCTTGAAAACCACACACCACCACTGAACACCTGGCACATTCCAGCAAAGCACATCAAATATCTGGGCTGCATCCTAATGGGCAACACCGTGTTTAAAATGTGGTATTAGACAGGAATATAATAATAATAATAATAATAATAATAATGGACTAAAGGGAAAAACAATGTGGATGACTATACACAGAGACTGGCAGGTGTTTGACTACAGGTGGGAGGTGTAAACGTAAAACAAAGGCAGGTAAATACAACACCACAGTACGAGGAAATCAGGGTAGAGGGGATTATAAAAGCAATGAGCTCCTTCTATTAAGGAGCAGAACAAAGCTCAAAATGCTGATGGGTGGCCATATGAGGAGTATGGGGACAGACACGGAGTATATCTTACCAACGTTTCTACTCTCAGTCAATGATGATGCACTTAAATATCGAACCTCATCGCATTCAGCAGAAAACCCAAATCCACTTACCTCATATGTGCCTTCTCCACATGTCCATCCATTCATTCAATATTAGCTTTGGAGTTTGTGGCCCTGTGTACTCATACAGGCTAGAATTTCACTGCACTATCTCCTCCAAACAGCAAACTATAAAAACGCCAACAAAAAGACCAAAAAAAAAAGAAAGTATAAATAGCTGGCAATATAATATTTACCAAATTTTCATGATATTTTAAAATTTCTCTTTTTATAAGATGGTATGAACATTTAAAAAAAGATAATTACTCAAACATTTTAAAGTAGGCAAGGAAGGAACATGTCCAGATTTAGTCATCACAAGGAGAACTTTACTGCACTCGATAAGCTCAGACACGATTGACTAGAAAAACTCGGGGACTGAGAAGTGTGAAGAGCGAGGAGGAAACATTGGAGTTAAATCCATAAATAAACACAAATTACAGAGCTAATGACTGGGAGAAAACTAAAGGGACACACACAAGAGGAAATAAAATTATATATACACCATGCACATATTAATAAAAAGTAAGAGTTCTGTAATATACAGAGAATGTTAGCAGCCAAGCCTTGAAATTACACAAATCACATAGATCTGTCAGACTGCTCCAGCAGGGGGCACCACAGCACCAGGGTCTCATTCTGTAAGAGCCGTCACCAGCAATGGCACTACAGTAACACTGTTGCCATCTTGACTTACCTTAACACAGCCACAAGCGTGGTATTCTGGGATGCCTGAAGTTAATCTTCTTTCCGGTGATAATGGTGTAACACAAGTGGTAGGATCCCCCTCTCCATCATCGTATGCTAGTTTTCTTGAGGTGGCTTTTAGCCATGGACAGTGGTGCTGGTTTTCTCCACCTGTTCACATCCCAGAATCCTTTTCTTGTACGTCACTTCCACACCAGCCTGTGCCAACAAGTGGTTGGTCTCACAAACTATATTAGATTCAGCAGACTAAAAAGCTAAATTGGAAACCAGTAATGGCTACAGGCTGCACAAGCAGATTTAAAATTCTTGACTTTTTATTTCTTACCATTTTGTGTTCCCCCAATATCCCCCCCCCCCCCCCCCCCCAAATCCAAATGTGCCTCCAGCATGGAAAGAGCCAAAAGCTTCAACTCGACCTTCAGTGGATTGCCTAGAGATCATTCCACCCCAAAACACTTTCCTCATCACTATCAGCCCTCCAAATATATACCACCACACACTTTGAAAACATTTGAAGAAGCAAACACAGAAACTAAGGTCACTACAGGGGACCAAAACACCAAATGCATTGCTTCCCCCGGTTCACTTCTCTACCACTATACTTGTGCCTGCATCTCCTCGTGTAGCACCTCACATCTGGATTTACCAGTACCCCATTCTGTTAAGAAACCATATGATCCACTGTAGAAGCAGACATCACAAAAGCAGAGGTTTGATCGGTTTATTGAACACGGTAGAAACACAGTATTCATTAATAAGTGTATTTACATAAAAGAATGTACAGTTTCAGCAGACACAAAAAAGAGGGAAAAGCTTCAAATATACATACAAAAGTCTCAGAATAAAATACCCCCAGTCACATTCACCCTTTTAGACATGGCGACTATCTAGTCCTAGAAGTAGGCTATCACTTTCCCGCTACTGGGATGATTTAAATGTACAGCATATAAATGTACAAACATCTTTACGGTGATCCAGTTTTTGGGGGAGGCGCAATGGTGTGACACAAAGACAACAGGAGGAGAAACACAGTACATCGTAGTCATAGTGTGCTGCTATGCTGCAAATTCACTAAGTACAGTTGAGCTGCATAGTGAACAAGTGGTCTGTACATAAACCAAATCACATTGCTTAGGAGGTCAACTGGGAGATGAACACAAGTGTACTGCCAGGTCAGATCACTTTAATCTCATCCTGAATGACATTGGTAGCTGGGAAAAATAGAAGAGCTTAGTGTCAATCTGCTAAGAAATAATCTGTTTGTAACCTGCTCAGGACAAAGGGGTCACAAAATGATCGTTTTTCAGATGATTGGTTACTCTAGTTTGTCACTCAAGGCCACTAAGGTGCCTGCTTGTTTTTGGACTGGACTGTGGTTTTCTTTGACTAAAGAGGTCACCAGGAGTCGAGGGTTATTGGCAGTGGTGTATCATTTCTTGATGCACAGCAGTGTCTAACAGTTGTAAAACATGGCAGTGAAGCACAGACACAAAAAAATTGCTGTACACCAATATTAAGGATTCGTGGAGTTTTAATCAGTAGAAATCTGGAAAAAAAAAAAAAAAACTGTCTACCAGAAAAAGAAAAAACGTCAACTCTCCAGTAAAAATTACAAGATGTTCTGAACAGGCTCTAGTAGGCACAGATTTTACGGAGTGGTTATGTCCATGTCCAAATGTGAGAGAAGTTGACATATACCTTCAGGCAGGATGATACCTGCTGTGGAACAGAAAAGGGAAACAAAGTTTGGACAGTTTCCTCTGATTGGTTTTAACTTTTTGCATCAAGCAAAAAATGAGCCAACACCAATGAATGGGTAACAGAAGAGACATCCAGTTGTTAACGGGGTGAATGACACCATTTCTAAATCAGAGTCAAGTTTCCAGTACGCCAGTGATCAAAACGAAAAAGAACATTTATACATTTACGAAGGTGTGTGGGAGAACACTAAAACAGAAAACCCAACCTGGGCAGGCACCAAAATGTGAATAAAAAGACAGGGAGATAAATATCAGCACAACCCAGATGGATTATACCAACTGTGTCCTCAAATAACACTAGCAGACAGCGTCAAAATGAACACTAACAGCGTGCAGGGAAAGCTAAGTGCACATCCACAGCTCCATGTGGTCTCAGGACAGTTACCATCAGGTCACGCAGCTATTCACTTGTGCTGTGCTTCCCTGTGTTTATACAGCAAAGCCAGCAGTACAGAAGTCTTCATTTCAAATCGCCATTATCCACTTCTCACACTGCACAACAAAACACAACCAAGTAGCCATTAACACTCAGACACAGATTCAATCAGGAAGCCTAGTGTTTACTTATCTGCTTGGACAGATAGTACTTATAACAGTCAAAGCACTGCAAGTGTCAGTTCTTTATAACCACCACCCCGCCGCCCCACATTCATCATCCAATTTCACAAAACATCCACACAATTCCCTTCAGCGAGTTTGGTGCACATTCCCAGGGAGTGCCATCACTCCTCTCAGTGCAAATCACAATGTAGATTAAACCAAACAAGTGGCCAAGCCCCTGCTAGACAGGCAATCTACATAAAGTCACTTAAAGTGGGTACAACAACAGGTGCCCACCAAAAACACAGCTTAAGAAGAGTTATTGTAGGCAGAAAAAAAAAAAAAAAAAAAAAAAAAAGAGAGAGGTCATGTCCTAATCAAAAATACATTCAATATTAGAGATGAACTTTTTGTCTTCTCTTTTAATCGCTCGGTCATCTGGTGGCACTTCAGGCACACCAGCAAAACCACTTGCACATCTTACAAATACATCAAATACCAACTATCAGAAGCCCTGCCAATCAACAGCACACTGCCATGGCGCACCTCAGATATTCTA
This sequence comes from Erpetoichthys calabaricus, assembly GCF_900747795.2. Taxonomy (NCBI): domain Eukaryota; kingdom Metazoa; phylum Chordata; class Cladistia; order Polypteriformes; family Polypteridae; genus Erpetoichthys; species Erpetoichthys calabaricus. The sequence goes on along the minus strand of NC_041411.2, from coordinate 14,124,647 downwards.
TGCATCAAGTTACCAGTACCGTGTCAGTTCTTTTGCATAGATTAAACTTCCATGTGTTACCACAAAAGGCTTTGCTTTTTACTAGATGGAGGCCAGGCTAACATACATGTATATCGGACGTGGCATCCCGGGCTCATCTTTGCTTTCATTTCTGTTGCTGTTATGAATACAGTCTGGCCTTTTCCCCATAAATCCATGGTATGCATAATGCAGCATCTTAACAGGCAGGCCACGGGGACCCCTTTTCAGTAAGTGCCTGACAGACCATTGGCAACTTGCTGAGCTTTCAGGAAAGTCACCTTCACCATACCTTAAACAACAAACTGAAGGGTGGTCTCACGCAGATAGTGACATCATCTCAAAAGGTCAACTCTCATCACAATCCTAAAATCAAATTTGCTCCAAAGTAGTGATAACTACTCCAGAAACCTTCAGACTCAAGCAACTGCACGCTGCCCTCAGTGTGGCACCAACAACTTAAAAATCACCTCCATTCTGAGGAAAAGCTCTAAAGATAAGTTTCATCAGGAAGCAAGGATCCTCCATTAAACAAACGCAAGAAACACAAACGAGAGTACCAAAAGAAAACAACTCAGTCTTAAAAAATCCTTTGGGATTGTAACAGCTTGTTGATGCAATTTTTTGGGAACATCTTAGTCACCTTTGGCATTATCAACAATTTCCTTGAAAACAGAGTATCAAATGCAATGCATGGCAGTAAGGAGGCTTTTTATCACTTTATCACCTGGTTCAGGAGCTTTTCACAGTTTCATGTGCAAATGGCACAGAATTATTGGATTAAAAAAAAAAAAAAAAAGACCCCCCAAACCCCCATCCGGTTTCCTCCAGCCTCCAAGACGTCAGATTCTAAATTGCAGGAAAGACTTGAGATATTTTTTGCACAGTGTTCCATACAATAAACAACATCACAGATGTATTCAAACACAGTGTGTACTAGTGAACACTAGTAATGACAGGTCAAGGGTTACAAAGTGCGAGCGATGTTACTGACTGCAATGAAGAGGAGCCAACTCTGTTGCTGATGCTGCTTTTGCTGGCAGGTTTAGCACAAACACACACACAAAGTCAGAGCGGATGGCCCATATGACAGGCTTCTGGGCAAAAATGTGGTTCAGTCAGTTTGGCATAACAGCAAAATTTGCACACTTTATTCTTCTCCGCAAAATGGTCTGTGAATAAGCCCTTTAAAACAAGAAAAATAAATAACAGCAAACCAACTGTCCTCATTACTTAACTAGAATTCTTCAGCTGCCATGCAAGAAAGACCATTCTGAAAAACCTCTCGGCTGCCAGTAAAATGTCGTCTCGTTTCCAGGTGCACGTTAAATAACTGGCTACTCTGGATTAAATCAGGACATGAATTATGGGTGCTGTGTTGGGACAAGCTTTCAAATGTATGGCCTTAACTCAGAGGTGCCGATACATGTGTCAAAAAAAGTGAAGAGAACACTTTTCAAGTGTTCAAAACCATGGGCTTGGCAGAGCTATCACCTCTCACAGCACTGAAGCGTAAGGCTAGGAGACATGCATCTCTCAGATGTCACCCAGATGTGTGAAACCTCTTCATCATTGTTGAAGACGTCATCATCCTCGAACTGGCTGGATTCTTCCAGAGATGTCTCCAGATTGTAATCGTACGGCTGTCCCTCTGTATACTCATAAATGGTGGGTAGGCTGCTCTTCAAGCTGCATCGCTTGCGTAATGCGACCAGGAGGGGTTGAGGCATTGTGAAGATGTCCACATTATTTCCCAGGTCAATCCACGACAAACAAGGGAACTTGCCTGCATCTTTAAGGGCTTCGGTCAATTCTTTGACAATGGCCAAGGTCAACCTGTTTCCATTTAAAGCTAGGTTAGTCAGTTTAGGTAAGGAACTAAGGAAAGGCAGGAGCAAACGCAGGTGGTCATCATGCAGCTCGGTGAAGCTCAAGTCAACCACAGTAATTCCATCCCGATTGTTCTGCACATAATAGCCTATACGGTGAACATCCCTGATGGACAAGGGGATCCCAGACAAATCTATTGCATCACTGGCCATTTTCTTTTGCAAAGTTGTTTTCAGGCTAGAAAATGAGGGGAAAAAAAGAAAAATAAATAAATAAAATGAATACTGCAGTAGCAAAAAGTGTGACACTTCATGATTAAAATACCCTGCTCAAGACAAATGAACAGTCTGTTAGAGTGAAGATGTTCTCAGTACACAAAACACTCTAGCGCTACTTAAGAAAATGAGCTCCTTTTCAGTCACTCTTGACGGTGATCTCATCAGACCTTCTTCTGATGCAAGGAATCTTGGTGTCATTTTTGATTCCTCCCACATAAACCATATTACTGCGGTGGGTTGGCACCCTGCCCAGGATTGTTTCCTGCCTTGTGCCCTGTGTTGGCTGGGATTGGCTCCAGCAGACCCCCGTGACCCTGTGTTCGGATTCAGCGGGTTGGAAAATGGATGGATGGATAAACCATATTAAGAAACTTTCTTACTTTCACCTCCGTAACATATCCCGTGTTCGCTCCTTCCTCCCCTTTTCGAATGCTGAGAAACTTGTCCATGCTTTTATCACATCCCGCATCGATTATTGCAACTCGCTGCTGGCAGGTGCCCCTTCTAATCTTATATGATTGCACCAGTTGATTCAAAACTCTGCTGCAATGGTCCTTACTCGAACCTACAACAGTGAGTACATCACACCCATCCTGCTTCGCCTTCACTGGCTCCGTGTCTTACAGGATTGAATATAAAATTCTTTTAATAACCTACAAAGCTTTAAATGGCCTCGCACCGGACTACATCAGTGACCTTCTAAATCACTATGCTCCTGTTCACCTACTAAAGTCCTCTGATTCTGGTAATCTTGTTGTGCCTCACACTAACCTGCACTCTATGGGTGACAGGGCCTTCAGCTCCATAGCACCCAGACTTTGGAATGACATCCCGAAATTAATGAGATCAGCTGACTCAATTCATTCTTTTTTTAAAAAAACTTCATCAATCTAGAAAGGCTTTTAACTTAACTGAACATTCTGCCCTTTCTTTTAGTTTACCTCTCTGTGCAGGTGCTCAGGATAATTTGTGTGTCTGTTACATCACAAATTAGGTTATTTGTTAGGTTTTTCTTTTCGTATTGAATTTAGTATTTTACTCTGGTTTATTGTCCTTTATTTTTATTTAATGCTTCGTTATCTGTTTCATTGTTCTATTCAGGAAAACATTTGTATCCAATGTTACATATACCCTGCTGTTTTTTCTAAGACTCTGTGAAGTGCCTTGAGCATGGGAAAGGCGCTATATAAATAAAATGTATTATTACCTAAACCTCACCCCTGCACTCATGCAACTCATACAGGGACAGTCCATACAATCCACTTAATGACAAGAAAACAGGACACTCACTGCTGTTCTCATTATCACAACCAGCAGACAGCAGGAGCAATGAGAGCACAACTCACATTAGTCAACTGGGAACTAGAAGAGTTGCAACAATTCACAACATTAATTCAGAGCCTCATTTGCAGAGAAATGAGTCAGAAGACTGGCCAAACTAGAGAGCACAGATGATACATGTATTTAAATAAAATGTCTGCCAAGATTCCACCTAATATCCCAGCTCTTCTCAATCTGCAAAGGGGTCTAAAATGCACACTTGCATGGGACAGGGAGTGTTAAATAGCATAATATTCTTAAATATAATGTAATTTAAGGTCACAGGGCCCAGAGCTAATCCAGCACATTCATTAATATATCTATTGATTGATTGTATTATTTGTCCTATGAGTCTCTACCTTTTTTGTTTCATGTTTCTGCTGCTGTGTATCCCAATTTCCCTTTGGCATTCCCAAAGTTTATTTTATCTAATATTAATTGAATATAGGCACTGGCAGGGACCAATACCAGATGGGGAGCAATTACAGTTTTAAATAACAAACATTTAAAAATAATTTACCACACAGCTTTCTCCAACACTACTTTAAAAATTAGGAAAAGAACATATTTTCTCTTTCTTAATAACTTCAATGGCCACTTTTGCCGAGATGTGTACTCACTGCCATCCACAGAGTTTGTCACCAGTGTTATGCTGACACGTGCCAAGGAGATTAAAGTTGAGCCTTCTCAGGGTTTTACCCATAATCCTCTCAACCAGACATCATCCCCCACCCCACTGCCAAAAAAAGTGTTAGCCTTCTCATATTCATTAGAAACAATCCCATCAGATTCTGATAAGACAACACAGGCCTATTTAACTTTTAATTAGAAATGTCCCTCTTGCTTCCCTAATCCTTGGCTTGTTCTGCTGAATACTGTAGACTCTTTCTCTGATGGGCTGACCTTGAGAGCAGAAGGAGCAAACAGCATTTTATATCCCTTGGGATTACTGCAAATGAGAGCCTTTCATCTCTCACAAGAATGTTGAATGCATGTGTGGCCCCTGGAAATCTATTTGTGCTGCCTTTATGTCATGACCTAATTACTGAAAAAGCTTTATAAAGAATGACACCCAACATATGGATCAAAAGCACATGGGAACTAGAGGACATTGAATTAGCCCTCACATTTTAAATATTGTCGTTCTGGTTGTTATTTTGGATTGATAAAATATTCAAAAGTGATGATTAGGTCTTCCAAAACCTAAAAACAACATTAAATAAAACATTAACATGGCCAGATGTAAAAATAGCCAAACATATATACATGTTAATTTTCTCATCAAGATGTTGGTTCCAATCTTCAGTTTGAACAGTTTTAGCATTTTATGTTAAGAGATTAACAACAATTTTATTTTAGACCATGGAAAGACTTTCAAGAAAAATAGAAAAGTTAAATCTGCTAAACACGATTAAAACTACAGTCAACACCATTACATTTAAATTTTAAAGCAAAAAATGTTCAAAGTCCATTTAAAAAACACCCACGCAGGCATTAATTACTGTAGATGCCAACAGTATGGCAATAGCAAAGCAAGAGTTGTTAAGGTCACCCAACATGTCACACAAAACATCTATAAACAAAAATCTCAAGTATATTTCAACCTTGCCGTAAACATTCAGTATTTTTAATACTCTTCAGACACATGTGTTGCTTGACAGACCCGTTGACATGTGCCCCTACTATCAGATACTTGCTCTGGTCAATCTTCACGGTCTCACTGGATTGCATACACAATTCTGATCTATGGCCTTACACTAAACCTCAACAGACACTCTCGGCTTCTTGTGTCCTAGATTTGTTATACTGTCTGATGTTCCATAATGTTACATATTTTGGTTTGTTGCACTGTAATAATTTCTTTTTTGACTCAGAATTGTAGCTGAATTTTATCTATATTCTGTTATTTCCAGTGTTAGTCTCCTTGGGCTTATAAAATATCCACAGGGACCCTGTAGCCTTTGACACTATAATATATTGTGTACTTAATTCTAATATTAAAGGTTAAAGCAGACAAGAATCTGGGAGCATAACCTGTGATGGAGTGGTGTCCATTTTAGAGCTGACTCCAACCTTGTGGCCTCACACTAGAACGGAATCCAGGTACAGTGGAACCTCGGTTCACCACCATAATTCGTTCCAAAACTCTGGTCGTAAACCGATTTGGTCGTGAACTGAAGCAATTTCCCCCATAGGACTGTATGTAAATACAATTAATCCGTTCCAGACATACGAACTGTATGTAAATATATTTTTTTTTTTAAGCAGAAATATAGTTAATTAAACCACAGAATGCACAGCGTAATAGTAAACTAAATGTAAAAACATTGAATAACACTGAGAAAACCTTGAACAACAGAGAAAACTAACACTGCAATAGTTCGCGCTATAGCGCTACCAACCGCTGGCTAAAAACACTTTTTTAATGAGTTTTAAGCGCAGGGAAAAAAAATGAACATTTGAAAAAATCTGTAATTTAATAAACCACCAAGAAAAGTAACATTGCAACAAAGCACGCTACGAACCGATCGCTGTAAACAGAAGTGAAAACCAAATCAAGCCCAGTGCATTCTTTAACTGCCTTCCTACCTTATGCATCCAGCCCCCTCTCTCTCTCTCTCTCTCTCGCGCTGCCTGTGTGTGTCCGTCTGTCTCTCTCTCGCGCTGCCTGTGTGTGTGTGTGTCACGCTCTCTCTCTCTCGCTCCCTGCACAGGAAATGCACAGGGAGAGACTGAAGATGTACAAACCGAAAGGAAAACTGGCTTGTTCGTATTCCGAGTGAGTGGTCGTGAACCGAGGCAAAAGTTTGGCAAACTTTTTGGTCGTAAACCGATTTGTACGTGTACCGAGACGTTCGTGAACCGAGGTTCCACTGTACTTGTAAAAGAAAATGAATGGATTATATAAGAGCTAAAACATATTATACAAATGAATGACAAGGGAGTTCTTTTGTTTATGGCAAATATGACTTTGTAAGATTTTCAGAGAATGTTTGTCCTAATTATACTGTTTGAAGTGCACAGGAATAGGGGTGCAACTCTTAAATATTAAGGTAATTGTACAAATGATTTCAGGAATAGAATAACACATGTAATTAATGTTTAAAAATAAAAGACTGCTTGGATTATTATTGTCCTTCACCGACACTATAAACGTACATGCTGACCTCTTTAGTTAATGATTTACATTTTACAAAATATCTCTTATAAAAGGTGAAGAATACATAAATCCACTTCTCCACACTCACTAGTTCAGCTATGTTTATCAAAGTAATATTGGTTCTTACACATTATACATTTAGGTATATATTATGTAAATGGTAGTGGGATACAGTGGTAGTGCCACTGCACCACAGCTTCAAGAAACTGGTCCAAGCACCATTTGTGTGAATATTGGTGTTCGACTCATGTTCATAACGATTTCAACAAGCATATCACTTTTCTCCCCACATTCTATTTGGCTCTCTAGAGTGAGTGTTGATGCGTGTTCATAAAAGTGTGTGTCCTCTAAGGGGCCATCACCCCTATCCAGGTTTTGTTCCTGCTTTGTATCTGGTGTTATCAGAAAAGGCTACAACTCCCTATGATGTACTGGATTAAAGTACAATATAAAAACAGATGGATGGACTCATTAGCAGCTGTATCCAGTATGCACACCCATTCAAGCAAAGCATTAAAAGTGAGGCACCACAGTGTCAATTTCTCACCACCAATGACACCACCAGAGGCCACAGAGGACTACAACAAGACAAACCAAACTGTAAAAAAAAGACACACTAATATGGAAAGGACAGTCCTGTCTAGAGAAAATACTGTGAAACAGGAAAAAAATTCATATTTGGGGAGTTCAGACTTAATAAAATGCCAGTGTAATGCAAGTCCTGTTGGATATTGGACTTTTTAGATGAGGTTTGGAAGAGATGCCAGCTCATCTACTTTGACTGCTTTTGGTGGAGAACCATCTAGCAAAACTCTAAAAATGCTGCAAATCATATATGTTCAGGTTTGTTATTGTACAATGGAAAAAAGAAAAAAAAAGCAAAGATGTAATTGTTGTACAATAAAAACAACAGACAAAAAACAACGAATGCAACAACATACTGTATTATAACAAATATTTTGTCTATGTATGTGTAGCAAGGGATCAGCACACTATACTGTGGGGTGCATGTGTTAAGGATTAGCATGGTGGAAGTGATGCTGGTAATCCACAATACTGGGGCCTTACCAGTAAGAAAAACTCAAAATTCAGTGGCACAGAGTGGAATCAAGTCATAAGTCTAGGAACCTGGTGGTCAGCTTTGATAGTGCAACAACATTTAACATTTATTTCAATAGCACATTTTCAAACAAATGTAGTAGCTCAAAGTGCTTTACAAGATCTCCAAGTATTTACTTATAAGGAAAGGCAAAGAAAAAAAACATTAAAATTAGAGAAGAATAGAACAGTATTAAATACTGAGCTGCAGTCTATTAACTGGACTCTGAAATTGCAATTATTATCCAGGTGTGCCATGGTGGTATGAAGTGCAAGGGATTATGGCATCCTATGTGGACTGATTTCAATGCTATGCCAACTGAAGGTAGTCCGGACTACCTGGAATATTCCGTTTAGTGTGTCCCAGGACCAGCCTTACTCTGCCACCTTTTTGTTTCCATTTCCTTTGACTGGTGACTCCCAGCTGGAATCCTGCAGATTGTATCAGATAAAGGTAACTGGGGATTGCAGCTCTGCACGTACCAATCTGCAAGTCAAATCCTAAAATACCAGCTCTAATGTTTAAAACAGTTTGTGCAGTCCATTTCTATGGTTATTACAATCAAATAAAAACAATATTACACATAAATATATGAGTAATAAAATTCTCTGCTTGTTACATAGTAAGTTAACAAGGATATTTTATAGTTTACAGAGTCATTACTACAGTATAAAATATCCATCCATCCATGTACTTAACCAACTTAATCAAACATTAGGATCACAGAGCGATACTGCAAAATTTTTCTTGCTGAAATCAATTTTAGTCTTGCATTATGTTTTGAGAATCTCCTGATTGGGAGTACAGATTAGCAAGATATGTGGCAGTTCACCGTGTTTACCCAAGGCTTCTTATAGGCACAGTTTGTAGTTCTAAAAATTGACCTCCTGGTTAAATATCCCTTTGCACTTTAACAAAGACAATAAATTACAAAGAGATACACTGGTCACATTCTTATAGTTAAATAATATATACAGGCTCCTTAGCCAATATTAGCCATGATAAATAATTAAAAACACGAGAATTAGAATATTATTAGTTTTAGTTAAGATGGTATTATTAGTACATAATGCCTTAAAGTATTAAATGTCAAAGAAGCACATGCAGACTTTACAGTTAATACACTGAAAAATAAGAGTTAGCAGCTTAAGTATTAGGCCATGGTCTGTTCATGGAGGTTAAACCTGGAAAGTGAAGTATGACAAAGTGATATATATCTGAACACACTATGGGGTGACATTGGCCAGATCCTTGCAAGTCAGAGTACATCCATATTATTAATTGTAATATCAAAATTAAAAAGACATACAGAAGAAAAATTTTACATATGCAGAAAATCACTTATCGTTAACAGACAACAGTTGATCTTGCAGCGCAACAGAAATGTAACAACTGAACTAAGCAAAAACCAAAAACACCAAATACTTCGGACTGGTGATGGCCAAGACAGGGGACACTGTACATCAGGCTAGCATTTGTGAACTGCATCCCTTATCAATGGCCCTACTCCAAAACTAGCATACATCACCTCATAATGTGCCCTCCAAAAACAAAACTTGTCTTGATGATTGGACACATTTCACCCTCTTTCTACTTAAAGATGTTAAGTGTGCTGTGACTTCACAACTAACCAGTTGCTTAGTTGTACACTGCATAGCAGTTTCACAGACTATTACAATAATGCACTTATGGCAGGTATCTGGGAAAATAAGGACATTAATTCTGTCAAACCTTAGTGTAGCATTGGACACTAATAATCATGAAATTCTACTGTGCAGAATGGGGACCATCCTCTGTATCTCTGGCACTGTTCTGCATGGGTTAAAGTTCTATGTAACTAACAGGTAAGAGTGTGTCAGTTTTGGAAAGGGCAGGTCTTGCTTAGTGTCAGTCACACAAGGACTTCCCTTTGCTCTTACGTACCTTCATGTGTATACTCGGTTATTCTATTTATAGCCTTGGGCTTGACTATTTTAAACTTTGATATTTGTATCTATTTTAGTGTTAAAAGAGGATGATTGAACATCTCTCATCTCAGCAGTTATTCATAAATTCAAGGCTAGATGGAACACAAATCTTAAAGCTGAACTAAAACAAAACGTATGTTTTACTGATGCAGAGAAGCTTGTTCGTGTTTATATCCCACCCCTCCGATTTCAGTAACTCTGTTGGCAGGAGCCTGTTGTAATCTGTTATCAGAGGTTCAGCTAGTTCACAACACTGCTCCAAGAGTCCCTTTTTTGATCCGCAGTGTGGAGCACTTAATGCCTGTTCTTCACCTTCAGAACTGGCTCCCAGCATCTTCTAGGATTAAAAATAAACTGCTAGCGTAGAAGGCTAAAAATGGTCTTGCACCAGACTATATCAGTAAACTCTTGTGTCACTGCAGCAGTATCTGCCCACTCAGCTCCACTGATGTTGACAATCGTGTCATGCCCCAGACTAACTTATGCTCTAATGGGGGATAAAGCCTTCTTCTGTATTGCACCCTATTCTTCTAATGCCTATTCTAAAGTAACTAAATCTGCTGACCGAATTAATTCTTTAACAAGGCAAGTTAAAACTCATAGGTTCAGAAGCACATTTAATCTTACGTGGACATTCCTATTCTCTCAGTTCACCCTCTATGTCCACGTCCTTATAATGGTATGTATCACTATCAATGTGCTAGCTTTAGAGACACAAGTAGAAATGTTTACAAGATAATAACCTGAGGCAAATGCTCGGTGGTCATATTATTTCTTCTCCTGGTTGAGATAATCTGTCTCAGTATCTCAGAAATTGTAAAAGTTATGTTGATTAGCTGAATGTTCAGTGCTAAGCTCAGCAGCACAATCTCAGGAGCAGTAATGCATAAAGTAATATGCATTAGATAGTCCAAATACTCTTTAAAACAGCAAGTAACCTAATGCAATACTTACATTACGGAAGTTAAAATACTTGCTTTATTATCCCAGCAGCACTTGATATAAAAGCAAGAAGTAAACAAACCACTATACAAGGCTCAATTGCCAAGCCAAGTAGAAAAGTGTGTGCTATGTGCAATCCAGTAAGAGAACAATATTAATGAAGTGTCGGGTTACTTTTGCCTATGTCTATGTCTGTTAACCTGGTTTCTCAGAGACCAACAACCCGATTTCTGTAACTGAAATACTAGTTTATATGGCATTACAGAAACCCAATTTTCATGTAAAAAATGCATTAGTAACAGACACGTAAACACACTTCATTTAAATTTTTTATTGTCAAGCAATTCGCATATTATTCTGGTTTACAGTTTTTTTGGTTTTTTTTTTCTAAGCTGGATTGTTACATTTCACTTGCAGTATTTACGGTTTATCTGGGTTTATGTTTGTAGACTAGTTTCGGTCTGATGTTATTTACTGATGTTGTTATTCCTGTTTTGCCCTTCTGAATATTTATGAAGCACTTTGAGAATGGGAAAGATGCTATATAAATAAAATGTGTTATTATTTCAATCAAACAATATTAAATAAAATGGTCCTGTTGACTATACGTCAAGTTTTTTTGACTGCCATACGGGGCTATGGCCTCATGCCCACCTTCCTTATTAACAGTTATGTGTCACTGATGTCTTAGAATGCATGTACAGTTTGCAACTCTGCTTTTCTCAGTTGCCAGTTACACATGAATTTAGACTGGTTGCTTACTATAAAAGTTCACATTCTAAGAGTGTCAAAGCATTCAGAGACAAACTGCAGCAAATGAGTAGAGTAATGAAATCTGTAATCCCTGTGTAAAGTGAGTGGTAGTTACCAGGGTGTGAAGACTGAAGTGAAAAGTTACCATCTATATTACAAGTAAAGTAGCTGCACATGGTTCAAGGCAGAAAACAGCTTTGTTCATTGCTTGACCTACTCTCACACACACACAAAAAAAAAAAAAAACACACAGAGAGGTCAGTTAAGCTTTCATTTTTTTCAACCAGGCAACTCAGTTTAAATGAGGATTTAAAAATTCACAGAGTGATTAAATAGCAATTTTAATAAGACTCCTGCACTTGATAGCCAACCTAGCTAAGGGTTTGACTCCGAGAATTGTAGTACACAAAGACACTGTCTAAAATCAGCACTGGTATCCCACCTCTGCTCAAATGCAAACCATAGAGAAACTACGCAAACTATACACTGTTTTGTTGTGTACTCGGCTTTACTGCCATGCTCCACTGTAGAAGTAAGAAAGAGAGGGGGGAAAAAAAAATTAATACATGGATAGACAGACAACTGCCAAACATATGATAATTGTAATGAGTGATTATTACCTTCATAACTCTATTTTTGCACTTGTTTCAAAAAGTACTGTGCAATTATGCTCATTCAAAGATAATGTCTTTATATAACTGATTTCTAATCTTTAAATCTGCATTACGCAGTTGCACTTTGTTTTACTGCAGATTTGCCCTTGTAAGAAAACATGGAGGGTTAAACATGAAGAGTGAATATGCATATTCACTTAAGGATTACAAGAGAACATCCCTTTTTATCCTTTCCCCCAAGAGAAATGCTCTTTTGTGAAGCATGGCATCTAATTAACAAGACCAACAGGTGTAATCCGTGCTACTTATTTGGGAGCATCTCAATCAGCATTGTGCCCATCTGGCTCTTTTAAAAACAAGCAGCTACACCAGAAAACACATTGAATGGCTTCTGAAAACCACTACCAGCCAATTCATTAGATTCTCAAATTTTACATAAAAATACTTATTTATATATGAAACATTTATGCCATATGAATATTATGCTGCATGATATAAATAGCCAACTAAAACACTCAAGATAAAATGGAGACACAAGGCTTAATGGTAAATTATACCCACATAGGGCAGTAGTATCAGAATGTGGTGCAATTGTGGGTGGAGTGAAGGACTAATGGTGTTCTGGATATATAAAGAAAAAAAGGTAAAGAGATCATCTATAGCACAAAAAAAAAAAAAAAAAAAAAATAATAATCAGAATAAAATTTTAAAAGTGTTTTAAGGGGAAGGAGGAGGATAGCCAAGGAAATAAGAGTATATATTATATTATATATATATATATATATATATATATATATATATATATATATATATATATATATATATATATATATATATAAAAATACCTAATCTCAACTCCAACCCACAATAATCGCTCATAAATTACCCATTCATCAACAGATTTAGGGTTGATTCACACACAAAAAAGATATAATTATAAAACAAACAAGTCCAATTCATTTTTGTATAGCAAGAAAGAAGAGTGAGAAAGGGTCAGAATATGGATAAAACAATAATCAAAGCGTAAAAAAAAAAAAAATTCTACAGAGGTCAGAACAAAGAGACTGAAAACTAGGACTCTAAAGCCTTTTAACCGAACAACCAAAGCCCAATACATAAAACAAAAAAATCAGTCAAAGGCAGAATGTGAAGTCAAACTGTAATTTTTAAAACTAAAGCACTGTAAAGGTTTTTTTTTTTTGCTTGGATGAGTAATCACCAGTCTCCGATGATTAGCATGAACATTGCCTCAACTTATAAAGTGTCACATCCATGATGCAACATGAGTGACCACTGAAGGACATGCCTTCAGCACTTAACCTTCATATTGTAGAAACAGAATTGCAATATGGTGGCATACACAAGGAAACAAAGCAGAGTTGTAGTAAACATTAATGTTAAATGTTGACACTTTCTAGAACAAAAACTATAAAGATAATAATCAGCTCAAAAAGAATTCCCTGAAGTCTCAAATTAATAGTAAATCACAATTCCTAACTAGGAAAAATATGTTCAAGCCAAAAAATAACTAAATAAAATGCCAAAATCACTACATTCAAAGTATTTAATCATATTTACAACTAATGTGTTAGGGTTAATAAAAATCATTTATACAGTACATACATACATACATACATAAAAGTGATTTACAAAAACAAATTATGAAAATATACAGTAAAGGTCATTAATAGCATAACTGAGATACAACTCACTGTTAACAGCAAATGACAATAAAAGAAATTCTGCTGCCCAATAATTCCTTTTTACATAGTACTTTTTAAGCAGCAATATTGAAATTCTCACTTGAAAGGCTAACGAACATGCAACATCTTGCCACTTTCTAGCACCATAATAAACATCCATCCATCCTCTCCCGCTTATCCGAGGTCAGGTCGCGGGGGCAGCAGCTTGAGCAGAGATGCCCAGACTTCCCTCTCCCCGGCCACTTCTTCTAGCTCTTCCGGGAGAATCCCAAGGCGTTCCCAGGCCAGCTGAGAGACATTGTCCCTCCAGCGTGTCCTGGGTCTTCCCCGGGGCCTCCTCCCAGTTAGATGTGCCCAGAACACCTCACCAGGGAGGCGTCCAGGAGGCATCCTGATCAGATGCCCGAGCCACCTCATCTGACTCCTCTCGATGCGGAGGAGCAGCGGCTCTACTCTGAGCCCCTCCCGGATGACTGAGCTTCTCACCCTATCTTTAAGGGTATATAATAAACAAACAAGCATATATTGAAATTGCCTAACTTGTATTTTTTATTAAATAAACTGATGTGTACATATTACCCAGTTTATACTTATTCAGTGCCATTTTCAGATTCTGAAACCTTACAGAAAGGCCCTGTGAAACACTTTAGTACAGTTAGCACTATTTTACATAATACCATTAAAAAGGGACTAGGACTGGTATGCACCAAGCTATTTCATGAGATGGATTCCAAAACTTCCCCAAGTACAAAAAAAAGCCCTCTCAGTTACCTTTCATCTCCCACCACCACAATCATTCTAAATCTCCAAATTCCAGACCGTACTCCCTTCCAGCAAGAATAAAACCTTTAAGTCCTGTTCCTTGGTTACTTCCACACTAAGGCCAAGAAGCACTTCTGATATCCGTGCTGTCATGCATGATCCCAGAACTGCTAATTCACACCACCATCTGGGAGGCATAAAACAAATTTCACTGTATCAAATTTAATAATGCAAAATACTTCTGATATGAAATGTAGCCTTCTATCATGTACTACAGTACATGACTGAAATGAAACATTTGCAAATTAAAATGTGTTTTATCAAAAGCAAGGAATATAAAAGTATGACTGAAAACTAGAACTAAAGGTATAATATAACAAACTGACTGCAATGAGACAGAAACCTCATTCACCATCTATATAATGAGGTAAACCAGAATGGTGTCATCCTGACTGAATGCAAAACTGGGCTGGGACCACAAGTTAAGTGCCAGTCAGTCAGTCATTATCCAACCCGCTATAGCCTAACACAAGGTCACGGGGGTCTGCTGGAGCCAGTCTCAGCCAACACAAGGCGCAAGACAGGAACAAATCCCTGGGCACAGCGTCGGCCCACCGCAGGGCACACACACACACCCCCACACACCAAGCACACACTAGGGACAATTTAGGATCGCCAATGCACCTAACCTGCATGTCTTTGGACTGTGGGAGGAAACCGGAGCACCCGGAGGAAACCCACACAGTCACGGGGAGAACATGCAAACTCCACGCAGGGAGGACCCGGGAAGCGAACCCAGGTTTCCTTACAGCGAGGCAGCAGCGCTACCACTGGGCCGCCCACAAGTTAAGTGTTTTACACACAAAACTTTATTTAGTAAGTCGCATCCTCAGTGGAGTATGGCGAATTATAATATTGTTTCATAAACAAACTGCTGCATCCACAGGCTTTTCTGGTGATAAAGCAGCACAATCAATATTTTAATGGAACAGTTCTTATCATATACTTAAACACTACTGGGAGCAAAAAGCTACAGTTACTGCAGGAGAATGGAGACATTGATACACCTTTCACCGATATTGTTTATAAGGAAATATAACTTTATAAGTTCTGTACAGATCCAGTCGGGACCCACAGCTAACAGGTCAATAAGGCATTTAAGTAGGAAATAAAATAACAGCCATTGGAGAAATGTAAGACATTAAACCAAAATAAATAAATATTGGATGATTTTGCACTGCTGTAACTTAGGATGGGTTGCATATTAATTAGCATTATATAAATCTCTAAGTTACTTCAGCGCAAAAATGTAATGTTACTATCGATTTGTTTTGATCTATAAATGTTTAACAACAAGCAACACTAAACATACATCTCTTATGAAAATTCCATATCATGTAAACATTGCATTGTGAAGCAGGAATAGCAACATGAATTGTATTATGGGGTAAGCATAGTGTACTGTCTAGTAGCTCCACAACGACCTACACTCAGCAGCAAAGCTATACCAGGAGGGACAACTGTCTAGTTCAGGGAGTGAAGAGTTCCCAAGCAGTTTTGTAGATAAAGTCTTTTTTTAAACCTTCTAATTTGTTGGCCTCGACAATTCCTATAATCCTTCAAGGGTCTTTGGAGGGCATACAAAAACACACAGGGATGGACAGATGGTTTACCAGTACCAGAAGTTACTTCCTTTCCTTAAAGATAAAAACATTGATTTCCATTTATGTTTTAAGACAAGGAAACAAACACTACCTGTCAATTGTATATCATCCAAAAATACCATAACAACAATTAGCTATTGGGTTAATAAACAGACAGAATGGAGAGGGAAAAACAAACCACAACCCACACACCTATATTACACACACATTATCTTGTTAAATTATACACAAAATCTGCATAAAAAGCGCATCATATGAAAACAGACAAAACTACCTGGAAGTGCTATATAATACAGTATAAAGAACACCTTTCAGGCTTTAACACTCTTTCTCCATGTTCATTTAGACGTCATGTACGGAATAAAAAAAATAGACCAAATGCTCATGACTACTATCTGTTAAACATAATTAAATCAAAATGGAATATAACTCATGGTTGGGAACGCAACATTTGTCTCTCTTTACTGTATTAAAAGCATTAATGTTACTTATGTTTAATAAGTACTTACCTTCAGGGAAATAAAGAATTCAGTGACACATACAGATGAGCAACGAAACTGCTAATAACCGACGTGGCTCAATGGAGTCAAATTGGTTCAATGGTTACTAAATATGGTGCTGGGAAATGCTGCATGGAGACCTTAAGATGCAAGGGACATTTAAAAAGTTTCTGCACTTTTTTTTTTTTATTTCTATTTATTAAAAATTTCAAAAACAAATTACGAGCACACTTCAACATAGTCACCTTTCTTTGTGATACAATTTTCCCAGCGTCGTACCAACTTTTTAATGCCCAATTACTACTCAACAACAACAACATTTATTTATATAGCACATTTTCATACAAAAAAGTAGCTCAAAGTGCTTTACATAGTCCATCCATCCATCCATCCATTTTCCAACCCGCTGAATCCAAACAGGGTCACGGGGGTCTGCTGGAGCCAATCCCAGCCAACACAGGGCACAAGGCAGGGAACCAATCCCAGGCAGGGTGCCAACCCACCGCAGGACACACACAAACACACCCACACACCAAGCACACACTAGGGCCAATTTAGAATCGCCAATCCACCTAACCTGCATGTCTTTGGATTGTGGGAGGAAACCGGAGCGCCCGGAGGAAACCCACGCAGACACGGGGAGAACATGCAAACTCCACGCAGGGAGGACCCGGGAATCGAACCCAGGTCCCCAGGTCTCCCAACTGCGAGGCAGCAGCGCTACCCACTGCGCCACCGTGCCGCCCGCTTTACATAGTGAAGAAAAGAAAAATAAAGGACAAAATAAGAAATTAAAATAAGACATTACTTAACATAGAATAAGGGTACGGTCTGATGGCCAGGGAGGACAGAAAAAACAAAAAACAAACAAAAAAAAAAACTCCAGACGACTGGAGATAAAAATAAAATCTGCAGGGGTTCCAGGCCACGAGACCACCCAGTCCCCTCTGGGCATTCTACCTAACATAAATGAAATAGTCCTCTTTGTATTTACTCCTCCTGCCTTCACCGTTTCCAACAAAAATATATAAGTATGGAAATTTTCTGAACATTCTTCGTATTTTCAGGTTTAGCTCAAAGATTTGCCTGAGCTGCTCTCCCATTTGTGAATTCTTCTGTCCAACTGCATTAATTAACAGATTATTGAATACCGTCTCCTATACTTGTCAGACCTCTTCCAACTTGTGTAGCAGTAAATCATGAATAGGAAAACTATGAGCTAAGAGCAAGTAAAGCATGCTAGGTTATCACTTTTTTCTCTCTGTTGGCAGCACAGAGTGTTCATGGACAGTTTCAATTAAACATGTATCTTAAAAAATATATTGAGAGTCTTTGTGGGAGCCTTCCACAGAAAGCAAAAAAAAAAAAGGCTATTTCAAAGAGCACATTAAATACAGAATAAATCAAAAGGAGAGATGAACACAGGAAGAAAATGGACCAAGAAGCTTAAAGCCAATGGAGCCTACGTGTACAGGTCCATCAGGTGAAGAGGAGCACCAAAGCAGAACCAAGCACTTTTTTTATCCCCCCACATATCTCTTCACTCTGGTATCTCTGCCTTCTCCCCAGGTCAGCTTCTATGTATTCTCAAGGCAATTATGACCAAAAAGAAACCTTCTTTCTTGCTAAAGAGCAAAGATATAATGTTAATGTTTCTAAACTACAAAAAATGATTACTAAAATGACATTAATTCCCAAGATGATGGCTATCTCAGTCACTTTATAGTTTGCAGAGGAAACCAGCTGCCACTGTGTTTTGTAACACATTATGTACAAAATAAATGTTCATGGTGATGAAAATGTTCATTTACAGACACAAAGTATAAGAAATTGACTATTTTAAATTGCTCATTAAGGCTGATTTTATTTCTTTTGCTCAGAAAGACCAGCAAAAGCAGAATATTTCTTTATTTTAAAACAGATAAATGACAGAATGATTACTCTGCATACTGATATAAAATTGTTACCAAAGCAAATGACATTCTACCGAAAAGAACAGGAGCAAAGTGTGAGTCCTCTGTTTGTGAAGGAGCTAGAAATGGAGGCCAATTGTATTCTGGCACAAAAACACTAAATAATTTTAATGACTTTTCTAGGAATCATTGTCAGTTGAACTAATGAACATTGCCATCTTTTCAAGCATATTAGGTTCCTATCCTTGCTGATACAGTGGTGTTGCATAATGTCCCTATTTTTTAACCTTACCTACTAAGACTGATCTACTAAAACCACAAATGCCACACACACACACACACACACACACACACACACACACGCTTAAAAGGCAACAATACTATTACTGTGTTACTGTGAACAGAACCAATTACTGAGGGATCACATAGTTGCTGTACTAAATTGAAATTATGTAACATAACTGCTAAGGTCTTATTATCTGTAATGCTAGTTATAAAGAGAAAATCATTTGCAATTTTGAGGATTTTTTGTGAACTATCAAAATACCATACATTTGAAGATAAATTATTAATACAGAAGACAAGAGATGTTTTCTGGACTGAGACTTGTCTGAATGGAAAAAAAGAAAAAAAAACCCACACCATGGATTTAGCAACTAAGCTTTTGTTGAAATGGAGTTATCAGCAACATTTTTTTTTTTTTTTTTATACATAAATTTCACACTGTACTAATGCAAAAAAAAGATGAAGTTCACATTGACAAATGCTACATTTGTAACTCCACATCTAAAAAACACCAAACAGGACAGAGCCCTTAGCCAGCTGCTTTCTCCTATAGCGTCAGTCATGCGTTGTTCTCAGTAATTGGGGTGAAGTGTACATTCTCATTTTTCTGCAGCAGCTCTGATAGGAATTGGGGGGCCAAGCCTCGGGCAGCATTGATGAAAGCACATCATAAAAACTATGTCACAAGCTGGAAAAGCTCAAATATTAAAGGTTGTGGTTTGCAAACCCAACAGAGACATACTGCCAATCAAATTAGCCGAGCTAAACCAAATTGGCTACCAATACTGTCAACTGCAAACTGATGACTGCTTTACAAGCAAGCAAGAAGAAGGCATATTAAACACCATTAGCTTTATGCCAGGTAAAGTTCATAGGCAATGTAACAATTCTAAGACAGACAAGTACAACAGTAAATTAAATTATACTCGTCTCTATCCTACTACAAGCCATGAACTGTCACAGTTTCAACACTTTCTTGGTCATCAACTAATCAAATACACTTGGTTAGCAGCCCTGCCTGAATTGCCTCATTAACAGATACTGGGAGGATTAATGGTTAAATTTTCTTTATTCCACACATGGGTTAGGAATGTGGGTTTATTTTTTGCTCAGTAATTCATGACATTGTAAAATACATAATGTTTGTCATCGGAGGTAAATGTATCCAGTTTTAGGACAAGGCAAGGGTGAGATGATTCTTAGTTATGCTCTACAATAAACTGAAAGCAGGTGTACAACTTTAATCTTAGTTTTGCACATTTCTGTTACTGTTTTTAGTCTGTTAGTTGTGTGATAAATCCATCATCAGAAAACCATAACAATCAAGAGGAAAAAAAAAAAAAGATTAATTAGAAAATACAATTGGGGACACCACCACAGCAACCGTAGAACTTGAAGGTATAAGCGCATTTTCTCACTGGCACACACAGCAGCAGTGGTTTTTGAAGTCTGTTTAATGAAGTCAGAGCTCACTACCATAGTAGTCCCCTATATCCTTTGCTTGTTCTGGCGCGCTCTCACTCCCTCTCTCATCTGGACTATGAAAAGTTAATAATTTTGTATTTGCCTACTGACACACTTGTTTCCCCAACTAAAAAACTCATTCACAATTCCACTTTTCTAGAATGTTGGCTTGTGTTCAAATGGATATTCATTAAGCTTTATCCAACACTGTAAATCTAAAGCATCTTAGCATGTATTTTATGGACAAAATATACTGCACGTCAAAATTATCTGTGCCTCTTCATTTCAATTAAAAGTATTTTTGATGTTGAAAATAACCTCTCCCTTAGTCAGTGCACATGATATTTTTCAGTATTAAAAAGAACTGTGATGGAGCTGTATACAAATAACTAAGGTTTCAGATTACTTAAAAACAGAGCAGCTACATTTTATTCTATGTGAAGAAAAAGTATTTGCAAGACCCTAATTGACATTAGTTTTTATTTTTTTATCCCCTTGCATTTTAGAAAAGAACTGCTAAGTCTAATGAGCTGTGCAAAGCTTACATATAAACAGGCTGTGTTTATTAACTGTGTGGCACAAATGCCATCTACAATATGCAAATCTGCCAAAAATTCATTTCCTCATAGATTGGAGTCTATTCTTAAAAAAAACTTGCCTTAATTAGTTAATGTTTTAAAAACAGGATATGAAAAAAAATATAAGAAAAGTGGCTGGTAAGGACTAACTGCTCGTTACTAGCATCACAACAGGGAATACCAGTGTAGCTCACTATAAATGCTATGCATCAAGCCTTATTTTTCCCTGTTGATCAGCACATCTACCATTCTGCAGCTTAATTAAATTGATATCTGATCTGCACTCTGCAAAGTCAGAGGAAAGTTGATGTTGCCAAGAAGTTTTCAATATACCTACTTTTTAATTACCAGGACTACTAATAAACATGTCATTTTTATGCATATTATGCTCCTGTTAGCCAACTTCTATGTCAATTAGTCTAACGTGTTAGTGTAGCGATACTAATAATATTGACAAATTATATATGCAAGTTACAAATGCTGTAATCTTATGAAAGGTTATCTGTCTGCTTTCCAGCATTGTAGCTTTTTAAAGTCTACCAAGTGTCCTTTTTTAAATTATAAAGCTGCAGAGAGTTTTAAATAATAATGAATTCAGACTCATTCTGATAGCATACACTTTCATACCCATTATAGTCACCTATACTCGGATGGTCCAAAAAGTTTACTCATTTAAAAGGTGACAGTACAAGTTATATAATGAAAAACCTTCAAATAGAAGCATAAACCTTCTTCAAATCATCTGACATGACTGAGTTATTTGTTTTTTTCCCCCTCTTTTTAAGTCTTAGACATCCCAGCTAAAACTGATCGCGTGTATTCAGCCATATAGGAGTATTTTTAAATTTGCATTGCAAGCTGGTGGATAATAGCAACATGGATCAGTATAGATGCCGGTTTAGTAAC
Organism: Erpetoichthys calabaricus; assembly: GCF_900747795.2. Classification (NCBI taxonomy): domain Eukaryota; kingdom Metazoa; phylum Chordata; class Cladistia; order Polypteriformes; family Polypteridae; genus Erpetoichthys; species Erpetoichthys calabaricus. The sequence goes on along the minus strand of NC_041411.2, from coordinate 14,102,891 downwards.
ATCTAACAGCAGTCAGACGAAGTCGCATTTAAAACAACAACGGCAACGTTACAGTAAAACGTAGCCTAGAAAGGATCCATTGAACAAAAAGGACCATAGGCATCAGTGCCAGAACCTTTCCTGTGTCGTAGCCACAAAATTCAGTGCCTGAAGTCTGCAGATGAACATCTAAACAAGCCTGAAGCATTTTGGAAACGTGTCCTGTGGACTGATGAAGTCAAAATAGAACTGTTGGGCAACCTTTTTTCTACAAACATATCTTTGCACATTGTGGCCAAATTCCAGGAAAAAAGAACCTTTCCCATCACTAAGCATTGGGGTGGATCGATCATGCTTTGGGCTTGTGTTGCAGCCAGTGGCACAGGGAATGTGTCAATGGTACAGGAAAGAATGGACTCAAATACCAGCAAATTCTGGAAGCAAACATCACACCATCTGTAAAAAAAGTTGAAGTTAAAAATAGGATGAGTCCTACAAGAAGATAATTATCCAAAGCATACATTCCAATTAAGAATTGGAAGACTCTTAGCTGGAGACAAAGTGACACTTGCCAAAGGGGTTGTTCACTAGGTACTGACCATGTCAGGTGCCAAACTTTTGATTCAGGACCTTTTCATTTTTTTGGTATTTTCTACCGGTGAATGATGGAATTAAAATGCAATCTTGCCAAAAAACATTAAAGGAATGTGTCATCTTTAAGTTTATGCCTTTTGGTGATCAGTTCATCTTACGCGCATTTAACTTTTCACAGCAAGACATTTTAAGCAAGGGTGATCAAACGTTTGCATGCCACAGTATACATCATTAAAACAAAAAGTTTATTGCCCATCCCAAACAGACATTTTCCGTCTTCTTCTCATGTTATACTCACAGGTTACAGACATTTGATTCAACCTCTTTCTCAGTTTCTTTGTTGGGGCTTATTTTTCCCCCCAACTTTCCTGCTGCATCAAATTGCCTTCTGCAAAGACATTAAACCCCACAAACTTGACGGTGAAGGAGTAAGAACTCCCATTAATGGCTTTGAAGCTGTTAAGAACCGCAGCTGTCTTCGCAGCAAAGCTTATGCATGTATAATAAGGCTTCTCAGTCATTAAAAGGTGCTTCCAACCAGATGATATAGCAGTGCATTACAGAGTTCAGTGGCCTAACTAACTACATACTAGATTTCCTATAGTGGAAGACAACGAGGGGTATCTGTCCTTAGACAGGGTGAACATCCCATTCGCACTAGGAACTATAGTAGTGTACTCCAAGTTAAAAGGTGTTGAAATCTACTTTCTGAGCAACATTTTTTCATCACAATTTTTAGTTTGCTACCTAATAATGGTGCCACACCTCTAATTATACACACAACCTCTTGCCATCACTTCAATTTTATACACGAAACATGTTAATAATGCCAACCCTTTGATTTTGTACATGTCTCCTATTAATGCTGCCATCCTTGGGATTTGGTTCACCTTTCCTATTAATGCGGACACAGTTTTCTGCTACATGCACTTTGGTGCTACTGTAGGTTAGGTCTTCACCCATACTGCTTGATGCATTTCTACCAAATGACACACAGCACACAAACACTAACAGACTGGTAAAAAAATAGATGTTAAACTCGGGTTATGGTTTCATATCATTAAACAGAACTGTGCATGAACTTTAGAAGTATTTTACTCAGTAGTCAATCTATCAAGAGGCCAGCAAACAACACCAAACCCATGAGACTCGTTTATTCTTATACTGTCTCAAGAATTTAATTAAAACATGTTTGGGCGAAATTGGACGCTGCAGTTTGTATTACTTCCTTCTTTTTGTTTTCTAATTTCCAATTACACTCTCCCTCCACCCACAGCACTTTAATGAAACAAGAGAGAGAGGCTTTGCGTAGTAAAGGTCCCTTTGGAGAGTTCACTTATGTTGTATGGGCTGTTTATCTCTTGAGTTGATTAGATTATTTTAAATTTCCCAAAGTGATTGTTTTCTACTAAAACATCTGATGGGGAGAATTTTGGGGGTTTGAGTATGGGCAAACTGCAGGAATAAACAATTCTCCTACAGGGGAGTTGGGGGGGGGGGGGGGGGGTCAGGGAAATTATAATACATGAGATTTTAACAGTTGTAACAGAATATTCTTTTGCAAATGTTAAACTAGTGTAACTGTTCATTTTTAAAGAAAAAAAAAAACAAGCAAAAAAAATTTTTTTAAATAAAAAAATTGATAGGTGTGTTGGGGTGTCATACTATAAAGCTATATTGGTCTTATTACAGAAGTAGGCACTCACTTTCTGGAAAGAATATCAGTAGTGCAATTAGATCCGCTGTGGCAACCCCTAACGGGAACAGCCGAAAGAAGAAGAAGAATCTTCATAAATTCTTTAGGTTGACTGAAGAAATACCACAAGAACTGAATGGCGATAGAAACTCTACAAGTCTCTCATACCTAAAAACTTGGTCCCCAGTAGATGTATAAAATCAGAAACTCCTCCAAACTAATGGGTGAAGGGTTGCAAGAACGTCAAGGTTCATTAATGGCACAAGTAAACATTACTGGACTCTTTTCTCTCCAGTATCTTTATTATCTTTTACCTTATCTATGCTGAATTGTTTCCACCTATCATCACATTACTTCCTCCTGGAGCAGCAATACCAACAATATAGGCTATCAAAGTCACTTCACATTAGTCAAGTAGAACTTGTTCACTCTGTAAAAGAGCTGGGAGACATGATTAGCAACAATGCTAACCCACATTATGGTGACAATATAATTTTTCATAAATTGTACAAAACAGCCCCCGACATCAGTCAACTCATTCACACTTACTGTATATGAATATATTGTAAATAACCTGAGCAAATTAATATGGCTTAAGGTATAAACATCTACACAAAACACTTGGAGCATCTGAATACAAATTTTGCATTTTCCTACATATCCTCTTTAATAAAACCCCTGTGTGCGTCCAGTGTCCATGTGTGTGTGTCTTCTGGTGAAGTGCGTATGCGCGGGGCACAGTGCGCTGCTTCAAAGGCCGCCTGACGCGTCACACAAGACAGAGAGGGCAGGACCTATAAAATATCGCGTGGCAGATCCAATTGGATTTCGGTAAATGAGGTAAGACCTAAAACAGAAAACACGAAATATCCAATCGGGTACTGAGACACGGAGACCAGCTTCCCCATTGTTATGCAAGTGTTCACTCTGAGGATGTCAGATTTGCGATTAAGAAAGCTTGGCCCGGTAAAGTGTAAAGTAAAAGTAGATTTATTTTCGCGCACATTACATCAGTTGCTGGGGAGAACCTGCTGATTGCCCACTGTTGTGACAGAAAATTAAACGCATATTACGGACAACAAAGCCAGTATTACTGTCAGAGAAAATTACAGGCATTTTACGGAAAAAATTTAATGAGGTAAAAGGTCCCTTGCCATTTAATATAGACTGTTCCTACTAATGTTTATGGACTACTGTTCTAGCGCCCGTTATTGTAACGGGCTTAATGTCTAGTATAAAATAAGTAAATTGGTTCCTTTTTGTTAGGATTTACTTAATTTCATCATGAGGAGACATGGTTAAACAGGTATATTTTGGTTGGAGGTTCTGCAACCATTTGCCACACTAGCAGCAAAGCATGGGTCTGTATATATTTTTAATCCAATATAGAAAAAGAAAACCTAACTTGCATGATATCATGATTACATCAAGAGCAAGGCACTTTAAATGAAATCACTCTCCAGTATTCAGTGAGTTGATACCATCTTCCTCTGCTCTAGAAAAACAGATGTGCAATAGGGTTTTACTCTCAGAAAGAGTGGTGAATTGCAAGCCAGCACATTTCTAGGTGGCAGAAAGGGAAAAATTAAAAATAAATATCCATGGATCGATGGCAAGAGACATACCAATATGCCATAGGGCTGGCAAGTGGCATCACCTGTCCTGATAGAGATTTCAGTTCCCAATGAAACACCTGTGATATGGCTAACAATTCATGATTAACTAAGCACATCTGTGTCCAAACTAGTTCCTCCTACTCAAGAAAATTTCCCTTTAAGGGGAGCAGGGTTGTGGTTGATCATTTAGACACAAGGTCTGGCAATTGTACTGCACACCTGCATGGTAAGGGACAGTGGGGATTTTCACATGCTAAGGAAAGAAATGTGTGCAGATTCTATTACTAAACAACAGTTAATTTATGCATGGCGGACGCGGCGGACTCACCAAAGCGCATGCGCACTGCGGCGCGGCACCCCAGAGTCAAACGCAGCGGCTTCCCAGAGTCAGTAGGTGGCGCCCAAACAACACAACCTGTAAACTACACTTGCTCTACTCCACTGTGCCAGGAGGCTCCCACAAGGCGCTTCACACACACCAGAAGCAAAGACATCATGGCTCCACAATGAAAGAGCTCAACTAACGGAAATACAAAACGAGCCCGTATGGATAAACACAATGAATGATCGCGCCCACAACGCACTTTTGACACAGCACAGACAAAGGAGGCACGTATCCAAATGGAGGGAGCTCAACGATTAGTAATACAAACACAAGCCCGTATGGCTACGACCTGTAAACGAGCCCGTATGGATAAAAACAATGAACGAAGGCGCCCACACAAAGAAACCGCTTTAGTTCAAATAGGGTTATTGAATTAAATGGAAACTTTACCATGCCTACGACCTGTCAACTAAACCTGAGGTAAAGCGTGCATGCCAGGTTGTACAGCCACCCGGACGCGACCGCCCACACCACCGCATATACGACGACACAGCCATAAAAAAACAAAAACGAGACTGCATGAAGAAACACAATAACAGAAGCGCGTTGAAATGAACTGTCCCAGGACGCACCCACCCTCCATGATATTTCATCACGCAACGGCTTCCCACCGAGGCGCATACGTACTGCACCGTGGCGCACGCCAAAGAGTCAAACGCAGCAGCTTCCCAGAGTCAGTAGGTGGCGCCCACACAACACAACCTGTACACTACACTTGCTCTAACCCACTGTGCCAGTAATATAGATCACATGAGGGTCACAGACTCAAACCCAGCGGCTTCCCAGACTCAGTGGCTGGCACACAAACACCACAACCTGTAAACTAAACTTGCTGTGCTCCACTCTGCCAGCAGTTGATGTCAGCAAAGGCAACGGAATCACATCTCCACAAAACGAAACCGCCTTAGTACAGATATGCTTATTTAATTAAATGACATTTCCGCAGACGCACCCACCCTCCATGATATGTCATCCATCCAAATATCGGACGGAACAGAAACTGATTGCCATTCTTGGATTTACGATTCTCTAGAGAATCGCGGGCTTACTTGTATCTCAAGAAGACAGAAAATATTACATCAAGAGCTGTTAAAATAGTAGACGGATTCCCTATTAGGGTATGATTTGAACCAACTTATTTTTCGGTCACCTCCAAAACTAACTTTAATTAAGGTTTTTCCATTGACCAAGCACTACGGGTTTTCTTTATGGATGGCATATGTTTCTCAGGGAAGGAAATAAGGTTTGTGTATTAACTGGATCAATAAAACCTCAACCACAGATGTGAATTTAAGCACCACAGTGTCTGCAATTAATTTTTGGAAACTGCTAAAAAGCTCTTATGATTACTGATTTAAAAACAGTCCACTGATTTAAATAACATCTCTAAGGAACCTCAGTAGTTGCATTTAGTCATTATATGCCAGCTATTGTGATTCAGAAAGGGAAAAAAAAAAAAAAAAAGTCACAGAAACATCAAGCTGCTGCCAACAAAGATAAAGCCTTTTTATGAAGCACAACAGACAACAGGTACTGTAATTAAATTGTGTATAGATTTAAAAAAAAAAAAACACCCACACAATCTGAAAACAAACAATATGAGAATGGTACCATGATACAGTGTTAAAGACCAAATATCAAAAGTAGCCAATTTCCCTACAGCTGCTGTATAGACGGGACAAACTTCAGTCCAGCGTGGGCACTCCACTGCTTCTCCCTCTCTGGTTTGGCCAAACACTGTGGTTTGCAGGCAGTAGAGTATAAATCAGTATATCAGCTCTGCAAGGGTAGAGTGCACCAGCAAATCACTATCCTTTTTTTCTGCTCCTTGCTGTATTCTATTTGAGTTGAACTGTGGGCACGTAAAGCAAAGTTAACAGATTAAAAAGTGATATTTTTACTACATCAGTGGAAACCTCCATGAGCCGATGCTTCTGGTGAATAGTTGCCGCTCATTTGAAACGCAATTTAGCTTTGTATAAAACTACTTGATGTCTCTTGCTTTGTATTTACCATCAGCATTCATCCTACAGCATTCTCACATGTCTCAACCGGTCTTGGCTGACGCTTCCTCTCTCAATTGTGTTCCCATAAAACTTGCTTTTCAGACTCATTTTCAGATGCATTGCTTGCCTTTGTCTAAACTGTGACTACCAGTCATGGTAGTACCCGCTGTGAAAACAATTTACAAGTTTATTTTTATTTATTTATTGATTTGACTGATTCATTCATTGCTTGGCGGTATTATCTGTCCTGCAAGTATGTATCCTTGTTTTTTTTTATGTTTCTGCTGCATCTGAATATCACCATGGTATTAACAAACTTTACCTAATCTAATTTCAGTGTTGAAAAGTTGACAGCAGTCTTCCTATACTTTTCCTCATTATCCTTATGTGTGTCACCATGCCCTGCCTGGCACTTCCTGTCTCAATTGCATTTGGTTAGTTTCTCTGTGGTTGCTCAGTCAATCAAATTGTCCAATCTCTCATTAATAACGTAAACCAGTCTGCTTACTTCCACCTACGTAATATTAATCGCATCCGCCCCTCCCTCACTCCCCATACCACTGCCATTCTTGTTACTTCTCGTCTCAACTATTGCAATTCACTCCCCTTTGGTCTCTCTAATAAATCTCTCCAAAATCTTCAGCTAGTCCAGAATTCTGCAGCACGCATCATTACTCGAACCACATCTATTCACCATGTCTGTCCGGTCTTGCAGCAGCTTCTTAAGCTCCCGATTAAGTCTCAAATTGATTTTAAAATTTTGCTATTAACATTTAAGGCCATTCATAACCTCGCCCCTCCATATCTGTCCAACCTTCTCCATGTTGCCATTTCCTCCCGTAACCTTAGATCCTCTTCCTCCATCCATCTGACCGTCCCTCTCGTCCGTCTAACCACCATGGGGAGCAGACCATTCAGCCATTCTGCTCCCAACCTCTGGAATTCATTACCTACCGAGCTTAGAAATACCAAATCATTTTCATCCTTCAAATGTAAACTTAAAACGCATCTGTTTAAAAGTGCTTTTTCTTTAGGATTACAGTGGCTTTGTTTGGTTTTATTTTTTATATTTTCTGATGTTTTAAGTTGTTTATAATGTGTCTTTTATTTATTTATTTATTGTCTGTTTGGTGTCCTTGAGTTCTCAGAAAGGTGCCTTATGTATTATTATTATTATTATAACATATTCCAAAAAGCCAAGGTCCACAAAGAACTTTTAAAACTCAAAATGGATCTCATCATTGAAAGGTATCAATCAAGACAGGGTTGCAAAAAAAGTATCCAAAGCATTAAACATCACATGGATTATGGTGAAGACAGTCATCAAAATGTGAAGAAAATATGGCTCAGCAATGACTCTACAAAGACCATGACATCCCTTCAAAACTTATGAGAAGACAAGGAAAAAAATGGTCAGGGAGGCCACGAAGAAGCCCACAGCAACATTAAAGGAGCTGCAGGATTTCTTGGCAAGTACTGGTTGTTCCCTACATGTGACAACAATCAGTCATATTCTTTATATGAAGCTAGCAAGACAACACCCTTTTCTCACAAAGAAAAATATCCAAACCCGGCTAAACTTGCAAAAAGGTATACCCAGTCTCCCACAGCCATGTAGAAAATGTATGTTTTTAATTACATAAAACCTGCCATTTTATCAGGGGTGTGTAGACTTTTTATATCCACTGCATATCTACAACTTGTACAATTATCTTGGAAATACAGTTTACGTTTTTAATAAAGACTTTTTCTTTCACATATTACACTTTACTATAAGACCTACAATCTGTTTTATTTATCAAATAACAATATAGAATAGGCACATGCAGTCATGAGCAGCACGGTGGCACGGTGGGTAGCATTGCTGCCTCGCAGTAAGGAGACCTGGGTTCACTTCCCAGGTCCACCCTGCGTGGAGTTTGTATGTCCTCCCCGTGTCTGCGTGAGTTTCCTCCCACAGTCCAAAGACATGCAGGTTAGGTGCATTGGCAATCCTAAATTGTCCCTGGTGTGTGCCCTGTGGTGGGCTGGCACCCTGCCCGGGGTTTGTTCCTGCCTTGCGCCCTGTGTTGGCTGGGATTGGCTCCAGCAAACCCCTGTGACCCTGAGTTAGGATATAGTAGGTTGGACACTAACTGACTGACTGACTAACATGCAGTCATTAACTATTGATACAGTGTAGCACAAGATCTGGATTCACAGTTAATGAATGAGATTACTTTAAGTTACATTACTTACGTATCACAGTATTGGAGAGTCAACATGCATATAAGAATTTCATTGCAGAGTTAAAGATAACTTTTATACACTCATAAGGTTTATGTGACAAAAAGAAGATCAAGATAGAGACCTATGCAGAACCCAACTACTAAAGTCTTAAAAGCAAAGATTCTTCTATGAACTCTTAGTTAAATGATATGCACACATGAAATTAGAGTACTGATTTTTGAAGACTGTATCTAGGTTTTTCACTTAAAATATTTTATTTAAAATGTGAAAAAGGTATGACTTGATTTGTATTGATTCAGTCTGAACATCAGCAAAAGCTGAACTTTCAAAAGAAGCTGCTTAATCCAATTCAGGGTCATGGTGGTAGATGCGGAAGCAATTGAGTGTCAGAATCTTTTCTGACAGCATTCATTGCAAGGCAGGAGCCAGCACTGACTGGGGCACCATCTATTGATGAGCCCATCCACACATCAACCTAACTTCCATGTGTTTGAGGATGTGGAAGGAAAACTAGAAGTTGTGGAAAACAGAAGCGGAGTTTGGGGAGGTGGGAATTGTGGAGACAACCCACACATGATACACACACACACACACACACCAACAGGTAGAATGTGCAAGCTCAAGAATGGCATACAACAAGCTATTGGATTTTAACCAAGGATGCTGAACCTGTAAGGAACCAGCACAGACCACACTGAGCACCATGCCACACTATATACAGGTGTCATTTTGAAATGATTTTTGTAGTTAAAGTGAAAAATAAATAAGAACAAACCCAGTAAAAATACAAAATTTAAAGGTTAAAACATATATTACACAAACATTTCAATAATCAGCTGCTTTCAGATACAGAAATACCTTTCAAAACCATTACAGACAATTTGTTAAATAAAAGGATTATAGCATTACAACTCCTTAAGTCTGAAACAGAATTCTAGTGCTTAATTGCTTATTCACACTGTACTGTTACTGTCTGAAAGTCATATGCATCCAGGCTGCCAAGAACTAGGTAGGGGTGGGAAAAATCAATAACACCATTTTTACCTGATTAAGGGCAGATCCCGCTTTAATACTCATGCCTTAAGCAATACATTTCAGACAAGACAAGTCACCATATCATTACCTTCAATCACTTTAGGTTCAAGTAAATGTATATTGCCAAGCTAAATGTCCTCCTATGGTACACAGAAGAAACAATTGCTTCTTGAATTTCCTTCACTCGAGCCGATAGCTCTTGGGTACCAAAAGGAAATGGTTATTATAATATTTGATGGCAGTTTAAACACTGGGGGTGACTAACTGAAAGAGTCTTTTCAATTTTATATTCATTAAGCTTTTTTTTTATATTATATTATATAAAGTTGTTTCGCTTTGATAAGCTTCCTATACCGCTGACAGTGACAGTGTTTCAGGTTAGAGATTCAAAGTGGTATTCATCAGAAATATTTATAAATATTCTAACAACAATGTCTTCAATTTCTGATTTTGCAGAATTAATGATTAGCAGCACTTGTCAGTCTTTTTACATGTTGACTATACATTTATTAAGACTTTCCAGAGTTATAGGAGTTTTTTTAAAAACTACTTATTGTAAAACAGATTTTCTGTGTTAGTAATATTATGTATGTCAATCTAGCACAAAGACTACTTGCTTGCAAAAATTCAGGTAACTGAATATTGTCACTAGTTTGTGTTGTGAAATAAATAAATAAATAAATAAATAAAAATGTTTTCTTTGGCCAGGAGGGGGAGAGAATTGTTCCAAAAAGCAAAGAATTTAGTACTTACCACGCCTGCGATTTCCTTCGTGGCATGCTCTGTCGCAGCCATTTGGAATGTGGGCTTAGGTGGTAAATCAGCTGTCTGCATATCTTATCAGAGGACCGCAGTGGGTCAATCTCCTGCAACAAAGAAAAAATAAAACTATGATGATGATAACCACATACAAAAAAAACAACAAACACAAATAACAAACGTGTCTGGTTTGAAACATAATATGCCAGAGAATGATGTTTTGGATATAGTGCTTATAGTCACTTTTATAGCACTTTTATTCCATAATACAACAGCCTCAGGAGGAATTCTATGGTAAAAATAAATACCTTAAATTGACAAATGAACCAATTACTAGACCATTTGTGAGTAATAGAAAGAGTATGTCACACAGACCCTCTCTCTTGCGATGCTCATCTCTTGTTAATCTACACCTTTTTGTTCAGCTTTTTTTTTTCCCCCCCAAAGCACACATCAGGTGTTACCCGGATAAACTTCTCAAACTTAAAATCAGACTAGATTTCATGTAAATACCTGGGTTAAAGGAAAACATTGTACTTAAACACTTAATAATGAAGAACCTGTATTATATATCTGTTCATCCATTTTCCAAATCAGCTTTAAACATTAAAATCTGAAATACAAGAATGAACTATTTAGTCCATCAGTGTCACTGCTTCTCTCTTTGCAAATATATATGTATACCCTTTTATTAGAAATCCTTAACTTTATTTTTCAGGGTCAAACTACCCTGTAAATTGTACCTCACTATTATGGATATCTACAGTAGATTAAAATTAGTGTGCAAAAGCAAATGTTAAAATCAAAACACAGATGAAAAGAATTTGTCATTAAAAAAATTTTGCAAAAAAACAATAAAAAACACTTAAGACTTATGTCCCTATCAATTGTTTCTCTGCTGGGAAAGAAGAGACAAAGATTATCGAGTTACCTTTGCAGACAAACGAAGAAGCATGATCCATGAAAACTAGGAGTTTTATTTTATAACTCAGCAATGCGTAGCAGAAAACATCATACATCTTACAACAAGACAGATCACACTGGTCTTTTTCTATTTAGAAAGACAGTTATCTTTCTCATTGGGGAGCTGCAAATGATATAAATATGCAAATGCCTCTCTCTTATGAGTTCAGTGTCTTCATAACCAAAGCGCAGGAGGCCCCAAGATTACATTTTCATGAGACACCCACTCCTAGCTTTGTGTAGGCGTATGTGTATTGCCTGTTTGCATAACGATCTTATTTGTAAAGGATCAATTCATTATGAGGGATAAAGCTAAATTACAAATGCACAAAAAAAGCTTTCAAACAGACATTGTTGTTTTATTATCTGGAATATTTTCTCATTATGTATCTGGCTTTGTTCTGTGAAGAAAAAAAAAAACACATTGGCAAAGCTTAAAGTCACAGTCCAAGAGGTTAATCCTTGTAAAGGTTGAAAATGGTGGAGTAAAATCAAGCATTCTGAACTCTTTACATTAAATATGCTGTCATAGCATTAGAGAGCTCTCAATGAAAACCAAGAACAGCTGTTTACAACTGATGTATTCACAGCCTCACAGTCTTAAAATGTATGATGGAAATGGACTACAAAATGCTTCAGAATCCACATAACAAATGTAATAATTTTAGTGTGCATGGTTCCAGATTCAATAAATGGTTAAAAATGCTAGTATAAAACAGGCATAAAATGTATTATTTGAATCGAGTAAGCATAAAGCATTTAGTTTTCCCATTAAAAATTAACATGAAGAAAATTTAGCAAAGTAGATACAATACAAGCCCAATTATAAGTAATAAAGTCTTTAACGTTGTTAAACACTACACTAAGGGATTGCCAAGCTAGATGCAGGCTCAGAAAGTTGTTTGTTTTGCAGTAATACAATTTAATAATAATTTTTAATAATTTTTTGCATTTATATAGCGCTTTTCTCACTACTCAAAGCGCTCAGCAATTGCAGGTTAAGGGCCTTGCTTAAGGGCCCAACAGAGCAGAGTCCCTATTGGCATTTACGGGATTCAAACCGGCAACCTTCCGATTGCAAGTGCAGATCCCTAGCCTCAGAGCCACCACTCCGCCCTAGTTAATGGTTGACAAAATGCCTAGCTTCACACCAACTGGTTTATTACATAAACAATAATATAATGTTAAAAAGGTACAAGAATTTTTAGTTGGTGCTTATTTTGTTGACATTGTAACTCAGAACCAGGTCCATTCATGGAGCTAATACTCCCTGATGGGTGCAATTACTAAGATCTGTGCTGGGAAATCATGCATTACTGTGCTGTTTTATTTCAAATAAATCACTCCTTTTATTCCCAAAGAGATGCAGAATAAAAACACAAGAGCCTTAAAATATTACACTAATAAGAAAAAAAAGGGACAGTGAATTAAATTAGCTATTACACTAACATTAGCTAAACTGATCCCAGTATTCATGGCATTCACTCACCTTTTTTGGGCACTGAATGTCCCGTGCCAGACCGAGCAGGAGCTCATGAGAGATGGGATCCACCAGGTTTAGGAATGCAGTGTTCTTATAGAGAACATCACTTAGAGAACTGCCTTCTAGACCCAAATCCTGTACATTAAAAATAAAACACAATGTTAAACAAAAGGTCTGGTATTCATTTTACAGGTTATAATTAAAGTTACTCATTTATAGTCATTTAAAAAGAAAAAAAAGGAGTCTACCCACTGAAACATTACCTATTATTCCAAAACAAGTAATGACTTTGCAGCAAAATAATTATCTTCCTACAGATTAATGCTTTGTACATTTAGGAAAAAGCCAAGTCAATGTAGAATTTAGACTGAACTCAAAACACTGTCAATTTTCATTTTTGCCCAAGTAGTACATAAAATGTAATTCCTTCATCATCAAATGTGCATAATGCACAAAAATACCCAACAGCACATTTGGAAACATCCTTACTAAATTAATTATCCTGAAATATTTTTCTGAAGGTATTTTTTTTTTAAATCAGTAGTTAATGTACAATAAAGTGACAGAGAAAAAACGATGGTGTTCTGCTGCAAAAGTCATTTTAAAAGGATGTTCAACTCTATAACAGAGAAATGAATGTTGAAAGAGCAATTAGTTCAATTAGAATTTGCAAAAGACAGCTTAATACAAATGTCTCATTATGAGCATGTCACGGATATACAGCTATATACAGAAAATCGATCTAATTTTTGGTGTGTAATCTAGACTAGAAATACTATTAATCAAGAAGAATAAACAGATTATTTAAAATTATTAATAGGGTTAACCTAGACTCCGGATCAATGCATTGAGACAATGCAAAATGCTTGAAATGGCAAAGCAAAAGTAATCATTTTTTCCCCATCCAAACAATCAACTGTTTGAAAATTTTAATCATGACAATAATTCTGAGCTACATCTGAACACATGCTGGCTACACCAGCTATCTGGTGGCTTTTGTGATTTTCAAATAAAGTAAAATATTTTATGTAAAGGCACTGCAGCTGTTGCAAAAATGTGTAGGAAAATGTATAGTTAAACCTGCCTATTTTGACAACATATGCAGCTTTATACCACATATCACGCTTCAAGAAGAAACAGCAAAAGTTAGGGATGCGACTCCTGACTTGATACACACAGTATATTACTTAGTACTTGATTTTTAGCTGTTCAAGAAATAAATGACATCCATACAAACTCAGGAAGTTAACTCCTACCTACAGTGGTGTGAAAAACTATTTGCCCCCTTCCTGATTTCTTATTCTTTTGCATGTTTGTCACACAAAATGTTTCTGATCATCAAACACATTTAACCATTAGTCAAATATAACACAAGTAAACACAAAATGCAGTTTGTAAATGGTGGTTTTTATTATTTAGGGAGAAAAAAAAATCCAAACCTACATGGCCCTGTGTGAAAAAGTAATTGCCCCCTGAACCTAATAACTGGTTGGGCCACCCTTAGCAGCAATAACTGCAATCAAGCGTTTGCGATAACTTGCAATGAGTCTTTTACAGCGCTCTGGAGGAATTTTGGCCCACTCATCTTTGCAAAATTGTTGTAATTCAGCTTTATTTGAGGGTTTTCTAGCATGAACTGCCTTTTTAAGGTCATGCCATAGCATCTCAATTGGATTCAGGTCAGGACTTTGACTAGGCCACTCCAAAGTCTTCATTTTGTTTTTCTTCAGCCATTCAGAGGTGGATTTGCTGGTGTGTTTTGGGTCATTGTCCTGTTGCAGCACCCAAGATCGCTTCAGCTTGAGTTGACGAACAGATGGCCGGACATTCTCCTTCAGGATTTTTTGGTAGACAGTAGAATTCATGGTTCCATCTATCACAGCAAGCCTTCCAGGTCCTGAAGCAGCAAAACAACCCCAGACCATCACACTACCACCAGCATATTTTACTGTTGGTATGATGTTCTTTTTCTGAAATGCTGTGTTCCTTTTACGCCAGATGTAACGGGACATTTGCCTTCCAAAAAGTTCAACTTTTGTCTCATCAGTCCACAAGGTATTTTCCCAAAAGTCTTGGCAATCATTGAGATGTTTCTTAGCAAAATTGAGACGAGCCCTAATGTTCTTTTTGCTTAACAGTGGTTTGCGTCTTGGACATCTGCCATGCAGGCCGTTTTTGCCTAGTCTCTTTCTTATGGTGGAGTCGTGAACACTGACCTTAATTGAGGCAAGTGAGGCCTGCAGTTCTTTAGACGTTGTCCTGGGGTCTTTTGTGACCTCTCGGATGAGTCGTCTCTGCGCTCTTGGGGTAATTTTGGTCGGCCGGCCACTCCTGGGAAGGTTCACCACTGTTCCATGTTTTTGCCATTTGTGGATAATGGCTCTCACTGTGGTTTGCTGGAGTCCCAAAGCTTTAGAAATGGCTTTATAACCTTTACCAGACTGATAGATCTCAATTACTTCTGTTCTCATTTGTTCCTGAATTTCTTTGGATCTTGGCATGATGTCTAGCTTTTGAGTGCTTTTGGTCTACTTCTCTGTGTCAGGCAGCTCCTGTTTAAGTGATTTCTTGATTGAAACAGGTGTGGCAGTAATCAGGCCTGGGGGTGGCTACGGAAATTGAACTCAGGTGTGATACACCACAGTTAGGTTATTTTTTAACAAGGGGGCAATTACTTTTTCACACAGGGCCATGTAGGTTTGGATTTTTTTTCTCCCTAAATAATAAAAACCATCATTTAAAAACTGCATTTTGTGTTTACTTGTGTTATATTTGACTAATGGTTAAATGTGTTTGATGATCAGAAACATTTTGTGTGACAAACATGCAAAAGAATAAGAAATCAGGAAGGGGGCAAATAGTTTTTCACACCGCTGTACATGAAAATGAAGAAGGAAAAAAGGTTTAACTATATGCATAGTCTTTTTATAACTGATAATACTGGCAACTGCATTCTAGCCAGGCATTATGAATACATCTTCCCGGTTTGTCATCAAATTGTGACCTGGAGAAACTTTTTTTTGGTTCCACACACTAGCATGAAATGACATTTTCAGCTTTGATGGAAATCAAGATGAAGCACAGAAACTCAAACTTCAAGAGACACATTGTTGCTCTGCCTTGAAAACTTCAACTTCATGAATAAGTGAGAGTGGCAAATATTAAATTCTCTTTCATATCTGTAAGTAAATGTTTTCAATGCCTTATTGAAATTATGAAACTAAAAAACCACAGGATCACAATTCACCACCTGTCCACCTCATTCAGTAAAGTGTACTTCAAGCAGGACAACACATACTGTATGAAAGGAACCAGGAGCCCAAACAGGTTGGCAACTTCAGTCTTTGAGGAAATATAAGCAGCATCAATAATAGCTTAGCATCTTCACTCAGTCATCTTTTCTGATTAGAGGGTTTGGTTGCTTGGTGTTAAAATGAACCAAAAAAGAAACTGGTATAGGAGGGAGGGCCATGCGTGAATTAGAAGCAGAGGACTGACAAACCTTATTTAAAATAACATACTGTATATTGAGTCGTACTGTACACATATTCCATTTGCATGAATGCATTACACCTCCACCATCAAAGTGGAAATGCCCCATTTTTACATTGTTCATAATACAATAGATGCTGGAGAGCTCATAGTACCAAATACAATAAGGGCCAGATGAAATCTTGAGACTACGGAGACCTGATACCATGCCAAGGTGGCATTACCAGACAGTGTTTAGTGGTAGACCCGAGTGGGTGAGAAGGAGAATAGCACCTCACCAGTGTCATCATATACTGACTACTCAGTATGCAAGCAATGAAAACAGGATCTTTAAAGTGCTGACACAAAGAGAAAGTAACCACAGTTAAAGTTAGGGAGTAAATAGTGGCAATTCATAGCTCAGTACAAAAACAAACAACACCGTAATGAGTGCAAGGACCTTACCAAAAACAAGAATTCATAGTGATACTACAAAATAGGACTATTCAGACTTTAAATTCAAATTTGTTATACTGCAAAGACTAACGTCTGCTTGCAATATGTATTAAAAAATACATAAATACATCAAGAAAAACCAAAGTAAAAGAATATGATGTTGAAATTGGAACAAACATAAACCAGATAATTACAAATTATAAAATTATTCCACAACAGTCAATGCACAGTGAGAAAGAATTTGAACATATTACATTCAATTGGGACTAATCAAAAAACAATTTTCAGAATAAATCTGTGGTGTAGATAAAACAACAAGGAAAAAAAAAAAAAAGAGCAGATAGACATTACACATTTGCACTGCAGTTGAGGCAGGTGATACTATCAACACCAGTAATGTCGCCAACAATATCGCACACAGAACAGACTATAGCACTAGAAGCATTTTTTATTCCTTTGTCCGTTGCTAAAAAGGCTTTTCACACAATCTGCCATCACACTATGCAAAACAGAGGGGTAATATCAGGAAACTCCACAAAACAATATTTCTAAACATTACACCCAACTCCAGTATTCACTTTATGAATTAAAATACGCAGTTGACAGTCCATATCATAAAAGTGTCAACTACAACGATCTCCAATGTTTCAGAAGGCCTTCTGAATTTCAAAATTTGACAAGGTTACTCTGAAATCAACAACCTCTGTTGTTTCCCCACAAATACTAAGCAGTTTTGGTTTTTCAATTTCTCTCAATTTCAATTTCTCCACGATTTTTGTCATCATTTCTTCGTTTTGCTTTTAAGTTTTTAGTTACAGTCCAGCCATATTTATCTATCATGTCAATTAAGACACGATCACGGTGTTAGTGGCAAAGATTTTTCTTTCTCTTTCTACTCAAAATAACCATAACTGCATCCATGCCCTTTTTTAAATAACTTATCAAGATCGTCACATTTCTTTTCCTTTTTTTCATATGGAAAGATTTCTTAAAGAGGAGGCTCCCAATTTTTGCAGTTGGTAAGTTAAGCATCTGTATAATTATCAGCACATGCATCATGTTTTCACCTTACATTTTTAAATAAATGGTGTTTGTTTTCTGCTTTATTTAATCTACACATGAATTGGTAGCCTGATGAAGGCTTTTATTCTCAAAACATGTTTGCCATTCCAAGTGAATGCACTTCTTAACTATTTTCTATACTCACTCCATATTGATTTTTGGAATGTCTTTATGATTCGTAATTTACTGGTTTACCATTTATTCCAGTTTCACATCAACATTTCTTTTTTTAAATTCTCAGCAAAGCATTTAAATGCTACTGTTTGAATGTTATTTATTTGATTCAGTTTCTTTGACTGTATTACTCTCTTTATTGTGCTCCATTTTTGAAACATACATTTAGGCTTTTCTTCTTAAATATGCACTTGAAGATGAGGATTGCTATCATTCAGTTTGTATCTGTTTTGTCTAATTTAACTACAATAATTTGTGTGTTTTTTCCCCTCATTTGGATTATACTGTGTTTTCATATTATTCATACTACACGTTAGTCTTTTCTTTTCATTAAACACTTCTACCATTCTGAGGTTTCTTGCGTTTATGATTTATACATTCACATTTTACCTGCTTTATTTTGACACTCATTTCGGTAATCCTGCTTATTGTTTGCTACATATTTTTATAATAAGGTAGTTGCGAGTATTTTGACAGGCACATTGTCCAGCTCAGGATTCAACTGTGCAGGGTACATATTCACTCTTATTCCTACTGGGCCTATTTGAAGTCTACAGTGAACCAGACACACACCTTTACAACAAAAGCTGATGAACAACACTTGGAACAGAAAACGAGGAAAATTGTTTAATAGAGTCACAACAAGAACAGACCCTGTTCTAGGATTCAAACTCGAGGACTCTATGGCTTATTGTACCCAGAGATACCAAATACAAAAAGAAAGACATGGGCCACAACATGTTGTTTTTGTTAACTTAGTTCTATGTCTAGTGTGACAGATTGAATGGTTCAGGATCATAAGTAGGACATTAAAGGGTCAGCAACTAAATCGATTACAGAATCCACAATAAACATGCTGAACACACTCAGAACTTAATAAATGCCTAAATATGAACATGGCAGTGTTGCAGTTAAGGCTCAGGGAACCAGTGTCCTGCGTTTAAACACCACACACCTAGATAGTTTGTATGGAATTTAAATATTCTCCTCATGTCTATGCAAGATTTTCTTTGTGCTCGATTTCTCCACCTGTTAAGCTGACTGGCGATTATAAATTGGCTCAGTGTTATTTTCTGCCTCTTAAATTCTACTCCAGGGAAAGGCTTTAAGCACATATGAAAAGACCATGTTAAAAGGGAAACAAAATAGCTCCAAGAAGTAAAGGAAATTTCTTTTTATTTATAGATGTAAAGGAAAGAAAAACAATATGTCTAAACATTACTGTATGAAAGTCAAATACATGACTCTGAAAACTGTTAACTTGTCTTTTTAGCTTCACGCAGTTGAAGACTAAAATATAAAATGCTTTCACAGAAATCTTTCATTACCTTAGTATGTGTATCTTAGGTCATCAGTTTTTGAATCTTTTAAATAAATAAAACCACCTTATGAACTATTGTAATTATTATAGCTATAAATCTGAATACAGCAAAGTAACAGATTACATGTCTAAAGTGCACCCTTCTCACATTCAAGGAAGGCAAAAAAAAAGGGACACTGGACATTAAAAAGATTTCTTAAAAACTAAGTGCCCTTTTATACATTGCTCAAAAATTAACATTTAAATCACATATCAGACCACTATTAACAAAATATTCATTTGTAAAATAGTTACTGAGTAATACTGTACTTTAAATTCGTTGATAACAAAATGTTGCAACAGTGAACAATGGAGACCAAAAATCGCCAACCCATTGAGGGCTGGATTCAACATCACACCGAAAATCAAAGTCAAAAATTGAAATCACAGCCTGATTGACACTTTATTTCATCACAGCAACTCATAGTGTAACTCAGTTGTGTGCAAGTCTCTCACATGCCTGTATGCACTTGCGACTATGTCTGGGCATGCTCCTGATGAGACGGTGGATGGTGTCCTGGGGGATCTCCTCCCAGACCTAGAGCAGGACATCAGTAAGACCCTGGACAGTCTGTGGCACTGCTTGACGGTGTTGGATTCATTGATGTAGATTTTAACGTTCCCTCGCCTGGATTAAGGTCGGGAGAACATGCAGGCCAGTAAATAACATCAATGCCTTCGAAATGCAGGACTTGCCTATACCCTCCGGCCACATGAAGCTGGGCATTGTCCTTCACCAGGAGGAACCCAGGGACCACCGCATGGTAAGGTCTGACCATAGCTCTGAGGATTTCATCCTGGTACCGAAGAACAGTCAGGGTACCGTTGCCTAGCAAATGGAGGTCTCCAAGGATAAGCCTCCCCACACCATCAATGACCCACTGCCAAACCTGTCATGCTGGATAATGTTGCAGGCTGCATAACCTTCACCACAACATTTTCAGACTCTTTTGCATCCGTCACATGTGCTCACTGTGAATGCGCTCTCATCTGTGAAGTGAAAGGGGCGCCAATGACGAATCTGCCAAATGTGGTATTCTCTGGTGGACGCCAATCGAGCTGCATGGCTGTAAGCACAGTTCTCACAGAATCTGTTTCTGACAGTTTGGTCAGTAGCCAGCTAAAGGTAATTTTTTAGGGCTCTGGCAGTGCTCCTCCTCACACAAAGGAGCAGATACTAGTCCTGCTGCTCGGTTGATGCCCTTCTACAGCCTTGTCCGTTTTTCTTCATATAAGGGCCCATCTCCTGGGATTTCCTCCATGCTCTTGAGACTGTGCTGGGAGGCACAGCAAACCTTCTGATGGCACATATGGATGTGCCATCCTAGAGGAGCTGGACTACCTGTACAACTTGAATTGGCTACAGGTACCGCCTCATGCTACCAGTAGTGACGAGGACAGTAGCAGAACATAAAACTAGACGTAAATCAGTCAGGAGAGTGAGGCCAATTGTGGCCACTATCTGCAAAATCATTCTCTTTTTAGAAGTTCTTACTTTTGCCTCTCCAGTACACCTGTTGTCACTTTTATTTGCACCAAAGCAGGTGAAGTTGATTCACAATCACTTATGCTTCCTAACTGGACAGACTAATATCTCCAAAGCTACAATGACTTGATGTTAGACTGCAATGATTAAGTGTTCCCTTATTTGTGGAGTAATTTTTATGTGCACCAATGTCTTTTTATTTATACACAAAATGCACGGAGTCTATATATGAAGAGATACATCAGAAATGTGTTGTATCATTGGGCTATTAACTAAAATTGACTCCTAAAACTTCAAACCCACAAGATGAATATATATCACACACACAGAATAATAGCATACAGCATAAACATAATTAATACAATTTAATTTGTTAAAATACCATGTTACACAGAGTTTCTAATTAGTAAAATAAAAATACATTCTCAGGTTCACGTAATCTAGTTCAGGGTTACAGTAGGTACACAGCATAACACAGCAACACCAACTAAAGGGCAGGTAAAAACCCTGGTGAGAACAGAGGCATTTTACACATGGATTTTGATTCCAGCCAAAGAAATAAAAGTAATTTACAATAATCTTGATCTGAAAAAAAAAAAATACTATTAACAGTTATCCGACCAAGATTCTTCCCCAGCTAAATCAATCTTTATGAACAATATGCCCAAGAACTACAAAACATGCATAAAAGAATGCTGGTTTACTCCTTACTTCTAGGAGTACAGCTCTGTATTGTATAGTTCATTAGAATATGGCTTGCTGCGTAAAATCATAACATTAAATAAAGTACATTCTCGAACCTGCTTTATCCAATTCAAGGTCACAGAGGCCTGCAGCCTACCTCAGCACCACAAAGTGCTAAGCTTTAAATAGCCCCTGACTAGGCTCCAATGCCTGTCAAGACACTCGATAAAATTGCTAACACTTACTGTCTGCAGGTATATTGGTGAGATTTACGAAGACTAAAATGAAAAGTATGTTCTCTGTTCTAAAAGGAATTAAGTACTCTATTGTGTAGTATGCGAGTGTGAAGGAACGTTTCTCTCCGGTATATTCCACCACTTTATTTTAAAATGACATCCTGCCAGCACCAGTAGTACAGAAGCGCATGGTACCTATAAAGCTAATCTTCACGCCACGAGTACATGAATACAGGCACGCACACACGCAGATATCTTGTACAAGCTGTGAAATACCGTCACATTGTCCCTTGTCACGCATTTCCGAGATTGATGTATTTCTGCACATACAGAAGCATGCGACGATACAGAACGAATGGACTGTGTTAAGTGGCATGTTAACAAAACAGGTAGGTCAGTGTTGCTGCCCACCCCCTCCCTGGAACTAGTAACCTAATTTCTGCCGAGCGCATGCCTCCTTGACTCCCGCACCAAAACAAAGACAGCCAGACAAGGGCCAGACAGCTACAATCACGGGCTCTACACCGTAAAAGCACAAAAAGCGCTACTAAGTGACAGCAGGGGCGGGGACGCGAAAGACATCATTCAACACTTGCACCCGTTATATCACATTACACATAGTGTACATGCACATGAACAAATTAGCTGTGCAATGCAGTAATATAATACAGTACTTCTGATGCAAATACATGTTCATATGCATTAGTAATTGTAAAAAAGATATCCTAAATGTCACAACTAACAATGTTAGGCTATAAACCAACTGCATTTGTACAAGCTGCATTTTCAGTTGTTATAACCTTGTGGTTATGCCTCACCTTTCGTAGTAATCTGAGGACGCCGAGCGCCTCCTCTGCCTTGCTCTCTCTTAAAAGCCCCTGGATCTCCCGGATCCATGACACTCGCCTCATATAGGGTGCTGGGCTGCTTTTCTTTAGGATTCCCGGAAGCTTTTCGGAACGCAGGATCAGCGACGTGAAAAAGAAATCACCACCGCCTCTCATACTCGCACCCCGGGGGCTCTGTTGTCGCCGCCGCCTCCGCCTGGAAAATTCTGTCTCGTCTTCCAAGCTACTTCGTCTGCTCAGCCTAGCGCCCATCCTTTAAAATACACACAAAACATATGAATGAGCGTGTTAATGTGAGAGAAAAAAAACTCATAAAAGCATCGGAGACCTGGGACGACACTGAAGCCTAGTATCATGTAGCAGCTTTGACAAAAAGGGTATCGCGACGTCCAGTCGCCTTCAACTCGGTGAAAAAGCAGAACGACTGCAAGAGTGGCTACTGCCCGCAATCTGCACGGCAGCTTCTAACAGGACAACCGCTTCTGTGAAAGCAGAGGACACGACTGGGCTTCACTTGTCCATCTGTGACTGTCGTTACTCGCCTGTTTGACAACACAGAAACCGCTGACACTGGACAGGTCCTCCCCTTTCCTCCAGCTGAGTGTCAGATATACTCCGCACGCCAAGCCGTGGACCAATCAGTCCGACGGTCACGCGCTGCATACGAGTTTGCGGAAGACTTCTCAACCGCTCGCTCCTCCTGGGTGCGCGTGCACAGCGTAAGAGTAT
Organism: Erpetoichthys calabaricus; assembly: GCF_900747795.2. Lineage (NCBI taxonomy): Eukaryota > Metazoa > Chordata > Cladistia > Polypteriformes > Polypteridae > Erpetoichthys > Erpetoichthys calabaricus. The sequence continues at coordinate 14,079,640 of NC_041411.2, read as the reverse complement.
GGGAGGAGTTAGTAATTGACCACGCCCTGTCGCCACTGCGCTCTGTTATTTGTACGCACGTGTTCGTCTCCTTGTTTTAAAACACATACCGCCTGCACATGTATGTCTGGCTTTGTGCAGTGGTATCAATGTCACGTCTATTCGCTTATTACAGGACTATTCCTAAAGCAGGACTTAACATAATTTTTTACACCATATTACTCCTAAACCTTTTGACTTATTTTTCTGATGTACACACACTGTATTTGCCTCGTACAAAATCATGCATCCTTTCTAATTCTGACAAGAAGTTTACGGTGAGCTGGAGTCTATCTTAACAATACTACTGTAGTCACAACGCAAGAGCCGCAGTGACCAGTCCATCACTGGGTACAAACACAGCCACGCTCACTCATACCCAGACAACTCGGAATTTACAATAAAGGTAACGTGCATATACAACCAGAAAACATTTGGAGAAAGTGCAAGCGCCACGGGGACCGGTAAACCGACCAATGCAGTGCCTTAAAAATACAATCGGCTGAATTATTTAAAGTAAGACAATTACTTCCATCTATACTGTAATAAATTAAATCAAACTAATTATACTATTTGCAACATATCTTTTAAGCCTGTATTCTTTTTTCTTTTCAAATATTGTGATCTTGTGAGGTGTATAACAATGATGATTTTTATGGTTTCTCACACTGCATAGCACCACGTCAAACTGCTTGGAGCGTTCAAGGTCTTTAGTAAACGGGAGAAAAATGCTAAACTGTGTCTTCTCTTCTTTAACTGGTATATTGGAAATGTTATTTATATTTACCCTCCTAATACTAACTTATGAAAGTATAATTAATAAATATTTTGAAAACGTATCATATATAATTACTAAACAACATCGTGTTCATAAAAGAAATGCACAATTTTGGGAGCAGCCATTGATAATGCAATCAGAAGGAAAATAAGAATCTAATATTAATGCCAAGTTCCTCCATATTGGCATATTGCCATTGCAACCTTAACCAGTAAAGAAATCGGATCAAAGGTGATCCCTTTCATAACTTAATTAGGATTGTTAAGCTTAAGTAGGGCTGCGGAGGTGGAGAAGCTGCACAGGACGGTGGGGCCGAGTGTGAGAGAGCTCCGCTAATATCACCACGAAGTGTTTCTGAAACAGTCTGCTTGGTCCAAGATGCTGTGGGTTTGTGTTACCACAGTGCAAATCTGCAAACTGAGAGGGGTCATGGTGTGGGTCTACAACAAAACATGGGCTAAATATATAAGAAATGCAAACTGGATTTTCTGCAGGTGAAAAAAGAAACTCAGGTATAACAAATATTTGACAAAACAAGCAGGTTAGCTTTTAATTTATTAATTTCGCATTTAATTTATAAATTTTGCATAATTTCAGTCATTTTTGGGATGCCACACTGGTTGGCATTTTTGCCTTGAATCGTAAGGGCTCCAGATATGAACCGCACTGTGTGTTCTGCCTTTGCCTATCCATTTGTGAAGATGCTCACACTTTATCCACCTACATCCTAAAGACATTAGTGTTTGGTTAATCGATGATAGATGTGCGTGCAAGTATGCTCTACAATGCACTGCCACATAGTCCAACATGAGGTTTTTGCTTGAGCCTGATGTTGCCAGCATAGTTTATGTCTGAAACCCTGCTGGATACTACGGGTTTGTAAATGATGAAAGCATAAAAATCACAATTAATGAGTGTATTTGTTTGCTTATATTTGCACCTTAATGCTTTACATGCAAACAGGGTACTACAATGTCAATACATATGCTAATGTAATTCTTTCAGAAAAAAAAAACTTAGACATGTCTATTCTTCATTGTACAAAAAGAGAAGCAGTGGAGCAGTCCATAAAAAACAGTTTGGTATCCACATAATTAGGTTTGCTTGTCTATTATACTTACATTGGCCAAGACTCCACTCGTATATTGCTATGAAAAGCTGGCAACTAAAAGTGTGCCCAGCTTTGGCCAGTTACCAAGACTAAAGGTTCTATAGATAGATAGATAGATAGATAGATAGATAGATAGATAGATAGATAGATAGATAGATAGATAGATAGATAGATAGATAGATAGATAGATAGATAGATAGATAGATAGATAGATAGATACCTGCTCCTCCATGTTAGTTAAGCTGGTTAAGAAAGGGGTAGATGGATCAATGGAATTAAATCATGTTCACATCAGCACCCTTATACCAGTGTTGTTACCTTCATTTAAATTCCACCTAGGCAGAACTCATTTAGGAGAATAATTGAAACTTTGTTGAATTGCTTTATTTTGACTTGTTTAGTTAATTACCAGAAGGAACCACAATTGTGAAATTAATATATTATTTCAATCCCTTTTCATGCAGAATGTGTGAACATGTATTCATTAGCATAACTGACTTCTTTTGAACTCCCAGGAGGATCATGGAGGGCACTGATGTGTTCTAGCATCATAACAGGCATGCAGGCAGACAAAGTATTTACTCAATGAAATAGTAAAAAAATATTTAAAACAGAAAATGAACAGACACATGCATACAGTTATAGATTCTACTTACTTGAACAGTGTTTTGTAAACAAAATCGTAGATAACTAGTCTGAGTACCCAGGTGTATTGTTACTGATGCAATTGATCTTATACATTGATCTTAGGTGGAACAACAACTTATGTTATACTGAGTGTCGATATTATTAAGCGTGTCTCTGCAACTGGAATATTTTTAATTTTTTTTCATTGTTAGATTCGCTCAAGAATACATACGCGCATTATATTGTGCAGTAAATACATTATTTTATGTAACTTGAAATTATTATTGCACTGAATATTTCGAAAAGCATTATATAAACAATTTTTTGCTGCTATTAGGAAGTTATAATGAGGCGTGTTGGTATGTTCGTAGTTCTTCCTTCTAATATTTGCGTGGGTGTAGTTACCGCAATCACGTGCACTGATGATGATAAACTGACCGAGCGATGTGCTGTCAAGCGCGCATGTAAGCTGCAGTTCTTGCTTGTGTTCATTAATGCCATCCACACAACTTCAAGGCATTCCTGCCCCATTAAAAATATTAATTTTACGTCGGTAAGAAGTCGTCGGTTTGAATTCAGCACTCGGGGAGCAACCTGTTCACTCCTCGTGTTTATATATAGACTGTCAGATTAAGGATGTTACACCAAATTGCTTCAAATTATTATTGATCTAGTCAATAAGATTTCCAATACTGGTCATTTGCTCTTGTTAATCTTTATGAACCTCGGAAGTGAGTCTGTGCTAACTCCATCTGTTCATCTTGGGATTTCCTTGGTTTTCTAAAGGGGGCGAAGATAAGAGTTCCCCCCTAGACCAGTAGCCAGATTGACTGCCTTACTGTAAATCTATCTTTGTGTGTTTACTGATATGACGCAATTTACTTTTTGTTTAAGATTTGAATGATTTACGTTAGATTCTGCATTTGATCAAATAACGATTGAATTTACGGATACGGATACGGGAGGCTGTACAGATTCGCAGCCTTGGGACCGAGTCCCAACCAAACCTCGTACTGAAGATGGTACTCGTGGTCTCGTGTATTTTTCCAACAACTCAAAGTACTCCGTTTTTCATCCGAAAGCTAACTGTCAAGATAACTGTTGACCCGAAAAGATAAATGAGCGTGAAGGTGCCATTTATACACATGTGCTAGGACGCTAAAATCCTAAATACGGCGGTGGATGTGTAACACCAGTCGTGTAAACGTGACTAAGGTTAATTTGACAGTGGGTGTACTTGTCTTGTGAATGTAAAAAGTGAGTGCCAGTTACAGGATTCGTTTCTGCAATTGCCTTGCCAAAGCGCGCAAAGCTTAGTGAAACC